>NC_135957.1:68056947-68743197 GCF_053455715.1 Rhinoraja longicauda | reverse complement strand
CATTCGGCCCCTCACGTCTCCTCCGCCATTCAATCATGGCTGAACTATCTCTCCCTCCTAACCCCATTCTCCTGCCTTCTCCCCATAATCTCTGACACCCGTACTAATCAAGAATCTATCTATCTCTGCTTTAAAAATATCCACTGACTTTACCTCCACAGCCTTCTGTGGCAAAGAATTCCACAGATTCACCACCCTCTGACTAAAGAAATGCTGAAAATCTTTTGGAGCTTTGCGAGGGAAATTAGATCACATTATCCCAGGAGTGATATTGTTGGGCACTCCCAAAGGACGCAGGTTCTCACAGCTCAACACGAGACTAGCCCACTTCTCCGATTCCCTTTAATTTCTTTTAACCTTCTGTCCACAATGGACGGTGGTGAAGCCGTATTTAGAGTATTGCATTCAGTTCTGGGCGCAATGTTACAGGAAAGATTTTGTCAAGCTGGAATGGGTACAGAGAAGATTTACTTTACCAGGATTTGAAGGTCTGAGCTGTAGGGAAAGGTTGAACAGGTTGGGACTTTATTCCTTGGAGCGCACGAGGATGAAGAGTGATCTTATAGAGGTGTATAAAATCATGAGAGGAATAGATGGGGTAGATGCACAGAGTCTCTTGCCCAGAGTAGGGGAATCGAGAACCAGAGGACATAGGTTTAAGGTGAAGGGGGAAAGATTTTATAGGAATCTGAGGGGTAACTTTCTCACACAAAGGGTGATGGGTGTATGGAACGAGCTGCCAGAGGAGGTAGTTGAGGCAGGGACTATTGCAATATTTTAGAAACAATTAGACAGGCACATGGATAGGACAGGCTTAGAGGGATATGGGCCAAATGCAGGCAGATGGGACCAGTGTAGATGGGACATGTTAGTCGGTGTGGGCAAGTTGGGCCAAAGGGCCTGTTTCCACACTGTGTCATTCTAAGACTCTATGACACTATGATTCTGGGCATCAGTGAGGAGGTAATTGCCATTCATAGCACAGTTAGAAGGTGGGAAGAGAAAGACTGTTCCCAATCGCTAAGTTTCCCTTCGTTCTCTGCGTGCTTCCCTTTTCTCCACAACTTAAAGCATATATGACTTTCAACCTTGCCCATCTCTGAAGAAAAAAATAATTGCTTTAAAATAAATTAATTCTGAAACGTGATGCTTTTTCTCTCTCCACAGTTGTTGCCCAATCTGCGGAATACCTCTGCCATTTTTTTTCTCCAGAATTGTAATCTCTCCAGTGTTATGCTTTTCAGGCATTTACAATACTTCACGTTTGCCATAAACTCAATCATACAGCAGATACCTACTTCCCACCATTCACTCTATCCTTCTCCCTCTCTCCCCCTTTCTTCCCTCTTTCTCTTGCAAAGTTTCTGAAGAGTTTAGAATGGTAGATACCTTTCCTCATTTAACATTTTTTAAAACACTGATGGCGAAATCTCCTGCAGCAACTCAACTTGGAGGTGGGTCCTCCATTGTTTCGTTCAGCTTCATCTGAATATTTGAACCGTGCAGTTATCTTTCACTAGATGGCAGTGTAGACACATCCAATACACTTGATTTAAGTAGAGATGAAAGCTCATGCTGGCTTTTTGTCCTCAAGAGAAGAAATGTTATCCGTAAATTCATAAAGTAAACACTGAACCCTATCATATCATCCAGAAATTTGTAACAAATACCTTCTAAAAACTTGAAGTTGTAACTGAGAGAGTAGACAGGGGTAATGTGGTAGATGTAATTTATCTAGATTTTCAAATGGCTATTTGAATAAATGCCACAATATATATAACTGAATAACCATGTGGTGTCAGGGACACACGGAACACGTTTAAATGTCAGATTTTCAGAGTGGTAACATGTGGAAAATGGATCTGCACAACTATCAGAGCTGGGACCACTATCTTTGTTCCTATTTTATATGCTGTTTCAGACTTTAGAATCACAAATCTAATGACTAAATTAACAAATTACACCATCCTGGGGGATAATCAAAACTGAGGTGGATTGCAATAAATTGCCAGAATACATTGATAAAGTCCCAGGGTGTGTAGACTTTTAGCAAATTAATTTAAACGGAGGCAATTATTGTGTGTGGGAAAGAGAAATAAGATGTCACATAAAACATAAGAATTTATTGAATGTAGAGAAGCATAAGAGCTCTCAAATTACAAACAACAAATTATTTTAAATTGTAACACAGTTTAATAAGGCCATGATCAAAGTTTTTGAGTTTATTTTATTGTCACGTGTACTGAGGTGCAGTGAAAAGCTTTGGTTGCAAGCTAAACAGTCAGCGGAAAGACAATACTTGATTACAATTGAGGCATCCACAGTGTACAGACACATGATAAAAGGAATAGCGTGAAGAATATTTAGTGCAAGATAAAGCCAGTAAAGTCTGATCAAAGATAGTCCGAAGGTCTCCAAAGAGGTAGATAGTTCAAGACTGCTCTCTAGTTGTTGGTAGGATGGTTCAGTTGCCTGATAACACCTGGGAAGAAACTGTCCCTGAGCCTGGAGATGTGCGTTATCACACTTAGGGTTTATTATCAACGAAAGAGCTGTCATGTGGAAAGGTTATGCTGAGCATGTGTAGTCGTTGGACAAACCACACTTGCGGTAATGTGTACAATTCTGGTCACATGAAAAGAAGGCGGTGGAGATTTACCAACAGTATACCCTGACATATCCACTGGGAAAAGATAAAAAGCTGGGTCATTTTTCTTTTGAAAACAAACGGCTATGTGGTGTGCTTCCACTTTGAGGGAAGAACAGAATTTGAGGCCAGCAGTATAAAATAGTCCCTGAGAAAACAAACTTGCAATTGAGAAGAAACTTATTTATGTCAAGCGGTGAGAAAATGGAATTGTGCATGACAGCATACAAGTGAATAATGTGGGTTTACTTAGGAGGAAGCAAGAATGGGATCTGAGAAAGAAGAAGATTAAAAAATGGGGTGGCGCAATGGTAGAATTGCTGCCTTACAACGCCAGAGACATTTGTTCGATCCTGTCTGTGTGTGCTGTCTTACAGAGTTTGTACGTTCTCCCTGTCACCATGTGGGTTTTCTCCGGGTGCTTCGGTTTCCTCCCGCACGCCAAAGACATACAGGTTTGTAGGTTAATTGACTTTGGTAAAAATCGTAAGTTTTTCCTTGTGTGTAGGATAGTGCTAGTGTATCGGATGATCGCTGGTCGGTGCGGACTCAGTGGATTCTAGAGCCTGTTTCCATGCTGTATCTCTAAAGTCTAAAGTCTAAAGTAAAGTCCATATGAGATCGGATAGAAGAATAGAAGGAGCATAAATGCTGAGTTGGTCTGAAAGTCTTGATTTTGTGCTGTGCAATGTGTAATTCTCCATGTTTATGTGCTAGAATTTCAAAATGTTGATATATTTCTGATCTGAAACTTTCATTTAATGAGACAAGTCCTTAAAGTTTGATAAACCAAAGACTTGGCCGCTGAATTATTTCTGCTTGTTTTTTATTGGTCTTTATAATCTTCATTGCAATGTAACCTTCACTGGATTTCTTTTTGTTGATAGAGATATTTTTTTGGTGCTTTCTTTATGAAGTCCCGTTTGGTTTCTTCCCTTCCAGTCCTGAGTCACAAATTGTTCGGGCCAACTTAAGCAAGAGCCAGCAACTGAATTTCTGAACTCATGAAGACTTGAATCAATTACAGCTCAAAATGTCTTTGCATACATGGAGTCATTAATGTCAGTGGAAGTTAATTTCTAAAGTCAGTGGAAATTGTTGACATAATTGGGTTGAATATTTGAGTCATGTGGTCAATCTTGTGCAAAGATCTTGTGCTTTGATCTCCAGTTATGACTAGAAAACCAAATTTCACACTACCAATTATTTGCTTTCAGACATGATGAAGAGGAAAGAAAACTGCAGAGATGAGGTAGTGATGCAGGGAAGTGATGTTTCTTCATGTTGTTACTGTGTCTTACTAAAATAAGTTTACCCAAAAGAGTTATTAATGGATATGATTAGTATAACTAATGTGATTCTATTAAATGGGATTAGATTGGATTTATTCGGATTAAAATCCTAACCAGTACTGGCAATTTGGATCTAATTTATCTAAATGTTAGTTTTGGCCAAATTTAGATTATTTTGTGGTATTCAGGCACTTTTAACCATTAAAAAAGAACTTGGAAAATCCAATGTGCCAGAATTTCCTGGAGTATACATACACTGTTTGTTAGACTTCATCCAAAGAACGTTTTGTCCTTTTGTCCAGTGGAAATGCATATGGAGAATAGTGTAACCATGGCAATTGGGCACCAGGGACCTTTTTGAACAATGGGACCAACAATCCTTACCAATGAGATTTAATAATTGGGAAATAAGCAGGGAAAGGGCACCAAACTAGAATTGGTGCATTCAACTTCAACTTTGACATGGGAAGAGAAATAAAGAGAGGGTAAAAGTGGTCAGATTTGGAGAGAAATAATAAATCGGAAAAGAAAAACAATTACAATCTTAAATTTCACAATTCATCACCTGGAGGAATGAAACGACACACTTTTAACCGTTCACTTTCTGGGTGTCAATAACAATTACCACATCATTAAATAGATAATTACGCTATTAATTACGACACTTAACTTTCTGTAGCGGGTTTAATGAGCAATTAATGTGCAAATGCAGCAACTCGTGAAACACTCAGAGGTTGAGGTCAAGATGCCATTTTTTGAAGTTATTGATGAGTGGCGCAAATTGTGCGGAAACTTGTGGCAATTTGCAAATCATGGGGTATCTCTGCCTTGGTAATAGCCAATTTGCACATTAATAACGTGAGTAATGTTCAAACACTTATTATTGCAGCAAAATCCGGCCATTAGTGTCTATCATGATAAGCTTGAAAAACTTGATTTACTCCGTTAACGAAATGTTATTGTTAAAGGTACAATATGTTAGAGATACATACCTCTATATTCTGTACAATGGATAAGATACATATCCTTATAGATTGTTAGAGAATATGTTAGAGATAAATATCCCTATAGCCTGTATAATGGAACAGAGTTTCATAGACTTGTTGCACAATTACCACAGAAATGCCTGCCTTGACTGAGGGGAATAATAATTCTTGATAGCGGTTGCTTCTACCTGACTTCATAGCTCGGGTGTGATTCCTAAAAACGTTACGCAATTGTTCTTCTCCCATTACTCCCAAAACCACCGCTTTAGACAAAATCAGCTGGAGGAAAAAATATATATTTCTCTGGACGACAAATCCAGCTGGAGCCTACAGATGGTCTCCAGGTGCTGTGGTAGAGCTTTCCTGCCTTTCACAGTGTAAACATTACTGACACATCAGGTTTGACACCAGGAATTGCTGGCCTGGTAGCTAGCTGTTTAGCTAAGCTCTCTTTGACACAACTTAAATTGTTAGTGGCAAGCTGGGATTTGGCCACCAACCAATGATCTGCCAAAACTAGTGGGTCGGCCAAAATTCAGAGCCCCTGCCAAATTCCTGTTGGATTTCGGTCACAAGGTGAGTGGCGGTGGGGGGAATGGGGGTGTTGCATTGAAAGAGCTTTCTAAGTATACGTTTTGAAACTCAGAGACAGTGGTGGGCAAGGCAGCCAGAGTTAAGTTTTCTTCTTTTAAAGTTTGTAGATTGATCCGTGAGTACGCTTGCATATCACGTGGAAGTTCTTTCAACCACATGTTCACTCAAGCTAGATGTCATAATTTGGAAGAGTGCAGAGTGCCAATGGGCATTGTTTTGGGTAATCGTTCTCCTGAAGGAATTCCTTGTTAATTCCTTCTCAGCGTTTCAACCACAAATAGCTGTGGCCAGTTTCATAATGTTTTTCAAACTCCTCCAAAATTTCTGTTTGGTAAATCTCACAGTGATTCATCCATCTTTCTACCTCTGAGTTTGTTTAGAGCTGTCAGCTGGCTGCCACAGTTTGTATTGCTAATGTGTGATATTATATTTATGTGGTACTATTCCAGGCTTATTCACTTGGAAAATGCCTACCAGCTGTTTGGCGAAATGACGCAACGGCCCTTTAATGAGAAAGCCTTTGATGTCATTTTTCTATTATAGATTTTTAAAATAAATAGAATTGCAGTTAAAAAGCTGATAAAATCACACCATCAGAACAAGTTGACATTGTGGCGTTGAGTGATGGATGACCCAATCAGATTGCTTGCTCTTTTACTGTAATGGTTGTATTATTAAATGCAGTTGATTCAAACACAATGATTCTGTTTGCATTACTAACAGTAAAGAAAACTTAACTGAAATGCATTTTGATGAGTTTATTGAATACAAAAATCTGCAAATCAAGGTTGTGATGAAAGCAAGCTGAATCACCTACAAAAGGTGATTTGCTCATTTGTTTACATGCAGAAAAACTAGAAAATTTAAAACTTGTTCTAGAAATGTAACTACTATATGTATGGTAAGATAATGCATAAAGCACACAACTCATGCACATAGGTGAGTGGGTGTTGGGTTGGACAACAATGCATTTGGTGAAGCAATCATTATCGGCTAGAGGTTGCTGGAGAATGCTGGGAATCCCAAGCATAATGGCCACCATTTTCTGCATTAGTGCTAACAGGTTTGGTAGGAACATGGTCATTCTCCACTTACCAGCATTCTTTCATTTACATTGAAATGAACAGTCTTCAAAGACATAGCTTGGGAAACATCGGCAAGTAAAGTAGTTCATATGCATTTTATTAATTCATTGAGTTTACTTAAATATGTTTCTTTTTAAAACGTGCTTCGAGTTTTCAATTTGTTAAATTTTAGAAGTGTTTCATGTTTTGAATGTTAATAGTTTTAATAGTTTGTTAAATTTTGGAATGTTTAATGATTCTTGTATTTTAATCTGTTTTTAACAATTCTGGATAATTCTGATATTCCAAAATATTTAGAGATTTTCTAGTTTTGACAGCTGGCTAAGACAGCAGGGATGGGTTAATCAACTACGAAAAATATTGTTCAGTTGTTCCATTTGAAGAGCTTCTTTTCCTACCACCTCGGCAAACATAATATTGCACGTTATCTTTGAAGATTGAGCTGGTGTTTGGATGTATGTTGATGAGGATGGATCCACAAATGTTAAGTGCATGTAGAAAGTGTGGTGAGCTCTCAATAGAAACGGGTTTTGAACTGAATTCTTTCAACTCTGGGCCTATGTGTTGCACAAAATAATTCTCCCTTCCGTCACCTATTATTTTTGGGTTTTGACAGCAACACCAAAGGGTTATTAATTATGGCAATGTCCACATTTCTATTAGGTAATGGTCGCTAAGAAATAATGCTACATTGCACTTCAGGTAGCAGCAAATCTGTAAAATCCAGAAACTGTCTTAGAATGGATACAGTAACAAAAACATCATGAGTGATAAAAGTTAAGACTATTGCAAATATTCATCAGAAACTTTGATAGAATTCCAGAATTATTCTATCAAATTTTTTCCCCTAAATTACAATTACCTATGTGGAATTTAATCAAGTCAGGGCTGATTTATTTCAGATTCTCTGGTGGTAATTTTAACTTTCAATGCGAATACAAGCTGACCAAATTCAATTCATTGATTTCATTCTATTCATTTAGTTCGTTGTTTGCCATCCATGAGCAAATAAACAAACCACTAGATGAATTCAATAGGTCAAGCAGCATCTGTGGATGGATACTTACCTTTTTCATTGATAACCCAGGATATTAAATTAAAATCTTCACCTTTTTTAACACACATTATTACTTGCAAATTCCAAGCAAGGGAACAGTCTTTAGCACATGTGTAGGAAGGAACTGGTTTACACCAAAGATAGACACAAAATGCTGGAGTGATCTTCGGGGCTAAAGAAGGGACTCGACCCGAAACGTCACCCATTGTTTCTCTCCAGAGATGTTGCCTGTCCCGCTGAGTTACTCCAGCATTTTGTGTCAGTCCTTAACACATCTTTTGTCCCAAAGTATTATGGGAAAGATCAACGTAATAACCCTTTTATTATAAGTCAGCAACACCTGGAAACTACAAGCAATCAAGTTGCACTGGTGATTTTTCCTTGAGGCTTTCCCTTTTAGTTAAGCATAATTTTTGTCCCATTTAAAAAGCACAAATTGCCGAATAATAAATCTTGTTTGAACATTATAAATCACAGCGTTTTCAAATGGAAGATGGACTTTCTAGTTTCAGTTCTTAGATTCATATTGAGAAGCATTGCAGCTTGATGTTTTTCATCATTAGCTCAGCATCCGATTTTCATTCTGTTTATTTCTACAATTTGGAAAATTAATGGACTTAGTTATCGAGGAGGAAATGCAAAACATCCATAGGAGCAATTAATCTTCAGGGTGATTTCTGCGTGGAGTGAACTATTGTGTCAAACTGGCTCACTTGGTGCTCAAAAGTATTAACTACTTTTTAAAAGTGTTAACTGTTCATTGCCATTCCAACAGCATCGTTGGTGACCCTGCTCCTCCTGATGTTATGGGAGGACAACAACTGTAATGTTACCAGCACTCCATGATACACTTCGTGATATTGCATTTTGAGTGGGCAATCAGGCAGCTAAGTTACCGGGGGCTTTCATGTCTGCCTATGATGATGCCATCTGTGCTTCGATGGTGAACATTAACATAGCCGCTGGTTCATCATGGGAAATCACTGGCAGCCTCTTCTTCAGGTAAGCTCCAACAAAAAAACCCAATCTGAAGTGGGGGGAGGGGGGGGGGGGGGGGGGGGAGAAGGCATGAAATTAGAGAAATTTACAAAGTTTGACAAATTGCATCTTGGAGTAGCCACGAGCAAATGGCTTGTGATGATTAATAAGTGCAACAATAATTGCATTTCATTAAGATTGATGGCTCCCCATTTAACCTCCCCTCTCATTTCAGCCCTAAAGTGGAAAAAGATGAAGTTCTCATCTATAATGGCTCCTGCAATGTCTCCATGGCAATGAAGGCAGTGATAAAGTGTGAGGTGTTTCGACAGCCAGAGCTGGTTACAGTGAAGATAATAGAGACGTTGGAACATTGGGGACAAAACATCTCTGTACCATAATGTCACAGAGCCTATTAGCAAACCCTCACGCTGTCACAAACTGTTACAGGTGCAAACAAGGTTTGGTCAGAAGTCACATCATTTGGACCCTGAATACTGATTCCCACAGTATTCCCACTGATTCCCACTGATTCCCCTCAACCGGAAGTGCCGGCTCCTCCTTAGCTGATGACCTGAACTCTTTTTACGCACGGTTTGAGACGGGTAACACCACCAGCTCGCCGTCTAAAAACAGCACCGAAGGGGCGCTGGCTAGCGAGGCTGGAGGGGGATCCACCGCCGGGGATGTGCACACATTCTCGGTGTCCGAGCATGAGGTGAGGTGGGCTCTGACGCGTGTGAACACGAGGAAAGCTGGAGGCCCAGATGGTATATCTGGGCGAGTACTAAAGTCTTGTGCTACTCAGCTTGCTCCAGTGCTCACCACAATATTCAACCTCTCCTTGGCAAAGTCCGTGGTCCCTGCATGCTTCAAAAGATCCATCATTGTACCGGTGCCAAAGAATGCCTCTCCAGCGTGTTTAAATGACTACCGACCAGTGGCCCTCACCTCGGTTGTCATGAAATGCTTGGAGAGGCTAGTCAAGAAGCACATCTGCGCCCTCCTTCCTCGCAACATGGACCCACTACAGTTCGCATACCGTCCGAACAGGTCCACGGATGATGCGGTCTCCCAGGTTCTACACACCGCTCTCTCTCATCTGGACAGCCAGGGGGGCTATGTGAGGATGCTGTTCATTGACTTTAGTTCAGCATTCAACACAATAGTCCCCAGCAGACTGGTTGAGAAGCTGCTGGAACTGGGGCTTAGCACCCCTCTGTGTGCCTGGGTCCTGGACTTTCTCACTGCCAGGCCCCAAGTGGTCAGGATGGGGGAACACACATCTAGCTCCCTCACCCTGAACATAGGATCCCCCCAGGGCTGCGTCCTTAGCCCCCTACTGTACTCCCTGTACACACATGACTGTAGGGCCAGGTTCAGCTCAAACTCCATCATCAAGTTTGCTGATGACACTGTGGTGGTGGGCCGGATCTCCAACAACGATGAGAAGGCCTACCGGGAGGAGGTGGCTGATCTGGCACTCTGGTGTCAGGACAATAGCCTCCTCTTGAATGTCACTAAAACAAAGGAGCTGATTGTGGACTTCAGAAGGGCTAAACATCCAAGGACGTACACGCCACTGGAGATAAATGGGTCTATTGTGGATAGGGTGAGCAGTTTCAAATACTTGGGAGTCCGCATCGCAGAGGATCTGACGTGGGCAACGCACATTGCCGCACTGGTGGGTAAGGCTAAGCAGCGCCTTTACCACCTTAGACAACTGAGGAAATTCAGAGTGTCGCTGAGGATCCTTCATTGCTTCTACTCTGGGGCTGTAGAGAGCATCCTGTCTGGCAACATTACAGTCTGGTTTGGGAACAGCTCTGCCCAGGACAGGATGGCCCTGCAGAGAGTAGTGCGTTCGGCAGAACGCACCATGGGAACTACACTCGTCCCCCTGCAGGACCTATACATCAGGAGGTGCAGATCCAGAGCAAGCAAGATCATGAGGGACCCCTGCCACCCCAGTAACGGACTGTTCCAGATGCTACGGTCAGGCAAACGCCTCCGCTGTCACGCTGTGAAAACGGAGAGGATGAGACGGAGCCTCTTCCCACAGGCCATCAGGACTGTCAACTTTGATAACCCCAGAGACTAAATTTTTGTCGACACTTTTTGTGCTATGTTTAGTAACTTATTAACTTTATTTATATGCTGTAACTGTAATTCTTTTTGTGCACAACCCGCAGGCATTGCCACTTTCATTTCACTGCACATCGAGTATGTGTATGTGACAAATAAATTTGACTTGACTTGACTTGACTTAACCCTTTCTTTTTTCCAAGATATGTTGGGATTGCTTGATTTTTAAGAGAAGTGACAAGCGAGTATCAACTTAATGCACAATCTGAAGTGGTGCCTTTAAAATGGAATATTTTGATCAGTGCAGTTTACAATAATATGTCGAAGCAATGGATCATTTCTGATTCATATTACATTCCAGTTCAATAAAGATATATTTTTTTAAATGTTAAAAGAAATTGCAGATGATTTTATATTGACCGTCATTTTATTTTGAATGACAATGGTTCAGTCAAGTATCCAATTGTGCTTCTTCAAAGTGCTGTTGACTTGATACATATATGAAAATTAGGGCTTACTTATAAACCCCAGTGATTCTATTGTGACACCAATACTTGTAAGTACTTTATTCTGCTTTAAATACATTGGGATTCAAAAGATCATTGCTGAAAACTCAACAAAAAAAATCTATAGCAAAGTTTTCATAGTCAATATCCTCAAGAGGGCGATTTCATGAGGATATCAAGTTAACCTAAATTGAAGTCAACCTCATAGGAGATTAGAATTATTCTGCTTCCCTACTTCATGAAATTTTATAGCTTGCTTTCATGAATAAAGAATATTGAGAAGCTTTCTGTGGCATTGAATACTAAGATATGTCATGTTTTTGTTCCAAGATGACAAAGCCCATCCATTAAGTTCTTTGGATGCAACTAGAAATGTGCTTTTTTTGAGGTATGGAGAAAAAAGGAACTGCAGACGCTAGTTTACTAAGGAAAGACACAAAATGGTGGAGTAACTCGGTCGTTCATGCAGCATCCCCGGAGAACATGGATAGGTGATGTGACCTTCCTTCAGACTGATCTGGGTGTGATTGTAAATCTGCATACTCCAACTTTCTAGGGACAATACATTGTCCACTGCAGGCGTTGTATGTTGTTGGATGAACTGTGACTAAGGTCTGCCAATAAAAGAACTGTTTATTTCTACTTTGTGGCCTGTTGCCTGTATCATATCGTTAGGATGGTCCTGAAACATATATTGTATTGTTAAAAAATAATCAGCATTTTAATGTAGGGAGTCTTATATTTGCCAATCTGCAGACAAGATGTTAGAAATATGAATGAATTAATATCCAGTTAACAGAGAAATCAAGTGTAAAAATGCATACTCCCAGATTTAGGGACAGTTTTCAACAACTAGAGAATGGTCCTGAGCTACCATCTACCTCATTGGAGACCCTTGGACTATCTTTAAACGCACGTTACTGGACTTTATCATCCACTAAACATTGTTCATTTTACCATGTTTCTGTACATTGTGGATGGCTAGATTGTAATCATGTATTGTCTTTCCACTGACTGGTAAGCACGTCACAAAAGCTTTTCACTGTACAGTACAGTTGACAATAAAGTAAACTGAACTCAACTCAACTAAAAAACCCTTTGGGATGTGGGAGAAAACAGGATTCGACTTCCCAACCAATTCTCCACAGTTTTTGCTTATTGAAAAATCCTTATTGAAGAAAATTAGCAAATGAATGAACTTAAGGAATATACTGCTTTCTATACTATTTCCTAATATCCCTGTGTAGCATCCATTAATTCCAAAAGTCTTTGCACTATTTGTTCACCAGCTCAAGAAAGGTCTTGACCCAAATCGTCACCTTTCCATGTCCTTCAGAGATGCAGCCTGACCTGTTGAGTTACCCCAGCGCTTTGTGTTCTACTCAAGCTTCCAGCATCAGCAGTTCTTTGTGTCCCAATTATTTTAACCAATCTTTTCTGAATAAACTCATTGATTGACTACTGAAATCCTATATTTGCATTTACAAAATTCCCCTCATCTATCAAATTGATTCCTTTTGCCAAAAGCTTCATTAGATTTGTCAAGCAGTGCAATTGAGGAAAAACGTTTTCACCCCGAGAGTTGTGAATCTGTGGAGATCTCTGCCACAAAAGGCAGTGGAGGCCAATGCACTGGATATTTTCAAGAGAGAGTTAGATTTAGCTCTTAAGGCTAAAGGAATCAAGAGATATGGGGAAAAAGCAGGAACGGGGTACTGATTTTAGATGACCAGCCATGATCATATTGAATGGCGGTGCTGGCTCGAAGGACCGAATAACCTACTACTGTACCTATTTTTCTATGTTTCTATGTTTCCATTGTGGGACAGGGTGGAGGTCAGTGTCCAATATATCTTAAGGTAAACATTGGGTTACTTTGAGTGTACAGATTCTGATTCCAGTGTGCCTCTCACAGACCGTTACCTATTGAAACCAGTCCATTACATTGGATCTGATGGAAAGTGACCCTTACATTCCAATCCATTTATCTGAACAGAAATAGCTGAATGTATCAAATGTATTAGTCCAGACCATCACACAAATCATCCTCCCTTTCATTGACTCCTTTACACCTCATGCTGCCTCGGCAAGGCTAGCAGCATAATCAAGGACAAGTTGCACTCCGACAACTCCCTCTTCTCCCCTCGCCCATCGGGCAAAAGGTATAGAAGTGTGAAAAGGCACACGTCCAGATACCACATCATCGTCTATATCTCTCGTTTCCCTTATCCCTAACCAGTCTGAAGAAGGGTCTCGACCCGAAACGTCACCCATTCCTTCTCTCCAGAGATGCTGCCTGTCCCGCTGAGTTACTCCAGCTTTTTGTGTCTATCTCCAGATTCAGGGACAGTTTCTTCCCAGCTGTTATCAGGCATTTGAACCATCCTACCAACAACTAGGGAGCAGTCCTGGGCTGCTATCTACCTCATTGGAGACCCTTGGGCTACCTTTGATTAGACTTTGCTGGACTTTATCTTGCAATAATCATTATTCACATTATTCCCCGTATCATGTATCTATACTCTGTGGATGGCTCGATTGTAATCGTATATTATCTTTCCGCTGAATGACTAGCATACAACAAAAGCTTTTCACTGTGCCTTTGCACACGTGACAATAAACTAAATTCAACTCAACTCAAATTTGTGAGGGGTGTGAGGCTTATTATTTAGACAGTCGTGATAACCAATACAAACATGCAGAATCAAATTATATTCTTGCATGCTGTTAATAGAAGTTGATAAATTGCGATAGTTTAAATCTGGTGACATTTTCTAAAGAGTGCACTGTTGAATCACAGCAACTTGAAGAGATACGTGACTAACATTGCAGATATGTTTGGCAGGATAGGGTGCAAATATACCATATTGTTTTATTGTGGACTTCAGTTTAAAAATAAAGGTGTCATCTGCTGTAGTCCTATTCCTCCAGCAATTCAACGCCCACAATTTTCAATACAACAGATTTATCTGATCACCTAGGATTGATCAACTTCAGCCAACATGATTTAGCATGGTACATTTGCATCAAGATAAAGCTGGGTGACCGAATAATGCAATAAAGTTCAGAATCCAATGAATTTGTTACTTGTATTTATGCAAATATGAGCTTCAAAGGATGCATATCATTTCATTTCTGCTGAATGAAAAGCCATTCTTAATTTGACATTTTGTTTTGGAAAATTAAGCATGGAGCTGATGTTTTTAAACAACATAACCAGTTATATAATACACCATATGACAGACCAGATAAGGCTGTTTGTGTATGCACAAATCGCAACAGAAGTGAATTTCTCCTGGTCAGACCCTGCCAGCAATCATTTCCTGGTTAAATAATGCCATTGGAAATTCACCCGAACCTTCCTGTTTGTAATTCACTTTAATGTGGCTGAAGTTTCCCTGGCATCAGTTACAATCCTAGTAAATGTCAAAAGGTCACACAATATCCATTTCATCCATTGCTGACCGAAATTGAAGCTGTGGGGAGAATCCCATCACTTTTGTTCATTTGGAGAAAAAAGTTAAAACACGTTACATGTGATTCGGATGGCAGGGGATAATTGTCTTATTGATGCCTGGTCCGTGGTATCTCCAGGCCTCAAAGTCCTGTGGCCAGCATGAAGGACAATTAAGTGATGGAGCTTCCTACACAGATCGTAGCCATTTTACAAGCTGCATGTTGTGATCACCATTCCCTTAATGACCCATATCCCATAGTGAACTCGATCACACATCAGCCCAAACAACATCTGCCTTCTCCCTCATTTTTAAGACCACCTTTTTCACTGCTGTCCTGAGGAGAGTACTTTCTGCATTAAATTTCTTCCTAGCAATCGGATTGTCAGTGATGTAGCAACTTCAAGCTCTCAAGCATATGGCTCTCGACAGGAATATATCTGTCAGAGAGTTGTAAATCTGTGGAATTCTCTGCCTCAGGCAGTGGAGGCAAATTCTCTGGATGCTTTCAAGAGAGAGCGAGATAGAGCTCTTAATGATAACGGAGTCAGGGGGTATGGGGGGAAGGCAGGAACGGGGTACTGATTGTCAATGATCAGCCATGATCACATTAAATGGCAGTGCTGGCTCGAAGGGCCGAATAGCCTACTCCTGCACCTATTGTCTATTGTCTATTGTCTATTGGAACCATGCGCGTCCTCTTTTAGCATGAGGAACTGTGTGAAACACATTCTGAATCAGTGTGAAGAAGGGTCGCAACCCAAATTGTCACATATTCATGTTCTCCAGAGATGCGGCCTGACTAGCTGAGTTATGCTAGCACTTTGTATCTATCTTTAACGTTAGATGATGACTTTCTGATATTACTCGTCTTTGAGAAACTGAGAGTCTTGTCAATAAGTAAGTAAGTATGAGACTAAGTATGAGTAAGAAAGGTCCTGACCTGAAATGTCACCTATCCATGTTCTCCAGAGATGCTTCCTGACCCGCTGAGTTACTCCAGCACTTTGTGTCTTTTTGTGTAAACCAGCATCTGCAGATCCTTGTTTCGACAAACTAGGATTTGTTCTGTTGCAGGAAATGTTTATTTAACTCACAATGTCAAGTCAAGTCAAGTCAAGTCAATTTTATTTGTATAGCACATTTAAAAACAACCCACGTTGACCAAAGTGCTGCACATCTGATTAGGAAAAAAAAAGAAACATACAGTGGCAGGCAGCCAAACACAACGGCGCGGCCATCTTGAACAAAATGTTTAACTAAAGCAGAATGGTGTCCCGCGGCCGCGCCGCACCGGGCGATGGAAGGCCCCGCGGCCGAGCTGCACCGGGCGCTGTTCAGTCCCGCGGCCGAGCCGCGCCGGGCGATGGAAGGCCCCGCGGAAGAGACCTAAACGCGGAAGAGACAACTCAACATCTTATAAGGCCCTTAACTGTGGGTGGATCAAGGCCACTAAATCTAGACAGACAGCGGTAGCCGGCTTCTTTCAATCCTTAGAGAAGCAGGCCCCTGCTGCTTTGTGTAAGCCTCTTGTGCAGGGAAAGCCTGCACAGTTCACACATTGTGATCTTATCACGGTGTCAGTGAAGTCCACATGCAGTGCGGTGGAATGCTGTGAACAACCTTGTACATATGCAAGGAGGTCCCGGAAACAACTTGTACATTCAGTGGCTGATTTTATTTAGCAATTGGATTTTTGATTAAATAGCGGACAAAAAATATGTTGCACAATGGAAAGGAATTTTGAGGGTGATGTATTTCGACTCTTTGCTGGAGAAGAAGGCGTCTTCCTGTGCTAACCACAGGCACTTCAGTGAGATGGATGGGTGACCTAGGCCCGTGTCAAACCTCGATTGATGCCACCATCAACTCCAGCACCTTCCAATGATTTGTAAATCTCTGATAGAGTGCTTTATCTATTTACTCGCATCAAGGCATTGCCCTGCAGTCATTTGGAAGGTCAGGCTACGAGGACAATCTTTGTCGCACTAAATGAAGAAAAGACCCCACAAAACAAAATAAAAGCAGCTGTTTGTCCTATGGAAAAGGATAAGCTAAATTACTTCCCTTTAGCAGGATAGTCCTCGGGCTATGCACTGAGTGCAGAGAGGAAGCTACAAAATAGCGCTCTTTAACTTTTACAACAAGGAGTGACGGCTAACCTCTGTCTTGCTGAATCTCTCGTGCAGTAGGAAAATAAAGCCACAGAAAAAATAGAGCCATGGAGCTTGTGACATCTATAAAAAGAGTCTGGCAACAACAAATTTGATTGTTGCAAAGTGAAGGAAACATCACATCAATGCTGCTGTGTTAACACTCACACTGCCGGCTGCACTGAGTCCAGGAGGCAGCCTCTCTTTCGCATGTTCTGGATAGGCAGTGGGAGACTGCGATGCTTGCTTGGATACTCCTGCGCACATCCATGGAGGGCCTCTTTCAGAGCAGGTGATAGCCAAATAAAGCTGGGAAGGTGCTCAATGTTTGCACACTGTAAACACCTAACCTCTGATGAATTTTAAAAAACGATCTGGGAAATGCTGGGGTAGTTTTGAATAGTTTAGCTGAGTTTAGTTTAGCTTAGTTTAGTTTAGTTTAGTTTAGTTTAGTTTAGTTTAGTTTAGAGATACAGTGCAGAAACAAGCCCTTCGGCCCACCGAGTCCTCGTAGACCAGCGATCCATGTACACTAGGGAGAAGGTACAATTTTTACTGAAGCCAATTAACCTACAAACCTGTATGTCTTTAAAATGTGGGAGGAAACCGGAGAACCCAGGGAAAACCCATACAGGGAGAACGTCCAAACTCCGTACAGCCAGCACCCATGGTCGGGATCGAACCCGGGTCTCTGGCACTGTAATCATAATCATAATCATAATCATAATAGTACTTTATCAGCCACGTTTTACAATATATGAGGAATTTGATTTGCCATACAGTCATACCAATAAAGAACAACAAGGCACCCAAATAAATTTTAAACATGAACATTCACCACAGTGACTCCTCCACATTCCTCACTGTGATGGAAGGCAAAAAAAGTTCAAACTTCTTCCCTTCTTTGTTCTCCCGTAGTCAGGGCACTGGAACCTTCCGTTGTCGTGGTGATCTTGGTTCCCGCAGCTGCCGGTCGCGCCCTCCGCATCGGAGCGATCAAGCTCCCGCATCGGGGGGATCTCAGCTCCCCCGCGCCGGGCGATCGGTCCCGGGTTGAGGCTCGTCTAACCTCCTGCGACTTTGGAGCTTCCCGACATCAGTCTCTACCCGAGACTGCGAGCTCCTCGATGGTGAAATCCGCAGGTCGCGGTTGGAGCGTCGATCCCAGGCAAGTGATTGCAGGCTCCGATGGTAAGTCCACGGCCCCACGGTGGGGCTCAAAGTCAGTCTCGAGCAAGGCCGCCAGCTCCATGATGTTAGGCAGCAGAGCGACCGGAGATACGATCTGGAAAACAATCGTATCTCCGGCAAGGTAAGAGATTGAAAAACAGTTTCTCCCGACCCCCTCCCCCACCCACCACATAAAACAAATCAGAGAACATTAACACAAACTTTAAAAACACACAAAAAATAACGAAAATGACGAAAAAACAGACAGACTGTTGGCAAGGCTGCCATCGTTGACGGCGCCACCCTGTAAAGCAGCAACTCTACCACTGCGTCACCGGGCCACACTGCAAAATACTTTAAAACTGGACAGACATTGGGGTAGCAAATGATTTATCAGGGATGGACTACATCGAGCAGCTTGAAGTTAACTTCTTCAGGGAAAACATCTGCCTGGTGTCGGGCTGTGGTTAATGTCTTTACTTCCTCAGAAGTTTGAGGAGGTTATGCATGTTGCTGAAAACCCTATAAAACCTCTACAGGTGTACAGTCGTGAACATACTGACTGGTTGTATCATGTCCTGGTTCAGTAACTTGAATGGCCTTTGCTCACTCCATCGCGAGTATTGACCTCTGCACCATCAAAGGGATCTACAGGAAACTCTGCCTCAAGGAGGCAGCTAATATCATCAAAGCCTTTTACTTCCATTATCAATTATAACTTTTATACTTTTGTTGCTTTGCATCCTTACTGTTGCTCGCAGGTTTTGTTCTTTTCAAATTCTTACTTAATTGTAATTAAACGCAGAACTGCAGAGTGGAATAAATGTGGTATTTGGTTTGTAATTTAACACATGACCATTTTTACATTTTAATGTTAAAACATTGTTAAACTAGTTAACTTTATTTGAAATTTAGTTGATGAAACTTATGTCAATTTCACATGCAACACATCAAGTATGAATGAAACTTATTCATGAATGTGACTTGGACAGGTTGTGTGAGTGGGCGGATGCATGGCAGATGCAGTTTAATGTGGATAAGTGTGAGGTTATCTACTTTGGTGGTAAGAATAGAAAGGCAGAGTATTATCTGAATGGTGTCAAGTTAGGAAAAGGGGATGTACAATGAGTTCTGGGTGTCCTAGTGCATCAGTCACTGAAAGGAAGCATGCAGGTACAGCAGGCAGTGAAGAAAGCCAATGGAATGTTGGCCTTCATAACAAGAGGAGTTGGGTATAGGAGCAAAGAGGTCCTTCGTCAGTTGTACAGGGCCCTGGTGAGACCGCACCTGGAGTACTGTGTGCAGTTTTGGTCTCCAAATTTGAGGAAGGATATTCTTGCTATTGAGGGCGTGCAGCGTAGGTTTATTAGGTTAATTCCCGGAATGGCGGGACTGTCATATGTTGAAAGACTGGAGCGACTAGGCTTGTATACACTGGAATTTAGAAGGATGAGAGGAGATCTTATCGAAACGTATAAGATTATTAAGGGGTTGGACATGTTAGAGGCAGGAAACATGTTCCCAATGTCGGGGGAGTCCAGAACAAGGGGCCACAGTTTAAGAATAAGGGGTGGGCCATTTAGGACTGAGATGAGGATAAACTTTTTCAGTCAGAGAGTTGTGAATCTGTGGAATTCTCTGCCTCAGAAGGCAGTGGAGGCCAATTCTCTGAATGCATTCGAGAGAGAGCTAGATAGAGCTCTTAAGGATAGCGGAGTCAGGGGGTATGGGGAGAAGGCAGGAACGGGATACTGATTGAGAATGATCAGCCATGATCGCATTGAATGGCGGTGCTGGCTCGAAGGGCCGAATGGCCTCCTCCTGCACCTATTGTCTATTGTCTATTGAAAGTGATCAATTAGTCATGAAACACAGCCATGGATGATTTGATATGAGTTAAATAATGTTAATATGATGGAGTAAGGTGGACTTTGTTCCAATCCATCCTCTCTTTCTCCCCCTACTTCAATCAGTCTGAACAAAGGTCCCAACTCAAAATGTTGCCTGCCTGTTCACTCCACAGATGCTGTCTGACCCGCTGAGTTCCTGCAGCACTTTGTTTTTTGCTCAAGATTCCAACATCTGCAGTTTTTTATGTGTCTCCATTTCCTTTCATCTTTTTTATGGTATTATTTTGAACATTTTTTACCTTTGCTGAAAACAATGCAAAATGTGAATTCGAACACAAAAACCTTTTCACAATTAATATGACCATTTTATAAAATAAGTATTTATTCCATTGAGTATAGGAGCAAAGAGGTCCTTCTGCAGTTGTACAGGGCCCTGGTGAGACTGCACCTGGAGTACTGTGTGCAGTTTTGGTCTCCAAATTTGAGGAAGGATATTCTTGCTATTGAGGGTGTGCAGCGTAGGTTTACTAGGTTAATTCCCGGAATGGCAGGACTGTCATATGTTGAAAGACTGGAGCGACTAGGCTTGTATACACTGGAATTTAGAAGGATGAGAGGGGATCTTATTGAAACATATAAGATTATTAAGGGGTTGGACACGTTAGAGGCAGAAAACTTGTTCCCAATGTTGGGGGAGTCCAGAACCAGGGGCCACAGTTTAAGAATAAGGGGTAGGCCATTTAGAACAGAGATGAGGAAAAACTTTTTCAGTCAGAGAGTTATAAATCTGTGCAATTCTCTGCCTCAGAAGGCAGTGGAGGCCAATTCACTGGATGTTTTCAAGAGAGAGCTAGATAGAGCTCTTAAGGATAGCGGAGTCGCGGGGTATGGGGAGAAGGCAGGGATGGGGTACTGATTGAGAATGATCAGCCATGATCACATTGAATGGTGGTGGTGGCTTGAAGGGCCGAATGGCCTACTCCTGCACCTATTGTCTATTGTCTATTGTCTATTGTCATCAGGTATATGCCAGCAATTAGAACTATGATAACATTTTAAAATACTTGAGTTATTTCCTTGCATTTTTGATCCGTGAGAATTGGCAAATTTCTCGTAACTGCTAGCATTTATTATTCTACATCCTGCCTGTTTACCCTTCATCCCCTACTTGTGCCAATCCATCTGAGTAATGATTTAACCAATTCTGGGGCTAAACTCTAGTTTACAATTTATATATTCTATGATTATGCCAGGTTTTCCCATTTGGATTATTATCCATAGTTGTTGCATTCATTGATATTGTAATGCATATGGAGCTTCCAATTTTATTGGAGATTATAATGCAGAATCAAAGTTCCCCCTCGTTCTGCTACACTTGGCTGAATGGCACACCTGTGTAGTAATCAGTGCAGCTACTGCATAGCTCTTGGGAGCTGGGTTTGATTCTGAACTTGGCTACTCACATCATTGTATTGCTGGGTGATTAAGTGTAACTGAACCAACACATGCACAACATAACATAACATAACATAACAACACTTTATTGTCATTCAGCACAACACCGAACAAAATTTCAGCAGTCACAAGACACAGCAAAAAAGAAAAAAACACAGGACACCCGACCCCAACACAAACATCCATCACAGTGACTCCAAACACCCCCTCACTGTGATGGAGGCAACAAAACTTCCTCTCTCTTCCCCCCGCACCCACGGACAGGCAGCTCGACCCCTACCGAGGCAACCGACACGCACAGCCCTCGCAAGAGGATGGAAGGCCCCGCGGCCGAGCCGCCCCGGGCACTGAAATGTCCCGCGGCCACACCGGGTGATGTTAAGTCCAGCGGCCGAGCCGCACTGGGCACCGAAACGTCCCGCGGCTGAGCCGCACCGGGCACCGAAACGTCCCGCGGCCGAGCCGCACCGGGCGATGTTAAGTCCAGCGGCCGAGCCGCACTGGGCACTGAAACGTCCCGCGGCCGAGCCGCACCGGGCACCGAAACGTCCCACGGCCGAGCCGCACCGGGCGATGTTAAGTCCAGCGGCCGAGCTGCACCGGGCACTGAAACGTCCCGCGGCCGAGCCGCGCCGGCGATGCTAAGTCCCGCAGCCGAGCCCCGGGGAAGAGACCTAATAAAAGAAAGGTTTCCCCCCGCCCCACCCCACCCCCCCACCACACATACACAGCCAAAAACAGAAACAAAAACCATCCCAACACCGACACAAACAAAAAAAAAGAAAAAAAGACAACAGACTGCCAGAGAGCCGCAGCCGTTAGGCGCAGCCAACTCCTCCCAATACTATCATGGAAAGTAATTGTATGGAACCATTCTGTAAAAATATTGAATACATGCAATTTTGTTTTCTCTGGATTTTGCATTATTGCCACAGAGCATTAGAATATTTATCCAGACTGACTGTTCTATTTTAGCAAAGGGCAAGTTGATGGCATTGATCTGATAATGGGAACAGCCGAAGAGCTTCAGGAATGTTGGACAAAATGCTGAAGGGCTGTTCAATGGAAATACTGGGGAAAGCAAAGTGCCAAGATCACTGATTGCAACATTCATGTGAAAAAGTGACAAATTATTTGGATAGAAACATATAAAATTCTTAAGGGATTGGACTGGTTAGATGCAGGAAAAATTATCCCCATGATGGGGGTCCAGAACCTGGGGTCAACATTTTAAAAATAAGGAGTAGGCCATTTAGGACTGAGATGAGGAAAAACTTTTTCATCCAGGGAGTTACGAATCTGTGGAATACTCTGCCACAAAAGGCAGTGGAAGCCAATTCACTGGATGTTTTCAAGAGAGAGTTAGATTTAGCTCTTAGGGCGAACGGAATCAAGGGATATGGGGAAAAAGCAGGGACTGATTTTGGATGATCAACCATGACTCAAAGGGCCGAATGGCCTGCTCCTACACCTATTCTCTATGTTTCAATGGACATTTTAAAGGCAGAGATAGATAGATTCTTGGATTAGTACAGGTGTCAGGGGTCATGGGTAGAAGGCAGGAGAATGGGGTTGAGAGGGAGAGATAGATCAGCCATAGTTGAATGGCGGAGTAGTCTTGATGGGCCAAATGGACTAATTCTGCTCCTATGAAAAGCCACTTCCAGCAATGAAAAAAGCTGAAGGAAAACGGCAAGCAGCAATATTCCTCAGAAGATAAAGTTGCGTCATTTTCATCTTGTGGTCATTTCTCAGATGCTTTATAAATGCGAGGCCTGGATGCTTTACAAAATAAAAATCAATGCACCTGAAATGTACTCTTTTGGAAATGGTTGTATGTCAAATAAATAGTATACTGAACCAATGAGAGAAATGCAACAAATCGCTTAAGAATACTGAGACCCCAAATCATTGTAAGAAATTGAATGACATGGGAAGCTGCAAAGGTCTTGGCATGTCATGAAACTGCTGGACATGCTAGCCGACAGTTTAAGGCTCACGTCCCAGATACACCCCCCTCAGTTCCATACCCTCCTGTCTTCATCTTACAGCCCAGTTGTTGTCTCTCCTTTTAATCGAAAGCCAATTGCTGCTTTTTTCTGCTGCATTTGACAAGGACTTGATTGCTTGTTGGAGGGAACGACCCCTCATCCCCATTTTCTTCAATAGACTAGTCGTAGATGTAGCAACGAACCCCCTGCATCTCACTTCTACAGGGGAAATCTTGATCTTCCAGCCATTCTGGGCAGCTTCAGTTGCCAGTTCAGAGTACTTGGTCTTTTTCCTCTCATAAGCTTCTTCAACACCATCTTCTCGTGGTACTGTCAATTCCACAACGTATGCCAGCTTGGCTGTGGTGGACCACAGGACCATGTCTGGCCAGAGTGTTGTAGCCACAACGTCTGGGGGAAACACGCTTTTTTCCCCAGGTCTACGTCCATTTTCCAATCTTGAGCAGGCTGCAGAATGCTTGCATCCTTTGATGTTATCTGTTGCTCTGGAGGTTGGCCTGTCAGTGCCAAATGGTGTGAAGTGGACATTTCCTGCCGATGTTTGTGGGGAAGCATTTATGGTGGTTCGCCTCTGTCCACGATTGATGCCAGCTGTCTGAGAACTTGGTTATGCCGCCAAGTGTAACGCCCTTGGGTGAGGTTCGTAGTGCATCCTGTTAAAATGTGCCTCAGTGATCCAGGTGCTTTGCAAAGGGAGCATGTGGGGTCTTCTCCGAACCACTGCTTCAGGTTCTGGGGTGTGGGTAGGAAGTCATTAGTGGCTCCGATCACAAAACTTAGCCGAGAACCCTCCATCTGCCAGATGTCACGCCAGCTGAGTTTCCTCTTTTCCAGGCTCTACCATTGGCCCCGCTTGTCCATTAAAATGGCTTTGGCGTGTTGCTCTGCCTCCTCCTGTCTTCTCACCTCCTCCACCATGAGCCGTCTTCTCTGCACTGATGTTGCCTTGTGCCATTGAGGAGCTTTTGGGATGAGCCCGGGACCGGCTCTCCCATGTGGACTTGGCCAACCACATCCCTGAAATGAAGAGCAGACAGCACTCTGAACGGCTTCAGATGGGGTCCACTTCCTCCCCATTGCCACAGGGGGAGCCGCTGTTGGAATAACAGTATCTTCAGATTCAGTGAGGGTCATGACCAACCTTGCTTTAGTGCATTTGAATTCTTCCACAATACCTGCAAATGGCAATTCCAATTTGCCACTCCCGTACAGTCCGACTGTGGTGAAGCTTGATGTTGTGATCCTGGAAGTAGTGTTGTTCCAGATTTGTTATTGTTGCAGGCAGCTGATAGAATTCTAAAGCAGTCCACAGCAGGGAATGCAGAACTGATCCATAGGCGTTCACCAGGTCGAGGAACAAGACATGCAAATCCTTTCCTTCTTTCCTCGCAGTCGCGATTTGATGCCGTATGACGCTGGTATGTTCAAGGCATCACGAGAAGCCTGTTATGCCAGCCTTTTGGATTGACGTATCAATGAAATGGTTTTGTTTCAGATACTTTGTACGTCTTTGCGCCAACACACTGAAAAAGATCTTGCCTTCTATGTTCAGAAGGTTTATTTGGTGAAACTGTTCGATGGTGGACAAATTCTTTTCTTTTGGGATCAGCACTCCACCCGTTCTTTGCCAGGCTTTGGGGATAACTTGCTTTTCCCACGCAAACCTCATGTTCCTCCAGAGGAATTTCAGAATGTCCGGGGCATTCTTGTAGACACAATACGGAACACCATTAGGACCTGGTGCGGATGCCGTTCTTGCCTTCTTCACTGCCTCTTTCACCTCACTCCGCTTGGGAGGGCTGATGTCAAATTGATGTAGTGGGGGTGAGATTGGTGGGATGTCAGCGGGGACAGGTATCATCTGTTAGCTGATCAGTGTTGATGGTTCTGATGTGTCCTTCAACCTCCTCCTTTGACGTTTTCAGGGATCCGTTTTTCTCTTTTGTGAAAATGCCTTTCACAAACTTAAAGGGATCTTTGTAGAAGTATGTTCTTGCTTTTTCCTTTCGTTTTGCGTCGTTTCCTTACATTCACCGCTCTGCGCAGCTTCGAGAGCCTCTGTTTCTGGTCCTCTTGAAGAAGGTTGAAGCCCTCTTGCTGTTGCTTTTTTTCCCCAGCTTCCTCAGGCCTTTCTTTAACAAGTGGTTGGATTTCCTGGAGACGATGGGACTTGGGGGGGAGAAGGTCTATCTTTCCTGCTGAGTTGTTCCTTCCCTCCAAATTTCTCCTTTCCATGGTTGTAGACTAGATTGCCCATCATCTCCAACTTCTTTGCTGCTGGTTACTTGATTCCACTTAAGATTAGGCTCACATCGGCATTGATGGTTTTCCACTCCATGCTGTTAGATTTTGGCCATTTCACTAACGACTTACGTCCTTACATGTTCTCAACTTTACGATGCGCCTGGTTGTGTCTTGGACTGTTGCCTGAAACTTCTTCCACATCCCGCAGGGTGCTGATGCTCTGCGGACTGTGAGTTTAATCCTGCCGCTGAGTTTCATCCGATTGATTTGAACTTCCTCTTGACAGAATCCGGTCAATGCAGGGCCCTGGGTTGGAGATTTTCAGGCATTTCTTCCAATCCTGATGAATTTTAAGACCACGAGTTGATGTTACTTTAGTCCAGCCACACCTACAAGTCTGAAGAACCTGTCCAGTTGCCGGTTTTTCAAGGGCATTGTCACTTACTTGATTCAATGTCATGTCCATTCCAAGGTTTGTTACCGGGAAGTCAGTCAGAGGAGCCAGCGCTGCCGTCGCAGCTGCGGCTTGCCTGCAGTCCGTCTGTCTTTTGTGTTTTTTGTTGTTTTTGTATGAATTGTAGTTTTAATATGGTGTAGTGTTTGTATGTTATGTGGGGGGGAGGGGGTGGGAGGGAACGGGAACTGTAAAAAATTCTCTCTCCCGAACGGAGACACGACCTTTGTTTCTGTGTCGTGTCTCCGTTCCCATTGCGGCCTACCAGTGGCCATGCACCTGGGACCACCTGGGGCTCTGGTTCGCAGAGCCCACGGCCCGGACTCACCACCTGCGGCGCTGGCTGCCTGCGGATGCTGCGGGAGCGGCTGCGACTCGTCTCCGGAGGCTCCGGCGCGGGCCGCGTGGACGTCAGAAGCCCGCAGGCCCCTGGGTGGGGGCCGACATCGGGAGCTCCGGCAGCGGCAGAGGCAGCGTGTTCGCCCGCCCCGAATCGCGGGGCTTGGGTCGGCCCGCCGCGGACCTTTCACCGTCCGGCGCGGCCTGGAATAGGCCGTGGACCTTTCACCGTCCGGCGCGGCGCTCCAATGTCGGGAGCCCCGACGTGGCAAGTTCAACAGCCTGACCTCGGGAGAAGACGGCAGGGAAGAGAAAAGACATTGTGGCCTTCCATCACAGTGAGAAGGGACTGGAGGAGACTCACTGTGATGGATGTTTCTTTTGTTTGGTGTTAGTGTATGATTGTATGTGTTATTGCATTTTTATTGATTATTCTTATTGGTCTTAGTGTTTCAACTGCGGGTAATGTTTCATTTCACTACACATTTATGTGTCTGTGACAAATAAACGACTATTGACTATTGACTATTGAGAGTCTTCTAGCCCCCGCTCTCGCAGATTCTGGGGGTATTCTTCTCTTTGAACTTTTCCTAGCCAAGTGAGGGTGGCTCTTGTGCTGTAACAAGGTGACGGAGCCTGCTGTTATGGGTAACTAGCCCACAACAGCCCCGTTGGGGTCTATTTCCTCCTGTCGGCTATCTCTCCAAGCTGTCACGTGGTCTTTTCCTTGTCGTCAGCTGCACTTTCACAGCAGTCACTGGTTTTCTTCCAGAAGATCAGTAGAGCTAATAGAACTTGATGTTTCAATCCCTGTGGTAAGTCGGCACTCTTGATGCTGGCAATGGGATTGGAGTGGTGAAAGGGAGGGTAGGTACGTCATCGGGGTCATCAGGTGGGCACCCTCCTTCTTTGACGTTTCATTGATAAGCCCACCACGTCTCCAAAGGGCTCAATGGTGATGCTGTGGAGAGGATAGAAAAAAACACAGAAGGCTGTGGAGACCAAGTCAATGGATATTTTTTTAAGGCAGCGATTTACAGATTCTTAATTAGTTCGGGTGTCAGGGGTTATGGGGAGAAGGCAGCAGAATGGGGTTGAGAGGGAAAGGTAGATCAGCCATGATTGAATGGCAGAGTAGACTCGATGGGCCAAATGGCCTTATTCTGCTCATATAACTTATGAACTTATGAACTTATGAACAACAAGAAGCACTTTGGAACTGATATCAAAGACTGGGTAAAGATGACCAAGCATAAATTAGATTTCAAGTAAAATTGTTGCAACATCTAAAAATCCATGATGACCAAAGTAGCATTATCAATGACTTCACTTGAATCATAAAAGAATAGGAAGAATTATGCATAATCAAGTCATTTAATATCATCTAATCATGTTAATTCAGCTGATATTTTTAACAGCACCGAATGAGAAATGATGTATTGTTCTTTGAAGAAGGTGACTGGTCATAGCTTAATCTGCCTGATATGTTAGTCGTTTCCCAACGGCATGACTTGGAGATTAGAAAGTATATCTGACACCAGAAGTCCAGTCAGACAACTCAAAAAGATAGTTTGGGAACAGCTCCATCCAAGACCGTAAGAAATTGCAGCGAATTGTAGATGCAGCCCAGATCATCACACAAACCAATCTCCTTTCTATTGACTCTATTTATGCCTCACGCTGCCTCAGCAAGGCCAGCAGCATAATCAAGGATGAGCCGCACCCTGGCCACTCCCTCTTCTCCCCTCTTCCATCGGGCAAAAGGTAAGGAAATGTGAAAACAGCACACCCCCAGATTCATGGACAGTTCCCTCCCAGCTGTTATCAGGTAACTGAATCATCCTACCACAGCCAGAGAGCAGTGCTGAACTACTATCTACCTCATTGGTGACCCTCGGACTACCTTGCAGTAAATGTTATTCCCTAATCATGTAAATGGCACTGTAAATGGCTCGATTGTAATCATGTATTGTCTTTCCGCTGACTGATTAGCACGCAACAAACGCTTTTCACTGCACCTTGGTACACATGACAATAAACCAAATTGAACTGAAAAGATGCCGTGCTATACTGCTGAAAATTGGTGAACCTTGCGTGAAGCAAGTTACTCAGATTTTTGTGAAACAAGTTACTCAGATTTTTTTGCACTCATTAGAATTTGCATTCTTCCAGGCACCATTTTTTTTGGCGTAAATCTCTCCCAAGTAATGTCAACAGCAGTGCACCAAGCAAAAATCATCTGCATTGAGATTTTATCCACACTGGCATAGAGAATGTCCGATTTTAGAACAGCAAGGTTTTACTCTTTCTGTCTCCCTCAAAGCCTTTCTATGTGAGGAACCAGCACAGAAGCTACATTATTTGTTCTCAAATACAACACCACATGTGTGTCTTAACTGATTTGCCCCTGCAGATCAATGTAATGTTCACTTCCACCTTCCTAGCCGCAGAAACCTGGAAGTCATTCCAGGTTTCTGCCCACAGCGGGGAAAACTACATATTCAAGGAGAGGACACTTTATCACACTTCCTTCAACTCACGATAGTTGGAAGGTGATACATGGCCAGACGCTTGCCCTGCCATCTTTATGAGTGTAGCCAGTCGCTGACTATGGTCAAGCTCCAAAAGGGGCCTCCCTGGAAACCACTAGGGCTGTTTGCTGATTCAAGGACATTCCGGTCTGATGGCTTTGGTCTTTCTAATGTTCAATTCAAAGACGTTACTTTTCCATGGCAAGGATCTGACAGCCACAGCTGTTATTTATCTATAGCTGAGGGAAGTGGTAAGCAAGGAAACTAGGCATCAAATATTTTTAAGCCAACTTACCATGAAAAACAAATTTAAAACGTAATGTTTGAAGGACCTGGCTGTGTGCTCTAATTACCTCTGTAGTAATTGCTTTTCAAAGTAATTAATTTAACACATACGCTACATTGAAATGCTGTAAAATGTTAAAAAGTGCCAAAAGATACAAATTATTTATTTCTATAACTAATAGTAGCTGAATATTTAATCTGAATGAACTGTTCACTTACTGTCGAGGACCATAATGCATTAATTTATTTGATGGTTATTGTGATTGTATTCTTTACTAAAGAACAATTTAATTCAATATCTAAACCATTCAGTTAGCTAGTTTGGAGACCGTTTAGTATTATTTAGTATCCTCTGTGTATCTGCTGATTATATTATATTGCAAAAGGAATAAAATCTAATTTATTATAAATAGTACTGGGAACACCAGAGCGAACACAACTTTTAATCTTTCAGAAAGCCTCAGAAAACTAATTCAACTGATTAAAGACAGATGTATTATTCTCTTGAGCAATATAAGAGTGACAACATATTGTAATCAGATATTTGAAGCACTTACTTTTAGTTTTGCTTGAACATACTGTGGGGATGAGTTGATTTATTTATGACTGATGAATTTTTTACAAATCCATTCTGTAACAGTTTTTCATGGTCAAAAATGTTTATGTTTCAGTGCATTTATCTTTAGTCACCGGTGATTAAACTAAATTAAAAATGAATTTGTTGAGAAGGAAATGTCACATTTACAGAACAAAGGGCAGACCAGAGGGAATGAAATGAGAAATGTCTTTATTCAATGGTGTGAATGTAGGAATACTCTTTTCCTGTCAATTCTGAGGGTATTGAGTATTTCCAGTAGTGGGAGAGTCTATAACCAGAGGGTACAGCCTCAGAATAAAAGGATGTACCTTTAGAAAAGAGATGAGGAGCAATTTCTTTAGCCAGAGGGTGGTGAATCTGTGGAATTAATTGTCACAGACGTCTGAGGAGGTCGTAATTGGGTATTTTTAAAGCAGAAATTGAAAGGTTCTTGATTAGTAAATGCATCAAAGGTTATTGGGAGAAACCATGAAAATGGAGTTGAGCGAGATAAATAGGTCAGGCGTGATCAAATGGCAGAGTAGACTTGATGAACCAAATGGTCTAATTCTGCAGGAGTTAAAATTGGCATGTAACAAAGGTAATGCCACTGTGGTTATGGGAGATTTCAATTTGCAGGTAGACTGGGAAAATCAGGTTGGTTCTGGACCCCAAGAAAGGGAGTTTGTAGAGTGCCTCCGAGATGGATTCTTAGAGCAGCTTGTACTGAAGCCTACCAAAGAGAAGACGATTCTGGATTTAGTGTTGTCCAATGAACCAGATTTAATAAGGGAACTTAAGGTAAGGGAACCACTAAGAGGCAATGACCATAATATGATAAGTTTTAATCTGCAATTTGAGATGGAGAAGGTTAAATCAGAAGTGTCAGTGTTGCAGTTGAACAAAGGAGACTATGAAGACATAAGAGAGGAGCTGGCCAAGGTCGACTGGAAAAGGATCCTAGAAGGAATGACGGTGGAACAGCAATGGCAGGAATTTCTGGGCATAATACAGAGGATGCAGGATTATTTCATTCCAAAGAGGAAGAAAGATTCTAAAGGGAGTAATAGGCAACCGTGGCTGACAAGGGAAGTTATGGATGGAACAAAACTGAAAGAAAAGGTGTTTATTTAACATAGCAAAAAGTAGCAGGAAGCCAGAGGATTGGGAAACTTTCAAAGGACAACAGAAGGCAACAAAAAGGGCAATACGGGGTGAAAAGATGAAGTACGAGGGTAAGCTGGCCAAGAATATAAAGGATGGTAAAAGCTTCTTTAGGTATGTTAAGAGAAAAAGATTAGTAAAGACAAATGTGGGACACTTGAAGGCAGAAACAGGTGAAATTATTATGGGGAACAAGGAAATGGCAGAAGAATTGAACAGGTAATTTGGTTCTGTCTTCACTAAGGAAGCCACAATCTCCCAGATGTGCTAGAGGATAGAGGATCTAGGGAGTCAGAGGAACTGAAAGAAATTTGCATTCGGCGAGAAATTGTATTGGGTTGACTGATGAGACTGAAGGCTGATAAATCCCGAGGGCCTGATGGTCTGCATTCCAGGGTAATCAAGGAGGACTTTCGGAAAGCCTTTGATAAGATCCCACATAGGAGATTAGTGGGCAAAATTAGCGCGCATGGTATTGGGGGTAGGGTACAGACATGGATAGAAAATTGGTTGGCAGACAGGAAACAAAGAGTAGGGATTAGCAGGTTCCTGTCAGAATGGCAGAATGGCAAGTGGAGTGCCGCAAGGCTCGGTGCTGGGGCCGCAACTATTTACTATATATATTAATGATTTAGATGATGGAATTAAAAATAACATTAGCAAATTTGCAGATGACACAAATCTGGGTGGCAGTGTGAACTATGATGAGGATGCTACGAGGTTGCAGGGTGACTTGGACAGGTTGAGTGAGTGGGCAGATGCAGTATAATGTAGATAAATGTGAGGTTATCCACTTTGGCGGCAAGAACAAGGAGGCAGATTACTATCCCAATGGTGTCAGATTAGGAAAAAGGGAAGTGCAACGAGACTTGGGTGTCCTTGTACATCAGAGACTGAAAGTAAACATGCAGGTACAGCAGGCAGCGAAGAAAGCTAATGGCATGTTGGCCTTCATAATGAGAGGATTTGAGTATTGGAGTAAAGAGGTCCCTCTGCAGATGTACAGGGCCCTGATAAGACCACATCTGGAGTATTGTGTGCAGTTTTGGTCTCCTAATTTGAGGAAGGACGTCCTTGCTTTTGATGGAGTGCAATGGAGGTTCACGAGGGATGGCGGGACTGTCATATGAGGTAGGATTGGAAAGATTAGGCTTGTATCACTGGAAATTAGAAGGATGAGAGGGGATCTCAGAGAAACATATAAAATTATAAAAGGACTGGACAAGCTAGATGCAGGAAAAATGTTCCCAATGTTGGGGGAATCCAGAACCAGGGGCCATAGTCTAAGAATAATGGGGTAGCCATTTAAAACTGAGATGAGAAGAAACTTTTTCACCCAGAGAGTTGTGAATTTGTGGAATTCTCTGCCGCAGAAGGCAGTGGAGGCCAATTCACTGGATGAATTTAAAAGAGAGTTAGATAGAGCTCTAGGGTCTAGTGGATTCAAGGGATATGGGGAGAAGGCAGGCATGGATTACTGATTGTGGATGATCAGCCATGATCACAATGAATGGTGGTGCTGGCTCAAAGGGCCAAATAGCCTCCTTCTGCGTTTTTCTGTTTCTATGCTCCTATGTCTTATAGTGTTTTCTTATAAGATGGGGGTGCTGGTCTTTAAAGATCTGGAGGAGGTTTAAGAGATATAGAGATTACGAGGCAAGGTGGAATTATGTAGAGGGCCAACCATGATTTTATTGAATGGTACTGCAGGCATGGGGAACCTAATGCAACCTCCTCTCATCTCCCACATCCATGGTCCATTCTAAGCTCACTGGCTCTCACATCTATTTAATGATCTTTCCCGTAAGGGCACCGTTATTTTCTGGTTTCTCTGCTTGTGGCCCTGATCTGACAATATCGGGTTCGATCCCGACTACGGGTACTGTCTGTCCGGAGTTTGTACGTTCTCCCCGTGACCTGCGTCGGTTTTCTCCGAGGTCTTCGATTTCCTCCCACACTCTAAAGGCGTGCAGGTTTGTAGGATAATTGGCTTGGTAAATGTGAAAATTGTCCCTGGTGTGTGTCGCAGAGTGTTAATATGCGGTGATCGCTGATCGTGCTGTATCTCTAATCTAAACTAAACTAAACTATCACCTTCTATCTCAGTGTCCTGGAACGGCCATGCTTTGTCCTCAGCCAAAGTTGGCAAGGTGCAATTCCCTGCACCAGTTCTATCTCCTTCCCTGCCTTCTTAGAAAAATAATAGTTTCTCCATGTCCTCGCCCTCGTACTCTGCCAGCCACCATACCCAACATTTGAGCCTCAGCCATTTATGGCACGTTCCTCCCTCCCATGGAAGCATTACAAATGGATGCTCCCTTTCGTGACACCTTAGACTACCATATAACAACTACAGCATGGAAACAGGCCTGTCCGGCCCTACCAGTCCACGCCGACCATTCTCCCTGACCTAGTCTCATCTACCTGCACTCAGACCATAACCCTCCAATCCCCTCCTATCCATATACCTATCCAATTTACTCTTAAATAATAAAATCGAGCCAGCCTCCACCACTTCCACCGGAAGCCCATTCCATACAGCCACAACCCTCTGAGTAAAGAAGTTCCCCCTCATGTTACCCCTAAACCTTTGTCCCTCAATTCTGAAGCTATGTCCCCTTGTTGGAATCTTCCCCACTCTCAAAGGGAAAAGCCTACCCACGTCAACTCTGTCCGTCCCTCTCAAAATTTTAAAAACCTCTATCAAGTCCCCCCTCAACCTTCTACGCTCCAAAGAATAAAGACCCAACCTGTTCAACCTCTCTCTGTAGCCTAAGTGCTGAAACCCAGGCAACATTCTAGTAAATCTCCTCTGTACCCTCTCCATTTTGTCGACATCCTTCCTATAATTTGGCGACCAGAACTGCACACCATACTCCAGATTCGGCCTCACCAATGCCCTGTACAATTTCAACATTACATCCCAACTTCTATACTCGATGCTCTGATTTATATATACCCTTCATTAACCTCCAATAAGCCATCCTTACCCATGGCAGCTGTTCATGCTAGTTACTCTAACATTTGCTGCTCGTGAGGTGGTTGCTTCTGCACCAAGAGACCAGAAGTAAATTGAATGAAAGCTTTGTGGAGAATCTTTATTCAGGCCACAAACACACGACACCCAATCCTGTTATTTTTATTGTCTTCTGTCTCTCTCCTACATTGAGAAATTGGAGAATATCATTGCAGAAATAGTTAAAACAATAAACGTAGGTCATTCTCTGAATGATGCATTGTACTTTGATGTAGAAATAATTAAATTACCGTCGCAAAGGGCAAAAGTCCACGAAAAACCTGAACCTTTGCAAATTGCCTTTTTACAAAACGAGCAATGATAGAAAGTAAACCAGACAAGCTAATTTCCCCGTTCTTTTCAAGAGTGACATCCGTTTTTCCTTTGTGCATTTGATCTCAAAATTCCTTGCTTATATGATATCTACCACAAGATTGAGACAATGTTACAGAGAGGAGTGGACAGATTCTGCTATCACCAGTGCTTTACTTCCTGCACGTCATAGCTGTTTCTAAACATAGCACAAAAAGTAAGGAAATTTGTGTTTGGTAGATTATTTCTTTATTGTAACAATGCTTCTTGGCAATAAATCTTATACTGTTGGAAAGCCTGTTTATTTCCCTTTTAAATGGTGCTACATTTGTAAGGAACATGCATTTGTGGGATGAGCAGCAGAGCTGAGTATATGGGTTGCGCCCATGAAAAATTTGCCAAATCTTCTTTGCCAATGCCAAACAGCTTATTCTGCTGTTGCTATTGACGCTTGTTTTGAGCTTCTGGTACCCCCAGGTGCTGACAATCAGGTGCCTGATTGGCACCTGATTGGCAGCATCTGTGAGCATGGGCCCTGCTACAGTGGTCAGTAGGTGTCTGCTCCAAGAATCGGCATGCCACGTTTGACTGATCTGGATAGGCCCGTGCGATAGGGCAACTTCAAGCTGGTGTTCTGCAAAACCAAGTTGCGGCATTATTTGGAGTGAGCCCTAGTACCATCTCCAAAGTGAAGGCCAAGTTCCATATAATGGGGGATGTCAGAGACAGGCCGCGAAGTGGGCGTCCCAAGAAGATGACACCCGAAGAAGACCGTTTCCTCACCCTGTCAGCACTTAGGAACCGTAGGCTGTCTTCTACAGATTTGCAGTCAAGGTTTGCAGGACGATATGGCCGACGGCTCTCTGCCCAGACAATTCGGAACAGACTGCACGCAGTCGATCTCCGGTCTCATAGGGCTGCCAGGAGGCCTGCCATGACTGCCCTTCACCGTCAGGCCCGTTTGCGCTGGTGTCGACAACACGTGCACTGGAACCTGAACATGTGGAGGAACGTTATGTTCAGCGATGAGTCCAGATTCTGCCTACGGCAGTTGGATCATAGGGTCAAAGTGTGGAGAAGACGCGGAGAACGCTATGCTGATTGCTGCACCGATAGAGTAACATCTTTTGGTGGAGGCAGTGTGATGGTGTGGGGCGGCATCTCCCTCACTGGAAAAACAAGGCTTGTCATCATTGGAGGCAATCTCAATGCAGAGAGATATCGAGATGAGATTCTGCAACCAGTGGCAATCCCATATCTCCACGGTCTGGGACCGAACTCTATCCTCCAAGATGACAATGCTCGCCCCCACAGAGCAGGGTTTCTCAGAGACTACCTCCAGAATTTGGGAGTGGAGAGGATGGAATGGCCTGCCAGTAGTCCTGACCTCAACCCCATTGAACACTTGTGGGATCAGCTTGGGCGTGCTGTTCGTGCCAGAGTGACCAACACAACCACGTCGGCTGACTTGCGACAAATGCTGGTTGAAGAATGGGATGCCATCCCACAACAGTGTGTGACCAGGCTGGTGACCAGCATGAGGAGGTGCCAGGCTGTTGTGGCTGTGTATGGTTCTTCCACACACTACTGAGGCTCCTGTTTATTAAATGAATAAATTGTTAAATTGCCAATATGTCTTGTTTCTTCAGACTTCAATCATCCAATCCACCAAACAACACCGAACAAGAGTCAATGGCAGAATAAGCTGTTTGGCATTGGCAGAGAAGATTTGGCAGATTTTTCATGGGCGCAACCCACATACTCAGCTCTGCTGCTCATCCCACAAATGCATGTTCCTTACAAATGTGACACCATTTAAAAGGGAAATAAACAGGCTTTCCAACGGTATAAGATTTATTGCCAAGAAGCATTGTTACAACAAAGAAATAATCTACCAAACACAAATTTCCTTACTTTTTGTGCTATGTTTTATAAGATCAATACGCTGTTCATGTCAACCTCTGAATCTACACCAAGACCAGAGTGGATGGACTCACAGCATACTGACCTTTCCGTCCTGGGCCTCCTCCACTGTCAGAGTGAGGGCCAATGCAAATTGGAGGAACAGTACCTCCTATCTCGCTTGGGCAGCTCACAACCCAATGGTATGAACATTGACTTATCTATTTCAAATAACCCTCCCTCTACGTCCCACCCCATGCTAGTTCTCCGAATAGTTTCACTGTCCTCCTGATTAAATTTTACTGATTGTATGCCTCGTTGTCACTTTCCCCTCAGCTAACAATGATGCATTCTACCATTTCCTTGATCATCGTCCCCTGTGATCTCTCGTTTTCACACCTTACCATTCCATATTTCTATCTCTTACTCTCAGTCTGAAGAAGGGTGTCGACCGGAAATGTCACCTATTCCTCCTATCCAGAGATGCTGTCTGAGTTTTCTCCAGCATTTTGTGTGTGTCTTTGTAGTATTTGCTAAATGTTTTTCAAGCATTAGAGCTGAACCTTGCAGAGGGGGCTGCCTTCATTTATTACAACTAGCCGGGCGTGGACACGTTGGGTCTAAAACTCCCTGCGGGCCCGGCAACCCTCCGTACAAACCTCTCCTGCGGGCGCGGCAACCCCCGTTGGGAGCAAGCCCCTCCTGCGGGCCCGGCAACCCACACCCAACTGACGATCCGTGGACCTGTTGCCGAGCAGCCAGCGCGGCAGTCAGAGCGAGCCGTGGACCCATTGGCTGGAAAGCTCTCCTGCATTGGCAGCTGGACAGCGATGGCCATCTTCTTTGACCCTCTGCTGCCGCGATGCACCGCGGGACAGGTGTCGGTCCTCTAGGCGGGTGGGGGGGAGGTGCGCATTTATTAAACTTTATTAAGTTAATTGCTTTTAAAATGTAACAAAACTTGATCAACCGAGGCCACAGGTGAGTAGGGTGGGCCTAAAATTGTTGTGCTATCGCGTACCGTTTTGGCTGTATTTTGGGTATGTACAATCAAACTAACAAACCGACAAGCAAACAAACAAGATGAGAGTTTTAGTAATATACTAGTAAAGGGTGCACCCATTGGGTCCAAACCTCGTTGGGTTCCCATTGTGACGTGGGAAAATCGCGTTTTTATTCTTTAAAATAAATGGCTTTTTTTTAGAAATTAAATAAATCTCAATGAAAATCGTGCTTTTACTTTGAAATAAATGGCTTTAAAAATAAATAAATAAATAAATATCAATGAAAATGGTGTATTTTCTTTAAAATAAATGGTGTTTAAAAAATAAAATAAAAATCTCATCGTGTATCGCGTTTTTTCTTTAAAATAATAGGCGTTTAAATAAAAGTAATCTCAATGAAAATGGAGAGCTTTTTTAAAAATAAAATAAATCTTATCTTTAACGTTGTGGCTTTTTATCGTGAAAATTCTCTCTTGATCCTCAAGGCTGTCTCGTCATTCAGCAGCTGCGCAGCTCGACTGCGATGGCCGTTGCTTTGAGCGGGAAGAAGACCCCTAGGACAACCAGCGCGCTTTGAGCGGGAAGAAGCGCCGACCAATCAGAGCTGCGGGTGCACTCCTCCATCCTGGAATCCGGACCAATTGGGCGTCGAGTGGGAGGTCGGAGCCAATCAATCGACCCCATGTGGGAAAATCGCGTTTTTTGGTTAAAATATGGCGTTTTTTTCAAAATAAAATAAATCTCAAAGAAAATCGCATTTCTTTAAAATAAATGGCTTTTTTTTTAAAGAAAATAAATCTCAATGAAAATCGTGTTTTTAAAAATAAATAAATGGTGTTTTGGCTATTTCGGGAACAGACAAACATGCAATTCATATAGGTACACACAAACACACAAGATGAGACTTTTATTAATTATACTAGGCCATGTGGGCCCGTTGGGCCCGTCCTCATAGGGTGTTCCATTGCGACCTGGGGAAATTACGTTTTTCCTTTCAAATAAAGTGTCTGTTCAAAAAAATGAATCTCAATGGGGCGAGAGGGGGGTGGGGGGGGGGGGGGGGTGGAGGGAGGGGGGGGATAGGGGAGGGGTGGGAGAGGAGGGGTGGGTGAGGACTTACTCTCCCCCACCCCCCCTTTCCCCAGCACACCTCTTTCCCCTACTCTCTCTTGCCCCCACCACCAACCCCCACCCCCGCTGTCCCCCTCCCCAGTCCCACTCTGCCTCTTCCCACCCCCACTCTCTCCTCCTCCCACCCTCCCCGTCGCCCCCACCGTTACTCTCCCCACCCCCCTTTCCCTACCAGCCCCCCCCCCTTGTGGTCCCGGCGAAAAGCACTTACGGATCGTGTACGGAGGAGGAGGGAGCCGCGGAGCGTGGCCGTTACTGTGGCGTGGCCGAGCCCGGACTACTGGAGACGGATAGGGCGGCGGCGCACTGGATCCGTGCGATAGCGGGGAGAGGGTCTCCAGGGTGTGGGAGAGAGGAGAGAAGCAAGGGGAGAGAGGAGAGGGGAGCCGGTGATCGCGGGCGGGCGGCTCCGCTAAGTGCGTCCATGTCGTCGGTGCGAGTGAGGAGAGGCCGCGCGTGCGTGCTGACGTCATACGCACAGACGCACAGCAGCGCCACGCTGAAAACCTTGAATAAATCGGTAGGAGGGATGGCAGCGCGAGCTCATCTCACAGGGTCATTGTGACGTCACACACTGAAGGCCTTCAATAAAGCGCTTAGAAAAAAAAAGTTTTAACATTAAAACCTCTGTAACTTAAAAAATATACGACCAAATTAAAAAAATATATCATTTTCGACAAGCGTTCAGCGTGCTGATTAAGGCGGTGCAAAAATTGTGGCGCTACGGTTCACCGTTTTGCCGAAATCAGCCAAAATCACAGATATATATATATATATTCATATATTCATACATTTATTCACAAGATCTGAATTTTAATAGTATACTAGGCCAAGTGGGCCCGTTGGGCCCGTCCTCGTAGGATTTCCATTGTAACCGGGAGGGGGGGGGGAGGGAGGGTGGAAGGAGGGGGGGAGGGGGAGAGGGATGGAAGGGTGGAGGGAGGGAGGGGGGAGGGAGTGGGGGAGGGAGGAATGGAGGGAAGATGGGAGGGGGGGAGTTAGGGGGGGAGGGGTGAGGGAGGGTGGATGGAGGTGGGGAGGGAGGGGGAGGGAGTTGGGGAGGGAGGGGGAGGGAGTTGGGGAGGGAGGGGGAGGAGGGGGGGGAGGAGGGGGGGAGGGAGTGGGGATGGAGGTGGGAAGGAGGGGGGAGGAAGGGGTTGAGGGGGGAAGGGGGACCTCCCCTTTTCCCAGTACCCCTCTTTCCCCCACCACCAAGCCCCCTCCGCAACGACCCCTGTTGTCCCCCTCCCCAGTCCCCATTCTCAGACCCCCCCCCCATTCTCTCTCCTATATAGAAGATAGATAGCTAGATGAAGCTTGGAACTTTTCTTTTTCTTTTTTTTGGTTTCTTAAAGATCACAAGCAACTATTTAATTTTGAATGCATTTGTATAAACAAATCGGCTCTTGTGTTTCTTTACATTCCTGTGGCAGATGTGATCCTGATTCCTATGATCACGTTAAGAGTGGATGATCCAATCTTTCGATATAAATAACAAAACCATTGTGTTCAAACAATCCCTGTCAAGGTTTTCTTTCTTTAATTGAAAATTATCTTTTTAACAAGCTATTTTTAGTCCATGGCTTTTCTTTGTCTTTCTAACAGAATTCACTTTGAAAATATTAAGAGTCTCACACATTCTTTAAATTAAGAAGTCCATCTGGTCATGAGTATTGGTGTAGTTTTGGAGCTACCGCTGGTGTTATTACTTCCAGCTGGCCAGTGGATTTGTAGGTAGCTCACATACCTGCAAGTCAATGGTTTGGTTCAGTCCTGTCATAGATGTTTGGGCTTGAACCTTGCATGATAGTCCAGGACTCCAGCAAAGCTGCTGCAGAGTTGAACATTTTGTTTTCCAAGTGGCATTAACACTGAGGTTAGGGGAACATTCTCAAGCAAACATGGGGAGATGGCAGGGGAACAGAGTTAGACAATAGACAATAGACAATAGGTGCAGGAGTAGGCCATTCAACCCTTCGAGCCAGCACCGCCATTCAATGCGATCATGGCTGATCACTCCAATCAGTACCCCGTTCCTGCCTTCTCCCCATACCCCCTCACTCCGCTATCCTTAAGAGCTCTATCTAGCTCTCTCTTGAAAGCATCCAACGAACTGGCCTCTACTGCCTTCTGAGGCAGAGAATTCCACACCTTCACCACTCTCTGACTGAAAAAGTTCTTCCTCATCTCCGTTCTAAATGGCCTACCCCTTATTCTTAAACTGTGGCCCCTTGTTCTGGACTCCCCCAAAATTGGGAACATGTTTCCTGCCTCTAATGTGTCCAATCCCCTAATTATCTTATATGTTTCAATAAGATCCCCCCTCATCCTTCTAAATTCCAGTGTATACAAGCCTAATTGCTCCAGCCTTTCAACATACGACAGTCCCGCCATTCCGGGAATTAACCTAGTGAACCTACGCTGCACGCCCTCAATAGCAAGAATATCCTTCCTCAAATTTGGAGACCAAAACTGCACACAGTACTCCAGGTGCGGTCTCACCAGGGCCCGGTACAACTGTAGAAGGACCTCTTTGCTCCTATACTCAACTCCTCTTGTTACGAAGGCCAACATTCCATTGGCTTTCTTCACTGCCTGCTGTACCTGCATGCTTCCTTTCAGTGACTGATGCACTAGGACACCCAGATCTCGTTGAACATCCCCTCTTCCTAACTTGACACCATTCAGATAATAATCTGCCTTTCTATTCTTACTTCCAAAGTGAATAACCTCACACTTATCTACATTAAACTGCATCTGCCATGTATCCGCCCACTCACACAACCTGTCCAAGTCACCCTGCAGCCTTATTGCATCTTCCACACAATTCACACTACCCCCCAGCTTAGTATCATCTGCAAATTTGCTAATGGTACTTTTAATCCCTTCATCTAAGTCATTAATGTATATCGTAAATAGCTGGGGTCCCAGCACCGAACCTTGCGGTACTCCACTGGTCACTGCCTGCCATTCCGAAAGGGACCCATTTATCCCCACTCTTTGCTTTCTGTCTGTCAACCAATTTTCTATCCATGTCAGTACCCTACCCCCAATACCATGTTGAGAGGGAAAGATAGATCAGCTCTGATTGAATGGCAGAGTCCACTCCCTTCTCCCTGGAGAAGCAGCGTTTAGTTTTTATGCACCACATATATGGAACAAACTCCCGGAAAACTGCAGGTCCGTTGAAACTCTCAGTTCTTTTAACTTGAGGCTGAATTGTTTTCTGTTTGACACTGCCTTTTATTAAATCAAATAATTATTCATTTCTTACACTGCAATGTAACTTTTATTCTTGTATTTTATACCTGTCTTCTTCTATTTTAGCCTGTTTTTATTTTCTATTCTCTTTAATGTCTGTTTTAAATTGCTTTTAATTGCTCTTTAATGTTTTATGTAAAGCGTTTTGAATTGCCTATTTGCTGAAATGTGCTATTTAAATAAACATGCCTTGCCTTGCCTTGCCATGCCTTGCCTTGCCTTGCCTTGCCTTGCCTTGCCTTGCCTTCTCCCCTCTCCCATCAGGCAAAAGGTACAGAAGAGTGAAATCGCACACCACCAGATTCAGGGACAGTTTCTTCACAGCTGTTATCAGGCAACTAAATCATTCTACCACAACCAGAGAGCAGTGCTGGGCTACTATCTACCTCTGATGCCCCTCAGACTATCCTTCCTGGACTTTGCTTGCTTTACCTTGCACTAAATGTTGTTCCCTTATCATGTATCTATACACTGTAAATGGATTGATTGTAATCAAGTATTGTCTTTCTGCTGACTGGTTAGCACGCAACAAATGCTTTTCACTGTACACGTGACAATAAACTAAACTGAACTAAACTGAATTGCTGAACACTGTTCCCAGTGGCTAACTCTGCACTGACCATTCAACCTCTCCTCTGCTGTTCCCCGGTTGAATCCTTTCCAACAAATTGCCTCCATGTTTCAAGAAAGAAAATAGGAACCTGAGGGGTAACTGTATCTGTGTGTCTTGTGTTCTTTAATGTCTACTGCCGGACCCTGACGTGAGAGGACGCTGGCGTTGATTATTCGCCGCTTTTCCGTCAGGATAGTTTGTCTGTTTGTCTGTTTGTTTCTATGTTAATTGTATTTGTAAAGCGCTTTGTGCATGTGTTAAGGCGCTATATAAAATAAATATATTATTATTATTATTAAAGGGTGATGGGTGTATGGAACGAGTTGCTGAATATCACAACATTTAAGAAACATTTGGTCAGGCTCATGGATAGGACAGGTTTAGAGGGATATGGGCCAAACACAGGCAAGAGGGACTAGTGTATGCGGGACATGTTGGTCAGTGTGGGCAAGTTGGGCCGAAGGGCCTGTTTCCACATTATATGACTATGGTTTGCATTTAAAATTTCTGTGACGAGCGATAACATAAACTAACCCCAAACAATCCAGAATTACAACCGATCAAAAAAGGAGTCAATGCCATCTAAATGGAGATGAGTAGATATGTCAAACAAAGAATGGCAATGAATGTCAGGAGCAAAAATAATTGAAAGCAATTCAATTCACAATGTATGCGATAAAAAAGATATCAATTGGACAAAATGAGATGAGAATACCAAACTAATCCCAAATCATTTTTAAATGAAATGACACAGGGTCCACACACAGGAGATTCTGATACTGTATGATGTGGAGATAAATGGCAAACCAATTTACAAGCCCAATAGAATGAATCAGTTGAAGAAACACAAAAGCTTTGTTGTGACATGAAATAAGAGAAAACAGAATTCATCAATTTTTATTGGTCATAAAAACGGTTAGTAAATTAAAGTACGATCACCCCAATAACATTTAAGCATCATAAAGTTAGATCGACTACTTTGCTTGCACAGCAAATTAATTAAATTTTCATTTCTATATCTGGGCTTTTATACAAAAAAAATCAATTTACTGTATTTAAAAAAAACACATTTATCAGTTTACATCAGGAACTGAATGCACATTGCTGCTCATTATGGTGATTGGCAGAAGGTTGAACATGCTGCACCAATTTTCCGATAGTTTCCACAGTATGGTAGAGCTGAGAAATGTTATAGAGTCTTAACAGTCATAGCGTTACACAGCATGGAAATAGGCCCTTCAACCCAACTCATCTACATCGATCAAATTGCCTTGTCGCATATGTCTGCATTTGGCCCATTTTCTTCAAAATGTTTCCTATCCATGAACGAGCGGCACGGTGGCGCAGCAGTAGAGTTGCTGCCTGCCATTGAATGCAGCGCCGGAGACTCAGGTTCGATCCTGACTACGGGCGCCGTCTCTACGGAGTTTGTACGTTCTCCCGGTGACCTGCGTGGGTTTTCTCCGAGATCTTCGGTTTCCTCCCACACTCCAAAGACGTACAGGTATGTAGGTTAATTGACTGGGTAAATGTTTAAATTGTCCCTGGTGTGTGTAGGAAAGTGTTAATGTGCGGGGATCGTTGGGCGGCGTGGACTCGGTGGGCCGAAGGGCCTGTTTCCGTGCTGTATCTCTAAATCTATAAAAATCTAAAATCTAAAATCTAAACGGGTCCAAATGTTTTAAAAAAGTTGTAACTTTACCCACCACCACCCGTTGCTCTGGCAGCTCATGGTGTTCTGCAGGGCTGGAGTTCCGCAGGGCTTGGTGCTGCTCTTCACGTTGCATATTAATTATTTGGACGAGGGGATTGAAGGCTTTGATATTTTCGTATCATCCGCAAACTTGGGATGATACGAAAATGATACTTTCGTATCATCACAAGTTTGCGGACGATACGGAAATAGGTGGAGGGGCAGTTAGTGTAGAGAAAGCAGAGACTCTGCAGAAGGACCTGGATAGGTTGGGAGAGTGGGCAGAGAAGTGGCAAATGGAATACAGTGTAGCAAAGTGTGGAGCCATGCATTTTGGTAGTCGGAATAAAAGTGTAGATTATTTTCTAAATGGGGAGAGAATCCAGAAATTGGAGGTGCAAAGGGATTTGGGAGTGCTGGTGCAGGATTCTTAAAAGGTTAATCTGCAAGTCGAATTGGTAGTAAAGAAAGCAAACACAATGTGCTAGCATTTATTTCGAGAGGGCTTGTTTACAAAAACAGGGATGTAATGCTGAGGCTTCATAAGGCACGGGTCAGGCCGCATTTGGAATATTGTGAGCAATTATGGTGATCATATCTGTGGAAGGATGTGCTGGTTCTGGAGAGATTCCAGAGGAGGTTTACAAGAACGATCCCTGGAATTAGTAGGATAACATGTGATAGGCGTTTGACGGCACTGGTCCTGTAACTCATTGGAGTTTAGAAGAACGAGGGGGGACCCCATTGAAACGCACAGTATAACGAGAGCCTTGGATAGAGTGGATGTGGAGAGGATGTTTCCACTCGTGGGAGAGTTTAGGACTAGAGGTCATAACCTCAGAATTAAAGGACATTCTTTTTGGAAGGAGAGGAGGAGGAATTTCTTTAGTCAGAGCGTGGTGAATCTGTGGAAATCTTTGCCAAGTCAGTGGATATATTTAAGGCAGACATAGATAGATTCTTGATTATGGGGTTATGGGGAGAAGGCAGGAGAATGGGGTTAGGAGAGAGAGATAGATCAGCCATGATTGAATGGTGTAGACGATGGGCCGAATGACCTAATTCCGCTCCTATCACATATGATCTTATTATCTCATTCCATATACCTACCATCCTCTGTGGTACCTATCAGGATATCATTGAATTATTGAATCATTGAAATCTTTCTCCTCACATCTTAAATCTTTGCCTTCTTGTTCTAGACCTTGGGAAAAAGACTGTGAACATTCACCTTATGATTTTATAAACCTCTATTAGGTGATATCCTCAGCCTCCTTTGTTCCAAGAAAAATAGTGCCAGCTCATCCAATCTCATCCAATCTCTCCTTATCTTTATAATCTTATCTTTTGGCTATATTTAAGAGGGAGTTAGATGTGGCCCTTGTGGCTAAAGGGATCATGGGGTATGGAGAGAAGGCAGGTACAGGTTACTGAGCTGGATGATCAGCCATGATCATATTGAATGGCGGTGCAGGCTTCGAAGGGCCGAATGGCTTACCCCTGCACCTATTTTCTATGTTTCTATGTTTCTATCTTGCCCTCCAGTTGCCGCAACACCCCTGTAGAACTTTTCTGCACCAGCTCAATCACAGCCTCCCTGTAGTATAGTGACCGGAACTGCACACAACATATTCCAGGTACAGTCTAACCAATGTCCTGTTCAGCTGTAAAATAATGTCCTAACTCTTGTACTCAGTACAATGACCAATGAAGGCAAATGAGCCTTACATCTTCATCACCACTTTGTCTACTTGTGTGTCATCACTTTCGGGGTACTATGTACTTATGCCCCAAGTCTCTTAGTTTTACAACCACTCCCTGAGGTCTTGTCTTTCACTGCGTATGTCCTGCCCTGATTTAACTTCCCAAAATGCTTTGCTTGTCTGAGTTTAATTCCATTTTTGCCCACTTTCGCAGTTGACCTGGATCCTGTTGTAATCTTAGAAAAGCTTCACATCACAAATTTTTGAGTTTTCCACAAATTTCCTAATTATGCCAACGAGATTCTCACCCGGAGAGAAGGACTGGGTGACGTTTCGGGTCGAGACCCTTCTTCAGACTGATGTCAGGGGAGTGGGCGGGACAGAGAGAGATAGAATGTAGTCAGAGACAGTGAGACTGGTGGGAGAACTGGGAAGTGGGAGTGGTTGGAGAGAGAGGGAAGTTAGAGAAGTCTATGTTCATACCACTGGGGTGTAAGCTTCCCAAACGAAATATGAGGTGCTGTTCCTCCAATTTGCGCTGGGCCTCAAACTGACAATGGAGGAGGCCCAGGACAGAAAGGTCAGATTAGGAATGGGAAGGAGAGTTAAAATGCTGAGCAACCGGAAGATCAGGTAAGTTAAGGTGGACTGAGCGGAGGTGTTCAGCGAAACTATCGCCGAGCCTGCACTTGGTCTCGCCGATGTACAGAAGTTGACACCTGGAACAGCGGATACAGTGGATGATGTTGGAGGAGTTGCAAATGAACCTCTGCCTCATCTGAAAAGAGTGTCGGGGTCCTTGGATGGAGTGGAGGGGGGAGGTGATGGGACAGGTGTTGCATCTCCTGCGGTTGCAGGGGAAAGAACCTGGGGAGGGGTTGGTTTGGTTGGGAAGGGACGAGTTGACCTGGGAGTTCAAATCCTTCCCACCCAAACCAGGATTTAAAAAATGTCAAATATCAAAAATTTGTAGGTGCGGTAAATTTTATAATGAAAATGGTGAAACTCTATAAATATTCAGCAGTCAAGCAGCATTTGTGAAAAGAGAAAGTCTAAGTTTGTTACAGGTCAAAACACAAAGTGCTGGAGTAACTCAGTGAGTCAGGCAGCATCTGTGGTGGATTTGATAGGTGACGATTTGGGTCGGAACCCTTCTTCAGAATCAACGTTGCCATATATTCCCTCCACAGATTCTGCATGACTCACTGAGTTCTTCCAGTACTTTGTGTTTTGCTCCATTTTCCAGCATCCACGATCCCATGTTTCTGCATCTTCATGTTGCTGGTCAATGGCCTTTCATCTGAACTGAGGAAAGTTACACATAAAACAACTTGCCAGAGAAAGACAGGAGGTTCTGAGTGTACAAAAGGTCAGCGATATCATGGAGACTACTAGAGACTGAGGTGATGATGTTGACAGAAATAGGGTGGCAGAGGTATGTTCGGAGGAGGTGTAAAGAGGGGATGCCAAATGAAACGTAAGGATTTCTTACCAGAGGAGGAGAGAAAGGAGAGAAAATAGACTGAATAAAGTGCTGGATTAACTCATTGGATCTCTGGAAGACATAGACAGATGACGTTTTGGGTCAATACACTTCTTCAGACTGAATATAGGAAATGTGAGGTACAAGGGTGGAATGGCTGGCTATCTGAAATGGTTGCATTTGTTGCTTGAATGTGCCAAGTTGGAAGAAGAGAATTTGTTCCTTATATGGGCCAGTATAGGAATTCAAATGCAGATAAGTCAAAGCAGTAGAGCAGAAGAATGAAAGGGATAAGCAATGGGATAAGCTTTCTTCTTATTGACCCGAGATCCAAATGCTTCTTGCAAATGAAATTTACTTGTACTGAAGATAGACACAAAGTGCTGGAGTAACTCAGCGGGTCAAGGCAGCATCTCTGTGAAAAAGAATGGGTAACGTTTCGGGTCGGAGACAAAGTAGAGGGGAGAGAACTGGAGGTAAGAAAAGGCCAGAACAAAGCAACAGAAGGCCAAAGATCAACAAGTAAGAATTTTATTGTTTCATTCCTGGTGCAGACGACAATTAAACTCTTTTGACTCTTGATACCTCACTGAATTCTCCAACTCTTTCTGTCTTTCTAGATAGTGAGCACAGATGAGAGCTATTCATTTAAGCTTTCACCTACTACATCCGGTTCCAAGCACAGATTGTTCCCCAATGGGCCAACTCTTTCCCGGATTACCCTCTTGACCTTAATATATTTAGAAGAAGTTTTGGGATCTTCTTTAATTTTGACCATCACTGCTGTTCCGTGCTCACCTCTTTACACTCCTAATTTTGTTACACGCACCTCCTTACACTTTCGGTAGTACCTCTCTTGTTTTCAGTTCTCTAATCTTGCTGTAAACTACCATTTTCTTCAAACTTCAAAAGCACTGTCCGGCTGAGAGCACTGAATTCAGAAAAGGATATGGGACCAGATAGCGTTCTGGCTGTAATACTGAAGACCTTTACTCCAGAACTAATCACGACTTCAAAGGTTCAAAGGTCTGTTTATCGTCATGTGTACCAATTGAGGCACAGTGAAACTCGAATTACCATACAGCCATACTAAAAAAAAGCAACAAGACACACAACTACATAAAAGTTAACATAAACATCCACCACAGCGGATTCCCCACATTCCTCATTGTGATGGAAAGCAATAAAGTCTAATCATCTTCCACTTTATTCTCCCGCGGTCGGGGCAATCGAACCATCCGCAGTCGGGGCAATTGAAGTTCCCGCAGCTGGCGATCGAAGCTCCCGCGTCGGGGCGATTGAAGCACCCTCAGCCAACGATTGAACTCTATCGTACTTCATGGTACTTTATGTAGATCAGTCACTATATTCCTGATCCATGTCGGGTATTTGTTTAGACCGTTCCTGGAGTATCTTACGTAGCGCATGGGTGCTATTAAGGTTCAGTCAGACAGGGAGTATTCTGATGGAATGTACAGGCTTTGTCTTTGGTCTACAACCTCGTGGTTAATAAAGCACATTATGAAGTTAAACTACTTGTCGTGATTCACACAGCTTCATACATGGTATCAGAAATATTGATCCGGAACTTCATCAGCTTGAGATTCGTGAGTTTTTCACTCTCTTCTTCTCTGCAAGAGAGATCGAAAAGTTTGTTTGCCAAACGAACATGGCTGATGCATTCCAGAGGCTGAACCCGCTCGTCTTCGACAGCAACATCAGCGAGAGATGGCGCATCTCCGTGGAGAAATATGACATTTTCGTCGCAGCCGCACATTCCGACAAGCCACCCCGCACTCAAGCACATATTCTTCTCAACCTTGCGGGACTGGAGGCTATCGAACGTGCAAGATTGTTTGTATGTGCGGAGGAGATGAGGCAGCCTGCCGCGGGAGGCGGAGAAGAGGTTGTTACCCCCGTTGAATCGAAAGAGGATCCTCAATGTCTCAAGAGGAAATTTTGAGAGTTATGCAGCCCTCAAATTAATCTCACCATGGAACGGCACAAGTGCAACCCCCGGAATCAGAAGGCTGGTGAGACTATTGAGGCATACGTTTACGCTTTAAAGTTACTAGCAAGGAGCTGCAGGTTTGGAGGTCTCTATGATGAGCTTATCAAAGACAGACTGGTTTGTGATACTTGTGACGATAAACTAAGGAAGGTACTTTTGCGGGACTGTGACTTGACATTGGTTAAGGCTACTTCTACCTGTCAAGTTCACGAGATGACCGAAGCGCATAATGAAACGCTAACTATTGTGCAGCGATCTGCCACAAGTATTGATGCTGTTCAGTCTGGGTTTCGGAGAGAACATAAGCCTGTGAGATAACAATGAAAATCCAGTCTGCAACAATTGTATGTCAATGCACAGGTGTGGAATGATGCTGGTCGAGTCACATCCATGCGACAGAAAGTCCAGACAATGATCATCTTCAACAAGTGAGAAAATGAATACATGGCATTGACATTTTATTTACTCTTTCCCCAGCTTTCAAATCCTGGAGGTCACCATTGTCCAACGAGTCCAACTCCACTCCCACAGAATGATAGTAGTGACTTCATAAGGAGTGTAGTATTTCACGAAAGGCATCTCACCACCATCTTCTCAAGGCATCTCGCCATATTCTTCTAAGTATAGGCATGAAATAGTGGCCTTGATAAAAGGGAAAATAAAATAAACCTGAGAATTTATCATCAAAAAGTGCATACCAGTAAGAATTAAATGCAAGGTGGTGAGGAAATGAAATATCTCAATGATTAGGGTATTAAGCTGATCCATGCCAGGTGAAATTTCTGATTTAATGAAAATGGGCAGATGCTTGATTTTTCCATAATTAATCATTTACTAATGAAAATGTGGTAACAGGTCACTTTTTTGAAGCATACGATTCTTGTTAGCAGGTCATTAATTTCATCACAACATGCTAACTACTAGGAAATATATCGAATTATTGTTGGTTCAATTGGCTTTAATTTCTTACTTGCCGTTGGAGAAACATCATTCCCTGCAAGTGCCTTTGCCAATGATTGAGGCTTGTTACACAACTCAGATTTTAGCTTCAGCCAACTAGCATCTTCATTTGTTGAGCGACACAAGTTCACAAGTTTACAAGTCATAGGAGCAGAATTAGACCATTCAGCCCATTGAGTCTACTCTGCCATTCAATCATGACAGATCTATCTTTACCTCTCAACCCCAGTTTCCTGCCTTCTCCCCATAACCTTTGACACCCTTACTAACCTGCCAATCTCTGCCTTAGAAATCCATAATGACGGCCTCCATAGCTGTCTGTCTTAATGAATTCCACAGATTCACCACACTCAGACTAAAAGTGCATCCTTTTATTCTGAGGTTATGGCCTCTGGCCCTAGACTCTCCCATGAGTGGAAACATCCTCTTCGCATCCACTCTATCCTGGCCTTTCACTATTCGGTAAGTTTCAATGAGGTTCCCCCTCATCCTTCTAAACTCCAGCGTGTATGGGCCCAGTGCAGTCAAACGCTCATCATACGTTAACACAATCATCCCCGTATTGTAATCTGACAGAAGCTGAGTTACTTAGATGAATAGCAGCCTGAACCGCTGCAGGAAAGAAATAAAGAAACTGGGTACACCATTTTAAATGTTTACATCAGTTTAGAAATGGTTGTCAACTCAGCAAGTACAACAATATTTTGTAAAGAAATCTAAGCCAAATAGGTAACACAGACTATATGGTTAAATGGTCTTCTATGTTGAAAAGGAAATATAATATGAGAAATTGACTTATGGTGATTGATATATACTTAATCCTTCACTCTAATCAGTACCACATACCACAGTCTGTAACCTTATTTTCCCGACAAAGTTTATTGCATAGTTAAATATTGAAAGGAATACCATACCACAAGCAAAGATTGTAGAGATGATTAGATTATTCTGATTTAAGATGTACTCAACCCTCTGTGGTGCCCACCATTCCTGCAAGGGCTATATGATGACTGTGGGCACCTTGTACTACCTCTCCAGGGACAACGAGCCACAAATGTTTCCTCGGATGAGGGGCAGGCTGTTCACATGGGTGTAGGCCTCAACTTTCTGCTGCCTGGACCCATGGAAGGCCACCTTGGCTATGCCCAGAGGAGCAAACCAACCAGTGTGGGGGTGTGGCTGCGTTCTGCAGCTGCGGCTCACCGGCAGTCTCTCTGTCTTTTTTTTTGTTTTTGTCTATTGTTATCGTTAAATGTATGTTTTTATTTGTTTTTAACTCTGTATATGTGGGGGGGGGGGGGGGGAAACCTTTTTTTCCAATCTCCTCCTCAACGGAGATGCGACCTTTACCGTGTCATATCTCCGTTCGCGCTACGGCCTAACACCGTGGAGTCGGCGGCCTCCAGCTGGGATCGACCTTGAAGACTCCGGTCGCAGGGCTTGGACTTACCATCTCGGAGGCTTCGGCCGTGGGCTCTACAGACCGCAACATCGGGAGTTCGAGGTCCCTGGCTGGCGACCGGCTTTCGGGAGCTCCAGCCGTAGCAGCTTCGACCGCCCCGAAGCGCGAGGTACGATCGACCCGCTCACAGGACCTTCATCGCCCTGCGTGGCTCGGCCGCGGCACTTTCCATCGCCCGGTGGGGGCTCAGGACCTTCATCGGCCTGATCGGCTCGGCCTTGGACTTTCTATCGCCCGGTGGGGGCTTCAGAAGTTGGGAGCCTCGATCGCCTCGTGGCACCACGGGAGAAGAATGAGGAAGAGATAAGACTTTTCTTTGCCTTCCATCACAGTGAGGGTGTGCCTGGAGCAATCACTGTGATGGCTGTTTGTGTTAAAATGTAATTGTGTGTCTTGTGTTCTTTATTGTCTACTGCCGGACCCTGATGTGAGAGGACGCTGGCGCTATTTGTTCGCCGCTTCTCCGTCAGTTTGTCAGTTTGTTTGTTTTTATGTTTTGACTGTTTTGTAAAGCGTCTTTGAGCATTTGGAAAAACGCTATATAAAATAAATGTTTATTATTATTATTATTATTATTATTATTATTATTATTATTATTATTATTATTATTATTATTATTATTATTATTATTATTATTATTATTATTATTATTATTATTATTATTATTATTATTATTATTATTATTATAATTATAATTATTATTATTATTATTATTATTATTATTATTATTATTATTATTATTATTATTATTATTATTATTATTATTATTATTATTATTATTATTATTATTATTGTAGAAGGAACTGCAGATGCTGGTTTACACCGAAGATAGACTCAAAATGCTGGAGTAACTCAGCAGGTCAGGCAGCACCTCTGAGACAAGGAATAAGTGCCGTTTCGGGTCATGACACTTTTTCTGACAGGGTCTAAGATGTATTTGATGGTGGAAATTACCGAGGATAATCCAGTAAATGTAAAGGCAGGAGAATAGGGTTGAGAGGGGAAGAGATATCAGCCATGATTAAATGGCGGAGTAGACTTGATGGGCCGAATGGCCTAATTCTCCACCTATCACTTATGAAATTATGAACATGAACGCGTGCATGTGTGATCTATGTAAAATAAATTTCACTGTGCAATGCAAACATGACAATAAAGCACCTTTGTACCATTGAGATATGGGCCAGGTGCCGGCCAGTTGGGCTAGCTTGGTTAGGCTACTTGATGTAGACGAATTAGGCAGTGCTTTGTAGCTGCATGATTACATTTTTTGGTTGCACTTAAAATATATATTACTCTGCCCTTGTTGTCAGTCAGGGTTTGGATAGGCAACTGGTGTGTGATTTTTATCTTGGTCTGTCCTTACTGTTTGACCACTGCCCACCCAATGTGCTCTTAATCTCTGAACAACCACAAACATTCACATGGCCTCTTTGCGAATAAAGTGCAGCGTCTCCAATGTAAACTGCCAGTGCCAGCCACCCTCAGATCAGGAGGGTCCCTGTGTGTCCGCGGGTGGTCCAGTGTTTGTAATGGCATTTGTCATCTTGTGGTTTGTTTGTACAAAATCCTAGAGGTTTTGGCTTGACTTTAGATTTATTTTTTCTTAGAATGTTTTTGCTTAAGGAAATTTCCTGCCCTCTGGCTAGAGGCTAATTGCCTAGCTCATTAAGATAAGCATTAGATATTTTAATACAGCTATTTTCACAATATCAAGTACCCTTGCCTTGCTTCTTATTTTAATTTATTTTGTCATATCCTGCTTATTTTAAAAAAAACCTATATTTTTTCTATTTGATTGCATTATGTATGAAAAAGAGTTTCACAACAGTGATTAACAGCTTGCCTGAGTTCAGCTGCAGGCCAACTTCCTTTGTTTTATCCCTGAAGCCCTTTTTTAAGTTTTTATAAAAGGATATAGAACATGGAACATAGAACAGAACAGCACAGGAACGGGCCCTTCGGCTCACTATGTTTGTGCCAAACAAGATGCCATGTTGAACTGACTCATCTGTCTGTACATGATCCATATCCTACTATTCCTTGCACAAATACCACTATTGTACCTGCCTCCACCACCACCCCTAGCAATGTGTTCCAGGCCCCCACCACTCTCAGTGTAAAAAACATCTCCATCAAACTTTTTCCCCTCTTACCTTCTTGCTATGCCCTCTAGTGATGGACATTTGCACCGTGGGAAATAGGTTCTAACTGTCTACCCTATCTATGCCTCTCATATATCTTGAATCGAGAGGCTGGATTGGAATAGCATTTACAAAATAATACCAAATAATTAGATTGACACTCTCTCCTTCAGAGATTTGGAAAACCACATGCACCTTCGGTATCCATTGTTAATTGAAAACCTGGTGAATCTGTTCACCTGAGGCATGTGAGGTGAAATGATAGAGTTGGAATCATCATCTTCCATTGGCAGTTGCCTGTTCTTTCTCTTTCCTGGTCTCTTTTTTATATTTTTGTAGGTAAAGTTTAGTTAAATATATACTATGACATTATAACAAATAATCTTCTCTGCTTTATAAGTAGGGGGCCATTGAAGGCCAGGAAAGCTATAGAGTGCAATAAAGATTTGACCAATTTCCTCCCATTTTTCAATTCTGACTCTATGCTGAACACAATGCCCAGTTAAGCTAATCCCCTTTGCCTGCACGTGATCTATCTCTCTCCATTCTCTCAATGTTAATTGGCAGTACATTTACAGCATAACGTAATTAAAATGAAAGTGAATTCAAGACGATTAAATTGGGAGCAAAAGTGAATCAGAGGCCGCATAGAGATACAGTAGAAAATTGATAACCTTAAAAGAAGGAAGAAGGATTATTGTAAATAAATAAGCAACATCAATTCAAAACTTGACAGGAAAAAATGGGACAGGGTTTAAAAAAGGAACTGTAGCTTAATTGAAAATTTAGGAATAAAGATTAGAAAAAATTAACAATCAAAAGATATGACATGGAATATAAAAAATGTGTTAAGTTCATATCATCTTCTTTTCCCATTGACAGCCCTTGTGGTGCTTCTGCTTTATCTTCAACAGACAATGATCTTATCTTTGTGCCTCTAAGTATGATAGCATCTCACAGTCTTCCATCTCGTCTCCTTTTAATGTAAAATTTTACGGTTGTCACCATTTATTCGAACGGAACAGTTTTTCAGTTAGTACAAGATTAGTAAATGAAGAACATATACTTAATTATATATTTTCCCTTCATTGTAGTGTTCAAGGGTGATAGGAGCAGAGAAACTAGTTTGGAGTATGAGGAACTGAATTATCGCCATGTGTAGGAAGGAACTGCAGATGCTGGTTTACTCTGCAGATAGACACAAAATGCCGGAGCAACTCAGCGGGTCAGGCAGCATCTCTGGAGAGATAGGTTTAAGAGCAGAATCACTATGTGTAATCACAAAAGGGATGCTGTGTGGATCCTAGTATTCAGTTCAGTTCAGTTTAGTTTATAGTTCACGTGTACTGAGGTACAGTGAAAAGCTTTTGTTGCGTGTTATCAAGTCGGCAGAAAGACAATACATGATTACAATCGAGCCATTTACAGTGCATAGATACATACATACATGACAAGGGAATAACGTTTAGAATTCTGAAATAAAACATGAAAAATACCAATTTTCTGAACTTATGAAACTCAATGTCGAACACGTCGATTTGTAATGTGCCTAGTTGGAAGATGAGGTGCTGTTCCTGGAGCTTCCATGGCTAAGTGCTGGCATTTTCTTCTCCATTCCCCCACTGTAACGTACCCCACGGTAACGGGCAATGGCAAGCACCAGGTTTGTGAACAATGTATCCCAACAGTAAAGGGCAGGTTGTGGAACAGGCCACAGCGAGCTCCATGCAGAATAGAGGATGCTGGCAACAGCATCTGCTCAATGGGCCACACCGTCTCCGAACATCATGGACATTGTCAAAAATAATTTAGTTACATGAAAGAGGAAAAGTAACACATGATGCAGGACCTGCTGGCTCTCCATTGCTGGAATCTAAGCATTTATTGAAAGAACAGTAATGTTCACGGTGTGTGCTGTTACCTGTACTTCAGAGAAAAACTCTCGAGGCAACGCTCCAGGCTGTTCAGACAAGAAATACATCAAAGCCAAGTGATTTTTTTGAAGCTGATGCATCGCCCCTTCAGAGGCAAGATATTCCCCGTTATCCTTGGTCAGGAAGGTAGATGCATTTTGTCCCTGTCCACCTTCAATAGATAGTGTGCTTGGCAGCATTTGATTTTTCTGGCAGACTCCCAGGCTCACATGCGCACACCCCTCTAACAGTCTGGGAGAAGGGCCAAGGCAGGGATGGTGATTCAAAGGGTCTTCTATCCAATAATACCGGTGTCCCCTCCTCAAACATGCCTTTCCAAACAAAACAGTGCTGGAGTAACTCATATAACTTATATAAAGAGCGACTTGTATTCACTACGAATGCACAACGTTCTGGTGAAAGGCTTCTTGCCCACTATTATTGCACCTTTGGGTCAAAAGTTAGATAAGAACCTGGAACTGTGGTAGGAAAATCAGAGCAGGCATGATGTACTGTACTTCAGAGAAAAACTCTCGAGGCAATGCTCCAGGCTGTTCAGACAAGAGATACATCAAAGCCAAGTGATTTTTTTAAAGCCGATGCATCGCACCGACCTTTCAGAGGCAAGATATTTCCCATTATTCTTGGTCAGGAAGGTAGACACATTTTGCCCCTGTCCACCTTCAAGAGATAGTGTGCTTGGCAGCATTTGATTTATCTGGTAAACTCTCAGGCTCAGATGCGCACACCCCTCTAACAGTCTGGGAGAAGGGCCAAGGCAGGGATGGTGATTCAAAGGGTCTTCTATCCAATCATACCGGTATCCCCTCCTCAAACATGCCTTTCCAAACAAAACAGTGCTGGAGTAACTCATATACTGTAATCCCTGGACTTTTGGGTCCCTGGCCCATAAGCCAACTGGAACTTGGAGGCCAGGCCAAAAATGGTGGCTCCAGAGTCTGGGATGGGCAATAGCTTGTGCCTTTGGATTGTTCTGCAGACTGCCACTGACTGCTTCCCTTTATAACTTTCAGCCTCAGGATCCTGCAACCACACACAGCCCCCTTCTATCACTCTCCTTATATACACACCAAGCAGGATTGTTCTGGTGGGCCCATTGTTTTCACTTACGCTTGCTTCACAGAACTTGATAAGCACATCACCTCAGTAACCTCCCACCACGCTTTTCTCAATAACCTCCCACCACGCTTCCCTCAGTAACCTCCCACCACGCCTCCCTCAGTAACCTCCCACCAGGCTTTCTGTGGGAAATATTGTCCATCCGCTTGCTGATTGCTGTCTGTTGTAATTTCAACCATGGAGGAACAGAACATGATGAATTGGCTATCCTTAAAGAATAATAAATACTATATAATAGGCAACATTTTGCAGATACTGCAAAGACTCAACTGTAACTGTGGGCAGCATGGCGGTACAGTGGTAGAGTTGCTGCCTTACAGCGCCAGGAATCTAGGTTTGATCCTGACTAAGGGTGCTTGTCTGTACGGAGTTTGTACGTTCTCCCCGTGACCTGCATGGGTTTTCTCCGGGATCTCCGGTTTCCCCCCACACTCCAAAGACGTACAGGTTTGTTGGTTAATTGGCTTGGGATAATTTTAAATTGTCCCTAGTGTATGTGGGATAGTGTTATGGGGATCGCTGGTCAGTGGGACAAAGGGCCTGTTTCCGCACTGTATCTCTAAACTAAACTAAACTAAACTAATCCCACTCACTATCACAGAAAGAAAAACTGTCTTCAAATATGATATATGCCCCACCAGGTATTTCCAGAATTTGTTGCTTTTATTTCAACTTAACTCGTCGTCATGGCTATCCCTCGAGGTCGAGGATGATGGCCTACGTTCCGATGTCAGAACGAAGACGCCTGTGCGTGTGTTTATTTAACGCGTACTTGATGTTGCACTCCAAGCAGCACACGGTCCTTCACAAATCAGTCAACTCATTCCAATGGCAAGGGGACCAAGACGATTGGTGCTGATAGATCTGTTGCAGCCTTCATCCGCCTTCAATGCCGTTGAGTTCAAGATAACTTTGTCCGCCTGGTCCGCCGTTGAGGTCTTGTAAGATCGTTCTTAGTCCGGACCCTCATCCTCGACCTTACCGCCATGGGTGGCCCTACCAGAAGCTAGTGCTTCTGATGGCATCGCTCTTGGAATCATGGGGGCATGCAAGCCTCTTTGCCACAACAAGGTGAACGATCTGAAGAGGACTTAACTAATAGGGTTAATTCAAGGCATTTATTTTCTTTGCCAAGCAACCAGAAATATATCAGGTCAAACGAATTAGCAGTGAAACCCTCAAAATTAGCATTGTTTCAATATCTGAAGGGCTAGTGAAAAGTAATCTCCCTTCCCACTGCAGTCTCCCATCAAGGAACATGACTCACCATAAAGGAGAAAATTATGGAACAACTTTGGACAGGCGGCAAATTTAGAGTTTAGAATTCAGAGAGATACAGCGTGGAAACAGGCTCTTTGGCCCACCGAGTGTGCGCCGACCAGCGATCCCCGCACATTAACACTATCCTACACACACAAGAGACAATTTACATTCATACCAAGCTAACAAACCTACAAATCTGTACCTCTTTGAACTGTGGGAGGAAACCCCAGATCACGGAGAAAATCCATGCAGGTCATGGGGAGAATGTACAAACTCTGTACAGACAACTCCCATAGTTGGGATCGAACATGGGTCTCTGGCACTGAAAGCGCTGTTAGGCAGCAACTCTACCGCTGCGCCACCGTGGCCGCCCTCGGAGATACGGAGGGATAGAGAAGAATGGGAAACATGCAGGGAACAGTTCAAAACATGAAGAGGCTAAACCTCGATTACCTTGGATCTGCATGAATCTGGGTTGTTATATGGAAATTATATGGCTATTAAGTTATTAAGCAGCTGGTGTGTGAATAGTCATCTTCAATTTAGACCATTTGCTTGAAGCACGGAGCAGTGGAGCAGCGGTGGGGGACATTGACAACATCGCCTGGCCAGGCCACCCCTGCAACTCCAGCCCAGTGCAGCCCCCAGGACAATGGGCCTTTATGGCCAAGTTAAGACTCTAATATTTTTCACAACTCTGGAGTGGTAGGGCACAATTTGACACCGGATGCATGGCAACTCTCGTGTACTGCCTCAGAGGAATCTGCTAATCTTACACTTTTGCACTTAAGTATGATTGTGTCCATGTACAGTAAGAATTTTACTGAATTGCATGCAAAAAGTGAATTTCATTGTACCTAGGTACACGTTACAATAAAGTACCATTGAAACATTTCATTCAATTAGGAGAGAGGGCGGCACGGTGGCATAGCAGTAGAGCTACTGCCTAATGGTGCCAGAGACCCGGGTTCAATCCTGACTATGAGGTCCTGACATTCTCCCTGTGACCTGCATGGATTTTCTCCATGATCTTCGGTTTCCTCCCACACTCCACAGGCGTACATGTTTGTAGGTTAATTGGCTTGGTGGAAATGTAAAATTGTCCCTAGAGTGTGTTGGATAATGGTAATGTGTGGGGATTGCTGGTCGGTGCAGACTCGGTGGGCCGAAGGGCCTGTTTCCGCACTGCATCTCTAAACTCTAAACTAAACTAAAATATGTTCTTGGGGACAAATTGTTCAACACACAATCCCTTAGAACTCCAAAACAAGGAAAGGAAGAATTGTTTTCCAGGAGTGCCTTTCACAACACCCGGGATACCACTGTTCACTTTCAAGCAAATTCTGTGCTGATAAAGTGTAGTCACCGTTATATCTTATCCCGCAACAAGCAACCAGGATGTCCAAGGAATGGAGTTTTCATGTCCCTTTATAATTGCGGACAGTTGCTTAAGTGCCGGGTGACAACCTCAGGATTTCTCTTTCAACATGGATGCCCCTAAGTTGCTATTTGTTGAGAATTTGGGCGGAACGGTGCCACAGCGATAGAGTTGCTACCTTACAGCGCCAGAGACCCGGGTTCGATCCTGACCACGGGTGCTTGTCTGTAGGCTTGTATACACTGGAATTTAGAAGGATGAGAGGGGATCTTATCGAAACGTATAAGATTATTAAGGGATTGGACACATTAGAGGCAGGAAACATGTTCCCAATGTTGGGGGAGTCCAGAACCAGGGGCCACAGTTTAAGAATAAGGGGTAGGCCATTTAGAACAGAGATGAGGAAAAACTTTTTCAGTCAGAGAGTTGTGAATCTGTGGAATTCTCTGCCTCAGAGGGCAGTGGAGGCCAATTCTCTGAATAAATTCAAGAGAGAGCTAGATAGAGCTCTTAAGGATAGCAGAGTCAGGGGGTATGGGGAGAAAGCAGGAACGGGGTACTGATTGAGAATGATCAGCCATGATCACATTGAATGGCGGTGGTGGCTCGAAGGGCCGAATGGCCTACTCCTACACCTATTGCCTATTGTCTATTGTCTATTGTAAGGAGTTTGTACCTTCTTCCCATGACTTGCGTGGATTATCCCCGGATTTCCTCCCACATCCCAAAGGCATACAGGTTTGTAGGCTTGGTAAAATTGTAAATTGTCCCTAGAGTGTGTAGAATAGTGTTAATGTGCAGGGATGGCTGGTCGCCGTGGACTCGATGGGCCGAAGGGCCTGTTTCTGCGTTGTATCTCTAAACTAAACTAAATAAAATTCAGAATGTTAGTTGCTCATTTTTCACAGATGTGGTACCATATTGGTACCATATGGTATGGTATACTTGTATATATATCATACCTTAGTATAAATACCACACTAGGTATTTCTGCAACAACATAGCTTATCACACCTCAACTTACTTCCTCCATTGTTAAGATAATATTAATTAAATCTAAGTTGCATCCATTATTTCCAAGAACTTTAATTTCTAAAATAAGTGATTCAGCAAATTAAGTAGCTTCTGAAATTGAGCCGTAATGTTCTTATCTTACTAACTTACTTTTAGTTTAGTTTAGTTTAGAGATACAGCGTGGAAAAAGGCCCTTTGACCCACCGAGTTCATCCCAACCAGCGATCCCCACGCACTAACACTATCCTACACACACAAGGGACAATTTTGACAATTTTACCAAGCCAATTAACTGACAAACCTATTGGTCTTTGGAGTGTGGGAGGAAACCGGAGATCCCGGAGAAAAGCCACGCAGGTCATGGAGAGAACGTACAAACTCCATACAGACAACACCCGTAGTCAGGATCAAATCCGGATCTCTGGGGCTGTAAGGCAGCAACTGTCCCATTGCACGGCCATGCTGCCCTAGTTGTTGACTGGAATAATTCCAGGTACCACCATGCAGTGGCCTCCTTCCTACAGCTGTCTATTTTCCCTGGATGCATGTTGAAAACTCCTTAGAATAACCTTTCTTTGATGTGCATCTTATTGCCTTATTTATATCTAGTACTACATATGATACGTATTCAGTACTTGGAAACAGATTTTCATTCAAGGAGGTCCAAAAATACACTTCCTATTTGTATTTTCTGAATTGGTCCTGTTGACCTGCAGATAATTTTCAGAAATCAATAGCCATATTCATTTCATGGGAGAAAAACAGCTCGAAATACATCTTTAAGCAAAAGATAGACACAAAATGCTGGAGTAACTCAGCGGGAACGCCAGCATCTCTGGAGAGAAGGAATGGGTTTCTTCAGACTCGATCCGAAAGGTTACGCATTCCTTCTCTCCAGAGATGCTGCCGTTCCCGCTGAGTTACTCCAGCTTTTTGTGCTTATCTTTGGTTTAAACCAGCATCTGCAGTTCCTTCCTACACATTTAATTAATGCAACCAATTCGTGGAAAATGGAAAATTGAAAGTGGATTGCTTTCAATTCTTTTTCAATCTCCAATCTTGGTGCACTTCAGTTCACCACTCCAATCCAATTCATAGAATCTGCGGCAGAGACAGGTATGTCTGTGGTCTGAGCTTATCTTGCAGGCAGCAAGTGCGGGGAATTCCCAAATGGGAGGCTGCAATGTCAAGAAGAGACGAGATAGAGGTTAGAGGCTCACAAAGTGGCTGGGGGGGGGTGAGTCGGAATCTGTGAAGTGGGTTAGAGGGAAATCAGGGACCCTGGAACCAAATTAGAGACACAAAGTGCTGGAGTAACTCAGAAGGTCAGGCAGCATCTCTGGAGAAAAAGGATGGGTGACGTTTCGGGTTGGGACCCTTCTTTGGAGATGCTGCCTGACCCGCTGAGTTACTTCAGCACTTTGTGTTTATCTTTGGTATAAACCAGCATCTGCAGTTCTTTGTTTCTACATTTGTGTCTAGTTTATGGTCATGTTTTGCTCGATGGGAGAGGGGAGAAGAGGGAGTGGCCAGGCTGCGACTCGTCCTTGATTATTTCCAGACATTTTGTCTGTTCCACCCCAGGAAACAATAATAGTTAGACATACAGGACCATTGCACCAGATGCCTGATGTTGTGGGATCTGCAATTTCCCCAAAATTAATCTTTAAGGATGGCATTATTCATCCATCATTAAAAGTATTTTGGATGTTGCACAGAAATTACTTTTCAGCAGACTTATAAGAATCACAGATCTGAAAATGATGGAGACGTTCATACGGCATTTTATGAAAGAGAAATATTTCTGGTGAAGGATCACAAACATAAAAATCTGATTGTCTTTTCACAGGTGCTGCTTGACCTGGGATGGCGGGACTTTCATATGAAGAAAGGCTGGATAGACTGGGCTTGTACTCGCTGGAATTTAGAAGACTGAGGGGGGATCTTATAGAAACATATAAAATTCTTAAGGGGTTGGAGAGGCTAGATGCGGGAAGAATGTTCCCGATGTTGGGGGAGTCCAGAACCAAGGGTCACAGCTTAAGGATAAGGGGGAAGTCTTTTAGGACCGAGATGAGAAAACATTTCTTCACACAGAGAGTGGTGAGTCTGTGGAATTCTCTGCCACAGAAGGTAGTTGAGGCCAGTTCATTGGCTATATTTAAGAGGGAGTTAGATGTGGCCCTTGTGGCTAAAGGGATCAGGGGGTATGGAGGGAAGGCAGGTACAGGTTACTGAGCTGGATGATCAGCCATGATCATATTGAATGGCGGTGCAGGCTCGAAGGGCCGAATGGCCTACTCCTGTACCTATTTTCTATGTTTCTATGTTTCTAGTGTATAGGATAGTGTTCATGTGCAGGGATCGCTGGTAGGCACCGACTCAGTGGGCCGAACGGCCTGTTTCCATGCTGTATTTCCAAAGTAAACTAAACTAATTTGCAGCCTCTGAGTTTTTGAGTTCAGATCTAAAAGTCCATTATTTATGACAGTCCTAGCTTCATTAATTTTTTAGTGTTACTAACAGCAATGTAGTCTGACCAGGGACTTAGCCTTCACTTTAACTTTTCTTTCCAAATATTAACAGGAAGAAGCACAGTATCTTCAGAAATGTGAAGATCATTTTTACTTAGGACGCCAAAGTTATTAGAATATGGGACTGCATTTTCACTGGGCACCAAATGGTGTAGAAAGTCATTCACAGCATTTACACAGAAGATTCTAAAGTAACACATCTCCAGCATTTCATGGTTTTGCAAATGGTTATGGAGTTTATTTCCACTATTCTTTGTGAAAGTGTTTTCCATATAATATTCACTCTTTGAGTGCAGAAGATTTTCTCAATCATTTTCTAAATGGGTGTTTCCATAAATACAGCACTCAGTAGTGAAACTGAAGGTCTCCAAACTTCCAGGCTATTTTCCTGTTTTTTTAATGTAATATCCCCATTGTTTCATATCCTGTATTTTAAGTAGTATAGATCATGGTGTACAGCTAAAATAATGAGGTAAAACAAAAATAAATGAATCTGTTTTTACAAAGAAAAATATCAGATATATATCTGATATCTGATATTTTTCTTTGTAAAAACAGATTCATTTATTTTCTTGCCTTTTTTGTGAAAATTTTCAAGCAGGATTTCATCAAATCCTTAGGCTAATTTATAACAGAAAGATTACATTAATTTTGCAATTAAATAACTCTATATAAGCCAAATTCTGATTATGCTTATGATTTTTATCAATTATCATCTGATAAGATGGATTTCTGATGCCCCGTTTTTGCAGCAGAACCTGAGTAGCGGTGTCAATTTAGTCACGTGTGAAATGTGTGAATTAAAAGCAGAGTAACCGTTTTATTTTTCTATTTTTATTGTTTATATTTTGTGTTTAAGCTTTCCATTGAAGTACAATAATGAATAGAATGTAAAATCACTAAATAAAAATCTAGTTTGCTCACCTATTTTATCGGTCTCATTCTGTAGTCCCTTCTGTTTTGTTTGCACGTCGCGATTTTTAAATATTTATTTAAAAACTATCATTTTTTTAACAACGTGATTGTAATGACCCTGACCTGAACTATGGGCCTCGTGGTGAATTACCTGCTGACATTTTGTAAGGGAGCTTAGAAATCAGTATAGAGACAGTGTTCCATATGTCTTATATGTTAAATATTACATTTTTTCCTCTTTTTTTTCAATTTCGAAAGTATTAAATTTTGGTCAGATTTTGGTTGATTTTGATCGCAAATTAGCTCAAAGGGATCATAAGTAGGCCCATTTTTAATGCTGTGGTATTTCATTATGATTTAATAACTTTCAAATTTGGCCACCCCTTGTCACAGGTTGGTACCCTTATTTACGGAAACAGCCAAATGCATTTGAACTGTGTCCTCTTGATTTACTCTCATGGTTATGATAACTTTTGGTCTTACCTATTTATTCTCTTAAGTGTCAAACTTCCTTTCCAGCATGCATTCAAGAGAGAGCTAGATAAAGCTCTTAAGGGTAGCGGAGTCAGGGGGTATGGGGAGAAGGCAGAAACGGGGTACTGATTGAGAATGATCAGCCATGATCCTATTGAATGGCGGTGCTGGCTCGAAGGTCCAAATGGCCTACTCCTGCACCTATTGTCTATTTTCTATTGCCTATTGAAATAAAAACATGTGTATTTGTTCTAATCTTGCAACCTAGATCTTTGACGCATAGATCAAACTCATTGTATAACTCTGCATAACCTTAGAAATTATTTTTTTGGGGTTTTGTGGTCACTTTAGATTGAGTATTCAAAGAGGGACCAGATAATAGTATCTGCTATTTGACCATCTTAAGTTCTACTGCTTCGGTATTTCAGCATGGCTTTAGATTTCCATTGTTAATTGCTGCACTGATTTGTTTGGGCATGTTGAGTGTAATCCCTTTAAGCTTCTTCATTGCCTATATAGCTGTGCTAAGCATGCCAAAAAGCCTCAAAACAAATAGATTGCCTAATATAGATGGTTCTATCTCAGGGTGGAGAGAGAATGGAGTTTGTGAGACTCTGTAATCATTATTAAGTTTTAATCAATTCTGGTATCACAAAATGGTGGAGTAACTCAGCGGGTCAGGCAGCATCTCAGGAGAGAAGGAATGGGTAACGTTTCGGATCGAGATCCTTCTTCAGACTGATGTCAGGGGAGGGGGCAGGACAAAGATAGGATGTAGTTGGAGACAGGAAGAGAGTGGGAGAAATGGGAAGGGGGAGGGGAAAGAGAGGGACAGAGGAACTATCTGAAGTTGGAGAAATCAATGTTCCCCATATCCCCATATCGTTTGGGTGTTCATCTCCTTGTTTTTACAACTACTTCAATTCTGGGATGATTCAAATCAATTGGAAATAGACCAGTTACAGCCAATATTCGAAAAGGCTAATACATTAGTCAATTCAACTGCAAGCTTTTTAGGCTTGCTTCCATTTAGTTTCAAATATTGATTACCAGTGTCGGGGCCATTTGTGTTTGTACTGGCTGCTGTTAGCATATTATATTATTTTGCCTAGATATATCTTGCCGTATTATTTTGGACACTTGGGAGCTGTTGTTACATGAATACATATATGGGCATAACAGACTGGGAGGTGCCAGAACAATGTGGCATATCTGTGCATACAGGGACTGGGAGGAGTTAGACATGGGGAGCAGCCAGAGGATACAGTTCTTACCAGACCTGCAACGAGAGCTGTGAGCAGACGGGGAACAGAGCAGCCAGCCATGACTTGTACGCAAAATAAGTACAGCTTGGTACGTTCATCTCCTTCTTTGTACAACTACTTCAATAAACAACTAATTAAACTGGAAAAACGTCTGGAAAATCTCTCTGTTGGGTTTACGTCAAGATCACTCCAGCTCCCTGTATAGTAATGGCAATTTTAAAAGAGTTTACTGTAAAAGACTGAAGTTGCCATTACATTTTAATTAAGAACTATCTCTATGAGTGAGACTGGAGCTTGTGAATCAACTGGATGGATCAAGGATTGTTTTATTTCACAAGCCTGACGCCGAATCCCACAGACTGGACAAGGTCGCCACCTGTGCTAATCTGACTAACGGAGATTGGAAACTTTGACAGCCAACGCGCAGGGAAAGTGAGTACGGCTACTATTAACCTTTATTGGAAAAGCTATATGCCAGAAGCTGTATTGGAAAATGGCTGCTCTAATGGAATTCTGAGAAGAAAGAAGTGATCTTGAGCATCGCACCATATCAGTTGTTTTGAATACTTGTGCTGATATGACTTTACATCAACACGTCTTAAAGGGATAGTGTACAAGTATGTCTGTGGTTAGATCTGGTGTTCAGTCACAAGGTGGCAATATTAGAAACGATTCTGAAAAGGAAAAGAGGATTATCAAACTCACTGCCAAGGGCTTGGAATCGCTCATTGGGAATCACCAGAAGAAGAAAAATTCAAGATATAAACAAGCTACCAAGTTAATGGAAATGATGAAAGAGCTCATGAAATCAAGTGAAAATGTAAATGAAGTACAATCTAACCTGATTCAATTAAGCCAGCTCTGTGATAAAATCAATGAAGATTGCAAGGCATTGGTAAAGTTATCACTGTCTGAAGATGAACTCGAAAAGCAAAATCAGTGGATTCACCAAACAGTGGAAACATTTATCGGGTTTACACAAGATACCAGAGTGTGGTTATCTAAGGTTGGTCAGCAAACTACACACTCCATTGCTGTACCACACAACAGAGTGTTGTAAACTCAGATGACATTGGACCTGATGTCTTCAGACCTAAATTGAGCCACAAATCTTGTTCTTCATCATGTGCATCTTCAACGCTCTCTGCTCGCATGAAAGCTCAGGTAGATAAAGCTGTTCTCATAGAACAGGCTGCCGCCTTGAAAGGCAGGCATAAGATTGAGGTACAAGAGAAACAATTGGAGGAAGAACAGAAGAGAAGACAATTGGAAATGGAAGAAGAACAGAAAAGAAGACAATTGGAAATGGAGGAAGAACATAAGAGACAAAAGGAACAGCTGAGAAGAAAGAAAGAACAACTGGAACTAAATGCTGAACAGGCAGCAACCAATGCAAGACTCAACGTACTTGAGAACAAGAAGCAGCTCCAGAGTATCTGACGCGATGAACTCTTATTTGAGAAAAGAAACTGCTCAAAAGATCAGCTAAATTAGATCCACACACAGCTGAATACTTGGCTGATCAAGTGCAACAGGTTGTTTAACCAAAACAAACAACTCAGGGACCATCTGCTAGAGCTCATGATAGGACCCATCTAACTGAATACTCTCTTTAAAAGCAAAGGGTAAAGACTCTTGAGTATAGGAGCAAAGAGGTCCTTCTGCAGTTGTACAGGGCCCTTGTGTGACCGCACCTGGAGTACTGTGTGCAGTTTTGGTCTCCAAATTTGAGGAAGGATATTCTTGCTATTAAGGGCGTGCAGCGTAGGTTTACTAGGTTAATTCCCGGAATGGCGGGACTGTCGTATGTTGAAAGACTGGAGCGACTAGGCTTGTATACACTGGAATTTAGAAGAATGAGAGGGGATCTTATCGAAACTTATAAGATTATTAAGGGGTTGGACACATTAGAGGCAGGAAACATGTTCCCAATGTTGGGGGAGTCCAGAACCAGGGGCCACAGTTTAAGAATAAGGGGTAGGCCATTTAGAACAGAGATGAGGAAAACCTTTTCAGTCAGAGAGTTGTGAATCTGTGGAATTCTCTGCCTCAGAGGGCAGTGGAGGCCAATTCTCTGAATACATTCAAGAGAGAGCTAGATAGAGCTCTTAAGGATAGCGGAGTCAGGAGGTATGGGGAGAAAGCAGGAACGGGGTACTGATTGAGAATGATCAGCCATGATCACATTGAATGGCGGTGCTGGCTCGAAGGGCCGAATGGCCTACTCCTGCACCTATTGTCTATTGTCTAAAAGGGTGTGCAGGGGCATGTTCGCACTACTCCCCCTGTACAGTATGATGGAAACCAAGGTGATATCTATAACCTAATTCAGAAGCAAAATTATAGCTCTGTTCATCTGCCTCAACAAAATCTTTCTTCTACTCTACCACCAGGAGACATTCCTGTTTATGATGGTAATCCTTTGCAGTATGACATTTTCATCATGGCATTTGAGAGAGGAGTGGAAAGAAAGACTAATGATAACTGTGACCGCTTACATTTTTTAGAGCAATATACAAGAGGTCAAGCAAAAGACTTAGTCCACAGCTGTCAACAATTACCTCCAGCCCAGGGCTATCCAAAGGCAAAAAATCTGCTTAAAGACCATTTTGGTAATGAACATAAGATTGTCACTGCATATATGTGCAAGGCATTGGCCTGGTCAGTGATCAGGCCAGAAGATGTGAAAGCATTACAAGCGTTCTCACTGTTCCTTAGAGGTTGTTGCAATGCAATGGAACATCTCACCAATATGGAGGAAATGAATGTCGCTTCCAATATAAAGACTATCCTTCTGAAACTGCCTTACAAGCTCAGAGACAAGTGGAGGGATAAGGCAAGCAAGCTACAGGGGGAGCTTGAACATCGAGCTAGATTTTCTGACCTGGTAGACTTCATAGAGAAACGAGTGAAGATACCATCAGATCCACTTTTTGGGAACATCCAGGAAGCCAAGCCAGTTGCAACTGTCAAAGGTTCTACTTTTACTAAGGCACGAGAATGACAGCAACTAAGATGAAGCAATTTTGCAACAACTGTAAAACCTGTAGAAGCACAGGTGCAAGAGAATCTGACAACAAAGGGAATGAAAAGAGGCGTATCTACCACCAAACCACAAGGTTCTTGTCTGTTCTGTAACAAAAGTGGTCGCACATTAGGGCGGTGTCCACAGATCAAGAAGAAAGAGCACAAAGAAAAGATAGACTTCTTAAAGGAGAAGGGAGTCTGTTTTGGGTGTTTGAAAATAGGTCACATGAGCAAAGACCGCATGAGTCGTTTGGCTTGTGATGTGTGCAACTAAAATCATCCTGAAATACTTCACATTGATCAAAAGGACAAGGAAAAGAAACCAGAACATACAGAACAGAATGAAAAGCCAATTGCGAGTGATGCTGTTCTCTCATCTCAAATGTGTGGGCGTATTGGGGCCGGTGATGAAACCTGCATCTTCTCCATTGTACCGGTACAAGTAAAGAGCCACAAGGGGAGCACAGTGTTGCAAACATAAGCATTTTGGGATCATGGAAGTTCATCTGCCTTTTGCGCAGAAAGCTTGATGAGAAGGCTGAACATTACAGGACAAAAGACCAAAATTCTCTTGCGTACCAAGAACAAAGTGAAGCCTGTGATCAGTCGTCATAACTCAGGTTGGGAAATATCTAGTCTGGACAAAGACGATTTTATTCAACTATCTGATGTGTTCACACATGACCATGCCTGTTTCTCAACTAACCATTCCCAGAAAAGAAGACCTGAAACAATGGCCTTACTTGAAGGATATCAAGATTCCTGAAATAGACTCTGGCATTGACCGACTCATCGGGACAAATGCTGCAAAGGTATTGGAACCTTGGGAGCTGGACAACAGCCAAGGGGATGGACCATACGCTGTGAGAACCCTACTGGGTGGGTCATCTATGGTCCCCTGAGAAGAGACAACGACAGCAGGGATGTAAATGGCTGCCCTGCTGCTGCTATGAATCGAATATCCATTGCAAACCTAGAGGAGCTACTGGTCAAACAATACAATCACGACTTCTGTGAAAGAACCAGCAAGGAAACAGAAATGTCCAGAGAAGATGTAAAGTTCTTGGATATTATGAATCACTCAGTGAGGATGACAGATGAACATTATTGTCTAGACTTACCTTTCAAGCAAGAAAACACCAGCATGCCAAATAACCGTTGCATTGCTGAGCAACGCATCCAGAGCTTGAAACACAAGTTTGGCAAGAACGAGAAATTTCAAGATGAATATTCATCTTTCCTCACAGAAATTATTGACAATGGTTATGCTGAAAGGGTACCAGTGGACCAACTGAATCGAAGTGATGGAGAACTCAGATACACCCCTCATCATGGTGTGTATCACTCAAAGAGAAGAACTTTAAGGGTGGTCTTTGACTGTGGTGCAGTCTTCAAAGGAACATCACTTAACTGCCAACTGCTGCAGGGTCCAGACCTAACCAACTCACTCATTGGAGTTCTCATCAAATTCAGACAAGAACCGGTGCTTTGATGGCTGATATCAAAGCAATGTTTCATCAGGTCAAGGTATCAGAAAAGCATGTTGACTATCTACGATTTCTGCGATGACCTGATGGTGATGTTCAGCAAGATCTTGTTCAATGTACATCTTTTTGGATCCGTGTCATCACCAAGTTGTGCAAACTTTGCATTAAGGAAAACTGCTGAGGACATAAAGCTCACTTTCCAGCAGAGGTGACAAACACAGTAAAGAACAATTTCTACGTAGATGGTTGTTTAAAATCCATGCCTTCGGAACAGGAAGCAGTTCAGATGGTAAAAGGCCTGACGGTAATCTGCCAAATGGGAGGCTTCATGCTGTCAAAATGGATCAGCAACAGCCGTGCTGTATTGGTATCCATTCCACAAGAAAGCAGGACCAAAGAGATCAAGGAGTGGGACTTGGACAAAGACAATCTTCCAATGGAAAGAGCACTGGGATTGTGCTGGTGCGTTGAAACAGATGTGCTCAAGTTCAGAATTGCTGCACAGGAAGCAGTTCAGATGGTAAAAGACCTGACTGGACGTGGCATCTTGTTCGTGGTCGGCTCTATTATCAACCCTTTAGAATTTCTAGTACCATTTACTCTGCCAGCCAAGCTGATTATGCAGGAGCTCTGCAAGGAAAAGCTTGGATGGAATGAAAACATACCCCAAACTTCTCTCAGTGAAGGACGGGATTGCTAGCAGATCTCAACAAGAGTGCAGAGTTTAAAGTGGACCGGTGCATGAAGCCCACAAGCTTTGGTCAAATCAGATATGCACAGCTGCACCACTTTTCGGACGCCAGTGAAAGTGGCTAAGGTACTGTTTTGATACCTAAGACTGGAAAACGATTGCAAAGAAGTGCATGTTGCATTCATAATGGGAAAATCCAGAGTGGCACCATTAAAACAGATGACGATTCCCAGAATGGAGCTTACAGCTGCAGTCCTAGCTGTCAGAGTTGACACAATGCTGCGAAAAGAATTACAGCTTCAACTGGACAAATCCATCTTCTGGACCAATAGCACAACGGTGTTTAAGCACATCATCAATGAAACCAAACGTTTTCAAACATTTGTAGCAAACAGGATCTCTTTTGTAAGGGATGCTACTGATGTATCACAATGGAGATATGTTAGCACAAAGGAAAATCTTGCAAATGAAGATCAGACAATGGCACAAATTTTATCGGAGTGGAAAGAGAATTGTGAGAATCATTCAATGGCTTGAATCAGGACAAGATCTAGGATGCTATGTTTCAGCTAGGGATAAGGTGGTACTTTAACCCTCCAGCATGATCCCATCACGGGAACGTTTGATCTGCAAGGTTCGAAATGTGCTGCGCTCTGTTCTTAGCCAACAAGTTCTGGACAATGAAGGATTGCAAACTTTAATTTGTGAAGCAATTTTAAATGATCGACCCATTACCAAGAGTTCTGATGATCCAATGGACCTGGAAGCACTTACACCAAACCATCTTCTTCTGTTGAAAGCCATGCCAATACTACCACCTGGACTCTTTGTAAAGGAAGACATATACATTAGACGCAGATGGAGACTGTTACAATATATGGCAGATCTCTTTTGTAAACGGTGGATATGAGAATACTTGCCTCTAATCCAAGAATGACAACGGTGGTCAAGGGTAAAAAGAAGCTTTGCTCCAGGTGACATTGTTGTGGTGGCTGATTCCACTGCACCACGAGGCTCTTGGCTAATGGGCAGAATATTGGAGACCATACCGGTTGCACAAGGTCTTTTGCGCACAGTTCGACCTCAGACGAAGAGCAACATCTTGGAAAGACCGATAACAAAGATAAGATTGGTGACCTTTAAGATTGAAGAATCACTATAGTAGATTAGATGCCTACATATATATAGTACATACCTTTGTTTTTGATTATGTGTAAAGTTTTTATAGCTCCTTTAAATGATTATTGGTAATTGTTTCGTTATATACGTAGAACAATTAGGGTAGGAGCCATTTGTGTTTGTACTGGCTGCTGTTAACATATTATAGTATCTTGTCTAGATATATCTTGCCGTATTATTTTGGACCCTTGGGGGCTGTCGTTAGATGAATACATATATGGGCATAACGGACTGGGAGCGTCTGGAAAATCTCTCTGTTGGGTTTGCGTCAAGATCACTCTGGCTCCCTGTATAGTAATGGCAATTTGAAAAGACTGAAGTTGCCATTGCAATCAGGACTAAACTTGAATCACCTCAGTTTATTAAATGACAAAGAGGAGAACAGCAGTCAGTGAATGAAATGAAAATGAAGATAGACACAAAAAGTGGGAGTAACTCAGTGGGTTACTGAAATAAAAACTGCAGATGCAGGACATCTGAAATAAAAACAGGAAACGTTGGAAGCGGAGTCAGGGGGTATGGGGAGAAGGCAGGAACGGGGTACTGATTGTGGATGATCAGCCATGATCACATTGAATGGCGGTGCTGGCTCGAAGGGCCGAATGGCATACTCCCGCACCTATTGTCTATTGTTTATTGTCTATTGTCATTCATCTTTCTTGAAACCTTTTTCAAGAAAATAGCAATTCATATAGTCATTGAGTCATACAGTGTGGGACCAGGCCCTTCTGCCCAATTTACCCACACGGGCCAATATATCCCATCAACACTTGTCCCATCTGCCTGTGTTTGGCCCATATCCCTCTTAGCCTGTCCTATTTATATGGATTGCTGAGTTCCCTCATTATGTGCCCAAACACCTGAACGCCATTTTGAAAAAGCAAAAAGGAAAGAACATTGATTAAAATCAAAATTGGATTGTGGTAATCTATGGGAATGAGCAAGACGCCGAATGAAGGAAAAAAATAATGGGGAATTGCGAAAACCTAATAGACGTGTTCAAAGTGGAAGGCAAGCGTGGAATTGCACACAATCTGGTCCGTTGCCATCAGTCTGGCAACCAAACAAACATCACTCCTTCGAAACACTCCACATCAAGTAACATCTGTGTTGTAGTTTAGACAAAGGGTCTTCGACCTGGAAACTCTGTTTCTTTCCACAGATGTTGCCTGAATAACACATCTGTATTTCAAATTTCTAGCATCTGCAGTTTAAAAAAAACTTTAATTGCTCTCTCAGCCAGTAAAACAAACAGCAAAAATATATGACAGCTCTCCATCTATTTTCACATTACCTCTTTTTCTCTCCTGCCATCTATTCTAACATCAGCTATTCAATACTTAAGATTTCGAGGGGACTCGGCTAGAATGTTTAATCAACCTCAGTGCATTAATTTCAGTGCACTCTATTCTCCCCATGACCCAAATGAAGACCAACGAAAATAAAACAGTGTTCAAAGATTAAAATAATAACAGACTTTGCTTCGTTATTCCCACAAAGGAAGTTTGTCAAAAACAAAAGCAGCTCTCCTGTCACTTCTACAGTTGAAGCCTGTTTACGTAATGCTTGGACGGACAAGGTACTCAGAAACATGCTTTTCCAGATGAAATGCTCCATCTGATAAATAACAAGTGATGGCCAGACTGAACTCTGTTTAGTTTTAATGTCATGAGTGTCTACAAAAGCACCATGTTACATTCTAAATCAATCAAATCTGAAACGATGTGTGGATTTATTTTTATATCAATGCCTTTCATTGTACATCGTAACTTTGGTATATACTGAATTCAATGTAAAATATTGAGCAGGTTTTGGTTTCAGTAACTATTTTGCTAGCCTGCTTGTTGAAAAGGTCTTGCCACATTCTGGGCTACTGGAAAATTATGGTCATGAGTGTTTTTGTAATATATAATTCAGCAGTGTTAAAGTGAAAACTGGAAAGACATAGTGCAGAATAGGGCAGTGTACACCAATCAGCCAAAACATTATGACCACCTGCCTAATATGCTGTTGGTCCTCCGTGTGCCACCAAAACAGCGCCGACCCAGCGAGGCATGGACTCTACAAGACCCCTGAAGGTGTCCCATGGTATCTGGCACCAAAACATTAGCAGCAGATCCTTCAAGTCCTGTAAGTTGCGAGGCGGAGCTGCCGTGGATTGGACTTGTCGATCCAGCACATCCCACAAATGCTCAATCAGATTGAGATCTGGGGAATTTGGAGGCCAGAGCAACACCGTGAACACTTCATCATGTTCCTCAAACCATTCCCAAACAATGTGTGCAGTGTGGCCGGGCACATTATCCTGCTGAAAGACGCCACTGCCATCAAGGAATACCATTGCCATGAAGGGGTGTAACTGGTCTGCAATGATGTTTAGGTAGGTGACACGTGTCAAATTGACATCCATATGAATGGCCTGACCCAGGGTTTCCCAGCAGAACATTGCCCAGAGCATCACACTCCCTCCATCGGCCTATCGTCTTCCCACAGTGCATCCTGGTGCATCACTGCCCTCGCGCATCGATGAGCCTTGGGCGCCCAACACCCTGTCGCCGGTTTGTGGTTTGTCCCTCCTCGGACCACTGTCGGTAGGTACTCACCACTGCTGACTGGGAGCACCCCACAAGCTTTGCCGTTTCAGAGATGCCCTGACCCAGTTGTCTGGCCATAACAATTTGGCCCTTGTCAAAGTCACGCAGGTCTTTAATTCTGCCCATTTCTCCTGCATCCAACACATGGACTGTGTTGGATGACTGTTCACTTGCTGCCTAATATATCCCACCCCTTGACAGGTGCCATTGTAACAAGATAATCAATGTTATTCACCACCTATCAGAGGTCATAATGTTTTGGCTCATCACAGTTATCTGGCACTGTATCTGCATCTGAAATTTAGCATCTGTAATATCTCATCCATTTGACAGTAGTCTGATGATATTGATGAGATTAAATCTTAACTGCGAAGCAAACATTTTAATAGCATAACTCAGGAGGGAGATAAAATATCAAAAGGGAGATGCGATTAAATTCTTCTTTCTGTCCTGATGCGTTCTTTGGCTATGTTTTCCCACCTGATTCCTGCCCTTGAGGTCTTTTATTCTTGGCAGTCAACATGTGAAATGAATTTATTTTCTTGCAACATCTTACCCTGTTCTATGAAGAGGTTTGCACCACTCTTTATAATTTCAGTTTTTGAAAAAAAAAAACAATATCTTAAGGGTATGTTCTCTGATATTCCCTTTGTGCACTTTCCCACCATTTTCTTCATCTTTTAAACAAAGATTACAAAACTCACTTCGTCAACCGAGTTTGCCACCCTATATTTTGAACCTCCTTCTGAGTCTGTATTTCGATTTACTCCTATCTGTGAAGTGCCTTGGGTGTGCTTTCCAATCAAAGCCCCCATAAATCTTGGAGTATTGAAGAATCTATTGACAAATGATATTTGAGTTTACTAGGTTTTTCCCAGTGCATTGTTTTGATATGCGGTTAAATGAATATATTGAAATAAGTTACCAGCAGATCGCTTTTTTGAGGTTGTATCCGAACCTGGCAGCCATCTTGAAAGGAGACCTTCTTCAAAGTTTATTGAAAGTTCTGAACTGAAAACAGGAACTGATCTAAGAAAGGATCATTCAACATTTTGCCCATGTTTCTGACCCTCCAGATCTGGATCTATATTCCTGACATCCAGCTCAGTGCTCGTTCCATGTGACCTGTGCCTCAAGTGCCATGATCTTGTCCCAACCAACAGGGCATCAATAGGGATCGGGAATCCAGGCTTGCTGCTGCAGCAGAAACATATGGTGCTGCAAGTTCTCTGTTGTATTAACGTATGAACATGTGTACACTTTATTGCATGAATTGACATCGGTGCCAAAGTTAAAGTTGATTACAAGGGCCCATGGTCAGCTTTTATTCTTGGCAGTCAACATGTGAAATGAATTTATTTTCTTGCAACATCTTACCCTGTTCTATGAAGAGGTTTGCACCACTCTTTATAATTTCAGTTTTTGAAAAAAAAACCAATATCTTAAGGGTATGTTCTCTGATATTCCCTTTGTGCACTTTCCCACCATTTTCTTCATCTTTTAAACAAAGATTACAAAACTCACTTCGTCAACCGAGTTTGCCACCCTATATTTTGAACCTCCTTCTGAGTCTGTATTTCGATTTACTCCTATCTGTGAAGTGCCTTGGGTGTGCTTTCCAATCAAAGCCCCCATAAATCTTGGAGTATTGAAGAATCTATTGACAAATGATATTTGAGTATACTAGGTTTTTCCCAGTGCATTATTTTGATATGCGGTTAAGTGAATATATTGAAATAAGTTACCAGCAGATCGCTTTTTTGAAGTTGTATCCGAACCTGGCAGCCATCTTGAAAGGAGATCTTCTTCAAAGTTTATTGAAAGTTCTGAACTCAAAACAGGAACTGACCTAAGAAAGGATCATTCAACATTTTGCCCATGTTTCTGAACTTCCAGATCTGGATCTATATTCCTGACACCCAGCTCAGTGCTCGTTCCATGTGACCTGTGCCTCAAGTGCCATGATCTTGTCCCAACCAACAGGGCATCAATAGAGATCGGGAATCCAGGCTTGCTGCTGCAGCAGAAACGTATGGTGCTGCAAGTTCTCTGTTGTATTAACGTATGAACATGTTTACACTCTATTGCATGAGTTAACTGGTGGCTTCCCTGCATTTTGCCAGACACCACTTCAACTACAATTCAAGAAATATGCAGCATATTGTGCACGCTGCTGTTGTGAAAGGCACAAATATAAGTGGTGATACAATGGCATAGTTGGTAGATCTGCTATCTCATAGAGCCAGAGACCCGGGTTCGATCTTGACCTCGAGTGCCATCTGAGTGGAGCTTGTACATTCTGCCCTGTGTTTAGTTTAGTTTAGTTTAGAGGTATAGCGCGGAAGCAGGCCCTTCGGCCCACCGAGTCCGTGCCAGCCAGCGATCCCCGCACATTAACACTACCCTACACACACTAGGGACAATTTACTATTATACCAAGCCAATTAACCTACACACTTGTACATCTTTGGAGTGTGGGAGGAAACCAAAGATCTCAGAAAACCCCATATGTGGTCACGGGGAGAACGTATAAACTCCGTACAGGCAGCACCCGTAGTCGGGATCTAACTCGGGTCTCTGGCACTGCAAGCGCTGTAAGCCAGCAACTCTACCGCTGCGCCACCGTGCCACCGTGCTGTGACCTAATGGGTTTCCTCTGGGTGCTCCAGTTTCCTACCACATCCCATGCATGTTTGTAGGGGAATAGGCCTCTTCACATTGCCCCTAGTGTGTAGGGAAGTGGATGCGAAAGTGGGCTAATATGGAATTAGTGTGGATAGGTGATCGATTGTTAGCGTGGACTTGGTGGGCCAATGGGCCTGTTTCCAAGCTCAATCAATTCGATCAATTCCTTCTTTCTTCTCAATCACTGAGTCTAATTCTATCCATTTACTCACTCTCAATGGCATCTATATTTGTTGTAGCTGCTCCCTATCAGTGCTCAATAATAATCTATTTTCCAATTATAGCTTTTCTTTGTAGCACCTGTATTTAAAATACAATGCCCGCTGGAAATAGTTATTTTTTAACCTTTACTTCAAATAATTTAAGTAGATTGTACCATTATTGAAATATTAGCATTGTATCAAGAATATTCTTCCGGTTAAAAATTCCAATTAAATAAAAAGTTATTAGTAAGACTCAGGAATTCACTCAGTTCCAGAACAAGGGTAAAGTTATTCAGATTTATGCAGCAGTTTGGTGTAAAAAGACACTAGAACAAAATGTTACCATAAAATATGAATGTGCGTGCTATCATCAAAGAGAGTGGCAGTAATGCTAATCTACTGTGGAGCAATGTGTTCTGCAGTGCTAATCTATTGCAGCTCTTGTTGCAATATTTTAAAATAATCTTTCATAATTTTAATTTACGTAGAGACCACAAATGGGTTCCTATTCTGAAATTGCTCCAAAATAGGAATGGGCTTTGAAATGACAATTCTTTACTTGATACGTTAGAAAAATTGTGCGACGCAGTCTCTTTAAATTGTTAAAAGGGATCCAAGCTTACTTATGCTTAATGGGCTAATGATGTTTGACAAAACTGTGTGATAGAGTATTTTTTTTCCCTCTCTAATGGCTGCTTTTAATTTTAGTCCAAACTGACAAGAGCCCTCTGGGACTCCGTAATGAAAACAATAATTCATGTTAACTTATTTTCCCCTTGTTTTTGCTATCACAAAAGGAAATCATTAAGTAAATAACGTTAAAACTTTTCAGCTGTGCGTCAGAACTTCACTCGAATATGTTTTCGAGGAAAGGTCGGGAACATTCTACATCGGTGCCAAAGTTAAAGTTGATTACAAGGACCCATGGTCAGCTTGTCAGACCATCACTTTGATATGTTAATGTGACAAACATTGCCAGAATTCTTGGTGAGTGACAGAGCTGGCTTGGATGGCCGTTACAGATTGGGGAATGCAACTGTTGCCCTTGGCATTAGTTAAAACAGCTGCCAATCAGCCAGAAACTCCGTAAACTAGCTGCCAGTCAAATGCCAGCTAGGAAAGAGGGTTACAGTCAATCAGGGTGAAACAGTAGTTTGACAGTGTAATTACCAGCCCTGCTGGAACAGCGCAGGCTTAGAGTAGATAGAGAGAGTTTTATTGATTTGTTTAGAGGAGGAAATTTATCAATGTCGTGGTCTGCATTCAGAAGGTCTCTCTCAGAAGGACTTTGACCGCTTCTGTGGAAAATCCAAGTTGATAGTTCTGTCGAAACATCTATTTTACCCTTTTAACTGGAAAAGAAATTGTGAAAAAAAATAATGATTTATGTCATCACAAATCAGTGGCTTTTGTAACATGAGACAGGCTGACACCATTTTTTCATGTGACTGCTTATTGAGAATTATTTTGAGCTGAGGAAACTGTAAACTGGGCACTTTTTTTCAGCTAACTTTTGCTACTCGCTAACGTTTCAAAGGGCCTGTTTCTGTGCTTTGTAACTATGACTGTTGTTTTTAACCTTGTGAAGCATTAAGTCCATCATCATTTTAATTGCACAGCCTTTTTGCTACTTCACCAAGGGCCATGCTTCTGGATGAAGGAGATTGCCAGCCAATACACGTGGTTTTCAATGAAGTTGGAAGTCACCAATATTTAAGCATCTTTTCCCCCAGGATGTGGGCGTTGCTTTTAAGATCATCGTTCAATGTCCAAGACCAAATGCCCTTGAAAAGTCTGAACAAGGGTCTCGACCCGAAACGTCACCTATTCCTTTTCTCTGGAGATGCTGCCTGGCCCGCTGAGTTACATAGAAACATAGAAATATGGAAAATAGGTGCAGGAGGAGGCCATTCGGCCCTTTGAGCCAGCACCGCCATTCATTGTGATCATGGCTAATCGTCCACAATCAATAATCCGTGCCTGCCTTCTCCCCATATCCCTTTATTCCACTAGCCCCTAGAGCTCTAACTAACTCCCTCTTAAATCCATCCAGTGATTTGGCTTCCACTGCCCTCTGTGGCAGAGAATTCCACAAATTCACCACTCTCTGGGTGAAAACGTTTCTTCTCACCTCAGTTTTAAATGGCCTCCCCTTTATTCTAAGACTGTGGCCCCTGGTTCTGGACTCACCCAACATTGGGAACATTTTTCCTGCATCAAGCTTGTCCAGTCCTTTTATAATTTTATATGTTTCTGTAAGATCCCCTCTCATCCTTCTAAACTCCAATGAATACAAGCCTAGTCTTTTCAATCTTTCCTCATAAGACAGTCCCGCCATCCCAGGGATCAATCTCGTGAACCGACGCTGCACTGCCTCAATTACAAGGATGTCCTTCCTCAAATTAGGAGACCAAAACTGTACACAATACTCCAGATGTGGTCTTACCAGGCCCCTATACAACTGCAGAAAAACCTCTTTACTCCTATACTGAAATCCTCTTGTTATGAAGGCCAACATGCCATCAGCTTTCTTCACTGCCTGCTGTACCTGAACGCCAACTTTCAGTGACTGGTGTACAAGGACACCCAGGCCTCGCTGCACCTCCCCCTCACCTAACCTAACACCATTGAGATAATAATCTGCCTCCTTGTTTTTGCTTGTTACTTCTTGAGTTACCTTTTCCTTGAGTTACTCCAGCATTTTGTGTCTCTCTTGGTGGACTTCAGTCTGAAAATGCTGCAGTGAATCTGATGAAGATATTCTCCCAGGGACTTAGACCGAGTAACAATGACAGGACTGTGATAGATTTCCAAGTTAGTACAGGGAGTGCAAGTTGGTAAGCGTGAACCTTGTGTTCTCACGGAGTTCTTAAACTGTACAAAGTCCATTAGAGAATACATAAGCTGAGAAGTGCGTGATAAAAGGAGGTCAAACAAACTGTGCAATGCTTATTTAAGGTCTCTTCATAGAGGAACTCTGGGACTTTATATGCACATCGCAAGAGCCCTGAGAACTGGAGGTCTTCTGACACAATTCTCAAAGTGCTGACAGCATTAAAGCAACAATCATTGTTTATACAAAATGCTGGGAGTAACTCGGCGGGTCAGGTGGCATCTCTGGAGAAAGGAATTGGTGAAGTTTTGGGTCAAGCCATTTCTTCAGACTGACAGCTTCTTAAGTGGGAGGAGTCGAAGGAGAAGTTGTTGAGAGTGAGGACCATCTCCACTTGGAAGAGGAGAGTGTTGGTAGAGGGAAATTGGCTGGTTCTGTGGTTGAGGATAAGACGGAAGGCTTTAAGGCCTTCCTTCTGGGGGAAGGAGATGTAGAGTGACTGAACATCCAAAGTAAAGATGAGGGAACAGGGCCTGGAAAATGGAAGTCATTAAAGAGACAAAGGGCATGTGAGGTGTCTTGGGCATAGGTCAGGAGGGATTGGACAAGGGGGATAGGATAAAGTCGAGGAAATGATTTCAATGAGGCAGGAACAATGCTGGCAGGATCAATGGGTCTGACAGGGCAGTTCTCCCTGTATTTTGGGGAGAAGGTAAAACTGGGCTGAGTGGGAACATCATCTCAGTCTGAAGAAGGGTCTCGACCTGAAACGTCACATATTCCTTTTCCCTAGAGATGCTGCCTGATCCGCTGAGTTATTCCAATATTTCGGGTCTATCTTCGGTGTAAACCAGCATTTGCAGTTCATTCCTACACAATCATTGTTTACATTATTACATATGATACTCTGCTTCCCATGGGTCACTCAGTGGGTCAGGCAGCATCTCTGGTGAAAAGGAATAGGTGACGTTTCTGGTCAGAACCCTTCTTCAGATTCCTTCAGACAGTCTGAAGAAGGATTCCAACCCAAAACGTCACCTGTATCTTTTCTCCAGAGATGCTGCATGACCCGTCGAGTTACTCCGGCACTTTATGTCTATCTTCAGTATAAACCAGCATCTGCAGTTCCTTCCTATGCATTCAATAAGATCACCACTTAGCCTCATGCACTCCAAGGAATAAAATCTTAGCTTGCCCAATCTTGCACAATTGAGATGTACCAAATCATGAGGGGAATTAATAAGGTGAACGTACAGATCTTTTACCCTGGGTTGGGAAATAAACAATCAGAGCCATTGTTCCTTGTTATCGCATGCAGCTGGGTACAGTGACATTTCTTTTTTTGCACACAGTTCAATAAAAATCATACTATACATAGCTCCAATCATACTTACAAGAGTGTAAGAATAGTAGATTACACTGAGGCAGTACACAAAAATCACCAGGTTTCTGGCGCCATCTTATACCCTTCAAGTGAAACGTTGTTTAAAAGTTCACAGATTTAACTTGGCCATAATGGCCCTTTGTCCTGGGAGTGGGACTGGGTTGCAGTTTCAATGTTGGCTTAGCCAGACAAAGTTGTCAATTCCCTTCACCGCTGTTTTGCTGTTCTGAGCTGCATGGATGAACTACAACAAGTGTTCATCCCAGTTTGGCAAAAGAACAAACTAGGAAAGGTAGTGCATCCGTGGCTAACAAGGGAAATCAAGGATAGTATTAAAACAAAAGATGAAGCATACAGATTAGCCAGAAAAAGTAGCATACCAGAGGACTGGGAGAAATTCAGAGTCCAGCAGAGGAGGACAAAGGGCTTAATTAGGAAAGGGAAAATAGATTATGAGGGAAAACTGGCAAGGAACATAAAAACTGACTGCAAAAGCTTTTATAGATATGTCAAGAGAAAAAGATTAGTTAAGACAAATGTAGGTCCCTTGCAGTCGGAAACAGGTGAATTGATCATAGGGAACAAGGAGATGGCAGACCAATTGAACAAATACTTTGGTTCTGTCTTCACTAAGGAAGACATAAACCATCTGCCGGAAATAGCGGGGGACCGGGGGTCTAATGAGATGGAGGAACTGAGGGAAATCCAGGTTAGTCGGGAAGTGGTGTTAAGTAAATTAAATGGATTAAAGGCAGATACATCCCCAGGGCCAGATAGGCTGCATCCCAGAGTGCTTAAGGAAGTAGCCTCAAAAATAGTGGATGCATTAGTGATAATTTTTCAAAACTCTTTAGATTCTGGAGTAGTTCCTGAGGACTGGAGGGTAGCTAATGTAACCCCACTTTTTAAAAAGGGAGGGAGAGAGAAAACGGGGAATTATAGACCAGTTAGCCTAACATCGGTAGTGGGGGAAATGATAGAGTCAGTTATTAAAGATGTGATAGCATCACATTTGGAAAGTGGTGAAATCATCGGACAAAGTCAGCATGGATTTACCAAAGGCAAATCATGTCTGATGAATCTTATAGAATTTTTCGAGGATGTAACTAGTAGAGTGGATAAGGGAGAACCAGTCGATGTGTTATATCTGGACTTTCAGAAGGCCTTCGACAAGGTCCCACATAGGAGATTGGTGTACAAACTTAAAGCACACGGTATTGAGGGTTCAGTGTTGAGGTGGATAGAAAATTGGTTGGCGGACAGGAAGCAAAGAGTAGGAATAAACGGGTCCTTTTCGGAATGGCAGGCAGTGACTAGTGGGGTACCGCAAGGCTCAGTGCTGGGACCCCAGTTATTTACAGTGTATATTAATGATTTGGACGAGGGAATTGAATGCAACATCTCTAAGTTTGCGGATGACATGAAGCTGGGTGGCAGTGTTAGCTGCGAGGAGGATGCTAGGAGGCTGCAGAGTGACTTGGATAGATTAGGCGAGTGGGCAAATGCATGGCAGATGCAATATAATGTGGATAAATGTGAGGTTATCCACTTTGGCGGCAAGAACAGGAAAGCAGAGTATTACCTGAATGGTGACCGATTGGGAGAAGGGGAGATGCAACGTGACCTGGGTGTCATGGTGCACCAGTCATTGAAAGCAAGCATGCAGGTGCAGCAGGCAGTGAAGAAAGCGAATGGTATGTTGGCATTCATAGCAAGAGGATTTGAGTTTAGGAGCAGGAAGGTTCTGCTGCAGTTGTACAGGGCCTTGGTGAGACCGCACCTGGAGTATTGTGTGCAGTTTTGGTCTCCTAATCTGAGGAAAGACGTTCTTGCCTTAGAGGGAGTACAGAGAAGGTTCACCAGATTGATCCCTGGGATGGCGGGACTTTCATATGAGGAAAGACTGGATAGACTGGGCTTGTACTCGCTGGAATTTAGAAGACTGAGGGGGGATCTTATAGAAACATATAAAATTCTTAAGGAGTTGGAGAGGCTAGATGCGGGAAGATTGTTCCCGATGTTGGGGGAGTCCAGAACCAGGGGTCACAGCTTAAGGATAAGGGGGAAGTCTTTTAGGACCGAGATGAGAAAACATTTCTTCACACAGAGAGTGGTGAGTCTGTGGAATTCTCTGCCACAGAAGGTAGTTGAGGCCAGTTCATTGGCTATATTTAAGAGGGAGTTAGATGTGGCCCTTTTTGCTAAAGGGATCAGGGGGTATGGAGAGAAGGCAGGTACAGGCTACTGAGCTGGATGATCAGCCATGATCATATTGAATGGCGGTGCAGGCTCGAAGGGCCGAATGGCCTACTCCTGCACCTATTTTCTATGTTTCTATGTTTCTATGTTTCTAGCCCGCGTCCAATCCGTGTGTTCAACCACTTGGAGTGGTGCCCAATATAATTGAGCCCCAGGCTGCTGCAGTTCCTCCAACGGCCCACTCCACCAATGCCACGACCCGGGCACGTCGATCCACGATGCACCGACCGTCCTTCACTTCATTCTGCCATCGTTCAGCCTTCTTGCCCCAGGGCGTGTCCCACGGCCAACCTCGGATCGCCCACAGCACCTCCATGGTGCGGGCGGTTAAACCCCATCCCCCTAACCGAAAGCCCGCTCCCTCACTCCCTGGCTACCAACTGACCGGACGTGTCAGGTCTGACCGGATGTGGAATTCTCTGTCTCAGAAGGCAGTGGAGGCCAATTCTCTGAATGCATTCAAGAGAGAGCTGGATAGAGCTCTTAAGGATAGCGGAGTCAGGGGGTATGGGGAGAAGGCAGGAACGGGGTACTGATTGAGAATTATCAGCCATGATCATATTGAATAGCGGTGCTGGCTCGAAGGGCCGAATTGCCTCCTCCTGCATCTATTGTCTATTGTCTATTGTCACCGCTTTGCAACCTAGGGGGTGATGGGTCCTTAATGAAGCCTTGTACACATACCACCCAATTATATCAGTTCACTGTCCCTGCGAATCCTTCCCCACGTTGATCATCTCTCCCTCACCCAACCATCAATTTACTCAATCAGACTGTCCCCTACAGCCCTAATGCTGGTCAATTACATGCCGGTGATTAGAGTGTGGATGGACCCAATACGTGTGTGACAGCTTGCGTGATGAAAGTTGGTTCTGGTTATGAATGCTGCACAGTCTGAGCAGCAGCGGGTCATTTTCCAACTCTGTTTTTGCCAATGGCTCCCTTCCAGGCTTGGTAGCCTGTTCCAACTCTCGAATTGAAATCTCCATGAGATGTGTTTTTTGACGAGTTTCTCTGATCTAGTTACAGCTAAGATCATTGGGTGTCTCTTCATCGAACGTGTCTTTGGATTCCATCGGCGTTTGTCATCGTGGGAGCATAAAGGCTAATCAGCATAGCATTTTGTTAGTGTTTCGGTGGGAGCTCGAGAGTCATAGGCTTGTCATTAGTTCCCTTAGGGAGACGTGTAAACTGACAAGAAGTTCAGTCTTGACAGTGAAGGCAACACCTAGCTCTTTATGCTCTTCAATACCACTGCTCCAGAAAAATATATACTCCCAACCACTCTGTCAGTTGCCTTCATCTGCCAGATGAGTTTCACTCAGTGCAGCAATATCGATGTCATACCTCGTTAGCAACCTTCCTACGAAGGCAGCTCTTCTTTCTGGTCTTAGCTCAGGTTTAGTTTAGTTTAGTTTAGAGATACAGAATGAAAACAGGCCCTTCGACCCACCGAGTTCACGCCAGCCATCGATCACCCGTTCACACTAATTCTAGGTTATCCCTTTTTCTCATCCACTCCCCACACTCAGGGCGATTTACAGAGGCCAATTAATCTACTGACCGGCACGTCTTTGGGAAGTGAGAGGAAACCAGAGCCCCCAAAGGAAACCCACGCAGTTACAGGGAGAATGTGCAAACTTCATACAAACAGCACCCGAGGTCAGAATCAAACCCAGGTGTCTGGCACTGTGAGGCAGCAGCTCTACCAGCTGTTCCACTGTGCCACCTAGCAATACCTGTCATTGCCTGTCAGCAATGGGGATGTCCATTTGTGTACACACGTTCCGTACACCAACGGTGAGTAAAGTCACACTATTTTTCTTCTCTCTTGTTCAACCGGTGGGATCAGGAATCGCCAAAGCTACGGCAAGCTGTACAGGGAAGCTGTAGCAGGTAATGTTTAGGGCAATGTGATCCTAAATAGGCTTGCTTGGCCACTCACATAGCTGCTGAATTTTACTGCTGCATCCGTTCTGTTAAATGCGGACCAATGGCATAGGAGCTAACTATTGCTCCGCAAGGCGGCCTCGGTGGCGCAGCGGTAGAGTTGCTGCCTTACAGCGCTTGTAGCACCAGAGACCCGGGTTCGATCCCGACTACGGGTGCTGTCTGCATGGAGTTTGTATGTTTTCCCCATGACTTCGTAGGTTTTCTCTGAGATCTTCGGTTTCCTCCCACACTCCAAAGACGTACTGGTATGTAGGTCAATTGGCTTGGTATAAGTGTAAATTGTCTCTTGTGTGTGTAGGATAGTGTTAGTATGCGGGGATCGCTGGTCGGTGCGGACTCGGTGGGTCGAAGGGCCTGTTTCCGCGCTGTATCATTAAAACTAAACTAAAACTAAAAGTAAATAGTTCAAATTGGCCTGGATAGAGTGGATGCGGAGAAGATACTTCCACTGGTGGGAGAGTGTAGGAACAGAGGGCATAGCCTCAGAATAAAAGGATGCACTAGAAAGATGAGGAGGAATTATTTTAGTCAGAGGGTGGTGAATCGGTGGAATTTATTGCCACAGAAGGCTGAGGAGGCCAAGTCATTGGGTGTTTTCAAGGCGGAGATTGACAGATACTTGATTGGTAAGGGTGTCAAGGGTTATAGGGAGAAGGCAGGGGAATAGGGTTGGGAGGAAAGGATAAATCAGGCATGATTGAATGGCGGAGTAGACTCGATAGACCAAATGGCCTATTTCTACTCCTTTGACTTATGAACTTATGAATTTATGTGGGCCAAGTCTTTGATTATGTTGGCTACTTTTCTGAGGCAGTGTGAAATGTAGATGGGGTAAATGGTTGGTCTGTGTGATGGACTAGGCGACATCCACAACTCTGCAATTCCTTGTGGTCTTGGGCAGAGCTATTCCCAAACCAAGCTGTGATGCAACCCTGTGATGCAACCCAACATTATGGTTTCTGTGGTGCATCTGTAGAAATCTGTAAGAGTCATTGCAGATATTCCAAATTACCTCGGTCTCCTGATGTAGTCGTGATTTTGGTGTGCCTTCTTGGCTGTCTCTTCAAGTGGTTGGACCTTGACAGATCTTTGGTAATATTTACACCAAGGAACTTGAAAAGCTCTCAGTCGTTTCCACTTTGCCACCGTTGATGCTGATTGAGGTATGTATCTTACCATGCTTTCTGAAGTCAATAATGGGTTCCTTTATCTTGCTGATATTGAGGGAGAGGTTGTCCTGACACCATGTTTCTAACTTTTCTATATCCCTGTACTTTGTCTCATCATTGCTTGTAATCCACTCCATCACAGAGGTATCATATGCAAACCTGTAGATGGAGTTAGAGTGCAATTTAGCTTCACAGTCGTGAGTGTATAGGGTGTGTAGTAGAGGACTGAGAATGCATTCTTGAGGGACATTGATGTTGAGAATTATTGTGTTGTCACCTATCCTCGCTGATTGTGGTATGTGGGTCTGAAAGCTGAGAAGTTCCTGACTCTTATGTCCAAGAGTTTGGAGATTGGTTTGGATGGGATTATGATGTTGAAGATGAAACTATAGTAAAAAAATTGGAGTCCAACATAGGTGTTGTATAGGTGTTCCAGAGATGAATTTAGGGCCAGGGAGGTGGTGTCTGCTGTGGACCTTGAGGACATTCTTTTATGAAGGAGATGAAGAGGAATTTCTTTAGTCAGGCGGTGGTGAATCTGTGGAATTCTTTGTCACAGAAGGCTGTGGAGGCAAAGTCAGTGGATATATTCAAGGCAGAGATAGATAGATTCTTGATTAGTATGGGTGTCAGAGGTTCTGGGGAGAAGGCAGGGGAATGGGGTTAGGAGGGAGAGATAGATCAACCATGATTGAATGGTGGAGTAGACTTGATGGGCCGAATGGCTTAATTCTCCTATCTCTTTTGATGTTATGATCTTATGATCTATTTGTGACAATAAGCAAAATGCAGAATTGAGGTTGTATAGGTGGCTGGAGTTAATGTGCACTTCATGATGGTGGGTTTCAGATCCAATGGATGGTAGTCATAAAGGTATGGTTCCTTACATTTCTTTGGCATCAGGATGATGGTGGTCTTCTTGAAACTGGTGGCATCTTTAGAATGGAATAGTGAGAGGTTGAAAATGTCTGTGAATATCTCTGCCAGTTGATCCCCATCGAGATAGTCAGGACATGGCTAGGGTCTCCATCCGTGCCAGTTGTTTTCCACATAACATCAGATTGAGGAATGTGCAAGCATGTAACACCAAGTTCTGGAACAGTCTTCCCTGTTGCTATCAGGGTGCCAAACAGACCTCCCATTATCTAACGGTGTTGCCCCAATCTCTCAATCCTACTTCATTGTGCCTTTACATATTTTTCACCAGCACTTTCTTTGCAGCTGCAACACTGTCATACTGTATTTTTCTCTTTGCTCTGTTCATTTCAGTTACTTTATTGTCAACTGTGCTGACGTACAGTGAAAAGCTTTTGTTGCGTGCTAACCAGCCAGCGAAAAGACAATACATAATTACAATCAAGCCATTCGCAGTGTACACATACATGAAAGGAAGCACGCAGGTACAGCAGGCAGTGAAGAAAGCAAATGGAATGTTGGCCTTCGTAACAAGAGGAGTTGAGTATAGGACCAAAGAGGTCCTTCTACAGTTGTACCGGGCCCTGGTGAGACCGCACCTGGAGTACTGTGTGCAGTTTTGGTCTCCAAATTTGAGGAAGGATATTCTTGCTATTGAGGGCGTGCAGCGTAGGTTCACTAGGTTAATTCCCGGAATGGCGGGACTGTCGTATGTTGAAAGGCTGGAGCAATTAAGCTTGTATACACTGGAATTTAGAAGGATGAGGGGGGATCTTATTGAAACATATAAGATAATTAGGGGATTGGACACATTAGAGGCAGGAAACATGTTCCCAATGTTGGGGGAGTCCAGAACAAGGGGCCACAGTTTAAGAATAAGGGGTAGGCCATTTAGAACGGAGATGAGGAAGAACTTTTTCAGTCAGAGAGTGGTGAAGGTGTGGAATTCTCTGCCTCAGAAGGCAGTGGAGGCCAGTTCGTTGGATGCTTTCAAGAGAGAGCTGGATAGAGCACTTAAGGATAGTGGAGTGAGGGGGTATGGGGAGAAGGCAGGAACGGGGTACTGATTGAGAGTGATCAGCCATGATCGCATAGAATGGCGGTGCTGGCTCGAAGGGCTGAATGGCCTACTCCTGCACCTTTTGTCTATTGTCTATTGTCTAATAACGTTTAGTGCAAGGTAAAGCCAATAAAGTCTGATAAAAGATAGTTCAAGGGTCCCCTGATGAGGTAGATAGTAGTTCAGGACTGTCTATTGTACTTGCGTATAGCTTGATTGTATACATGTGTACAATCTGTGGAATTCTTTGCCACAGAGGGCTGTGGAGGCCAAGTCAGTCGTTATTTTTACGGCAGAGATAGATAGATTCTTAATTAGTACAGGTGTCAGAGGTGATGGGGAAAAGGCAGAAGAATAATAGGAGGGAAAGATAGATCAGCCATGATTGAATGTTGCAGTAGACTTGATGGGCCTAGTGGCCTAATTCTACTCCTATCACTTATGGCCATATGACTGTATGACCATGGTGAACACTGTGATGGTAAATACCATGATCTGATATAAACACCTTAGGATGTCCAACATCTCCTTAACTGTCATTAGGAGTATGAAAGTACTGTAGATAAATGTCCCAGGCCTGATCAAATATTTCTGAGGACATTGTGGAAAGCTAGAGAATAAAATTCTAGTAGCCCTGGCTGAGATATATGAATCATAATTAGACACAGGTAAGGCGGCGGATGACTTGAGGGTGGCTAATGTTGTGGCTCTAAAGGAAGGGTGCAAAGAAAAGCCTGGAAACTATAGACCAGTGAGCTTAACATCGCTGATAGATAAGTTACTGGAGAGGAATCTGAAGGATAAGATATATATACATTTGAAATGACAGGAGCTGATTCGGGATACTCAACGTGGTTTTGTACGTGGAAGACCGTGTCTTACGAATCCGATTGAGCTGTTTGAAGAAATAGCCAAAAAGGTTGACAAGGGCAAAACCATATAGGAATTGTCCATATGAACTTCAGCAAGGCATTTGATAAGATTTTACATGCAAGGCTGCTTTGGTAGGTTAGGTCACATGAGATCCAGGGAGAGGTAGCCAACTGGATGAGAATTGGCTTCTTGGCAGGTAGCAGAGGGTGATGTTGGAAGGAAGCAGAGGGTGATGGTGGAAGGAAACAGAGGGTAATGGTGGAAGGGTGATGTTGGAAGTTTGCTTTTCAAACTGCAGACCTGAGATTAGTGGTGTGCCTCAGGGATCGGTGCTGGGCCCATTGCTATTTGCGGTTTATGTCAAAGATTTGGATGGGAATGTACAATGATTAGTAAGTTTGCAGATGAGAATAAATTGGGTGGCATTGTAGATAGTGAAGGAGGTAGTCGAGGCAAGTACTGTACTAATATTTAAAGGATATTTGGAGAGGTACATTGATGGGAAAGGTTTAGAGCAATATGGGCCATACGTGTACAGATGGGATGAGATGGAGCATCTTGGTCACCGTTGGCAAGTTAAAACAAGGGCCTGTTTCCTGTTTCAGGAAGCTTCTACAGATTATTATGCCTGCTATCTCTTCCCTGCAAGGTGTAAATGTGACTCCACTCTCCAGCAAGATAGTAACTTTTCATTGCCCTCTTGAATGGCCGAGCTAATCATTGATTTCAAGAAGCAATTTGGGATGGAAAATTTTATTCACACAGTCAATTAATTAAAAACTAAAGCTTTCCTTTATTCATAGCCTGTTTGAAATCGTAGCACATAGAGTCATAAAGTCTTACAGTGTGGAAACAGCCTCTTCAGTCCAACTTGCCCAGACCGGCCAACATGTCCCATCTGCACTAGCCTCACCTGCCTGCATTTGGCCCATATCCCTGTAAACCTGTCCTATCCATGTACCTGTCTAAATAATAATAATAATAATGCTTCTTATTTTTGGATCTGCACATCTAGCAACAACATGTGTTTAAATGGCACCTGTAAGCATAATCTGGGAATTTTTACAGGAGCATTATTGGTAGGAAACATATGAAAGATGCCCAACAAGAAAAGTTTTGAAGAAGCATGTGAAGCTTGGACAGACCAGCGGAAAGTATCTCAAAGGGAGTTTACTGTTGGCATGAACGAGTTGGGCTGAAGGGTCTATTTCTGTGCTATATAACTCGAGGACTGATTTGAAAATGACCAAAAAGAAATCAAAGCATTCTCTAATTCTTTCAACACTGTATATCTATATTTAAAAAATATTCTGGAGTGTAACTTGAAGATCACGATCGAGATTATAAATTGCTTGAGCTTGGTCTTGTTATTAATATAAACCACCCCCATTAGATCATCATTTGCATTAACTGCCAGAGAGCCAAGGTATAATGCAAGAATGTATTATTCATGATCCAAAACCTCACCTAATACAATTGTAGCAGTCACCAGGGTAAGAATGACTCTGCTGACTTATGCCCAAGGTTTACCTTCGCATCACTGTAATAATATGTATGACTGGAAGCCTGTTTCTGAAGAAACGTTCCTGTTACAACATTTGCTTCAGTCCCATAGAGCGTGTCTAAATAAAATTTGCTACACCCATTAATATTATTTTCACAGTATTGGATATTTTTCACATGTACACCTACTGTTAAGGTGGTTTTATTCAGTTGTGAATCCAGCAACCGTCTGTGAGCTGGTGTCCTCTCCATCTCTGTGAAGCATGGACCAGAGGAAACATAAAGGACAAGATACACAGAGTGATCCTTCAGGCAATGAGTCTTTGGAACAAGGTCAAGCTAAATCAAGGTTGAGCAGAAATGTGGAAGCATCAGTCACAAATACAGTTGGCTTACCTATTTACAAACTTTTCTTTTAATACCTCATCAGGATCGCTGTGTACAGTAACAATGTGCACCCCCAATTCAAAATTAACCCTGCCAAATCTATGTCAGGCACCAGTCCTTCCTATAACAACTTCTTCATGCCTTTAAAAGTGCGATGCGTAGATTTGCAGCATGTTTAAGGATAACTGTTGAATTAGAGTAATGCTTTCTCAGTGTTTAAGACGTGCAATTCCTCTCAGTGCCCTTGGGGCTGCCTCATGAACAGTGGAATAGGAGCACAGCAGGGAATGGATGCAGTTATTCTCTTTGCTGCTACTAAAAATCTATCCCATGCCACAAAATGTGGCAAGGAAAAATCTATTGCTGCTTTTAAAACAATCGTTTGTGCCTAGAAACTGCACTCATTCGTGCGTCTGCGTTTTAAATGCAATTTGCCCATTTCCTGCTGGACCCTCACCAATTGGAAAATTAGACAGAACACTTCCTGTTGCCATGGAACCTTTCTCTTGTGTGCTTCACCTTCCCTGCTGTACTTCCTGAACATGTACATCATGATAATAAAGCAAGGATATCCCAATTTTGTGGTTTTGTTTTTTGACTTCTCAAATTGCATTAGCACTGTAGACAGCATTGATTTAGATGATTTAGATGACCAAATTCTTGCCACTGGTTTTCAATTCATATTTAATTTTTTTTTGCCAAGTTCAACGTCAGGTGGATTATCATTTTAACTTTAATTCAACCCCAGCACACAGGAAGAACTGGAGGTGGAATGTGAGTGAGAGAGAAAAAGGAAGAGAGAGAGTGCAAGAGTATATCTTTGGTTTCCTTCATGTTCATGTTCAGTGAACTCAACTACATAGCCTTTCCTCAATGTTTAAATTCTTAGTATTCTGAAGCAAGGTTAACATAATTTCATTGATTTTTTCATTGTAGGAGCTACAAATAGAAATAAAATGAAAACATCAGGGGTTATGGGGAGAAGGCAGGAACGGGGTACTGATTGAGAATGATCAGCCATGATCACATTGAATAGCGGTGCTGGCTCGAAGGGCCGAATGGTCTCCTCCTGCACCTATTGTCTATTGTCTATTGTCTATCACATCATCAGTCAAACAGCAAACATTGTTGTAGGGCTAAGGAAACCAGTAAATGATTTGTATAACAAACTCCCTTCAGAGCGATAATCAGAGAATGGCCAACTTCATTCAGGGCAGGTAGCAGCGAGTTGTCCTTGAAGTAAGGACTCAACGATGGTGCTGGGGGAATCTGTTTGATGAACTAATCCTTGATGAAGGAGCAGGATTGGCTGAATTCCCTTTATCAGTCTGGGCTTTGTTCCATTCTTAAGAGAGAACCTAAAGTCCTTTAACCATGCGAATAAAAAACATTGCTTTGATTTTGACAAAATCTGAACCATAAAATCCAGTAACTAAAACATCAAAGGCTTGAATAGCAGCTTGGTATTATAAATAGGCAATCAAAGAAATAAGATTAAATTACTCATTTCACTTTTCATACATTTTAGCAGCAACTACACTTCAAAGCAGAATTGGTAATGTTCTTTCTCCAATGCCTTGAGATGCTAGCTGTCGGTGGTCTCAGAAATATTTAGGAGCCAGCGATTACTTCTGCTTGGTAGGTAGGTCATGAATGTTATGAGGCCCGAGGTCTTGACCTTCAAATCTTTTTCCTTGACTAACCAAAGTCTATGCTGACACATTGAAGTTGGTGGTGAATTTCCTTATTGATGTTTGCCATCACCGAGAGGTGGCCTGTCCAAGATATAGAAAGTGGTTCATGTTTCTAGGGTATCACTGTGAACCTTTATTGTCAGAGGGCAGCCTGGTGCTGTGTAGACAAGATTACCTTCATCTTTCATATGTGATGCTCATCATCTCACGTACGTCAATGAATCAATCAGTCCCTTAACTCTCTCTCTGAATAATCCTCCAAACTCACTGGAAGGATAAGTGGATGGATTTCTATGTCCTCTCCAGACCAACGTCCTCAGCACTGAACCCCTTTTTGCTTTTGGGCAGCTCTGTTGGCCAAGCCATGTCACTTGCATGCCAGATACCAGACTCCCGAAATAGATACTCCATTCAGAGCTCTTCCCTGGATATTAACAACCAGATGAAGGAGGAGATAGAAGTCATAGAATCATACAGCGTGGAAACAGGCCCTTCAGCCCAACTTGTCCATGCCAACCAACATGTCTCAACTACATTAGTCCCACCTGTCTGCATTTGACCACATCCCTCCAAACCTTGCCTATCCATGAACCTGTCAAAATGTTGTTTTAAATGTTGTAAATTGTAAATTGTAATTGTAAATTGTAAAAACCTTTATTGTCACTACACAAAGTACAGCGAAATTAAAGCAGTCCAGATGATGCAATCACACACAGCAGACAGTACAAAGGATAAACCTTTATCCATAACAAGCTAAACCTAATCTACTGAATTAAACAAACTGACCTCTAATACAATATAGACAAAACAATTACAATACGGTCGAGGCAGTGTACAGTGCAATCAAGACAGCAAGTTATTGCACAGCAATGAGAGCTAACATATTGCAAGTGCCGTTTAAAAAAAAAAAAAAAAAAAAGAAATAATGTAATTAAATATAAGGTGCGGTCGGTTGTAACATGTAATAAGTTTAGCAAATGTTAACAATATAAGTGCAGTAGAATGTAAACTTGTATTAAATTGAGGCTTATGTTTTCTGACAAGTAACTGACAGTGTTCCGATCAGTTCCGTTCCTTCCCTTCAGTTTTATGTGAGTGTCTGGCAGTGTTCAGCTCACGTATGACACTGGGGTAGAAACTGTTCTTGAGTCTATTAGTCCGTGATGTAATGGACCTGAACCGTCTACCAGAGGGCAGCAGTTGGATCAGCTGATGACCAGGGTGGGAAGGATCCCTCAGGATGTTGGCTGCTCTGCTGAGGCAGCGGAGGGAGTAAAGTTCCTCTAGAGAGGGCAGTGGGCAACCAATGATTTTCTTTGCAGAGTTGATGACCCTCTGAAGGGCTTTCTTGTTTGCCTCTGAGCTGCTGGTGTACCACATAGAAATACAGAACGTCAGCACACTCTCGATGGTGCAACGGTAGAAAGTACCTGCATTAACTATCTCCTCCAACAGCTCGTTCCATGTACCTACCACTCTTTATGTAAAAATGTTGCTCTCAGATTCCTATTGAATCTTTGCCCCCTCACTTTAAACCTGTGTTCCCTGGTTCTTGATTTCCCTCCACTGGGTAAAAGACTCTGTGCATTTAGCCCATCTGCACCTCTCATGATCTTATACATTATTCCTTTCATGATCTTATACACCATTCCCCATGATCTTGTACACTATTCCTGTCATGATCTTACACAACTTACGTGCAGGGATGTGTTCAAAACATATTTGAAGAAGCGCAACATCCCCCATGAGCCCCTGGAAGTCTTAGGCTGATGATCACTCAAAGTGGAGAAGAAGCATTTGGGACGGTATTGAGGACCTGTAGGTCATGCAATGGGGCAGACAGAATGCCCAGTATGGGTGGAAACTAGTGCATGCCACCTCACAAACTACCCATCTGCCTGTCCTATACACTACCATCTGCCACATCTGTGCAAGGTACCATTGTTTCCAACTTGTCCTCATCAGCCACTTCAGAACTCACAAGACTCAGGAGCCACATGATTCATATTTCCCCCACCAAGGGAATGGGGGGATATGAATTACGTGCAGACAGATGAGGTTATTTTATCTTGGCATCATGTTCGGCATAGACACAGGGTAGTGAATCTATGGAATTCATTGCTGCAGAAGGCTGTGGTCAGTTAGTAGATATATTTAAGGCAGAGATGGATCGATTCTTGATTTGTACGGGTGTCAGAGGTTGTGGGGAGAAGGCAGGAGAATGGGGTTAGGAGGGAGAGATAGATCAGCCATGATCTCAGAGTAGATTTGATGGGCCGAATGGCCCAATTCTACTCCTATCTCTTATGATCTTATGATCTTATGACCTTATGACATTGACCGATTGAGTTGAGGGGGAAAAAATAATCAACAATGATTGAATAGCTGAGTAGACTCGATGGGTCAAATTGCCTAATTCTGCTCCTTTTACTTATGAACGTGAACTTGAATGAATGCATTTCATCCTTAAACCTGAGGAGGTGCCTTCGACATTTAAAGAAGTGCTTCTTCATCTGCAGTGAGCTTTGTAACATGCTGAAAAGGACACGAACACTCTTTTATGAATGCACCTTGCTTTCTTTCTGTGTGACTACGCAGATTGTCACATAATATCTGCAACAGCACGAGATATTTTTTACAAGCACAAAAATAAAGGCAAAATGAGGGCAAGTGAATATTGCTATTGAATAAACACACATTCTTTCATTTTTATCACGTAAACCAAAGTCATCAGGAGTCAATGGGATCTTAATATTTTAAACTCATACCAGATATATGGATAGGAAGGGTTTAAATGTTATAGGCCAAAAGCAGGCAAATGGGATTTGCCCGATATGTCAATTTAGCCAACGTGAACAAGGTGAGCAAACGGCCTGTTTCCATGCTGTAGAGCTCTTTATCTTTGACTGGGTGTCCTTGTACATCAGTCACTGAAAGTAAGCATGCAGATACAGCAGGCGGTGAAGAAAGCAAATGGCATGTTGGCCTTCACAGCGAGAGGATTTGAGTATAGGAGCAAGGAGGTCCTACTGCAGTTATACAGGGCCCTGGTGAGACCACATCTGGAGTTTAGTGTGCAGTTTTGATCTCCTAATTTGAGAAAGGACATTTTTGCTATTGAGGGAGTGCAGTGTAGGTTCACTAGGTTAATTTCCGGGATGGAAGGACTGACATATGATGAAATAATGGATCGACTGGGCTTATATTCACTGGAATTTAGAAGGATGAGAGGGGATCTTATAGAAAGATATAAAATTCTTAAGGGACTGGACAGGCTAGATGCAGGAAACATTTTCCCAATGTTGGGGGAGTCCAGAACCAAGGGTCACAGTTTAAGAATAAGGGGTAGGCCATTTAGGACTGAGATGAGGAAAAACCTTTTCATCCAGAGAGTTGTGAATCTGTGGAATTCTCTGCCACAGAAGGCAGTGGAGGCCAATTCACTGGATGTCTTCAAAAGAGAGTTAGATATAGCTCTGAGGGCTAACGGAATCAAGGGATATGGAGAGAAAGCGGGATAGGGGTACTGATTTTGGATGATCAGCCATGATCTTATTGAATGGCGGTGCTGGCACAAAGGGCCAAATGGCCTACTCTTACTCCTGCACCTATTTTCTATGTTTCTATGTTTCTATGTCTCTATGACTCTATGGCTATATGAGTCAATGAGCATGGCCCTGGTTTAAACACTGACATTATATGACCATATAGGCTTTTCGACAATTCAGACAGAAGTGGAGTATTGATGCTGAGAGTAGTCTTAGATTAGTCTTTAGATTTTAGACTTTAGACTTTGGAGATACATATCATATCATATCATATCATATATATACAGCGCGGAAACAGGCCTTTTCGGCCCACCAAGTCCGCGCCGGCCAGCGATCCCCGCACACTAACACTATTAACACTATCCTACACACTAGGGACAATTTTTACATTTGCCCAGCCAATTTACCTACATACCTGTACGTCTTTGGAGTGTGGGAGGAAACCGAAGATCTCGGAGAAAACCCACGCAGGTCACGGGGAGAACGTACAAACTCCTTACAGTACAGCACCCGTAGTCAGGATCGAACCTGAGTCTCCGGCGCTGCATTCGCTGTAAAGCAGCAACTCTACCGCTGCGCTACCGTGCCGCCCTGATACAGCGCTGATACAGGCCATTCGGCCAATCGGATCTGCTCCAACCAGCAATCAACCCATACACTAACATTCTCCTACACATTAGGAACAATTAAAAATTTTACTGAAGCCAATTAACCTACAAACTTATACATCTTTGGAGTGTGTGAGGAAACCGGAGCACCCGGAGAAAACCCACGCAGTCACAGGGAGAAGGTACAAACTCCTTATGGGCAGCACCCTAGAGTCAGGATCAAATCCTGTTCTCTGGCACTGTCAGGCAGCAGCTCTACCACTATGCCACTGCACTGCACTAGATGGTATCATTGAGCTAGAACAGCAGAACTGGTCGGGTTTTCTGCTGTTGCTAGCCATTCAGTGACCCTGGTATGCATTGAGGAAGACACAATCGGGCATACCTGTGATATGATACAATGGCATACTGAATGTGTAGGAAAGAACTTCAACTGCAGAAGGCAGATACAAAATGCTGGAGTAACTCAGCGGGACAGGCAGCATCTCTGGAGAGAACAAATGGGTGACGTTTCGGGTCGAGACCCTTCTTCAGACTGTTCTTCAGACAATGACATACTGAAGTTCACTGCCAGTGAAGAGAAGTTACTTTTGGAATAGAAACATAGAAACATAGAAAATAGGTGCAGGAGTAGGCCATTCGGCCCTTCGAGCCTGCACCGCCATTCAATATGATCATGGCTGATCATCCAGCTCAGTAACCTGTACCTGCCTTCTCTCCATACCCCCTGATCCCTTTAGCCACAAGGGCCACATCTAACTCCCTCTTAAATATAGCCAATGAACTGGCCTCAACTACCTTCTGTGGCAGAGAATTCCACAGACTCACCACTCTCTGTGTGAAGAAATGTTTTCTCATCTCGGTCCTAAAAGACTTCCCCCTTATCCTTAAGCTCTGACCCCTGGTTCTGGACTTCCCCAACATCTGGAACAATCTTCCCGCATCTAGCCACTCCAACCCCTTAAGAATTTTATATGTTTCAATAAGATCCCCCCTCAGTCTTCTAAATTCCAGCGAGTATAAGCCTAGTCTATCCAGTCTTTCTTCATATGAAAGTCCTGCCATCCCAGGGATCAATCTGGTGAACCTTCTCTGTACTCCCTCTAAGGCTAGAATGTCTTTCCTCAGATTAGTGGGTTGTCAGTGTCTACGTAATCTATGGCAACGTGAGCTGAGCTCTGAGAGGCAGTAGTAGAGAGGGCGAGAGAAAAAGAAGATGCCGTCAACATCTGCAAAGTTCCATAACTGCAGAGTATATAATTTGTTTTTCCTGTCCCCTGGGTTTAAGCCCTGAGGTGAGTTTCGCATGCTTCAAAACTGAATGACAAGCCAAATAATACCAGCTGGCAAAATGTGTGGACTGGAGTTCTGGAAGCAGAATCATGGCCAAGCAGGATTGTGTTTAGCGTAAGTGGAGAGTGAAAATGATACTGGGATCAACTTCCACCCTCCCTTGAAGTACACTCTTCTATATTTGCTTTCAGCATGGTGTTCGCCTTTTGAAAGATTGCCAAAAATTTATTTGGCAAATATATAAAATAGATGAAACCTTCTTTGATACATCGTTTGCTCCCATTTTTTATCATGATGAAATTAGAGTTATGTTTTGAAGTTTCGTTCAAGAATCTGCCAGGAATTGGGGCGGCACAGTGGCACTGCGGTAGAGTCTGCGGTACAACGCCAGAGACCCGGGTTCGATCCTGACCGTGGGTGCTGCCTGTACGGAGTTTGTAAGTTCCCCCTGTGACCGTGTGGGTTTTCTCCGCGCGCTCTGGTTTCCTCCCACACTCCAAAGACATACAGGTTTGTAGGTTAATTGGCTTTGGTAAAAATGCATATTGTCCCTAGTGTGTGTAGGATAGTGCTAGTGTATCGGAGATCGCTGGTCAATGGACCAAAGGGCCCGTTTCTGCACTGTATCCCCAAAGTCCAAAATCTGAAATCTAAAGAAAGTTAGCACAGATTTATTATTTGAGGTGTGCTTTAAGAGATAGTAGATTGATGGATTCCATAGAGTTTCATTATATTTAGGGCTCTATCTTATTGAAAAAAATTAACCAATGCAGAATGTTAAAAGAAAAACATAATAGAATAGGAATGTATTTTTAGAAATGTTGGAAATCATTTTTGACGATATTTTATGATTTGAAAGGCAAATCTTGCAAAACTCATTTTGCAGCATAGATTAAACGTTGCCCATGCAATATTTTCTTCTTTTTATGCACTTGGTCTTTTCTGTAAAATGTGGAGGAAATGGAACTGGTGTTTCCATGTTTTGTAAGAACTGTTATCCTCTTTTATTCATGGCAATAGATAATGATACCATTATAGACATTGACAAGACTCACAATACACATTTGCTATCTCACATCACACAGTGGGAACTCATGCCTAGAAATGTAATTGCATGGCACTGAATTTTCCTCAGCGTATGCCCTGTTACAAAATATGAACATAATAAATAAAAGCAAGGGTCGGCTAGTCAACATGTTGTGCCTGCTCTGCCATTCGATGAGATCGTGGGCTATCCTGTAGCTGGACATCATTTTCCTGCATTAACCCCATAACACGATTTCTGGACACTATTCATTACTAGAGACATCCCAATGGCTTTGGGTGGCTATTTCACATGGGCTAACAACTTGGAGCAGGAGGCATCATCAATGAGGATCCTCCTGTTAAGATGTATCCAGAGACATCACATCCTACCTGGACATTCCCACTCAACAATGTATCCTGACCGGTCATTACTGAGATATGTGAGATTCTGTACAATGACCTGCAACCACTCTCTTGCGCCTGGACTACTTTACCCATGAAAAAAACAAAATCAGGCTGATTCTCAATTTCATTGAGACTGGATCTATCCAAATTGGCACACAAATTTGCCAGTTTTGCTGGCATCCCAAAGTGCAGACCATCATTCAATGCACTTAGAGTCAAAGAGTCACACAGCATGAAAACAGGACCTTCAGCCCAACCTGCCCGTGCCGATCAAGACACCCCATCTACACTCGTCCCACCTGCCCATGTTTGACTAATATCCTTCTAAACCTTTCCTATCCATGTACCTGCAAAATGCTTTTTAAAGTTTCTTATGGTACCTGCCTCAACTACCCCCTCTAGCGGCTCATTCTATATACCCTATATACCCTGTGTGAAAAGTTGTCCCTCAGGATCCTATTAAATCTTTCCCCTCTCACGTTAAACCTATAACAATAATAATAATAATGATAATGCATTACATTTATATAGCGCTTTTCAAACACTCAAAGACGCTTTACAGGGTTTACTAAAACATAGAGAAGAAAATAAATAGATAAATAAGTAAACGAACAGAAAAGGAAAAAGAAGGTGAGGTGACGGTCAGTGGTTGAAGGCAGTGCTGAACAGGTGAGACTTCAGTGATGTTTTGAATGTGGTGAGTGAGGAGGAGTCTCTGACGGTTTGGGGTAGTGAGTTCCAGAGGGTGGGAGCAGCGATGGAGAAAGCCCTGTCCCCCCAGGATCTGAGTTTGGTCCGGATGGGGGGGGGGGACAGGAGGTTAGCAGCAGCAGAGCGGAGGGTGTGGGTGGGAGTGTGTCTGTGGAGGAGGTCAGTCAGGTAGGATGGGGCCAGGTTATGGAGGGCTTTGTAGGTCATGAGGAGGATTTTGTACTGGATTCTCTGGGGGATGGGGAGCCAGTGGAGCTTGTAAAGGACGGGGGTGATATGGTCACGGATCGGGGAGTGGGTGAGTAGACGGGCAGCGGAGTTTTGGATGTGTTGGAGTTTATTGATGATTTTTTAGGGTGAACCATAAGGGAGGCTGTTGCAGTAGTCCAGACGGGAGGTGATGAAGGCGTGGATGAGGGTTTCTGCAGCTGTGGAGGAGAGGGATGGACGGAGACGGGCGATGTTTTTGAGGTGGAAGAAGGCTGTCTTGGTGATGTGTTTGATGTGTTCGTCGAAGGAGAGGGTTTGATCAAAGATGATTCCAAGATTCCAGATGTGAGGGGAGGTGGATACTGGGAAACCATCAATATTGATTCCCATATTCTGGGTAAAACACTATGTGCATCTACCCTATCTATTCCCCTCATGATCTTATACACCTCTATAAGATCACCCCTAAGCTAACTTAACTAAGAATGGGAAATGTTAGACATATTCAATAAGTGAAGCAGCATCTGAGGGGGGAAAAATCAAATTTACACTTCCTGCCAATGAACGTCCTTCATGTGGGGATATACTAGAAACATTTTGTGAAGAAAAAGGTGGGAGGCGAAGAGCAGAGAGAACTAAATGACTGCTCTGTGATAGAATAGAGGGCAGGAGAGATTGGCTGGAGGTGTTATCTCAGAGAGAGGATGGTGAAATCGAGGACATTTCTGGCACTTGATTTCATGTTTTTCTTCCTATTTAACTTTGTTTCGAGACTGCAGGGACTGCAGATGCTGGGGGAAAAAAACTGCTGGAGCAGTGGGACAGACAGCATCTGTGGATTAAAACGGATGGACAACATTCCGGTTTAGGATCTTCCTTAAGTCCGAGGAAGTGTTCCAACCCTAAACATCGCCTGTCTGTTGTAGAAAAAAAGAATTGCAGATGTCGGTTAATACACAAAAGGACACAAAGTACTGGAGTAACTCAGGTCAAGCAATATCCCTGGAGAACATGCATACGGGACATTTCGGGCCAAGGCCCTTCAGAGTCCGAAGAAGGGTAACATCCTGAAACATCACCTATCCATATTCCCTAGGAATTCTCCCTGGCCTGCTGAGTTACTCCAGCACTTTGCGTCCTGTCCTCTGTCTATTTCCCTCCTTAGATGCTGCCTGACTCACTGAGTTCCTCCAGCAGTTTGTAACTGTGATTAAACATACCTTGTGTCTCTAACAATCTACGAACCTGTTCTATCCCCCCACCCCCACCTGTAACAATGGTCTCCTGCATTGGATTCATGGTAGGTTCTCCAAGCCTACAAAAATGGCGTGGAAAAAATGTATCCCTGACTTTGAAGGACTGCCTGCAGGAGAAACCAAACCATGTTTTTATTGGAATATAGTCCAAAGCACATGCCTCTATTTAATCACAACAAACTTCAGTGACTTACACAATTTGTGTTTCTTCACACTTTTAAGTTGTTTCTTCATGCTCGTACCAGATTTACAGGAATCGGTCATTGAGTAACATCTATCTTGTATACACTGAAATTTAGAAGGATGAGGGGGGATCTTATTGAAACATATAAAATAATTAGGGGATTGGACACATTAGAGGCAGGAAACATGTTCCCAATGTTGGGGGAGTCCAGAACAAGGGGCCACAGTTTAAGAATAAGGGGTAGGCCATTTAGAACGGAGATGAGGAAGAACTTTTTCAGTCAGAGAGTGGTGAAGGTGTGGAATTCTCTGCCTCAGAAGGCAGTGGAGGCCAGTTCGTTGGATGCTTTCAAGAGAGAGCTGGATAGAGCTCTTAAGGATAGCGGAGTGAGGGGGTATGGGGAGAAGGCAGGAACGGGGTACTGATTGAGAGTGATCAGCCATGATCGCATTGAATGGCGGTGCTGGCTCGAAGGGCTGAATGGCCTACTCCTGCACCTATTGTCTATTGTCTATTGTCTATTGTCTATCCTTTCCTTGCAATTTGCAAACGTGAGTGCACATTCCAGCAATGTGGTCGACTCTTCATTGCCCTCTGAAACGCCCTAGCTAAACATTGAGTTCAAGGAGCAATTATCGATGGGCTGTGATGTTCACAGCCTGTTAATGAATATATATAAAGAACACAGCTTTCCTTTCTTTTTGTGCCATGTTTATGCTTGACAATTCTTATTTCTGGCGATTTCAGACACAAAAACGACCCATATATAAGTAGATCATAAGATCGTAAGATCATGTAATAAGAGTAGAATTAGGCTACTCCTATCGTCTACTCCGCCATTCAATCATGGCTGATCTCTCCCTCTTAACCCCATTCTCCTGCCTTCTCCCTATAACATCTGACACCCATACTAATCAAGAATCTATCTATCTCTGCGTTAAATATATCCACTGACTTTCCCTCCACAGATTCACCACCCTCTCTCTCTGACTGCAGAAATTCCTCCTTTTCTCCTTTCTATTAGTAGTAGCTTTTAACAAAGTCAAACAGAACAGGAACTTTTAGCAGTACTATTACAAGAAATATATTGATAGATGATCAGCACCCTTGACATGGAAATATAATAATAATAATAATCCATTTATTTTATATAGCGCCTTATCACATGCTCAAAGCGCTTTACAAAAACAATTAACATAGAAACAAACAGACAAACTATCATACCCTCACTGTGATGGAAGGCAAAGTCTTATCTCCTCCTCATTCTTCTCCCGTGGTGCCACGAGGTGATCGAGGCTCCCAACTTTTTGAAGCCCCCACCGGGCGATGGAAAGTCCCAGGGCCGAGCCGAGCAGGCCGATGAAAGTCCTGAGCCCCCACCGGGCGATGGAAAGTGCTGCGGCCGAGCCACGCAGGGCGATGAAAGTCCTGAGCCCCCACCGGGCGATGTAAAGTGCTGCGGCCGAGCCACGCAGGGCAATGAAGGGCCTGCGGGCGGGTTGATCGAACCTTGCGCTTCGGGGCGGTTGAAGCTGCTACGGCTGGAGCTCCCAAAAGCCGGTCACCAGCCAGGGACCTGCGAACTCCCGATGTTGCGGTCTGCAGGGCCCACGGCCGAAGCCTCCGAGATGGTAAGTCCAGGCCCTGCGACCGGAGTCTTCAAGGTCGATCCCAGCTGGAGGCCGCCGACTCCACAGTGTTAGGCCGTAGCGCGAACGGAGATACGACACGGTAAAGGTCGCATCTCCGTTGAGGAGGAGATTTGAAAAAAGGTTTCCCCCAACCCCCCCACCACCCCCCTACATACACAGAATTAAAAATAAAACAAAACGTACATTTAACAACGACAATGACAAAAAAACAACAAAAAAAACGGAGAGACTGCATCTTAAGCAAGCTAGGATAGTCAAGAGGAGAATTAGAAAGATTTAGGGAAGGTTGTCCAGTTTAGTTTAGTTTAATTTAGAGATACAGTGTGGACCCAGACACTTTGGCCCACCAAGGCTGCACCAATCAGCGATCTATGCACACTAACACTATCCCACACACACTAGGAACAATTTACAATTATACCAAGATAGTTAGCTGGCAAACCCATACATTTTGGAGTGTGAGAGGAAACCGGAGCTCCTGGAAAAAACCCACGCAGCTCACAGGAAGAATGTGCAACCTCCATACAGGCAAGCACCCATAGTCAGGATCGAACCCGGGTCCCTGGCACTGTAACGCAGCAACTCTACCGCTGTGCCACCGTGCCACCCCTAGCATGGTGTTCTTATCATGTTGGCACAGAGTCTAATAATAGAGGAATAGCTTCCCTGATTCTGCTTTTGTAAGTTCTCAATTCATATAATGTGACCATGAAGTAAACATAAATATTAACATTATCATTTGTATAAAGCCTTCTACAAAATCTCTCTATGGCAATTATTTATTTTCAAAATCTCTCAGAAATGAATGGAGTCTGAGATCTATTTTTCCCTTGAACCGGGTGTAATTTGGAATGGCAAAAAAGTAGATGAGGGAACGTTTGCTCTTTGTCCTCGCTGACTTCTGCAATCACTGAATGTCATTCGTCTGTCTTTCAGTAACAGGCTGACAATGATTAGACATCACAATGTGGTGATTCAATGAATCAGCTTATGGATTGCTATCCAAGGCTGACTGAACACAAGATCGTCCCATCAATAAGCCATTATTTTTTTTTGGTTTTTGTAAACTACAGCTATTTCCATCAATTTGATATGCATTCTTTCTCATTTAAAAGGAATTTCGTTTCTTTGAATAGACAGAGAGTTTATAAGACTGGCAGTTGTTATTTTGTTTTGGTCAGAATTTATAGATCCATAAACCTTGTTGATCTGTGATGGTTGAATCAGTGCTTTTGAGAATTAAATAGTTGAACACAGTGATAATTAGTTAATTTGTTATAACTATCTTGATAATCCACTGTCAGAAGTGCTCCATCCAACGTCTAGAAGTATCCAGTTTGTGGTTTCCATTGTCAGATGTTCATTGTTCTGTAATGTTAAACGTAAGACTTTCCCTATTAAATGCCTTAAGTTTTAACATCACAGATCAATGATACGAGAGGAGAGGCCAATGAATTTTCCAGTCATGGACATTTTTTTTAATCCATGGCATGCTGGAGGCTGTTCTAAATGCAGAGGCATGAATGAAACCTTCCTTTCATTATATTTCCTTTGGTGATGCAAACATCCAAGAGTCTTTCCCTCTTAAAAAGGATGTCGGCCAATCGAACCAATTCCAGTCTTGTGCATCTTATTGTGGATTTCTACGGTTCACTTAAAGTGAGAGCACAAAGGCAAATCCATGTTGCTGGAAATTAGAACATTGTGATTGACCATTAGCGAGAGGAAAAGTGGGTTTGTTGCATTGCTTTTGCCAACATTTCATTCGTTTGAGTAGAAGAGGCTAAATCTGGGCAACCTAGTGGAGGTCCTGCCTCATGAAGATGGAGTGGAAAATATTTCAACATTTACCAAGGGAACCTCAGTTTACAACTACGTTACTTTCATAGAAAGATTGTGGTCTATTGATGGAAATGTAACTACACTTTATAAAGGTAAATTTGAATTGAGGATACCTCTGCAATGAGATATTTTTCTTCTTACATTACCTACCCATTTGAAATAAAATATTCTTGCAGCAGATTTTATGAGGACGTTGTCTCATGATTAAGCACATTTTCACCAAATGAAAGATTAGAAGTATTCACCGAGTACAGAAGTTAGGAGGTCATGCTGCAGTTATATAAGACTTGGTGAGATGACATTTAGAGTATTGTGCTCAGTTTCTGTCACCAGGTGTTAGAAAAGATGTTGTCAGGCTAAAAAGGGTGCAGAGAAGATTTACAAGGATGTTGCCAGGACTCGACGGCCTGAGCTAGAAGGAGGGGTTGAGCAGGCTAGGACTTGAAGCGTAGTAGGAAGAGGGGTGCTCTTAGAGAGGTGTACAAAATCATGAGAGGAATAGACTGGGTTAACTCACAGAGTTCTTTGCTCAGAATAGGGGGATTGAGAATCAGAGGACATAGGTTTATGGTGAGGGGGGACAGATTCAATAGGAACCCGAGGAGTAACATTCTTACACAAAGTGCAAAATTAGAGCACATGGTATTGGAGGTAGGGTACTGACATGGATAGAAAGTTGGTTGACAGACAGAAAGCAAAGAGTGGATTAAATGGGTCCCTTTCAGAATGGCAGGCAGTGACTAGTGGGGTACCGCAAGGCTCGGTGTTGGGACCGCAGCTATTTACAATATACATCAATGACTTGGATGAAGGGATTAAAAGTACCATTAGCAAATTTGCAGATGATACAAAGCTGGGTGGCAGTGTGAACTGTGAGGAAGATGCCTTGAGGTTGCAGGGTGACTTGGACAGGTTGTGTAAGTGGGCGGATGCTTGGCAGATGCAGTTTAATGTGGATAAGTGTGAGGTTATCCACTTTGGTGGTAAGAATAGGAAGGCAGATTATTATCTGAATGGTGTCAAGTTAGGAAAAGGGGACGTACAACGTGATCTGGGTGTCCTAGTGCATCAGTCACTGAAAGGAAGCATGCAGGTACAGCAGGCAGTGAAGAAAGCCAATGGAATGTTGGCCTTCATAACAAGAGGAGTTGAGTATAGGAGCAATGAGGTCCTTCTGCAGTTGTACAGGGCCCTAGTGAGACCGCACCTGGAGTACTGTGTGCAGTTTTGGTCTCCAAATTTGAGGAAGGATATTCTTGCTATTGAGGGCGTGCAGCGTAGGTTTACTAGGTTAATTCCCGGAATGGCGGGACTGTCATATGTTGAAAGACTGGAGCGACTAGGCTTGTATACACTGGAATTTAGAAGGATGAGAGGGGATCTTATCGAAACGTATAAGATTATTAAGGGGTTGGACACATTAGAGGCAGGAAACATGTTCCCAATGTTGGGGGAGTCCAAAACCAGGGGCCACAGTTTAAGAATAAGGGGTAAGCCATTTAGAACAGAGATGAGAAAAAAAAAATTCAGTCAGAGAGTTGTGAATCTGTGGAATTCTCTGCCTCAGAGGGCAGTGGAGGCCAATTCTCTGAATACATTCGAGAGAGCTAGATAGAGCTCTTAAGGATAGCGGAGTCAGGGGGTATGGGGAGAAAGCAGGAATGGGGTACTGATTGAGAATGATCAGCCATGATCACATTGAATGGCGGTGCTGGCTCGAAGGGCTGAATGGCCTACACCTGCACCTATTGTCTATTGTAGTGGGTGTATGGAATGAGCTGTCAGAGGAGGTAGTTGAGGCAGGTACAATCGCAATATTTAAAAAACATTTAGACAGGTACATGGATAGGACAGGTTTGGAGGGTTATGGGCCAAACGCAGACAGGTGGGACTAGTGTAAATGGTGCATGTCGATCGGCATGGGGAAGTGGAGCTGAAGGGCCTGTTTCTGTGGTGAATGACTGTATGACTCTATGATCTGAGACAGTCAATGCATGTACTTTGCTAGTGTGGTGGGGTAGGGTGGGGGAGCGGGGGTGGTTGTGAACAATGAGATGATAGGAACCAAATCTACCAAGTTTTGAACTTTGCTCTAAGTGCATGACTAAGTATACTTACAGCACGGGTTGGGTTTAACATCAGGAAACAGGGATTCTTTTCAATTTTCACTACCAGAACCAGGGCAGGAAGGCAAATAAGTGCCTTCATTTCATTGCCAACTCGATGAAGGTGAGGTTAGATGTGGAACTCGCCACTTCATGTTGATTACTTGCCAATGAACCATACCATGGGTTCAGAGGTTTATAGATTCTAGTAGCATAATTAGGCCATTTGGCCTATCAAGTCTCCCTCTGCCATTCAATCATGGCTGATCTATCTTTCCCCCTGAACCCCATTCTCCTGCCTTCTCCCCATAACCCCTGACACCCGTACTGATCATAAATCTGTCAATCTCCACCTTAAAAATATCCATTGACAGAAATCGATTGAATCAAATGTTTTGATCATCCTCAATAACATTTGGAAGTCTGTAGGTTGAATCACTGCATTGCACAGTCTGTTTAAGATTGTGCAGTGTTCATGGATCATTGAGAGCTCCAGGCAGTCACATATTGTGGGTTTAAAACCTTGCAGATTAGCAAAGTAGCAGGTCCAGTGAAAATGTCACCCGTGGTTCTCCCATGTAGTGTAATCTTGGATGTAATGAGCCCTTCTTGTCTCTGTACCTTGATATCCTAAAGACCTTTACTGGACTATATCTTATATTAAACATTATTCACATTATTCCCTTTGTCACGTATCTGCACACTCTGGATGGCTCATTTGTAATCATGTATGGTCTTTCCGCTGACGGGTTAGCCCACAACAAAGGCTTATCACTGTAGCTTGGTTCTCGTGACAATCAACTAAACTATTCTACTCTATTCATGTGGACACAATGAACAGTAGATGCAGGAACCTTGCTTAGAACACTGGAGCAACTCAGTGGGTCAAACAGCACCTCTAGAGGACATGGACAGGTGACGCTATGGGTCAGGCCCCTTCAAGAAGGGATTTAGAAACATAGAAACTAGGTGCAGGAGTAGGCCATTTGGCCTTTCACGCCAGCACTGCCATTCAATATGATTATGGCTGATCATCCAAAATCAGTACCCCGTTCCTGCTTTCTCCCCATATCCCCTGATTCAATTAGCCCTAAGAGCTATATCTAACTCTCTCTTGACCAGAAGCATTGCCTATCCATGCCCTCCAGAGATGCTGCCTGACCCACTGAGTTACTCCAGCACTTTGAGATCTCGGTTCATGTTTGCTTTGCAAGTAAGGTTGTTAATTTTGACTGGTTCAAGTTTGCCATAGAAACATAGAAACATAGAAAATAGGTGCAGGAGTAGGCCATTCGGCCCTTCGAGCCTGCACCGCCATTCAATATGATCATGGCTGATCATCCAGCTCAGTAACCTGTACCTGCCTTCTCTCCATACCCCCTGATCCCTTTAGCCACAAGGGCCACATCTAACTCCCACTTAAATATAGCCAATGAACTGGCCTCAACTACCTTCTGTGGCAGAGAATTCCACAGATTCACCACTCTCTGTGTGAAGAAATGTTTTCTCATCTCGGTCCTAAAAGACTTCCCCCTTATCCTTAAGCTGTGACCCCTGGTTCTGGACTTCCCCAACATCGGGAACAATCTTCCCGCATCTAGCCTCTCCAACCCCTTAAGAATTGTATATGTTTCTATAAGATCCCCCCTCAGTCTTCTAAATTCCAGCGAGTATAAGCCCAGTCTATCCAGTCTTTCTTCATATGAAAGTCCTGCCATCCCAAGGATCAATCTGGTCAACCTTCTCTGTACTCCCTCTAAGGCCATGAGATAAATCTGTGGTCTGTGGTCAATTGGTAGACTTTGGCTGGGTGATACTTAGTATGCTGAACTCTGATTTACATCTCTATGGTTGGAGGAGTTTCAATTGACTGGGTAAATCCCAGGACAAATCAGTGCATTGTAGTCTCTGGTGCCTGCCACTAGATGTCAGTATAGTATTTATGTTACCTGTCATTCCCCACAAGTTGGGATGCGTTCTGAAGGCACGCTTCCCCATGGAGCTGGGTTAGATGCCAATTAGAACTCATACACTTTATTTTGGTGTTTACATACCTTTTGCTGCTGTCAGGTGTCCTGGATCACTCGAACTACACAAGGAGAAAAAAAGATAATATCCAGTTTCAAGCAACATTTTTCTCTTCAGATTGCATCTGACCTTAATTCTTACCTTGTTACATAAATAGGAACTGCAGCCAAGCCTTGTCACCACTAATGCTTTGACGAGTTAATTGAGGGTCAAAGGGGCTTCAGCATGCTATTTTTAATCTTCCTAATCGCTTGTTATTACCACTGCGGAGGTGGGGGGGGGAGAGGGGAGGGGAAGGGAGTGGAAGATGGAGAGCTGGAATGCTTACAAGCCGGTCAGAAGAAAGGTCTGTGGGGTAGGTGCTGGGGAAGTGGGTCAGCTTACACTGATTTTGTCAACTTGGCCAATTATGGATTTAGTCACCAAGTTGTGGAGCCACATGACGTAAAAACAGGCCTTTCAGCCCACCGGGCTCATGCTGGCCCATTTATAATAAGCCTGCACTAATCTCATTTATTCGCCGCAAGCAACTGCTACCAACATTGCAGTGTTACAATTGCATCTTGGTAAGTGTAGTTCCACAAATGAAGAAGGTCTGATGAAGGGTCGTGACCACGAAATGTCACCCATTCCTTCTCTGCAGAGATGCTGCCTGTCCCGCTGAGTTACTCCAGCAATTTGTGTCTATCTTCGATTTAAACCAGCATCTGCAGTTCTTTCCTACACAATGAAGTATACTAAACAGCTTTCCTCGCTCCGCAATGTTTTACTATTTACCTGCTGTGGAGTGTCAAAACTGTCTTGTTATTTTCAGGAACTCATGGAGGAGAATAACAGTTTAATCTGATCCTTCCTGTGACTGCCATCTACAGTTGCACAGTCCAATAACAGAGGGTCATGAGGCAATAATCCACTCGGAACAAGTTTGTTCTTACTTACGTTTCAGTCTTGCATTTCCAAGATAACACAGCCTTTCAATTTATGTATTTTTAAAAATAAAATTAATTTCAGTTTAGAGTTGGTGCCTGAATGGAAGAAGTCCGCACTGTTTAGGTCGTTCTTGAGCGGGGACTACAATCATTGCATGAGCCTTTCAATTGGAGCAGACAGTAATTTGCCTGGAAGGCACATGAGATCCAACATGTTGGACAAGCATTTCACCGACACGTCTACACTTTGAACCCTGCTAGAGATGCCAGTATGAATAGTGTGACACAAGATCAATAAATCTCAGTCAGCCCATTGTGTCTCTGTTTCCCTTTTATATGCACAGTGGTGGGGTTTTTTCCTGGCTCCCCTGTAACGGTGATATTTCCTTGGAATGATTTGTGACTCGATTTGGACAGCACTTTGGTGCTGTCTTGTTCCCCTCGACATCTGATTGCGTGGTGCCAATAAGGCTGATATTTGGAAACGTTAAGCAAATATCGTTCCAGTGGCAGCAAGGAAAACTGGAAGATGAATTACCTTGACTGCCGTTTCGTACCCGGTCATAAGCTTCGTTTGGAGAGGCAGTGGCGACAGAGCATCCTTTAGCTGTCGGTGATGAATGACCCAAAGGGAGTATCGTCTAGGAGAAAGAGAAAGAATTTATGTCATCAAACACATAAACGTTTCGTAACCCCCCTGTGCTACCTCCCATGAAGCCTTTCATTTAAATCTTGGCTACTTCCAGGAACAGAGGGGAGTGTAAATTCCAAGTGATCTCCTGGTTGTTAACACTGCTTTCCAGGTAATTGACAGGAGGTGGTGAACTCTGGACGACTGCCCTGATTAACCTCATTTCAACTTTTCTGAGGCTGTTCAGGTTTGGCTCTTTTTCCAAATCTGATTAGCCAGTGCCGTAGTAGTGGCTGGATTGATGAGACAGGCAGCTTTTGGTTTGTTACCCATTAATGTGAAATAGGACATCATCTTGTTGCTCAATCCTAATGCTCCTTGAAGGTTTGCTGTTAAACATATCAGCCTCAAATCTCTATGGCTGTTTGCCCAGTCTCCTGTGATGTGATCAGCAGGAGACTGGGAGCACTTGGAACATCAACGGAACACTTGGAGAAACGATGAAAGAGGTTGTCGATATCATTTCTCCTGTGTCCTCCTGATCTCCCACCAGTTCCAGTGGAAAATTGCAACCCTATGAATTTTAATGATCCACATGTAAAATGATAGCTAATTTTTAATATCAAACATCTGTGAAACACAATTGAGTGGTTTCCCTCACTGAGACACTCCTATTAAATACTTTCGTTACACTTTACTTCCAAAGTAAATTGTGTCCCTGTACAGAATGAAATAGACTGGTTGAATATTTTGCTTTGCTAGTTTGCTTCTTTCTACTTATTCTTGTTGCTAAATCATTTTATTCTCTTTTGTACCTAGTAAGAGGAGTAGGCCATTCAAACCTGTCGAGTCGTTCCGCCATTACACGGATTAAGGGTGAGTTGGACATCAACATACTTAATGGTCTTTTCTCCTGGTCCCTTGGTGCTCATGCCGAACAAAAATCCTTCAATATCATTCTTGATCTTTCCAGTTGACTCTATGGCCTTGACCCTTTTGGCAAGAGATTTCCAGATTTCCACCTCCTCCTTTCATTCCTCAAACTTAGCTTTTATTGTAAAGTTATCTCCTCGTTCTGGACTCACTGGAGTAATTTCAATGGAGTGTTTAGCTTATTTGATCAACTTGGAACATTTTATTTAACCATTAGATTCTGATCTTCTAAATCTGGAGTAGTTACAAGCCAAGTTTACTCAGCCTCTCCACCAAAGATACTAGAGGAGCAAGATAGACCGCTCGGTCCTAAACACCGTAGTATGTCATGGCGCCATTTCAGTAGGCAAAAACTTGCAGAAACATTTTAAAAGAAAAATAACAAAAATCTGTGAATTAATAGATGAGATATATTCTGCATTTTTATGGGATCATCACACATACTGTTCCCCCAAAATACTGATTTCACGGCGAGAGGCATAGCGAACGGTGGGTTTTGCCTACTAAAATGGCGGATTGCATACTACATTTCAACGGAGTGGTCCATCTTGTTCCTCTAGTATCTTTGCTCTCCACCTAGCTCTGATGAAGCTATACCCAACCAAGTTTAGCATATCTTTTCTGAAGTTTAGTTTAGTTTAGAGATATGGCATGGAAACAGGCCCTTCGGCCGACTGGATATGTACCGACCAACGATCCCCACACATTAACACTATCCTACGCTAGGGCCAATTTTTTCATTTATACCAAGCCAATTAACCTACAAACCGGTCCGTCTTTGGAGTGTGGAAGGAAAACGAAGTTCGCAGAGAAAACCCACGCAGGTCACGGGGAGAACATACAAACTCCGTACAGACAAGCACCCGTGGTCAGGATGCATTCTGGGTCTCTGGCGCTGTAAGTGTCGTAAGTCAGCAACTATACCGCTGTGCCACAGTGCCGCCTTTTCATTGTCGAATTCACGTAACACAGTATTCGAGATGGGCTCTGATCAAGACTCTCTGCAAATGATAATGCTATTATATTCCGGCTGTTTTGTAGTAAAAGCCAACTTTCTGTTGCTAGCATCCTTGATTTTCCTTGTACCTGGGCACAAGACTTAAGGTGTAGGAAAGAACTGCAGATGAAAGACTGAAGAAGGGTCTCGACCCAAAACATCACCCATTCCTTCTTTCCAGAGGTGCTGCCTATCCCGCTGAGTTACTCCAGCATTTTGTGTCGACCCACAAGACTTAAGTGCTGTCGAGCCTGGGATGGCGGGACTTACATATGAGGAAAGACTAGATAGACTGGGCTTGTACTCACTGGAATTTAGAAGACTGAGGGGGGATCTTATAGAAACATATAAAATTCTTAAGGGGTTGGAGAGGCTAGATGCGGGAAAATTGTTCCCGATGTTGGGGGAGTCCAGAACCAGGGGTCACAGCTTAAGGATAAGGGGGAAGTCTTTTAGGACCGAGATGAGAAAACATTTCTTCACACAGAGAGTGGTGAGTCTGTGGAATTCTCTGCCACAGAAGGTAGTTGAGGCCAGTTCATTGGCTATATTTAAGAGGGAGTTAGATGTGGCCCTTGTGGCTAAAGGGATCAGGGGGTATGGAGAGAAGGCAGGTACAGGTTACTGAGCTGAATGATCAGCCATGATCATATTGAATGGTGGTGCAGGCTCGAAGGGCCTAATGGCCTACTCCTGCACCTATTTTCTATGTTTCTATGTTTCTATGTTTCTATGAGCCAATAGTGTGGGACGTTCTCAGCTGGAAACACATGTCTAGTGCTTTGTGTTTCGCTCTGCTTACTTCTCCCATCTGATGTGTGCATTATTTCGTGCTAATTACTCACATTTATTAATGCAAATTTTATTTGCTATTAATGGGCAGATTGAAACCTTCTGAGGTCTGACTGTACTCTGCCACTGTGGGCACATCAGGATCAGAAATGTTGCCTCTGCAGATGGACTTCTGGGCACACAGCTGGAGCTCCACCTCTGCAATGTTAAACAGATGTCAGATAAAATTAGTTGGATCATTCCTGGCACGGGCATCTAGGAAGCTTGAGATTTACACTCATTTAGAAAGTTGAATTTGTTTTACACTGAATTCATATTGGATTCATTAGAAACAGCCATTCAGGCCAACAAGGCTTGTTGATGTTGATGCTCATTGATACTCATGACTCCACATTGTTTTTGATTCATCTCCATCAACATGGACTACATTCCCTTCTCCCTCCTATTCTTATCTACTTGCTCCCTCACGTTAACTACTCCATGCTGTAATTACAACAATTCTAAGGGACCATCCTTATAAAGTATCTCGTCGATCACTTGAATTGCCAACTCATAGGAAGCAGTTGCTGCTAAATGGATTTAGTGGAGATGGCTGCTTGATGGTCAACATTGACACAATGGGTCGAAGGACCTAATTCAGTGCTGTGTGATTCCACGCCACCCTTGATTGCCCTTATTAACATTTGATGGTAGTCATTTAGTTTAGAAAAAAACCTGCAGATGCTGGTTAAAATCGAAGGTAGACACAAAATGCTGGAGTAATTCAGCGGGTCAGGCAGCATCTCGGGAGAGAAGGAATGGGTGACGTTTGGGTCGAGACCCTTCTGACTGATTTCAGGGGAGGGGGCGGGACAAAGATAGAATGTAGTCAGAGACAGGAAAACTAGTGGGAGAACTGGGAAGGGGAAGGGATAGGGAGGGAAAGCAGGGACTATCTGAAGTTAGAGAAGTCAATGTTCATACCGCTGGGGTGTAAACTGCCCAAGTGAAATGTGAGGTGCTGTTCCTCCAATTTGTGCTGGGCCTTACTCTGACAATGGAGGAGGCCAAGGACTGAAAAGTCAGATTGGGAATGGGAGGGGGAGTTGAAGTGCTGAGCTGTTGGGGGATCAGGTAGGTTAAGATGGGCTGAGTGGAGGTGTTCAGCGAAATGATCGCCGAGCCTGCGCTTGGTCTCGCCGATGTAGAGAAGTTGACACCTGGAACAGCGGATGCAGTAGATGAGGTTGGATGAGGTGCAGGTGAACCTCTGCCTCACCTGGAAAGACTGCTTGGGTCCTTGGATGGAGTCGAGGGGGGAGGTAAAGGGACAGGTGTTGCATCTCCTTCGGTTGCAGGGGAAAGTACCTGGGGAGGGGGCGGGGTAAAGGGACAGGTGAGGCCCAGCGCAAATTGGAGGAATAGCACCTCATATTTCGCTTGGGTAGTTTACACCCCAGCGGTATGAACATTGGCATCTCTAACTTCAGATAGTTCCTGCTTTCCCTCTCTATCCCCTCCCCCTTCGCAGTTCTCCCACTAGTCTTCCTGCCTCCAACTACATTCTATATTTGTCCCGCTCCCTCCCCTGACGTCAGTCTGAAGAAGGGTCTCGACCTGAAATGTCACCCATTCTTTCTCTCCTGAGATGCTGCCTGACCCGCTGAGTTACTCCAGCATTTTGTGTCTACCTCGTATTTAGTTTCATTTAGTTCAGAGATACAGCGTGGAATCAGGCTATTCGGCCCACCGAGCCTGCACCGACCATTGATCCCTGCACATTAACACTACCCTACATGCACTAGGGACAATTTACACTTATACCAAGCCAATCAAACGTCAAACCTGTACGTCTTTGGAGTGTGGGAGGAAACCGAAGATTTCAGAGAAAACCACAGGAAGAAAGTACAAACTCCGTACAGACAGCACCCGTAGTCGGGATCGAACCCGGGTCTCCGGCGCTGCAAGCGCTATAAGGCAGCAACTCTACCGCTGTGCCACCGTGCCGTCCTTTTGCTAAGGTAGTGCAGATAATGTTCCAACCTGCAGCCAGAACCTTGAGACTTTCTGCCAACTTCATCAAACTGGAGAAGTACAAATATATAAGAACAAAGATTTAGAAGCATAGAAACATAGAAAATAGGTGCAGGAGTAGGCCATTCAACCCTTCCATTCAATATGATCATGGCTAATCATCCAAAATCAGTACCCCGTTCCGGCTTCTCCCCATATCTCTTGATTCCGTTATCTAGCTCTTTCTTGAAAACATCCAGTGAATTGGCCTCCACTGCTTTCTGAAGCAGATGAAGGCATTTTCATTCTCCTAAAGGGGATCTAGGCGTCTATGTGGAGTTTGCATGGATCTACCACATTCTCAACATCATCCAATGGGCCTGGACAGTGAAGGAGCTAAAAGCTAATCCCAACTCCGGCCCCAATGACTGGGTGGGGATCGTTCAGTGGGTTATCATCAGGACCAGGAACATGGGGTTGTTTACAGTTGCCTACCCCCATTGATTCCCCCTCACCCTTCATCCATCCATTCCACAATTTACAGGTAACCTTTACCCACTAAGCCTCAAGGGATGTTCGCAAAAATATTTCTCATGAAGGCATCAATTTTTACATGGGTTTCAGGCTATGAATTCTCGTGGTAACTCTTTGACTGCTGATCCTAAAGGAGGATCTATTATCATCCGATACAATCGCTCTACTCTTTTAAAGTTTTTTTTGGAGCCATCGAATAAAAGTCTGCTTTCCTCGAATAAATACACTGCGCATTGTACTTGAGTTTGGCTTGATTGTACTTATGTATAGGAGTACCTGATTTGATTAAATAGCATGCAAAACAAAGCTTTTCACTGTATCTCAGTACACGTGACAATAATATACCAAAGACGTAAACCTAAACATAAAACTACGTGAGTAAAATGCAATGTCATTGGTACATTAGTCTTTATGTATGGAGTCATAGCTCATACAGCGTGAATGCAAGCCTTTCGGCCCAACTTGCTCACGCTGACCATCATGTCCCATGTACACCTCTGCAAGATCACTCCTCTTGTTCCTGCACTGCAAGGAATAGAGACCGAGCCTGCTGATACGTCTCCCCATATCTCAGGCCCTTGAGTTTTAGCAACATCCTCATAAAAAATCTTCTCTGCGTCCTTTCCAGCTTGACAATATCTTTCCTATAAGATAGTGCCCAAAACTGAACACATGGTGGTGTAGCGGTAGAGTTGCTGCCTTACTACAGGTGCTGTCTGTGTGGAGTTTGTACATTCTCCCCGTGATCTGCGTGGGTCTTCTCCAAGATCTTTCGTTTCCTCCCATACTCCAAAAAAGTGCAGGTTTGTAGGTTGATTGGCTTGGTGTAAATGTAAAATTGTCACTAGTGTGTGTAGGGTAGTGTTAATGCTGGTCTGAGCGGACTTGGTTGACCAAAGGGCCTGTTTCCACGCTGTATCTCTAAACTAAACTAAACAAAACTAAAATACTATAAATGTGACTTCACCAATGTCTTACTGCAATATGACCTCCCAACTTCTATACTCAATACTCTGACTGATGAAGGCCAGTGTGCCGAAAGCCTTTTTGACCACTCTATCTACCTATGCCGCAACTTTCAATGGAATGATGTACCTGCACTCCTAGATCCCTTTGCTCTACAATGCTCCTCACTCTTGAGAAACCAGTGACTGGTTGAATTAAAATGCATTTTTAAAGGTGTATACTCTCCAGACTGGAAAATAATTTACAATTATGTAACTCAGGAGAAGTGCTGTATTCACAGCAGCCATCCGTTGAATCCACAAATGAATGTTTGAGCGGAAAGATAGAGTGGAAGTTATGTTTTCTGCAGATAGTTATTCCAAGTTCAGGTACAAATCATGCAGTGAAGCTGAGAAGATGTCCACCTGTGATGATATTAAAGTGGATCATTATTCTGGACATGCAATTCTCCTAATGCCTGCAGTCTGTTCAGTGACTTCTCGCCAGTGTTTCCACTGATTAAATGATTAAATGGGTTTTGTTGGTTGGGATGATGAGGATGTTTAGTCTTTAGTAGCTGGTAGAGTCTTTAGTAGCTGGATAGAGCTCTTAAGGTTAGCGGAGTCAGGGGGTATGGGGAGAAGGCAGGAACGGGGTATTGATTGAGAATGATCAGCCATGATCACATTGAATGGCGGTGCTGGCTCGAAGGGCCGAATGGCCTCCTCCTGCACCTATTGTCTATTGTCTATTGTCTTTAGTTTAGAGATACAGCACAGAAACATGCCCTTCGGCCCACCAAGTCCGCGCCGACCAGCGATCCCCGTTATGCTATGTGCTAGGGACAATTTACAATTTTTACCAAAGCCAATTAACCAACAACTTTGGAGTGTGGGAGGAAACTGGAGTACCTGGGAAAACCCATGTGCTTATGGGGAAAACGTACAAACTCCATACAGACATGCACCCGTAGTTGGGATTGAACCCAGGTCTCTGGCTCTGTAAGGCAGCAACTTTACCGTCCGCCCCTGTGTAAGGGTGGTTGTTGGTGATGATGGTGGCTGGGAAAAGTTCTACAGATTCACTGGTGTGCCAATTCCGTGACAAGTTTATCATTCCCATAGGCTGTACAGCTGAGATATATATAAAGCTCTCTTGGATTATGAATTGTGGTGAACTGTTATATTTTCCATCTGTTAAAAATGGCACATTATTTTTGCCCTCTGGAAGCTCTGTTCTTGTACCAATTGCTGAAATAAACTCTGTATTTTACATTCAAGCTATGAGAGTAAATCACTATCTGAACTGTGCTTCCAACCTGTTAGGCTCCACACCCACCAGACCGTGCCGTGTGTGGAGTGTGTCGATTAGAGAGCTTAGATCAGTGATCAGGGAGGAGGAACAGCACATCCACACTCCAGAGTTCCTGATTGTCCAGCCATTAAATTGAAATAAACGGATGTTGTGTGAATCGGTTCAGCGAAGTTTCACATCTGATGCTTAATAACATGCTCTGCTACTTCACCTTCCTGAAGTCCACTGTCCTCCCAGCTGTACACTGCCTCCCTCACTCTATCTCTCTCCTAGAAAATCAAAACTGGCCAAGGAGACAAACCAAGCCCTGACTGATGTTAGTCAGTGCCTGCTTGCTGTTCCATCAGAGGATCTCATTATGGAAATCAAAGTGTTAATTTTCTCCTCCCTAACAATCATGATGGATAGCATAGTGCAAGAGTTGAGATGAGTTTAGTTTATTGTTACATTTACCAAGTTTCAGTGAAAAGTTTTTGTTGCGTGCTAACCAGACTTCATGATTATAAAAGCATTAAATGAAAAAATCAGATTTTCTCAAATAAATGGAAAGTAATGAGTTTGGATAGACAACTGTGCTTGTTCATTCATTATTTTGGGGTTGCAAGGGTCACCGGCAGATCTAAAAAAACAATTTAAAAACCTTGCCCCTAACATTTCCTTTGCATTTTCACTCAAGAGATATGGGTTTCACTGTCAATTACTGTCCGTCTCTAAATGTCCTGCATCACACTGATGGGCCTGGTCATACTGTATATGGGCGAGAACAAGAATGGAGGGAGGAGAGAGAGAAAGAAAGAGAAAAAGAAAGAGAGAACGAAAGGGAGAAAGAGAGAGGGATAAGAAAGTGAGAGAGAAAGAGAAAAAGAAAAAGAAAGAAAGAAAGAAAGAAAGAGAAAAAGAAAGAAAGAGAAAAAGAAAGAAAGAGAAAAAGAAAGAGAAAAAGAAAAAGAGAGAGAGAGAGAGAGAGAGAGAGAGAGAGAGAGAGAGAGAGAGAGAGAGAGAGAGAGAGAGAGAGAGAGAGAGAGAGAGAGAGAGAGAGAGAGAGGGAGAGAGAGAGGGAGAGAGTGAGTGAGAGAGAGAGGGAGAGAGAGAGGGAGAGAGAGAGGGAGAGAGGGAGAGAGAGAGGGAGAGAGAAAGGGAGAGAGAAAGGGAGAGAGAAAGGGAGAGAGAAAGTGAGAAAGAAAGTGAGAAAGAAAGTGAGAAGGATAAGAAAGTGAGAGAGAAAGAAAGAAAAAGAAAAGAAAAGAAAATAAAAGGAGAGAAAGAGAGAAAGGAAGCAAGCTTCATTTTCCGAGGAGCTATGAAGAAATGTAATATTATTCTATCATCATATCCCTGTTTCTTTGTGAAAATACACAATTAATCTGATTGTTCTGAGAGCCAGCATGGAGTTGATGGGGAGAATATGAAAAATAAGATGAATATGAGAAATGGCCCACAGATGAAGGGAAGGTCATCGATTAAGCAGTTGAAGATTATTGGCGTAAGACACTATCCTGCTGAGCAATAAGGACTTGAAGTTGTGATGATGGCGTCCAACAATCACAATCATCTTCCTTTGCTCAAGGTACAACTCCAATGATTAGGGCAAATTCTTCTTGATGCACATTGTCCTACCAGTTTTACCAGAGCACCCTGATGCTACACTTAATCAGGTGCCATCTTGCAAGAGAAGTCAGTTACGTTCATCTCAGCAATTCAGCTCTTTGTTTCATGTTTGGACTAATTTAGTTTTTAGTTTTAGAGATACAGCGCGGAAACAGGGGCTTTGGCCCACCGAGGCCACACTGACCAGCGATCCCTGCACACTAACACTATCCTCCACACACTGGGGACAATTTACTATTTTACCAAGCCAATTAACCTACAAATCTGTACGTCTTTGGAATGTGGGAGAAAACCAGAGAATCCGGAAAAATCCCACACAGGTCACAGGGAGAACGTACAAACTACGTACAGACAGCACCTGTCGTCAGGATCGAACCCAGGTCTCTGGCCCTATAAGGCAGCAACTTTACCACTACGCCAACAGGCCACTGATAATGTTCTGATAAGGTCTACAGTCAAATGATTCTGGCAAACTCAAACGAAGCATCAATCAGCAAAGAACACGGATGGTAAGGGTCAAGTGAACCCTTTGGTTTTGGTTCTGAAATGTGTAAGTACTAATACAGATTCAATATACTTGTTTCGTTAATGCAAATTGAAACACCTTTGTGAAGCTACTTACAAATGATTTGCTGCAACAGTGAAAATTGTCTGGGTTGTGCACTGCTTTAGCTCATGCCTCTGCTATAAATCTATATCTATCATGCAGAGATACACAGCTACTTTAGACAATGTGCATGCCATGTAAGTTATGCCTCCATTTGTATGAGATGTAAGCATCGGAAATCCACATTTGATCTTGGCCAAAGCATGGGTAATTGAACCATTCCTGGGTTTGTAATTCCGGTCCTCTGTGTGGTGTGGACTGAAAAATACATTCAAACATTAACTTTGAAATCTTTACACAGTGAAACCACATCCTTATTTCCCTTGCACTTGATTGGTTGAGAAGTTAGTAGCAGTGCCAACATATTTTCAGTATGTTTAAAATTATTCACATGTATTAAAAAATCAGTCTTGTGAATCATTGGAACAAAAATATCCATATGTTTGTTGAAAAAAAGAACATATTTGCAACAAATACGTTGCAGGTTCTGGATCTGCAGGTTTCAACTTTTTATTAAATAAGTATAGCTATATATGACTTAGGCAACTGTAGTTTCTTCATTTACTCCAAACTGCTTTGGATTGGTTGAATTGAAATAAAATATAAATCTAATGGCAGGTTGCTGATGCATAACTTTTACCAAATATTTAACTATTTCTTATTGTTGGCATTGTGAAATTCTTTTCATTGCTAATGTGTTTCTTCAAACACCAAGATTGCTTATTTGTACAAAAATTCTCACTGCTGAATAAGTATTATTTGTCTACGTTTTAACCTTTTATACTTTTTTTCCTGTTGCATTTCTGTTCCCATCCTCCCAGAAAATAAATATATACTGTCTGTTGATTCAAATACATTAAAAATGTATTTGCAATTGATAGATTTGTCAGATAGTCTGAGGCTTAAATTCAGAAAATAACCTTCACAATTAAACCCTATTCTTTCTATAGGGCATATCGACATTAAGTATTTGGCAAAAATGTAAGAGCTCCATATGGAAATCATTTGACAGAGACATTAGTCTGAGCAGCACATCGCAATCTATGGGTAGGGACAAATTTACTGCTTAACACTTCGTCGTTGAGCTCTGCTTTGCAAGATGGGTTACAATATGCACTACAAATGGTTCGTGGTCAGTGAGGAGATTCCATAACTTCTGAACCTTTTCGATAAACGGAATTGATGGCAAATATCCCAATATTCAGAGAGTGATGTAGGAACATTTAGTCAGTCAGTCAATCTGCTAAAATTACCAATTTCACCATGCACACAGTTAACAGGCAAATTCATCAAGCCTGAATGTGGTGGCACTGTGGTGCAGTGGTAAAGTTGCTGCCTCACAGTGCCAGAGGCCCGGGTTCGATCCTGACTAAGGGTTCTGTCTGTACGGAGTTTGTACGTTCTCTCTGTGACCACGTGGGTTTTCTCTGGGTGCTGTGGTTTCCTTCGACATTCCAAAGACGTGCAGGTTTGTGGGTTAATTGGCTTCTGTAAATTGCCCCTAGTGTGTAGGATGCAAAAGTGGGGTAACATAGAAACAGTGTACCAGTGATCGGTGGTCGGCGTGGACTCGGTGGGCCAAACGGATTGTTTCCACACTGTATTTCTAAACTAAACTAAACTATCCAGCTCACTGCTCTAACTTGATACACCCACACCTGATTCAAAGAATTAAAAAATAATATACTAATAAAATTAATTAAATTTGATTTAAATATTTTAATACACGAGTAAATAATTGAAAATATCAAATTTCATGAAATTATTTTTTTCCTCAAGGTCAAATGTATGGGGTCATCATTTTTATGCCAGCTCTTAAAGCTGAGCGCCCAAATGGAACGATATGGACCTTCTCTTAGTAATTGTATGCACCATTGCTGAGCTTAATGGTGGGTCCCAGAAACAAAGCTGAAGGTAATTTCTGCAGCTATCTGGAAAACCATCCGAAGAAGGATACCCGACCTGAAACGTTGCCTAATCTATTCCCTGGACAGATGTTAACCTGACCCACTGAGTTGCCCCAGCATTTTCTGTTAGACCAAATCTTTCACTATTTCTGCTTTGCATATTCCCAAGTTGTCCTCACCTTATTGCTGATTACTGCTCTCGTTTCTATTGCTCCTGATTCTGAAATTTAGCTGGACATTTATAATGGTGCTCTATTACACAAGTTTTTAGAGATATTGTGGGTTTGGCTGAAGATCTGGGTTGTCATTAAATAAAATTTAAATTGGACAATGAAGTGGTGCGTGCAAGATGCAGTCCAAATATCATGTCCAAATACCGATGCCTTTCCTTCCCATTGGATTTCCAGCTTTGTACCTTACAAATAAATTGAGCTGTGCCTGTGGAGAATGTGGGGAATACCTGGTGCATTTTACATCTACACTTTGATTTATTTCCAAGAACTCTCGTTGATACGATTACTATCCTTTTGAAATGAATATAATATCAATTCATATTAGGATAACCTTCTTACATTTTGGTCTTTTGCGCTTCAATAGTAACTTTGTTCAGCAAATGTGCAATCCATTGCCTCAATTAATGCATTTGTATTGAACAAGCAATGGCATGTTGAGTGGTTATTAGTTTGTTAAATTTAACATGCTTTGAATTCGACAGCCTACGTACTGGATCTCTCTATATGGGCAGATGAAATGTTCTCCCTCAAGGAGACAGTACACATTTCTATTCGGACAAACAATTAAAATGTTGCAGATTTCTCAAAAGAGCAGAAGCCTTCAGAACCACAATTAAATGTTGCTGGGATGCATAGCCTCTGTAGTGAATAATGTTCATAAGTTCATACGGCATGGGAGCAGAATTGGGCCGTTCGGCCCATCAAGCTACTCCGCCATTCAAATGGAATGCCTCAATCGTTTGTGGAGTGATTCACGTAGAGTCATACAGTCATAGAGTAATACAGCATGGAAGCAGGCCCTTAAGCAACTTGCCCACATCATCCAACATGTCCCAGCTACACTAGTCCCACCTGCCCAAGTTTGGTCCATATCCCACCAAACCTGTCCAATCCATGTACCTGTCTAACTGTTTTTTAAACATTGGGATAGTCCCAGCCTCAACTACCTCACCTGACAGCTTGTTCCATACACCCACTACCCTTTGTGTGAATAGGCTATCTCTCAGATTCCTATTAAATCTTTTCCCCTTCACCTTAAACCTATGTCCGTTGGTCCTCGATTCATCTGCTCTGGGCAAGAGATTCTGTGCATCTACCCGATCTATTCCTCTCCTGATTTTGTACTCGTCTATAAGATCACGCCTCATTCTCCTGTGCTCCAAGGAATAGAGTCCCAGCCTATTCAACCTCTGCCTTATAGCTCAGACCCTCTAGTCCTGAAGGATCTGCTGAAAACTGGCTTTTTAATAGGTGGGGAATCCAAGAAGGAAGCTAAAATCAATAATCATTTGCCGTTTTTTCTTGCTGAAGTTGGATGCAAACACCAGGCTGACGACAACTCTCATTAGTAATGAAGATTCTCAGGGAGACTTTACTGGGTATAAGAAGATTACAGATCAGATACAGATTTATCTGATCCATTAAGAACTTACTCCACACCCCCAACCCCACCTTCCCCCCCCCCCCCCACTTGCTCCCAACCCCCCCCCCCCCCCAACCCATCCCCCATCAACTCCATCTACACCACACTGCCTGGGGAAAGTAGCCAAGATAATCAAGGACCACACACTCCGGTCATTTATCATATCATATCATATCATATATATACAGCCGGAAACAGGCCTTCTCGGCCCACCAAGTCCGTGCCGCCCAGTGATCCCCGTACATTAACACTATCCTACACCCACTAGGGACAATTTTTACATTTACCCAGCCAATTAACCTACATACCTGTACGTCTTTGGAGTGTGGGAGGAAACCGAAGATCTCGGAGAAAACCCACGCAGGTCACGGGGAGAACGTACAAACTCCTTACAGTGCAGCACCCGTAGTCAGGATCGAACCTGAGTCTCCGGCGCTTGCATTCGCTGTAAAGCAGCAACTCTACCGCTGCGCTACCGTGCCGCCCTTTACCCTTTACTCTTCCTCTCTTTCCCACTGGGCAGAATACACAAACATTTGAGAGCATGTTCCACTGGGCTCAGGTACAGCTTATTCATCTACTGAATGGACCCCTTACAAACTCAGGGTCCAATCCCCAGCTCCCAACCTACTTCATTGTGAACCTAGCACATTTTTAAATTTGCACTTTCTCTATATCTAGAGCACTATATTCTGCCTCTGGTTAAATTCCTACAACTGGAATGCATTACATCTATTTTATTTGTGTAGAGCTTGATTATACTCATGTGTGGCACAATTTGACTGGATAGCACACAAAACAATGTTTTCGCTGTAACTTGGTACATGTGACAATAATAACCTAATAACCAATTCCAATGCCAAAAGATCTCTTTAAGTTTTTTACCTTTCTTTCTCCATTTTATAACTTATCTCTTTGACCAAGGTTTTTTTGTCGTCTGCTCTTTTATGTATGCAGATCAATTAAAAATTAAGCTACATTTGTTAGCAATTTTCTTCCATTAATACATGCCCGTCTTCTGATTTTCAGACCAATCAACTTCTAATTCAATAAACTATGACTAAAACGTATAAAATCAACACATGTTGAAAATCATTAGTTAATAACTCACACTAAGAAATTTCCCAAACATACAATTTCCCACCAGCCTTCGATATGACAGTTCACGCGACACAATTGGCTGTTTTACATTAAATAATTGAGCCCCAGCTGCTGCTATTATGACCTATAAGCTGATTAAGTGCATGCCTGCCTAATTTAGAGAACACCGAGCAGAAAACAGTACAGCATATTAAACAATCCAACTTTGTCCAAAATTTAAAAGGGCACCGTGAAAAGATTTTAAAACATGACTCTCCTGACAGCTAAGACCCTCTAATCCAAGCACATTCTGGTAAATCTATTCTGCATGCTCTCCAAGGCCTCCACATCCATCCTGTAGTTGGACGACTAGAACTGCACATTGTACTCCAAATGCGGCCTAACCAATGTCCTATAAAGCTGCAACTTGACTTCCTGACTCATATCCACAATGCTCAACCGATGAAGGCAAGGATACCATAAGCATTCTTTGCTACGTTATCAATATGTGTTTCCACTTTCATGGAGTTATTGACTTTGACCCCAAGATCCCCCTGTAGATTAATACTATTAAGGGTCTTACCATCAAATGTATACTTCCCCCTTACATTCAACTTCCCAAAGTGTGATATCTTATATTGCTCGCATTAAATTCCATCTGTCATTTCTTTGCCCATGTTGATTTTGTATATATACAGTATATATACAATATATACACAACACACACACACACACACACACACACACACACACACACACACACACACACACACACACACACACACACACACACATATATATATATATATATGTAATTGTATGTAATTCTACCATATCTGTAATTGATGTAAATTCCACAGCCTGAAGAAGGGTCTCGACCTGAAATGTGACCCATTCCTTCTCTCCAGAGATGCTGCCTGTCCCGTTGAGTTACTCCAGCTTTTTATGTCTATCTTCGATTTAAACCAGCATCAGCAGTTCCTTCCTACATAAATTCCATTGTATCCAACTCATTGTTCACAACTCCACCAATTTTCATGTTGTCTGCAAATTTACTAGCCAACTCTTCAATATTTACATCCACGTCATTTATATATCACAAATAACAGAGATCTTAGCACAGAATGCTGCAGAGCAACACTGGTCATAGATCTCAGGCCAGAGTAATATCCTTTTACCACCTATCCTCTGTGTTCTATGGTAAGCCAATTCTGAATCCAACCTACCGTTTCAATTAGATCATACTCATCTTAATCTTCTTATTCAGTCTTCCATTAGGAACAATCGAATGCCTTACTAAAATCCTTGTACAGAACGTACACAGCCCTATCCTAAACAATCACCTTTATCACTTCTTCATAAAACTAAATGGTTAATAAAACATGACCTGCCATGGACAAAGGCTGTCTTTAATTAGCCCATTCTCCAAATGTGAATAAATCCTATCCCAAAGAATCCTCTCTAACAGCCTCCTTACCACTGACGTGAGGCTCATCAGCCTACAATTTCCTGAACTATCCTTATTTTCCTTCTAAGACGATACTGGCTGTTCAGGAATCCTCTGGGACCTCGCCTATGGCTAGAGAAGATATAATGATTTTAGTTCAATTTAGTTTATTATTGTGAAGATAGACACAAAAAGCTGGAGTAACTTAGTGGGACAGGCAGCATCTCTGGAGAGAAAGGATGGGTGATGTTTCGGGTGGAGACCCTCAGACTGGGTTATGGACTGATTATTGTTACGTGTAATGAGATACAGTGAAATGCTTTTTGCTGCGTGCTATCCAGTCAAATAAAATACTATACATGATTACAATCAAGCTGTCCACAGTGTACAGATAAAGGATAAAGGGTACAACATTTAGTGCAAGATAAAGTTTGATAAAGTCCGATTAAAGACAGCTCAAAGGTCTCCAATGAAGTAGATGGGGGAGCAGGGCCACATTCCAGCTGGTGAGAGGATGGTTCAGTTGCCTGATAAGGACCCTATAATCCCTTCTCTTGCTTCTCTCAGTAACCTGGGATAGATCCCATCAGATTGGTGGCGCTCTCCACAATTATTTTCAATGCTTACTATTTGAAGGAAGCAGGGACAATTCTAGGGTAATGGAGAAGATCATCATTGCCAGCAAGTGGGCCAATACTGAAGGTTGGCTAATCACTACCTGACAGTTTCTATTCTCCATTTACAGGGAGAGAGCATATCTAGCATGCAATAATTTATCATTCATCTCTAAATGAATGAATGAATGAATTAATTAATGAATTAATTAATTAATGTTTATTGGCCAAGTATGTGAATATACAAGGAATGTGCCTTGGTGCTCCGCTCACAAATGACAACACAAACATGCAGTTAACAATTAAGAATAAAGCATAAACACATCAAAACAATAAGGATACAACATTACGGTCTAAACATGTGGGTGAAAATAAACCAGAGCAAAAAAGAGACTACAGACTTTGGTTATTGAGTAGAACTACTACTCGTGGAAAAAAAAGCTTTTTTTATGTCTGGCTGTGGCTGCTTTGACAGTCTTCCAGTTGCCTTCCAGGGGGAAGTGCCTCAAAGATTGGCCTTAACATTTGGAGAAGTGATTGGTGGGCTGCCTTCCAGAACTCCCACAGTCCTTCTTGGGCAGATAGCTCAGGATCATTAGGCAGGAGTTCGAGGATTTAGGTCAAGTGACTGTTAAGAAACAGTCAGGTTAGTGTTAACTCAGGGTGAAAGCCGCGGATGCTTTTTTTTCAAGTGGGCCTGCTGCCTTTGTCTTTTTAAGTAGCAAAGATTGCAGATTTGGTAGCGTGGATTGAGTAAAATGGTGGAATAACATTGGTGCATTTTGTACACATGACCGCCACAGTGCAGTGATGGCAAACTGAGCGAATGTTTAATGTGGTGGATGGAACATCAATCAAACGGGTGGCTTTGACAGGGATGGTACTAAGTTTTTGGGTATTGAAGGGGAGCACTCTTCCAGAAAGGTGAAAGATATTCCAAGAAACTCCTGACTTGTGCTTTGTAAATGTAGAAAGGGTTTAGAATCTCAGATGATGATTCACTTGCTACAGGATGCCTAAAAAGTGATAGCATTTATAGCCCTCGTATTAAGTGTCTGGTCCAATTAAGTGTCTGGGCAATGGTGACTTCAAGAATATTGATTTGTGGTGAGGAGGTGGTCTTCACAACACTAATGGCATGGAATATCAAGAGTAGGGGATAGACACCCTTCTTTAAGAGATGATTACTGCCTGGTATTTTGTATTGTGTAAACATTATTTGCTCCGTATCAGACCACACCTGACTATTGTCTAGGTCTTGTCGCATGCAGGTGTGGATGTGACTTCTTAGAACATCTATATACTAAAACTCTCCTTTGTTTGTTTGTTTGTTCCTGAACTACAGCCAAAACGGTACATGATAGCGCGACAATTTTAGGCCCACCTCACTCACCGTCGTCCCTTTGGTGCTAATGGAAGAAGTTTAATTGAAATCAGTGTTATATTTTTAAAGTTATTCACATTTTAAAGTTTAAATCTATTTCTTAGGGAGGGAGGGGGGAGGGAGGGAGGGAGGATAAGGGAGTTGAGGGGATGGGGAAGGGGGAGGGGAAGGGGAGGGGGAGGAGGAGGATGGGAGGGGAGAGGGAGGAAAAGGGAGGGGGGAGAAGGGAGGGAGGGGGAGGGAAGGGGAGGGGAGGGGGGAGGGGGATGGGAGGGGAGGGGGGAAGGGGAGGGGAGGTGGAAGGGGGAGGAGGAAGGGGGAAGGGGGGAGGGGAGGAGGGAGAGGGTGATGGAGGAGGGGAGAGGGGAGAGGGGGGGAGAGGGGAGGGGGAAGTGGGGGAGGAGAGGGTGCTGCACCAATGCAGGAGAGGTTTGGGCCCAACAGGCCCACTTAGTCTAGTAAAAACATTAAATATAGAACAATGCAGAACAGGAACAGGCCCTTTGGCCCACAATGTTTGTTTATCGAGCATGATGTCTAGTTAAACTGACCTCATCTGCCTGTACATGATTCATATCCCTCTAAGGAACGGCACAGTGGAGCAGCGGTAGTACTGCTGCCTTACAGCGCCAGAGACCCGGGTTCGATCCTGACTACGGGTGCTGTCTGTACAGAGATTTGTACGCTCTCCCCGTGACCTGAGTTGGTTTTCTCCGGGAGCTCCGGTTTCCTCCCACACTCCAAAGATGCGACTATCGTATCTGCCTCCACCACCACCCCTGGGAAAGCATTTATTAAAGGTTCCCTAACAAATTGACCATCAATAACCAGCAAACGTTTTACATTTCTGGGATAACTGACTTTTAGCTATCACAACGTATGTTTTTTGTTTGGTGCAAGCCATGACTTCAGCCAGTGGGAAGTTTGCCTCAATATGCCCGGTGACTTCAGTTTTTCCAGGCTCATTGATCTACACTCACACAAATGCTGCATTGTGTCGTGGGCAGTCTCTCTCCCCTTGTTTCAGAACTCAGCTCGTTGGTCTGTCGTACCCAAGAGATTGTGATGAAGCTCTCAACTGAACATCGATTAAAATGTAACAAACAAACAAGTATAATGGAGTGGAACAAACAAGGCTCCCTTTATTTCAATGCTTCCAAAAATCAGCACATGACGTCCGTAGATTTTCTACTACGGATTCTGACTCTTCAACTTTCTATCCTTTGGAAGTGATTATTTCTGTCATTTTGCTCATTTTAACTCAAAAAAGTGCTGCTGTTTATTTTTCTGTTGCTGATGTTGTCAAAGTTCTTAATTTTACTTCTTTTTTTAATAGTCTATTGCTGGGATCACTGTCTATGACAATATTCATCTATGACCAGAGTCAATTTGTGCAATGCCTACATCAGATTTCTAACCAGATATTGGAAAATCCAAATGAAGTAAAATTGGATTACACGCACAAAGTTTACTGCAAAATAACCTTTGTAATTGAATAAAAAATCAAACATGGTTTTGCAGAACACTCTGAGGGCTAAAATAGAAAATATATACTAAACTCTTAATGTGTGATTAATTGTCACCCTTTTGAACATTGGCGTTCATGATTATGAGGTTAACCTCCATGTTGTGCTAATGTCAATATTTAGTCATCGAGTCATAAAGTCATAGCGCCGCACAGTGTCGAAACAGGCCATTCGGCCCAACTTGCCCACACCGACCAACATGTCCCATCTACACTAGTCCCACCTGCCTGCATTTGGCCGATATCCCTCTTAACTTGTCCTATCCATGTACCTGTCCAAATGTTTCTTAAATGTTGCAATATTACCTGTCTCAACAACCTCCGGCAGCTTGTTCCCTATACCCACTCTCAGTGTGTGTATGTATACCATAATGCATATACTTCAGCTCATCGTTTCATGAGTGAGAAGCGCCAGTTGAAGCTAGCTGGTGCTGTGTACATTGCATTTCAGGGGGAAGTAGTCATTGCGTCCACAGAATGCATTTTGTTGGTTTAGGAAGGATGGAGTCAGGGAATGAGGAACAATCAACCCGAGCTTGACGTGGCACTAAAGGCTTCAATGGATGACAGGGAGAGGAGAAGCAAGTTTCTCTTCCCATTGAGGCCCAGGAAGCTCACCAAGTCCATGGTCAAACAACCGTGCAATGTCATCACGCTCAATGCCAATGCATGAATCAACGCATAGACAGGGTAGACAGTTTGAACCTTTTTCCCAGGATGGAAATGTCCAAAGATGGAATGTCAAAGAATGGAAATGTCAAAGACTTTCATATGAAGAAAGACTGGATAGACTCGGCTTGTACTCGCTGGAATTTAGAAGATTGAGGGGGGATCTTATAGAAACTTACAAAATTCTTAACGGGTTGGACAGGCTAGATGCAGGAAGATTGTTCCCGATGTTGGGGAAGTCCAGAACAAGGGGTCACAATTTAAGGATAAGGGGGAAGTCTTTTAGGACCGAGATGAGAAAGTTTTTTTTCACACAGAGAGTGGTGAATCTGTGGAATTCTCTGCCACAGAAGGTAGTTGAGGCCAGTTCATTGGCTATATTTAAGAGGGAGTTAGATGTGGCCCTTGTGGCTAAGGGGATCAGGGGGTATGGAGAGAAGGCAGGTACGGGATACTGAGTTGGATGATCAGCCATGATCATATTGAATGGCGGTGCAGGTTGACTCCCCCAACATCGGGAACATGTTTCCTGCCTCTAGCGTGTCCAGTTTAACACAGCATCATGTTCAGCACAAACATTTGGGTCGAAGGGCCCGTTTCTGTGCTGTACTGTTCTACGTTCTATGAATTGAAGTCACAAGGACATGGTGGCTTGCTGCAAGAAGATTAGTAGAAGCAGAAACACGGTGAAAGTCAGTAAAGTACCATCAAATCCCACCTTCTCAGTGCCCTAACCAACTGATCTATGTAAGCTAGCCTTATCTATTTCATAGCCTATAATAACCACATTCTCCTAGCCGTTGTTCATACACCATCACACCCTCGTGGACGGAACACCATTGGGTGCTCCTGTTTCCTCTTACATCCCCAACATGTGCAAGTTGCTCATTTAATTGGCCGCTGTAAGTGTGAGTGGTAGAATCTGGAGGGAGTTGTTGGGAAAGTGGGGTGAATAAACTGGTTTGGTGTAGGTTTAGTGTTAAAATGGGTGCATGATGATTGGCACAGTTTTGGTAAGCCAGTGGGCCTGTTTCCGCTCTGAATCTCTCTATGGTTCCATGACACTAAGCTGGGAGGGTTGGCATTCAATTAGCTTTGATGCCACAAGCTCCAAACTCTGCATATTCCAGTGTGGCTACCTGGTGTGGGTCCTCCAGTGCTATTTAACTACATGGGATTGTTAATTGTGACAAAAATGTGCACTTGGAATTTGCAAGCTAAATAAAAAACACTGTGACACAGTGGCACAGCGGCAGAGTTGCTGCATTACAGTGCCAGAGACCCGGGTTGGATCCTGACTACGGTTACTGTATGTGTGGCGTTTGTACGTTCTCCCTGGGACCGTGTTGGTTTTCTCCTGGTGCTCCGGTTTCTTCCAACAGTTAAAAGCCATGCATGTTTGTAGATTATTTGGTCTCTGTAAATTATCGCTGGTGTGTAGGATAGATCGTTGGTTGGCGTGGACTCGGTGAACCGAAGGGCCTGTTTCCACGCTGTATCGCTGAACGAAACTAAAAACAACCTTGACACGCATTTGCTTTAATAAGATTTGTATGGGGCCATTGTAGGAATTTGTATGAGAGAAAAGATGTCGAAAAACAAATTGTTGCACGGGTTTGAAATCAAGAGCGATCTGAAAGTTGTTTGGATGTGAAAAACAAAAATAATAACTTTTTCCCCGAATGAAAACGTTACAAATATTTAAGGAGAAAATGTCAACCAGCCATGTGATGTAATAAACGAATCTAGTCACAAGACTGAGTATAACTTAAGCTTTATTTATGAGAACCTTTATCACACCACACCATGTTGCAAACTTCGTTTGGCTGGGGGGAGGGTGGTTTGAAAGATGCTTTTCTCAATCTACAAATGGAATATGATTTTGACAAATTATAATGAAATAAAGCTGCGTGGAATTTTTTAAAACCCTCTAAATATAACTAGCACAATATTGGAAGATTGTAACAGGTACGAAAAAACCCCCTACAAATTGCAATAGTTCAATCAGTATCTGGCGTAAACGCTGTGGTAATATTTGAGGTGCCTACTTTTTATAAGAGATCAGAATTTCAGCCCTGCCAACATGTCTTAATCTTTCATTTCTCTTCAGAGTTTATGGTTTAGAGATACAGCATGAAAACAAGCCCTTCGAGCCACCGAGTCCATGCCAACCATTGATCACCCGTTCACACTATTTCAATGTTATGCTACTTTCTCATCCACTCCTTACACATTAGGGGCTATTTACAGCGGCCAATTAACTTGCAAACCCAGGTGTAGAAACAAGGAACTGCAGATGCTAGCTCATGAAAACAGGAGTTGGAGTAGTGAAAGTTTGTCTTTAGAATGTTTCCAACCCGAAACATCTCTTATCCATGTTCTCTAGAGATGCTGCCTGACCCGCTGAGTTACTCCAACACTTTGTGATCTTTTTTGTAACCTCTAATCGCATACATCTTTGGGATGTGGGAGCAAGCTGGAGCACCCGGAGGAAACCCACGCAATCACAGGGAGAACATGCAAACTCCACGCAGATAGCACCCGACATCAGGATCGAACTGGGTCTCTGGCGCAGTGAGGCAGCTGCTCTAGCAGGTGCACCACTATCTGCCCTGACCAGCTTGTTGGTCATTTAGAGCATGTCCTGAAACATTTGGAAGTATGGTCATTACTTTCCCCATTATTTACAGATGCCAAGTGAACTACATATGTCTTTTAAAACATAATTGAGCTGGGGCTTTGCTGGCAAATGTTTGGCGAAGAAGCCGGCTTTCTGGACTTTTTTTTCCATATTCAATTTTATTTGTGCTTAAAAGCAGTGATATTGAACCAGATGTAATGATTTTACATTTGGGATTGATTAATCAGAAATTCATTGCAATACTGTATCTCACAGTCTGGTGCATGCACATCTCAGAATGAGGTGAATTTAATAGTCATAGAGTCATACAGTGTGGAAAAAGGCCCTTCAGCCCAACTAGCCACCACCGACCAACATGCCCCATCTACAATGAAGATAGACGCAGAATGCTGGAGTAATTCAACAGGACAGGCAGCATCTCTGGAGAGAAGGAATGGGTGGTTTTGGGTCAAGACCCTTCTTGCCCCAAATACACAAGTCCCACCTGCCTACGTTTTGACCATATCCCTCTAAACCTGTCCTTTCCATGTACCTGTCCAAATGTTTTTTAAACATTGTGATAGTACCTGCCTCAACTACCTCCTTTGGCAGCTCATTCTTTGGTAGGCACCACCTACTGTGTAAAAAAGTTGCCCTCAGGTTCCAATTAAATCTTTCCCCCCTCACCTTAAACCTATGTCTTCGGGTTCTTGATTTCTCTACTCTGCGCAATAGACTCAGTGCATTTACCCTATCTATTCCTCTCAGGATATTGTACACCTCTATAAGATCACCCCTCATTTGACAGCAAGGAATAAAGACCTAGCCTGCTCAACCTCTCCCGATAGCTCAGGCCCTTAAGTGCTGGCAACATCCCTGTAAATCTTCACTGTACCCTTTCCAGTTTAACAACATCTTTCCTATAACAGGGTTGACCAGAATTGAACACATTACTCCAATGTTCAATGTTAATCGTATTTATCTTTTTAAAAATAGCAACAAAAATCATAGCCAATGTAATTTTTAGTAAAAACAAACTGTGAGAGGAACTCAGCGAGTTAGACAGCATCGATGGATGCAACACTGCATTATTACTGGTAAATTTAGTAGGTTTCGAATTTCCAGTCGTGGAACAAATACATAGCTGTTGTTGCAGTGCTACTTAAATCCATTGAAAATTGAAAGTATAAATGTTCTCATGGTTCATCATATTCTGCAGAGAATCCAATAATCCCTGCATGAACTGCATCAAAGAAATGCTATTTATGTAATGTTTCAAGTTGACAAATGTCAGTCCCAGTATTTATTTTAATATCTGGTATTTTATGAGTGATCTTCAGGCATGGGGTGACATTTCATGTCCTAATATTTTATTTGTGATGAGTCTGTTATCTTTGGTGAAAGAAAATTTTTTTTAAAAAATGACTGTGTAATGTTAGGAAACTGAAATTTAAAAAAATAGAAAATGCTGTAAACAATTGTCAGGTCAGGTAGCATCAGTGGATAGAAAAACAAGGTTAATTCTTCAGGTTCAGTTTTAAGTACAGTTTAGTTAATTGTCACATGTACCGAGGTACGGTGAAAAAAGTATGTTGCGTGCTAACCAGTCAGCGGAAAGACAATACATGATCACAATCGAGCCATTTACAGTGAACAGATATATGATAAGGTTGATGATCCTGCATCAGTTCTGGGATGGAGGAAATAAGTTAGCTTCCAGCTGCAGAAAATATGGGTAATAGATGGCTGGATAAAGGGAGAATTTCTGATAGGATGAGACCCGGAATTTTCCAAGAGCACGCAAGCGAAGACCTTTAGTCTGTAGAAGGGTCTCGACCCGAAAAGTCACCCATTCCTTCTCTCCAGAGATGCTGCCTGTCCCGCTGAGTTACTCCAAAAGTTTTTGTCGATCTTTGATTTAAACCAGCACCTGCAGTTCTTTCCTACAACTTCAAACAAATGCACACTTCCATAATAGCTATGTCTAATGAGATAGGTTGTATTGTACATCTTCAGGGACTCTGAATGAATTACCCCACATTTAGTTAATCTTAATTACTTTGATCTCTGCCAAAATGCACTACCCTACACACTAGGGGCAATTTTACATTTATACCATGCCAATTAACTTACAAACCTGTATGTCTTTGGAGTATGGGAGGAAACCGGAGATCTCGGAGAAAAACTACAAAGGTCACAGGGAGAATGTCCAAACTCAATACAGACAGAATCCGTAGTCAGGATCAAACTTGGGTCTCGATCGCTGAAAGGCAGCAGCTCTACCACTACGGCACCGTGCTGTTAAGCTGCTGCAAGTAAGATTTTAATTGTTCTACTTTTGATTCATGTGACAATGAAACACTCTTGACGCTTGCCAGCAGTTTTATATGGGGTAAGGAGCCCAGAGACCTTTGTTAGTAATACATTTTACTGGTTCTTTGACAATAATCCCATCCAAATAGGAGCTTAGAAGAGTTGATGATATTAGACAAATCCTGCAGTGAAATGGGGCTGGAAAAAAATCCTGAGCACATCACTGCAGTTAGTGTACTCTCATTTAAACTAGAAACTTACAAATCTCACTTGAAGAGTTGAAGTTTTATTAGATGAACTGGGGTAGCATTTCTTTGAACAGTCAAAAGAAAAACAGTGAGTGAGAATCAAAATGCTATATATCGATCTCTGATGTCGTTCAACATTGAAACTTTTTTTGAAAGAAAAATTGTGATATTCTACCATATATGGCATTTGTAAACATTTTTGTGTGGCATATTTTACTGCAGTAGATCAAGCAAAAAGATAATCTTTATTTTAAGGCTCTCGCTGCACAGTCAAATTAGGACCAATATAGATCAGGCCAGATGGTTTTTTTGGACTACTTTCAATGATTATTAAATAGAAGTTAGATTTGTTTCTTCCAGCTAGATTTGGCCACCAATTGCCTGCTTCCTTCTTTTTAACTGCATTTGAACAAGATATAACCCTCACGCATCCTCATTCTATCAGTTCCACAATGGACAGGAATTTAGCATGTGGGCATGGACCACCGGGTGGCGCCAGCAATGGCTGACTCGCCAACAATCTGCCTGTCCTTTCCTTTGTGTTGTAATTGTATGTGTTCAATGTATGTTTTTAGTGTTCTTTAGCTTGTTTTATGTGGGGGCTGGGGAGAGTTGGGGGAAACTTTTTCTAATCTCTTACCTCGCCGGAGATGCGATTTTTTTTCCGTATCCTATCTCCGTCTGCACTGCGGCCTAACATCGAGGAGTTGGCGGCCTTTGCCGGAGACCGATTTTGAGAGCTCCACCACGGGGATCCTACGGGACTTTAATATTGTGGAGCCCATGATCCCTTTGCCACGGATCGACCTCGGAGCTCCAACCATGGGTGCCTGCGGAATTTACATCGCGGAGCCCGCCGTCTCTGGTCAGAGATCAACGTCGGGAACTCCAAGCCGCGGGAGTTTCAACGGCCCCGACGTGGGACTTTCAATTGCCCCAACACGGGGGCTTCGACTGCCGGCTGTGCGGGCTTCGATCGCCCCGATTGCAGATACCCCGGAGAATAAGAAGCAGATTGGACTTTTTTGCCATCCATCACAGTGAGGAATGTGGGGAATCTGCTGTGGTGGATGTTTGTGTTAATTTTTATGTAGTTGCATGCTGTGTTGCTTTTTTTCGTATGGCTATATAGTAATTCGTGTATCACTGTACCTTAATTGGTACATGTGACAATTAAAGACCTTTGAAACCTTTGACCCATATCTTACTATTCCTGTCGAAACAAGGAACTGCAGGTGTCTTTGCTGAACACTTACGCTTGGTCCACCTAGGACTACCAGACTAACCAGTGTGTCCTGCTCCTCCTCCATTGCCAGAGTGTGATCACATGTAAATTGGCGGAACAGCACCTCATATTTCGCTTGGGTAGCTTAGCCAGCGGTATGAACGTGAATTATCTAATTTTAAGTAACTTCGACTTACATTCCCTTCACCTCCCCCTTTCCCCTTGCCCCCCTACCTCCACTCTAGTTGTTGTATCATTTCCACAGTTCTCCAGATCATTTCCCTCTTAAGATCACTAGCCAACAATGTACATTCCAGGCATCGCCCTGCCTGAGGTCATTTGTGGCCGGCCTTGATTGTTCCTGGTTAGTTCTCACCTCCTCACCTCCCGCTCTTTACCAGCTCCCACCCCCTACTTTCAGTCTGAAGAAGGGTCCTGACCCAGAACGTCACCCAATCTTTTTCTCCAAAGATGCTGCCTGTCCCATTGAGTTACTCCAGCATTTTGTGTTTATCTTACCACTCCTATTGCCTTACAATGGTTCAGTGCACTACACCATACACGAATAGCCAAAAACTAAGTCCCACTTTATCCATTGCTTGAGCAGTGTAGGATGGAACAGCCTTACATGGTGTCGAAGAAACCAGGAAGTAGTGGCCGAGGTAAGAAATAATTGTAACCATGGATTATTTATAATGTGCAGGAGGAACAGGGATATGCTGAGTGATTTTGGATGGAAAACATTATTTTGAACTTAAAATTAAGACCTCAAATCAAAAGCTTCTTTCCAAACTTTGGGAAATAGCGACTGCTATGATTCTCCCATTTTAATGTATACCATTAGATTCAAGGTATTCAAGTCCATCTTTACCGTCTTTTCCCCCAATTTCCTTTACTCCATTTCATCACTTCGTTCAACATCTCTGATTTGTTTTTTTATAAATACTGCCATTCATTCCATTCTCATAGAATAGCAAAGCTCTAAACAGACCATTCCCTTTCTGCTCTCATCTCTCTCTATTTTTTTAAGGCTGTGCATTACTCATTTATCACTAATCGGCCAGCTCTGCTGGTCCTTCAGATCATGACTCTCTTTAGTTCCAGTCTCCCCCATTCATCCCATTTCCCTCAGTAGCCTAATGTTTAAAAAAAAATCATCATAGTGTTGAAAAAGGCATTAGGCATGCTGGCCTTCATCAGCCAGGCCATTCACTGTAGGAGTTGGAAAATTATGCTGCATTGATATAAAACATTGGTGAAGTCCCAATTGGAGTATTGGAGTATTGTGTATTGTATTTCATTACCCTGCTTTGGAAAAAAACATCTTTAGCTGGATAGAGTGCAAAGAAAACTTATGAGAATGTAGCCAGAACTCGAGGGTATGAGTCTGAGGGAGAGGTTGTTCAGGCTAGGACTATTCCTTGGAGTGTAGGAGACAGGGGAGTGACCTGGTAGAGGTGTATAAGATTATGAGAGGCATAGATAGGGTGAATGCATATTGTCTTTTTCCCAGCAAAAGGATATCAAAAATTAACGGGCAAAGTTATAAGGTGATAGGGGAAAGGATTAAAAGGGACTTGAGGAGCAACTTCTTCAAACAGTGGGTGGTGTGTACGTGGAACAAGTTACCAGAGGAGGTGGTTGAGGCAGGTACTATAACAACATTTTAATGATATTTGGAGAGGTACATGGATAGGAAAGGCTTAGCGGGATATGTGTCAAATGGTGGCAAATGGGATTAGCTTAGAGGGGCATATTGGTGGGCAATGATGAGTTGGGCCGTGGAGCCTGCTTTCTCACTCTAATCAGTTTGAGTATTTCAACTCCCAATTGTGTGAAATCCACTTCCTATGTCACTCCTGAATAGCTGAGCTCGCTTTTTAAAACTCGCCTCTAATTTCTGACCTAGTTGGAACAGCTAAAGGCCCTGTCCCACTTAGGTGATCTTTTTGGCGACTGCCGGTGACTGTCAAAGTTGTAGCAGATCGCCGAACTTTTCTTTTACCCGACGACAATGACCACGACAATGCCGAGTCAGGTCGAGATTACACCGTCTTCTGAAACATCGCGAAAATTCCAACACTGTCAATGCTTCTCCGACGTCCTGGTTTTTGCTGAAATCACTGACAAATCGGTAAGTACTTGAGAGTTTTGAACTATAACACCTTGTATGGGTTACTTAAAAACCAAACTTCACTGTAACAAGGAATAAACCGGATTTACTTCCAGTTTACTAATAGCTGTATTAAACAATATAATTTAAAAAGTGGTTCAGTGGATTTTTGTGAAAAGTGTGTGGGCATTCTTTGAAAATGTAAGGGAGATGCATATCTGGTTTCTGGGTTGCATATCTGGGTTTGGAGCCAACTTTAAATGTAATGGCTGAGACCAAAAACATCGTGAAAATTTCCTGACCGTCAAACTGTCCGTCTTCAATCTACCTGTCAAATGGCCTGACAGTAAATAAATTGGTTAAACACAAGCATTTTATGCTATTTTGAAATGACTTTACTTATTTTAATATTATGTGCTTCTAAATGCATCTTAAGAGAACCTATCAAACCTGGGGACAGCATGGGACAGCAACCGCAATAAGCTACGATGCCTGGCGACAAGCCTGCTGTCGCTGAGAGATTTCAAACCGTTTGATTTCTCGGCGACATGCCGAGATCCACCACGACCTTTGGAAGACTCCTCACGATCATGCCCGCGACACCCCGGCGAACTGTTGGCGATAGCCTCGTCGCCGGCAGTCGCCTAAGTGGGACAGGCCCTTTAGTGATCTGTGAAGCATTTTAAAGGCAATACGCGGTTGTAAGTTAATGCTGCATATCATTGTCTGCCTAGGGATTTCTCAAAAAGCTACATAGGAAGTATTATAAAAGACCCGAGTAAGATTACTAGCGCCGAAAAATAATGCCAATGGTTTCAGATTTATTTGAAGAGTTCTGATATTTTGTGACAACTTGGCATAAATTGTTTAGAAATAAATGTCAAAGCAATTCGATGTGGTTCCTATTAATAGTGTGGCTGACATCATAAGCAATAAATTTGCTAGGAAATTAAACATTTCTGTCTCAGAAATTTAGCAATATCCACTAGAATGGCCAGACATTCTGTAACTAAACTGCAATTAAAAAAAAAAAATTACATGGAAATGTTTTTTTTCTCTACACTGCTTGGTGAACTGAGCGTCTAAAGAGTGAACTAAGTGGACATATATATTGGACGTTACAGAGTCCATTGCTGGCAGTCTGCAGTTAGCATTTGAAGATTGATTGGGTTCAGATTGATATGAATGCCAGCTTTCCTCACCAAACTAAACAACCCTTCCCCCCCCCCAGCTCACATCAGCATTAACCCTACCACCAGCCCCCACCCCCTTCCCTGCCACTCTCACCCCTCCCAAAAGCAAACTCTTTCACTAAAACTTTGCTGACTTCATGACTGGTAACATGACCACTCACTCGGTCTTTCCTGGCAGAAGGTAGCTAGGAACGTCACCCATTCATTCTCTCCCGAGATGCTGCCTGACCTGCTGAGTTACTCCAGCATTTTGTGAATAAATACCTTCGATTTGTACCAGCATCTGCAGTTATTTTCTTATACTAAAGGTAGCTAGGAAGTAGGTCAACCCCCAAGAAACTGAATCCCATCAAACTTCATCTGTTACAACATCCATATTCACACAGAAATCCTATGTAATAAAGGGGCTATACTGTGAATCCTTAACTACAATGACCAGGATTAGAACTAGTTGAAATTACTTTCTCTTTGGCCATAATCTTAGACCAAGGAAAGAGGGCATGTTCTCGTGCCAGCTTTTTGCAGTAGTTCCATTCTCTTTTTCCTTTGCAGCCCTTTTCCCTTTCGAGGGGCTATCCACTTTCATTTCAAGAGTTATTGTTGAACCAGCATCTATTGCACTTTGTGGCTGAGAATTCCTGAGATCATAATAACCTGTTGCACAAAAACACATTTTCCTATTCTTGCCTCCAGTTTCTCATACAATCACCCTTGTTCTCCAGATACTCACCCTCTCGCCAGTGGAAACTGTTCCTGCATCAAAGATCTTCAAAAGGTTTGAATGCCCCTATTTGATTGCCTTCTAGCCCCTCTCCATTGCAGGGCACAACTCCAGCTTTTCCAGTCCAGTTTCTCTCCACATAGCTGAACCCTAACATCCATGCTAACACTAAATAAACAATAGCAGATGAAAAATCATATGTTTCTCAGGATTTACCTTTTCTCTCTTCTTCAACCTTCTTTTAAAAAATGTTTCATTTTTGTATTGTTTATACTTTTCATTTTGTAATCTAATTGCACCTTACAAAACGTCCAAAATTAAAGAGTTAGGCTTTAAACAGCAATATAGCATGCAATTAACACATCCTTTTGAAATGGACCAGCAAGCCACTTTGTTCTGGAGTAATAAATTGCAGAGTCCATCACATAGACAAGATTCCCCATCATTACTCCATCTCTACACTGTACACAGTATCTATATCTATACTGTATCTGTATCTGTACACTGCGGATGGCTCGATTGTAATCATGTATTGTAATCATGCATCATGTATGTATAATCATGTCTTTCCGCTGACTGGTTAGCACGCAACAAAAGCTTTTCACTGTACCTCGGTGCACGTGACAATAAACTAAACTCAATCTCAAACATCTACACTTCACACTGCCTCGGAAAAGCAGCCAATGTAATCAAGATAAACACGAAATGCTCGAGTAACTCAACTGGTCAGGCAGCACCTCTGGAGGACAAACCTTTGAATTTGAAGGCAACTGCTATAACCATGTCATAGAGTCATACAGGATGGAAGCAGGCCATTCGGCCCAAATCATCCATGCCAACCAACAAGCTAGTCCAATTTGCTTACATTTGGCCCATATCTCTCTAAATATTTCCGATCTATGTACATGTCCATGTGTCTCTTAAATGTTGTTATTGTACCTGCCTCAACTACCTTCTCTGGCAACCCATTCCATACACCAATCATCAATAAAAAGGATCTTGGTAATTGTTAGTAATTGGTGATGGTATTTAGTAACCACTGCCATGAACATTTAATGTGACACAAGACTCAGATATAATTGTAATAATGGATATTAATATTTCCAAAATGGGTAGTATTAGATGATTTTTTGTTTTTAAAACTTGGTCTAATATATCATACAACTATATTACATACTAGTGATATCAATTTGAAAACAAATTTTGGCCATTTTGATCATTTCAATCTTCTGTTAAATCAGGAGAAGATGAATGATGAATTCAGGTCCTCAGTGTGTGCTGCTGGTGTTGATTCTCGTTCAACAGAGGCACACCTCAGTGTGTGCTGCTGGTGTTGACTCTCGTTCAACAGAGGCACATAACAGAAAATCACAGACACTCCCTTGATTTTCAGCCCATTTACTTCAATGGATGGAAAATTATGGAAATATGCCGATGATTCCTTGCCATGAATTCCTATTCAGTGAGGCTCCATGCCAGACTTACTCGTTTGAAAAACCCGCAGGAAGAAGACAAAATCTATTAAAAAAACTTCTCGCTGTTCGAAGTTTTTAAACAAATCACAGGTTGTCTACCCATTCGTTTTTTTGCTGACACTGATAGATATCTTGAATGCCTTCTCTAAACCTGGGTGCTGCTAAATTTTAGTTTGAGTCTTCACATTTGCTGTAGTTACCACCGTGACATCCATTAAATATATGTTCTAAAATTTCATTCATACCAGACTCATCTGAGTCTGTAATTCACATCATAAATCAAGGACTGCAAGAAATGAAAGGAGTGAATATTTGGAATACACTTAAATGTTTTATTCTCTTTGGCATGCCTTATGATCTTTACACAATTTAAAAGATGATTAGTTATTCAATTGTCCAATTTTGACAGCTCTGCAAAACTGTGTATTTTCTTTCACAACAGCTTACTGACAGAATGTTGTCAAGCAGCGCACTATGAATTGAAGCATGAAAATTATAACAGTAGATTTGGCTGCTTCCTTATATAAAGCTCAATATCCAGGATATATGGACCAACATGGTATTGGGCCGGTGTTTAAATTGCAAGCAGCTTTCTTAAAAGGTGCTGTCAGTACGGAGTTTGTACGTTCTCCCTGCGACCGCGTGGGTTTTCTCCGGGTGCTCTGGTTTCCTCCCACATGCCAAAGACATACAGGTTAGTAGACGGTAAAATTGGCTTCGGTGAAATTGTAAATTGTCCCGAGTGTGCAGGTTAGTGTACGGGGTGATTGGTGGACAGAAGGGCCTGTTTCTACACTGTATCTCCAAAACTCCAACATGCTGTTTGCGTGTCAGTCAACCTCCCTTTGTTTTTTTTTAACACTATGGTGTAGATTATCAAGCCAGAGAACGATTAATCTAGATGTTGAATGTTTTTTTATGACTGGTATCATTTTCTACTGAGAGGTGATTCACCTTTGATTGTGATGTTTATCAGGAGAAATTAGATCAGGAGATATCAGTGCAGAATTAAACCATTCAGCCCATCAAGTTTGCCCCGTAAAAACGTCCGGAGTGTGATGAAGTTCCAGTGGGCCTTACAGGTGCGAGTAGCAGTTTTAGTTCAGTTTTAGTCTCAGAAATACCGTGCGGAAACAGGTCCTTCGCCCACCCAGCCCGCGCCGACCAGTGATCCCCGCACACTAACACCATCCTACACACTAGGGACAATTTACAATTTTTACCAAAGCCATCTATATACTAAAACTCTTGTTTGTTTGTTTGTTTGTTCCTGAACTACAGACAAAACGGTACACGATAGCGTGACAATTTTAGGCCCACCTTATCCCACTTTAGGCCCACTTTAGGCCCACGTCATCCCTTTGGTGCTAATGGAAGAAGTTTCATTGAAATCGTTGTTATATTTTTCAAGTTATTCACATTTTAAAGTTTATATCTACCTCCTAGGGAGGGAGGGGGAGGGAGGGAGGAAGGGAGGGAGGTGGAGGGAGGGGAAGAGGGAGGGTGAGTTGAGGGGGAGGGGGAGGGGAGGAGGGGGGAGGAGGGAGGGGAGGGAGGGAGAGGAGGGAGAGGGGGGGAGGAGGGAGTGGGAGGGAGGGGGAAGGGGGAGGGAGGGGGAGGGGGATGGAGGGGGAAGGGGGGAGTGGGGGGTGGAGGAGGGAGGGGGAGGAGAGGAGGGATGGGAGGGAGAGGAGGGAGAGAGGGGGGAAGGAGGGGGAGGGGGAGGGAGGGGAGGGAGGGGGGGAGGGGGGAGTGGGAGGGAGGGTGGTAGGGGGAGGGTGGGGGGGTGGAGAGGGGAGGGGGGAGTGGGGAGGAGAGGATGCTGCACCAATGCAGGAGAGGTTTGGGTCCACTTGGTCTAGTTTAACCTAGAAATCTGTACTTCTTTGGAGAATGGAAGGAAACCCTCTATCATGTCTATTCAATTCCATAGAAAAAGCAAAACTACTAAGTAGGGCGGCAGGGTAGAGTTACTGCCTTACTGCCCGAGACCCAGGTTCGATCCTGACTACAGGTGCCGTCTGTATGGAGTTTGTACGTTCTCCGGGTGCGGGTGGGAGTGCAGTGCATCGATGATGGAGTGGGCCACTGGAGACCCTGCAGCAGCCTGTGGCTCGGCTGGACCAGGCACAGCTTCAAGAGGCCGAGCACGTGGACCAGACACAGCCTGCAGCGGTTGAGCAGCAGTGGAGGTCCCCAACAGCTGGACTTGGCCAGGCCGACCCTGCAACGCCGCCAGGACAAAACAGACCTTCACAGTCAGATCAAGATCACTTACAACAACTGGGACTTGAAACTTGCGCCAAGCTGGTGACTCTGTGTTCTGTCTAAGTGTACTACCGATATACACTTGTACTGTATCTGAGATGCTTATCTAATTTGTATCTAAGTGCATATGTACAGTGATACTTGTACTGAACTGTGTACAAAAATGAATTCTATGCCGGCTGTGTTGGAAGACACGCTATGAACCCATAGAGGTGGGCTGTAGAGGCTTTGCAGGACGCTCACTCTGCAAAGTCCTCAACCAGTTGGGCATTACGGGGCTGGCAAAGAAGAGGGCCATTCAATCCGCAAGGGAAGCCGCAGAGAAAGCCACCAGATGGCTTTGGATTAAGAGGGCTGATCCGTGGGCAGTTGCTGCTGGGACGCAAGTCGGGGCCTGATCAACCCCGGCTGGGTCGCCTGGGCGAGGGTGTCTGATATTGTGAGACCCGAAACACCCCGATGACCCCAGGTCACATCACTGAGGATGCGTCCCAGTGCATCCACTGAGGATGCGTCCCAGAGCATCCAGATGTATCTTGCACATCACTGTACCTCGCTCGGTACATGCAACAAATAAAGTACCATACCATACCGTGCAGTTCTTTGGAAAAAAAAATAACGATGATGAAGGAAATATTTAAGAATGTTGTTCTGAGTTATGAACATATGGGACACAGTTTAAAATGTTGGCTTTAAAGAAATCCCATGGTTATGGGAACTATGCAAAATTTAACACGGGCCAAAAGAAGCAACATTCTTGAATTGTGCACAAGAAGAGAGGTGAGCAATTCAAGGGAAAGGGAACTTTATTAAATCCCAGAAAATGCCAGAAATATTCAACAGGTCAGGTCTGTGAACAAAAGAAACACAGTTAATGCATGAGGTCCAGATTTCTTCATCAGAACTATTAAATCCTTGTGGATCAATCTGGAAAAAAATGAAGTGAATTATAAAAATCCAATTGATTTTGTTTTGTCCTTTGTATCATTGCCTGAAATGTAACTCTGTTTCTCTTCCTGCAGTTTCATAAGGTCATAAGGTCATAAGTGATAGGAGCAGAATTAGGCCATTTGGCCCATCAAGTCTACTCCGCCATTCAATCATGGCTGATCTATCTCCCCCTCCTAACCCCATTCACCTGCCTTCTCCCCATAACCTCTGACACCCGTACTAATCAAGAATCTATCTATACCTGCCTTAAAAATATCCACACCGAGATTCCTCCTCATCTCCTTCCTAAAATAACTTTCTGCTTGGCATGATAGGTATTTCCATCAAACCCTTCTTCAATCATCAGTTTAGTCTTTAGTCTTTAGACTTTAGAGATACAGCGCAGAAACAGGCCCTTCGGCCGACCAGCGATCACCTCCATACACTAACACTATCCGACACACTAGGGACATTTTATATCTTGGGAGTGTGGGAGGAATCCAAAGCACCTGGAGAAAACCCACCAGGTCACAGACTTTTAGATAGTCATATGGATATGCAGGGAATGGAGGGATATGGATTATGTGCAGGTAGATAAGGGATAGTCGGCATCATGACTGTGCACTGACAATGTGGGCCGAAGGGCCTGTTCTTGTGCTGTATTGTTTTATGCTCTATGTCTTTGGAATGTGGCAGGGAAGTGGATCACCCAGAATCCCATGGCGTTACAGGGAGAATGTCCGCACAGACAGCACCCAAGGTCAGGAACGAACTTGGGGTCTCTGGCGCCGTGTGACAGCAACTCTACCAGCTCCGCCGCTGTGCCTCAGTGGAGAGCCAGATAAAGACCGAGTTATGAAGAGCCATAGCTATGGACTGCTCACCAAGAGCTGATTCTCTCAACCTGGTTGATGCATTTTTGACTGATACAGGCATACATCGTCATCTTCTGTTGCAGATTTCTCTGATGTTCCCTGGAATTCCCTGGAGTTCCACATTATGAAATACCCCCCATGATGGATAAGTAAAATAATTGTGCATTTTTGCCATCTAATCAATGTGTTATAAATAACTTATTCTTATAACTTTTACTGGGCCACAGTAATCCTTATCCAGGTTGGTAATCCTTCTTACTCAGGCCATTAACTTTGTCAGTTACTTTATGGTTAATAATCAGAGTCTGTGTGTCAATGTTGAAGTACATAATTAAACATACCCTGGTGTGCATTTTGACCTGATCACTACCACTCTGTGCCCTGGAAAAAATAGCTGAATCTGTGGGGGAAAAAGAGTGTAAAAGGCAGCATTTCATTTCCTACTCTTGTCACCTGCCACAATGTAACAGCATTACAAAACTTAGATAAGCAAACCCTGAGGCACACCACTTGTCACAGGCCTCCGGTCTGAAAAGCAACCTTCCGCCATCACACTCTGCTTCCTTCCATGAAGCCAATGCTCCACCCAGCTAGCTATCTGGCCTAGGATCCCGTTCGATCTAACCTTCCAGAGCAGTGCACCATGCAGTGGGGCTGGAGGAGGAGAAAGCAGAGACAGAGCGAGGCTAGACAATAGACAATACACAATAGACAATAGACAATAGGTGCAGGAGTAGGCCATTCGGCCCTTCGAGCCAGCACCGCCATTCAATGTGATCATGGCTGATCATTCTCAATCAGTACCCCGTTCCTGCCTTCTCCCCATACCCCCTGACTCCGCTATCCTTAATAATAATAATAATAATATATTTATTTTATATAGCGCCTTAACACATGCACAAAGCGCTTTACAAATACAATTAACATAGAAACAAACAGACAAACAGACAAACTATCCTGACGGAAAAGCGGCGAATAATCAACGCCAGCGTCCTCTCACGTCAGGGTCCGGCAGTAGACATTAAAGAACACAAGACACACAGATACAATTTTTTACACAAAACAGCCATCACAGTGATTGCTCTAGGCATACCCTCACTGTGATGGAAGGCAAAGTCTTATCTCCTCCTCGTTCTTCTCCCGTGGCGCCACGAGGCGATCGAGGCTCCCAACCCCTTGAAGCCCCCACCGGGCGATGGAAAGTCCCAGGGTCGAGCCGAGCAGGCCGATGAAAGTCCTGAGCCCCCACCGGGCGATGGAAAATGCCGCGGCCGAGCCACGCAGGGCGATGAGAGTCCTGAGCCCCCACCGGGCGATGCAAAGTGCTGCGGCCGGGCCACGCAGGGTGATGAAGGGCCTGCGGGCGGGTTGATCGTACCTCGTGCTTCGGGGCGGTCGAAGCTGCTACGGCTGGAGCTCCCGAAAGCCGGTCGCCAGCCAGGGACCTGCGAGCTCCCGATGTTGCAGTCTGCAGGGCCCACGGCCGAAACCTCCGAGATGGTAAGTCCAGGCCCTGCGACCGGAGTCTTCGAGGTCGATCCCAGCTGGAGGCCGCCGACTCCACGATGTTAGGCCGTTGCGCGAACGGAGATACGACACGGTAAAAGTCGCATCTCCGTTGAGGAGGAGATTTAAGCTCTATCTAGCTCTCTCATGAATGCATTCAGAGAATTGGCCTCCACTGCCTTCTGAGGCAGAGAATTCCACAGATTCACAACTCTCTAACTGAAAAAGGTTTTCCTCATCTCCGTTCTAAATGGCCTACCCCTTATTCTTAAACTGTGGCCCCAGGTTCTGGACTCCCCCAACATTGGGAACATGTTTCCTGCCTCTAACGTGTCCAACCTCTTAATAATCTTATACGTTTTGATAAGATCCCCTCTCATCCTTCTAAATTCTCGCCAGTCCGGGAATTAACCAAGTAAACCTACGTTGCATGCCCTCAATAGCAAGAGTATCCTTCCTCAAATTTGGAGACCAAAACTGCACACAGTACTCCAGATGTGGTCTCACTAGGGCCCTGTACAACTGCAGAAGGACCTCCTTGCTCCAATACTCAACTCCTCTTGTTATGATCCAGATAATGGAGGGATGGACAGATCAAAGCAAAAGGTTAGAAGGACAGGCCAAAGGAGGAGACCCAGGCAGATGGGTATGTGGATGACGGGCTGTTGAAGCCAACTTGGTCAGGGTAATGAATCTAAGTAAAAGGGTGGAAGTGGGAGGGGGCTGCAAAAATATGATGAAAGGCAGTTAAAGCCTAGGTGGAAATGGTTGCATTATCTGGTGGGAAGATGCAATGTTTACATTACTGCGTTGTATGCTGCCCCATTGGAATATGTATCGTGTTGTTCAAAAATACATTTATGTTGTTCATTCACTTTTGCACAAACTATTTATTTGCTTTATTTTTCTCTTCTAGCTTTTACAGTTAGTATTTCATTACTGTCATATTGTGTGTTGAGAGTTCACAATTGCCAAGAAAATACTTTAAATCATTTCTCCCTATTTTTCTCCAGAATGAGATACGGTTCTTGGGAGAAATATGGTACGATGAGCCCTGGTGGCCTGCCTGTTCTTGCTCTTTGCCTGTACCCCAAACCACACACGCACACACACACACAATAAAACATATACACACACATCACACCACACATGCACACACACATACAACACACACACACAAACATTCACACCCACACGCACACAAACTATGCACACACACACACACACACATATACCACACACACATACATACACCCCCCCACACACACACACCCACGTACACTCCCCCCCACACACACACACACCATACACACACATGCACACACAAACATACACACACGCAATCCATGCGCACACACACACACACAAATAACATGCACACACACACACACAAATATTCACACCCACACACACGTACGTACACCAAACCCACATACCCCCCCCACACACACACACACACACCATACACCACACACACACAAACACACACACACAAACACCTGGGTGCGTGCATAATGTTCAGAGAGTCACATTGTGTGCATCAGTCAATCTAAAACTTGCAGCTGCTGAAGAATGACCCAGTCCAGCAAAACTCCAACATCCCTTCTCACTACATAAAGGATATTTTTCAATGGTAAACAAATTAATTTGAATACGTGTGGTGCAGGAATTAAAAAAGGAAAATAGGAGACTATTATTATGAATGTTTCCTTTTTAATTGTACAAGTCCTTCAGTTTCCTTCTCAACATAGTTCAAACATTACAGTTTTGAATTAATGAAGAAGAGGCAAGAATGAAGATTTTTCTCATCATTCATGAGGCAATGGAATAATTTAAACAAAGTAAATATTTTTTTTAATGAAACAAATCACCAATTGGAACAAATCACAATTATATAATCAGTGCTGTGTTTTTTTTTTCTCCCCAGGATTACCTACAATTTTGTTTTCCAGAATTTAAACCTCTCCCCTACAATAATATTATTTTCACTATTTAATAGAAGAAATAAAGTGGAATTCTAACTTGCCGATCATTAGGGTAAAAGAACTGAAGAAGTTTATGAACAAATTGTTTAATTTCACTGCCTATATAAGTCTGCAACTTTGATGTGGATTAAACATAAATGAAGATGGAAATATATATTTTACATACAACATATATTTATATAGACTAATAAATTATATTAACTACCAATTGAACGGGGTATATAGATGGACAATATTAGGCAACAATATTTTCACAGATGCAAACACCATATGTATGTCATGACTCTTGAAGCAAGCTACAATTATTTGAACAGGGAATACATTTTCACATGACATTCAGGTTAGATCACTTCGTTTTGAATAAGATTTTAAAAATAAACTAGACATCTCTCTTCAAATGATGTTTCTCACAGAAGTGCTATTGAGGTTCTGGAGGACCATGTGACTCTCACTGAGGCTGCAGCTTTCAACTGCTGACTTCACAGTCCACAGTTAGAGCCAAATCGATAATTTCACGCTCAGGACCCTATCTGCCTCAGAACAAGGCGTCTCTGTTGACTTTGGTCCAGATATAGGCCACCGCACAAGAAAGGCTTTTCTTGTAGGCCTGACGACATGGAGACACTTTCTCTTAAAGACTCCTGGTAACTGTTGAGCCAGCTTTCAATCAAAAGACCTGAAATGGGGCAAGGATAATGAGCATGCAGCATATCAAAAAAGGGATGAGTAATAAGGCTGAAAAGAAAAGCTGTTAAAGACAGTGAGCAGTCTCCACATCAAAGGGAGGGTGGACTGCCTTGTCAGCAGGCTGATAAAGCATCATTTGTTCCCACTTGACTTATGTAAAAGGTTTGGCATGTAAAACTCCCGTCTTGCAGACGCAGACCCTGTTGTTCGTGTGTCAGGAGTTAGGCAGCTGGGCATGTTACTCTAGTGGGAGACCGTATAATCGCTTGACTCCATTGTAACAAAGAACACTTGTAGGGGGCTGGCTGAGGGGAGGAACCCACTTACAATAGAAACACAAAATTGCAGCTGCATGGAAAGTAATAATTCTGTAAGGGCTTTGGGGCTGGGCTCCCCACACTGACAGATTCCGTTTTTTTTTATTCATAAGCAGATTTTTAACACTTTCAGCTGGTGGTGGGGGTCCAACAGCTGCCTGTGAGAGGATGCTCAGATTGTACATTCTGGCAGAGGTCATTTTACTTTTGACCTTTCAGTTTATGATTACAGAAGATTTGAGGACAACTGTGGTGTGTGGAAGGAAGTCAATAGAAAGCCATTGATTCTTAATTAATCGTAATAAATTCATATTAGTCACTACTCTTTGCCAAGCCTCCTGCTTCGTTCTGAGGTTGGCCTGACTTGCTGTGATTATCTTGCAAAGCTGCATTGTGGTGATATATGGTGAGCGTATGTCAATAAATAAATTTTACCCTGTGCGCTCAATAAGACTTTGCTGTCAGATAAAATTACCATTATTAGTCAAATCCTTGTTTTAATGCTTTGTAAATAATTGGTGTTTGAATGCTCAATATTTATTTTCTGCAACAACTTGAACTATTTCTGGAAGTAGTGATTATTCTTACCGCTGCAAAGAATTGTTTTTAAAATAAAACTTTTTTTCTGTTTCTCTTGGCTTACTCCATCCATTAACCCAATTTTATTCAACTGCCATTGCAATCGGACTATTTCTTCAACAAAGCCAGAGTTTACGCGTTTAAATCTACATGGCAGAGGAATAAAGACTGGTGCACAGTACTGAATGCCACACAGTAGTGCTTTCTAAAATTTCAATCATTTGGAAAAGATTCAAACCAATTTTATTCTAGTGTCAGGGGCCAACTAAAAAGGATCCACTACAAAATTACATGCAGTATTTGTGTGGTTATGGGACATAATGTCAGAAATCGTGAAATCGCCCCATTGCGGAATTGAGATCACAGGTAGATGAAAATGTAAGATGCGTTTCGGGTCTCGACCCGAATCGTCACCCATTTCTTCTCTCCAGAGATGCTGCCTGTCCCAGTAGGTTATTCCAGCATTGTGTGTCTATCTTCGGTTTAAACCAGCATCTGCAGTTCCTTCCTACACGTGTGTAAGATCCACAATGTGCTCCTGTTTGGAATATATTTTTTTCCCTACCTTGCTCCTTAAATATTCGCTTTTAGCCTTCCTCAAACCAGGTAAACATTCAGATTTTAATATGCTGAAGCTGATTTTGAAACGGTGAGATAATTTCTTTCCTCCATTTACTTTGACATTTGCAAATTCTGCTTTGTACTTAACATTATTCTGTTACAATTAGCACTCTAAAATCTAAAATTAAAACTCTTTTAGAGTCAGTTAATTGCCGCTAATAATTCGATTTCCTTGTTGGTCTTTTTCCCTGGATCAAAGCACTTTGTCGTTTTACTTTTTAGTTTTGGAGTAAAAATAATCAGTTTGAAATTTCAATGGAAGAAATGATGGGATTAACACGAGACATCCTTGACCTCTGTTTGAAGTGTCATGGAATAGTACCAGGCCCAATAGTTCTGAGCACTAATTGATTCTAATGAGAGGCCACTTGATTTCTGTTTGGCCAACTACAATTAATCCTCCTGTCCTTCCAAAGAGAGAACAAAACAACGGCATGTTGTGAAAGTTTGTCACAATGGAAGCACCATCTTCTGTGCTTATATAAGTTCCATAAACTTTCCTGTGGGCACTAGAATTTAAAAAAAATCAGAGTTAAAAAATATGATCTGTTCAGCCGTGACAATCAACAAAGAACTTTTCTTTAAATTTTATTTTTCCTATATTTATTTTCATTTCCAGAGGAATCTAAGACCCGAGGCACACATTTATATAAAGTCTTCATCATCGTGAAAATCCAAATGCAGTGGGAGCTCTGCAATATCTCCATGTTATGCATAGTCTGATATTATTCATTATCTAATGCAGGCAGTAACTTTGTTACTTTTTTGTATATCATTCATTCATTTGTTCTATATCTTTCTATATCACCTTCTACATCTCTCCTTTCCCTTTTCCCTGGCTCTCAGTTTGAAGAAGGGTTTCATTCCGAAACGTCACCTATTCCTTTTGTGTCTATCTGTCTGACCCCCTGAGTTACTCCAGCATTTTGTGTACATCTTTCGTTTGAACCAGCATCTGCCGTTCCTTCATACACATTTAATGCAATGACATTAGTTGCATGGTGCTGGTGGTGTATTAACTAGAAAATGTTTTATTAGATTAACAAGTAACTGTAGTAAACTCCTTTGTATTAGTTTATTTTATTTTATTTTTGTCACATACACCGGGATACAATGAAAAGCTTTTCTTTGCATGCTATCCAGTCAGAGAAAAGACCATTCATGATTACAATTAAGTTGTCCACAGTGCACAGATAAAGGATAATGGGCACAACATTCAGTGCAGGATGTAGAATTGAAGTCCAATAAAGTCCAATTAAAGATAGTTCAAAGTTCATAGATGGGAGGTCAGGACCACAATCCAGATGATGAGAGGATGGCTCAGTTGCCTAATAACAGCTGGGAAGAAACTGTTCCTGAATTTGGAGGTATGTGTTTTAAAACTTCAGTACCTCTTGTCTGTTGGGAAAGGGGAGGAAAGGGAGTGACTGGGGCGAGACTGGTTTTGATTATGGCAGTGACCTTACCGAGGCAACGGGAAGTGTAGATGGAGTCAACGGAAGGGATGTAGGTTTTGTGTCATGGTCTGGGCTACGTCCACAATTCTCTGCAATTTCTTGTTGGCTTGGATGGAGCTGTTCTCAAACCAGGCTTTGATGCATCTCGATAAGATGTTTTCTGTGGTGCATCAGGAGAAGTTTATAAAAATACAGAAGACATACTGAGTATAAACAATCCAGCTAACCACTCAGGAGTAGTGGTCACACTTTTAGAATTCATGACTAGGGAGCTAGTTGAAGGTTGCCATCACAAAAATAAGTGGATAAATTAGGATCATTTTGTTTATGAAGTGAATTTTTAAGATTATGACTTGATTTGCTATAGGGTAGTTGAGGTGAATGTCATTTGTTAAAGAAATGTTTAAATGTTCAAAAGCAAATAAATAAGGCAATGGGCGACAGCAGGGATTAATAATAGATAGTCCAAACAGTAATCAAACGGCCTTCAATACAGGAAAATAATGTTTCATGGGGGTACCACCTTTCCTGGACTTTTGCCGTGTTTCATTGTGTTTAGTTTAGTTTCGAGATACAGCATGGAAACAGTCCCTTCGGCCCACTGCGTCCGATCAGCTATCACCCACTGGGGATATCTACTATCTACGCACTGTCTACACATTGGGGATAACTGGGGATAATTTACAATTCTTAATAAAGCAAATTAACCTACAAAATTGTACATCTTTAGAAAGTGGGAGGAAACTGGAGCTCCCAGAGAAAACCCATGTGTTGACGTGGAGAACGTACAAACTCCGTACAGACAACACCTGTAGTCAGAATCAAACCCACATCTATGGTGTTGTGAGGCAGCAACTCTACCGCTGCACCACCATGCCACCCTTATGTCACCGTGCCACCCCTGTGCCTGATGATTCTGTACCTCTTCCCGTCAGACCTGTTGAGCCAGCATCTTTTTATATATTAACCAGCATCTGCAGTTCCTTGTTTTATCTTTCTTTGAAGTGAGTCTGGTGGCTTTGTCGCAGAGTGCAAAATAGGTGCCAGTAAGATCTTGAAATTCTAAAAATCAAGCAATGTTCTGCAAGTTTCCATCATAGATGCTTGCTTCAATAAAATGTGAATTGGGCCAATATTGTTTGAAAGATACTGAAATCAGTCCAATGCAGATTCTATAAACTCAAAGCAAAATATTAGGTGGTAAACCTTGAGGACACTCTACTCCTCAAAACCCTGAGAACACCATCTATGGCGAGTTTACTGTGGTGTTTGGGTATATTGTTATTATGATTTGTTTTACTTCCCAGTGTTCATTTAACAATTTTTAATACTTTTTTCGAAGGTTATGGTTGAGTGAATTTGAGGCTTAAGTAGGAATGGTTTTGGGACTGATCTCTTAATGACTGCATCAGTTTTGCAAATACATAGGATGAAAACCAGCATTAATGCCGAAAAGCAAATCTGAGATGGAGATTCTTCTTTCATTTAAATTGATCCAAATGATTGATCGCTGCAAATCCCAGGAAACATTGAAGATAATGCTTTAGGCTTGACTTTAAGATGGTGCAACAACATTACAGCCTTAATTCTCTGACCCATGATTTCAATAACCTCCCCCTGCCGTTTCTATGGACATTTCAAGAGCTCATTTTGAAATACACAGACTGTTACATTCTGTCTCTGAACCTAATCTTATTTTCCGGCATCATGTGTGGCAGCACGGCGGTGCACAGTAGAGTTGCTGCCTTGCAGTGCCAGAAACCCAGTTCAATCCTGACAACGGGTGCTGTCTGTACGCAGTTTGTATATTCTCCCCGTGATCCGCGTGAATTTTCACCGGGTGCTCCGGTAACCTCCCATACTCCAAAGATGTACGGACTTGTAGGTTAATTGGCTTAGTATAATTGTAAATCATCCCTAGTGTGTAGGATAGTGTTAGTGTGCGGGGATTGCTGGTCAGCACAGACTCAGTTGGCCGAAGGCCTGTTTCCACACTGTATCTCAAAAACTAGAAAACTAAACTAAAGTCATGAGAAGTCTGAAATAGCCAAATCATTCACTGTCACAGCATTAATGCATATTTAAAAAATGAAACAAAACTAAGAGGTTTAACAAGGTTAGCTGTGCAAATGTTTAAATGTCTAATTCACCCACTGAAGCTATAACTTCTGTTACAAGGGAAAGCTTTGCTGGTCTGGTCTCCCTATGTATGATGGGATAAACTTTAGAGAGTGAGAGTGTGGCAAAGGGTATCCAGATTGAGCTGTGGAGAGGTTAAGTAAACTGAGGGAATATTCCTGAGTTCAGAAGAATGGGAGATGAACTAACGAAACATGCAAAATTATTATGGGGTTTGATGGTGTAGATGCAGGATACCTCCCCTAGCTGAAGTCACAGTCTCATAATATGGACAAAGGAGAAAGACCTTCACCTAGGTTGTAGTGAATCTTTGGAATTTCACACCAAGGGAGATCTGGAGGATCAAGCATGACCATATGCATTACGTAAATCAATGGATGTTTGCATTTTAAGAGAATCAAATGATAAGCTATAAGCCCTGGAACATGGTGCAGTGATAGAAGATCAGTCATGGTCTTGTTGCATGGGAAAGCATAGAGACATGCAGCGTGGAAACAGGCCCTTTGGTCCAATTTGCCCACACCCACCAACATGTCCCATCTAAACTAGTCCCACCTGCCTGCGTTTGGTCCATATCCCTCTAAACCTGTCCTATCCATGTACCTGTCTAAATGTATCTTAAACGTTGCGATAGTACCTGCCTTAACTACCTCCTCTGGCAACTTGTTCCATACACCCACCACCATTTGTGTAAAAAAGTTACTCATCAGGTTCCTATTAAATCTTTCCCACCTCACCTTAAATCTATGTCCTCTGATTCTCGATTCCCCTACTCTGGGCAACAGACTCTTTGCGTGTACCCGATATATTCTTCTCATGACTTTGTACACTTGTATGCATGTACAAAGGGTTGAACGTCCCACCCCAGCTTTTATTTATTTTTATCTTCTTATGTTAGTAATAAGTTGAATATTTCGCCCAGGTTTACTAACAGAAGTCTATCATCTTAGCCCCTAACAATACTGGAGTAAAATAAATTTAGGGAGTGTATTCATTATCATTTGGACCACTAGATGGGGATGTCTTGTCTTGTGTCTAAACCGAGAACAAAAAAACTAGTTGATAACATTCTCAGCGATAGTTGACAAACTAGTTGATACATGATCAGGGTTCAAATACTTTGTGAATTTGAACATTCCTCAGTCAAACAAAAAAATCAAGAACAGTTTCACTCTTTGTAAGAATTTTAGGTTCAATCACTTTAACAAGTACTAACTGAGTTGTTGTAGTTGTTGGTCCATGATTGTACTCTTGGAACATAGGGATAGGAGAAGGCCACTCAACCCTTTGAGGATATTCTATAATTGAATGAGTTCTTTGATCTATCTCCACATGTTCCCATATCCCTTAACAGCTTTAATTATCAGAGATCCTCAAGTATTCAAGAATCAGTCTCAAATTTAAAGAATCTGATACCCATTGTTGTTTGTGAAAAGGATTTCCAAATTGCTACCGTTTTGTCCTTGTGTAAGTGTGCCCTAACTTCACTTTGAAAAGACCTGACATTAATTTTTAGATCTTGCCCCCAGACCTGAACTCCCCAATCAGCCAATGTGGCTTGACTCTGATATCCGAACAGTTATAAATCTCCAAAGCATACGATTTCAAGGATTAAAGTGCTGGCAAGTGTGAACTCTCCTTGTAAAATAATCCTTAGAACTCAAGATATCCTTCAGGTTTATCAATGATGCACTTCCTCTTTTCAGATACCCTATTTTTCTCTGTCAGTTCCATCAGCATTCTTCCTCTCGATCACAAAGTTCATAAGTTTATAAATCACAGGAGTAGAACTAGGCCATTTGGCCCATTGGGACTACTCTGCCATTCAGTCATGGCTGATCTATCTCTCACCCTCAACCCCATTCTCCTGCCTTCTCCCTATCACCCTTGACACCATTGCCAATCAAGTATCTGTCAACCCACGCAAGGCTGCAGGACCGGATGGAGTTCAAGGAAGGGTACTGAAGGACTGTGCTGAACAGCTGGCTGAGGTATTCACCAGGATCTTTAACCTGTCATTATCTCTGGCTACGGTCCCCAAGTGCCTGAAGTCGGCTATCATAGTTCCGGTGCCGAAAAAAGCAAAGATCTCCAACCTGAACGACTACCGCCCGGTTGCCCTAACGCCGATAGTCATGAAGTGCTTTGAGAGGCTGGTCCTCTCACACATCAAATCCAGCATCCCTGACTCACTGGACCCACATCAATTTGCATACAGGGCAAATAGATCCACAGAGGACGCCATCTCTCTGGCTCTTCACACTGTCCTGACTCACCTAGAGAGACAGGGCACGTACGTGAGGATGCTATTCATAGACTATAGCTCCGCCTTCAACACGGTCATCCCCACCAAGCTCATCACCAAACTCCACCAGCTAGGCCTCAGCTCGTCATTATGTGACTGGATCCTGGACTTCCTAATGGAACGACCGCAGGCAGTGAGAATGGGCCCGCACCTGTCCTCCACTATCACCCTGAGTACCGGCACACCACAGGGCTGTGTTCTGAGCCCCATGCTCTACTCCCTCTTCACACACGACTGTGTTCCTGCATTCGACACCAACACCATTGTCAAGTTTGCAGATGACACAACGGTGATCGGGCTGATCACCAACGGGGATGAAACAAACTATAGAGCGGAGGTGCAGAACCTGGCGGACTGGTGCTCGGATAACAACCTGTCCCTAAATACCACCAAGACCAAGGAGCTGATCATCAACTTCCGTAGGTCACATAACGGGGAATATGCCCCGATCTCTATCAACGGGGACAGTGTGGAGAGAGTGTCCAGCTTCAAGTTTCTGGGCACTCACATTTCGGAGGACCTAACATGGTCCAATAACACTGCTGCGCTGGTCAAGAAGGCACAACAAAGACTGTTCTACTTAAGAACACTGAAAAAGTCTGGTCTACCCCAACAGCTGCTGACGACCTTCTACCGCTGCACCATCGAGAGCATCCTAACGCATGGCATCCCTGTGTGGTACCTCAGCTGCACGGAGGCAGAAAGGAAAGCTCTACAGCGGGTAGTCCATAGAGCTCAGAGGGCCATCGGAACACAGCTACCAGACTTAGAGGGCATCTACAACACACGATGCCTCAGAAAAGCCACCAGCATCCACAAAGACTCTTCACACCCCTGCAACAGTCTGTTCGAACTCCTTCCATCGGGCAGACGATACAAGGCCTTCTACGCCCGCACCTCCAGACTCAGGAACAGCTTCATCCCCAGGGCCATAGCTGCTATGAACCGGTCCTGCTGAGCCGGATGGCCACAACGCATAGATCAACTTGCACTTTACCCTGTCCAAAACTGTTACAACTGTTTCGTTTCGTTGGGTTGCTGCTGTCTAAATTACTTAAATTATTGCATCGTATGGGAGGCGCATTCCCAATCGCGTTGTACTTCTGGGTACAATGACAATAAAGATATATTGTATTGTATTGTATTGTATTGTCAATTTCTTGTTTTGAAATGGCTTAGCCCCAGCAGAAAGACTGGTGGTATCATTTTCAAAAGGCCATTGTTCACGTGTGAGCATCAGTGGTGAATATCAGCAGGTTATTTAACTTCAGAGAGGAATTGCATTTAAAGTTAATTCTGCCTTCATCTGGTGTCCCTTGCAATGATTAATGGTTTGGATTGGTTTACACCGTACACTAACACTATCCTACACACTAGGGACAATTTACAATCTTTACAAAAGCCAATTAACCTAAAAACCTGTACATCTTTGGAACGTGGGAGGAAACCAGGGCACTCGAGGAAAACCCACGCAGTCACGGGGAGAAGGTACAAACTCCATACAGACAGCACCTTAGTCAGGATTGAACCCGGGTCTCTGGCGCTGTAAGACAGCAACTCTACGGCTGCGCCATCGTGATGCCCGTTCCTCTATAATCTTGCGGACGTCACAAATAGTATAGCATTTGACTTGACCATGAGTAGAAAGTTGGTTTCGAGTCCCGCCCTACTTATTGCTTTGTAAGTGAAATTCCAGTAAAACTTGCTGGATAATGGAAGAGGTCCAGGGGAATAATCTGTGACAGAATTGTCGGGGTTTCTAAAACTCAAGATTATTGAATTAAATCACGGAGGCTCAAACAGGGTTGTTTTTGCGGATTCTGACTGACTCAGATAATTTGGGGATTGAATCTTAAACTTTCTCACCTGAATAACTTGGTGTTTTCAAGAATGCTAGTCCGCTGGTAATTTGGTTGTGCCTTTTAATATCCACTGATCTACACTTGCACAAATATTCTGCTGGTTCCATCAAACAACTGCAAGCTTCTGCTGGATAACGATGGCTTTCCTTCACACTTTATTTCTTGTGGCTGAGTGAGAGCCTCAGTGAGGGAAGGGAGGAGTAAACACATTTCTGCAACATATCATTTTGTTGATGGGGGAAAGCACCATCGCAAAGTGCAACTACCTACGAATCTATTACATTCAATGAAAATGACTGTAAGGTAGAAACTAATGGCATTAAATGATAGATTCCCCCGGGCCAGATGGTTTAAGTTGTAGGATTTTAAAATAATTTTATCCAGGTGGCCATCCTCTTATTTTACAATAAATATGTGATTATTCATTAAAGATGCCCAGCATTTTCTTATTTGCATTTACCATAATTTAAGGACCACACAATGCTTTTGCCCACCCACAGTGTTGCATGCGATAAATTGGCAGAACCCAACACAAATATCTGAACTAAAACCAAAAATGCTGGAACAAATCGAAGGTATCATAAAATGCTGGAGTAACTCAGTGGGTCAGGCAGCATCTCAGGAGAGAAGGAATGGGTGATGTTTCGGGTCGAGACCCTTCTTCAGATAGAAATACAGGTTAGTAGGATGTGGGTAGCAGTGAAATTGTGCGGCAAAAATATCATAGATATACAGTTTAGCAGGATATTGGTAGCAGTGTACTACAAGAATCCACATTGAGTTTATTATTATTCAGTACTAGACCAAGTGGATCCGTTGGGCCCAAACCTCTCCTGCATTGGTGCTGCATCCTCTCCTCCCTTCTCGCCCCCTCCCCTCCCCTCCCCTCCCCTCCCCTCCCCTCCCCTCCCCTCCCCTCCCCTCCCCTCCCCTCCCCTCCCCTCCCCTCCCCTCCCCTCCCCTCCCCTCCCCTCCCCTCCCCTCCCCTCCCCTCTCCACCTCCGCTCCCCCTCCCCTCCACTTCCCCCTTCCACTCCCCCCAATCCATCCCCCTCAACCCCCCTCATCCTCCCTTCTCCCCCCTCTCTCCCTCCCCTTCCCTCCACCCCCTCTCTCCCTCCACCCCCTCCCTCTCTCCCCCCTCCATCCCTAGGAGATAGATTTAAACATAAAAATGTGAATAATTGTAAAAATATAACCCTGATTTCAATGAAACTTCTTCCATTAGCACCAAATGGACGACGGTGTGTAAGGTGGGCCTAAAATTGTTGCGCTATTGTGTACTGTTTTGGCTGTAGTTCAGGAACAAACAAACAAACAAATGAGATTTTTAGTATATACATTTTATTAAATGAGTCAAACAAGGGCTAGGCATCTGAATCTGCAGATCCAGGTTTGAAAGTATCACAAGGTTGGTACATTGTAATCAGTGTGGTGGAAACATTAAAATAAAAGAGATATTAATAGACTTATAGAAGGGGGAAAACAATGGTAAATAATCCCATTGCAGACACTGAGATCAACAACTTCGTAGCAAACATTATTAAGAGAAACGACTTTTCAAAATCAATGGACAATAGACAATAGACAATAGACAATAGACAATAGGTGCAGGAGTAGGCCATTCAGCCCTTCGAGCCAGCACAGCCATTCAATGCGATCATGGCTGATCACTCTCAATCAGTACCCCGTTCCTGCCTTCTTCCCATACCCCCTCACTCCGCTATCCTTAAGAGCTCTATCCAGCTCTCTCTTGAAAGCATCCAACGAACTGGCCTCCACTGCCTTCTGAGGCAGAGAATTCCACACCTTCACCACCCTCTGACTGAAAAAGTTCTTACTCATCTCCGTTCTAAATGGCCTACCCCTTATTCTTAAACTGTGGCCCCTTGTTCTGGACTCCCCCAACATTGGGAACATGTTATCTGCCTCTAATGTGTCCAATCCCCTAATTATCTTATATGTTTCAATAAGATCCCCCCTCATCCTTCTAAATTCCAGTGTATACAAGCCCAATCGCTCCAGCCTTTCAACATACGACAGTCCCGCCATTCCGGGAATTAACCTAGTGAACCTACGCTGCACGCCCTCCATAGCAAGAATATCCTTCCTCAAATTTGGAGACCAAAACTGCACACAGTACTCCAGGTGCGGTCTCACCAGGGCCCGGTACAACTGTAGAAGGACCTCTTTGCTCCTATACTCAACTCCTCTTGTTACGAAGGCCAACATTCCATTGGCTTTCTTCACTGCCTGCTGTACCTGCATGCTTCCTTTCATTGACTGATGCACTAGGACACCCAGATCTCGTTGAACTCCCCCTCCTCCTAACTTGACACCATTCAGATAATAATCTGCCTTTCTATTCTTACTTCCAAAGTGAATAACCTCACACTTATCTACATTAAACTGCATCTGCCATGTATCCGTCCACTCACACAACCTGTCCAAGTCACCCTGCAGCCTTATTGCATCTTCCTCACAATTCACACTACCCCCCAACTTAGTATCATCTGCAAATTTGCTAATGGTACTTTTAATCCCTTCGTCTAAGTCATTAATGTATATCGTAAATAGCTGGGGTCCCAGCACCGAACCTTGCGGTACCCCACTGGTCACTGCCTGCCATTCCGAAAGGGACCCATTTATCCCCACTCTTTGCTTTCTGTCTGTCAACCAATTTTCTATCCATGTCAGTACCCTACCCCCAATACCATGTGCCCTAATTTTGCCCACTAATCTCCTATGTGGGACCTTGTCGAAGGCTTTCTGAAAGTCGAGGTACACCACATCCACTGACTCTCCCTTGTCAATTTTCCTAGTTACATCCTCAAAAAATTCCAGTAGATTTGTCAAGCATGATTTCCCCTTCGTAAATCCATGCTGACTCGGAATGATCCCAATGGAGATGCAGTAAGATTTGAGGGGTCAAGGATTGATATAGAAAATAATGCAAAAAGCTAATGAACAGTCCTTTAAAACTAAAGAGGTATAAGGTAATAAATGTTAAGCTCCCACCAATTCTAGATACCAATATTTGGATGAATTTATTGGATTTAAAGACTGCGGAACACAGATTTATTGGAATGATATCAAAGATATTTGATATGGGTTCACATTGGATACTTGATTGTTTTGTCTATAGAAAACTATCCAGCTTGGAGTTATTTTGAAATTATTAAGATGCCTTTGTGAATTAAATGTACATGTTATCTTATAATTTGCAGAGAAAATTATGCAAATCAACTGCTCTTAATCGATACATTTCCGGAATTAACTCAGATGTGATGCTTCATCTGGTCATGTGAGTTTATGGGAATTTTCACAGTAAACTGCAAAAAGGATTTCTTGGAAGGGAATTACAAGTGAGTAAACCATTTTTATCCACTTTGACACACCAGAGAAAAAAACAGAGTACTTAAAAAATATTGACAGCTTGGTTAAAGTCGATGTTCAAAAGGAATCTTTACACAAAGTCATTAAATGGCTACATAGATAATCAACAAGTATTCAGGATTGCAGATGGCGTGCTAATGTTTGTTTTGTTACCTTGCGAAGTCTATTTTATGAATGTTCTTTAAAGTTTTTATTTTATTTTTCCTTTTAGGCAATCATGGTTATCTTTTGTGCATCATATTCCCTTAGACATGTATATATTGCTTATGGACTTTTCCTTAAAAACTTTTCATTTTTGTACTCGCCTCCTTACTTATTTTTGCAGTCACCTCCTTATTTATCCATGGCACCTCATACTGGTCTAACATATTATTCTTACTGATGTATGTTTTTCCAGATGTCTATCGATCTAAACCTGCAAACATTTCCTACTGTTTTCCTACTACCCGACTGAGGTTGCATTAATGGATGTTGCAGGAGCAAAGGAAAGGGAGTTCAACATGGCATTTATTCAATGTTTGACCTGATCTATTAATGCCTGATGTGCGTATTAAGTTACCAACTGAGAACCAGCTTAATGCTGTCAAGCTCTTAGCCAACTACTCCATTCTCACAACAGAAATTCATTACGTTTGCTCCCAATTCCATCATTCTTGGGGATTATGACATTTGTGGGAATTTCAGATAGTCCCTGGGAAAATTCAATGGATTACATTTTCTCCATTCCCTTCACCCCTTCTTTTTCGATTGGAATTTGTTTTCGGAAGGCAAACTGTTCTGATTCCCTTCAATTATTCTCACTCAGGCTGAGCCAGATAGCTCATCATGTCAATTGATTTTATTCCAAATTTCAACCCCCATGATATGTTGACCAGCAGAGCAGCCTTCTTTACCAGCCCCAAAAATGTGCAGGTTAAGGTCTGGAAAAGATTTTAGAAATACCACACCTCGCACCCAATTTACCCATTTCCTAGTATAATGCATGAGGAACAAGGGGCTGGAAGTCCACCTATTCCCGAGGGTGATAGTTAATCACACACATAATGAGGACAGAGCCTCACTCTTAATTTGTCTTGCAGTTTTACCCTTGGCCCAAGGGTACTCTGAGGGCTTGAGATGAAAGGGCAAAGTTAAATGTTTTTATAGCATTGCATTAGCGGGAATTAGAAGAGCAGATATATAGGGAAATCGAAGAGTAGCGCAGGAATAATAAGGTTGTATTAGGATTCCTGATATTAATCGGGATTGCCTTAGTGCTAGAGATTAGATGGGGCGGAAGTTGTTAATTGTAACCAGGATTTTTTCTGAAGCAACATGTAGATGGCCCTACTAAAGAGAGGGCAACACTTGAGGGGTCTTCTCTTGGTAACTGAGGCAGGGCAAGTGGCAGATGTGTCAATGGGACATAACCCGTTAATGTGAATGCTGGAAATTAGACATAAAAACATAAAATGTTGGAAGATAGCTATAGTTCTGCTGAAAACTGTCATCCCTTTCTCCCTCCACCGATATAATATATATAGCTTTGACTGAAGCATTTTTCACCTTTGAAAAATTTCCATCCCATGATGTTGCTTCATGCGGTCCCCACTCATATTAGCTTAGTTTATTTGAATGGTTCTTTACATCATGTATGCACAGCACAGTGAAATTATTTTGCACAACCACAAAAGCACAGTCGCCATATTTTGGCGCCATTTACAATGGAAAATAAAACACAGTCCACAGTACAGACCAGGTCTGGTCCGGTCCTGTTTAGTTTAGCTTAAATACAGTGCCAAAACAGGCCCTTTGGCCCACCGAGTCTGCACCGACCAGCGATCCCCGTACACTAGCACTATCCTATACACTAGGGACAATTTACAATCTTTACCGAAGCCAATTAACCTACAAAACCTGTACGTCTTTAGAGTGTGGGAGGCCAAGAACTGATATTATCTCCACACTGGATACAAGCACATTTAAATAAGTGACTAATCTTATTAAACTGTAATTGAGTTTCTGTAACTTGTTAGTTCTACTTTATAAGCATCACCATTACAAATTTATCGTTTATTCTTGTATAGAAAAGAAGTATTTATTTTGAAATTTGAGTTGGTTCTTCTCTACTCAAAGGAATCTATTTTGCTATGTCAAGAGTGGGGAAAAAATATTTTACTTTGGTTTATTTCAGTAAGTTGATCATTTATGAAAATGCAGTAAAATCTCACATGAAATAATTACCTTTGGCTTGGAGTAGGAATTTATTGGTATTGATATTTGAAACATTCATGTAATAAATAGTATGAAAATAAGTTTAACTCTACAATATCATATGACTAAAAATGAATTATTTTTCATTTATTTTGCTCATAATTTTAATTGAAACAAAACCTCTTAAAGTAAGATTCATAAATTAGTTGTACAATGTTGAAAGTCCTTATTTTAAGTGTATTGGAAGGAACTGCAGATGCTGGTTTAAACCGAAGATAGACAAAAAAAGGTTGGAGTAACTCAATAGGTCAGACAACATCACTGGAGAGAACGGTCTCACTGAGGAAGGGTCTCGGCCTGAAACGTCACCTATTCCTTTTCTCCAGAGATGCTGTCTGAGCTACTGAGTCACTCCAGCTTTTAGTGTCCTTATTTAAAGGTTTATTTGAAATTATTGAACAATGATATATGCAGTAATAAAACTTCCCAAAATAATAACTCCTGGAAAAATATCCTTAGTTTTATTGCAGAGCCATTAGGAAAGTAAACTGGACCTTGTTTAAAAATGCACAAAGTGAGGGGAAATTACAATCTTAACAAAAGAGATTACAGGTTAGGTATTAAAGTAGGGAAGAGAGAGAGATTGATAGAGAGAGAGTGATTGCGAGATGGGAGGGGGGGGAGGGGGGGAGGGGGTGGGGAGGGGGGGGAGGGGGGAGGGGGGAGGGGGGGGGAGGGGGGGAGGGGGGGGGGGAGGGGGTGGGGGAGGGGGGGGAGGGGGAGGGAGAGAGAGAAATGGAGAGAAAGAGAATAGATGTTAGAAGTGGAATCTAAGATCAGAATCTACATGACTGTATTCAAAGCTGTCATTGATGGTGTAAAAGGATTGATGGAGAGTGGGAAGATAATGGGGCAGTGGGACATGAGAATCTGACCCTTGCATTAGAGGATAATTGGCCACTCTGTTAAGTTTGATAGGAAAGGTATTTCAGCATAATTGAATGGGCTTTGTGAGGTTGCAGATATTGAAAAGGGTACAAATGTGGACATATTTTGACGTCAGAATGGAAGTACCTTTTTTGTCTCCCATGACTATGACTTATGAACATTTAGGATGGCAATGTGAACCTCAAATCCATTTGTAAGGGATACACAGGTCCCCCATCAGCAGCAGAAATAACACCTTGCCAACCCAAGCATCAAGCCACATACCTTGTCAACCATCTCCTGCCCACTTTTGGCAGAGTTTACAGATCACACATCACCCACTTCAAAAACCCTCAAAACCAGAATGGAAGCAAGTCACCCTTGACCAGAAAGGTTATCGAAGAGAAAGGAGAGGGGGGAGAGCATTACTGTGCCCTATTGTAAATGGAGCATAACGGAATGAAGAAGAATAGTTGTTTTCCCACTATTGCCCGAGGTTAGAAAAAGGAAGGATTAGATTTATTTGCAGAATTTGCATCAACACTGACGCCAGTGCTGAGGATAATTACAAACATTCAATTTTATACCAGTGCGAATTACATGCTAGAGATGCCATGTGAGTTTCATGGCAGTGATTTAATTAAAACTTCCAGCTTGGTTTTACGGTGCTGCAGCAGTACTTCAACCGAAGTCGCAGAATAGAAATACTAATGCCCCGCAATACTAAAACCAGCATTAACAGAACAATCCCCTGCAAAAGCACAAAGTCACCTCTGTTAAGTTGCAAAGAAGAACACAAAAGCATGTAATCCCCATGTCACTGAAAAGTCTTTCAAATTTCAGCTGATAGCAATTGAGGCACAGCAATAATGGTTCTTTTTCATTCAGTTCTACTCCATAGGGTGAGTAGGACGAAAGACCCTGCTGGGGAAATCAGACACGCAGCAAGAAAAGGTCAAATGATGTTCATCCAAAGCCTATTTTAAAGAGACAGGGACTTTGATACTTTTGAGTCTTTATTTCAACTTGTGTGTGAGATTACTGGACTTCAGTTTCATTTGAAGAAGGCATTACTTTTGCTCTCTTCTCCTGCATTTACCAGTAGTTTAGTTTAGTTTAGAGATACAGCGTGGAAACAGGCCCACCGGGTCCGCGCCGACCAGCGATCCTCGCACATTAACATTATCCTACACACACTAAGGACAGTTTTTACATTTACCAATCCAATTTACCTACATACCTGTTTGTTTTTGCAGTGTGGGAGGAAACTGAAGATCTTGGAGAAAACCCATGCAGTCACATGGAGAACGTACAAACTCCGTACAGACAGCACCCGTATTCGGGATCAAACCCGAGTCTCCGGCGCTGCAAGTGCTGTAAGGCAGCAACTCTACTGCTGCTCCATCGTGCCGCCCATTCTCACGCACTGTTACTGAACAAAGAAGTAATCAATATTACTGAGGTGGGAATTAAAATATTCTCCTGTCTGCCTATGTTTTGAAAACCATATAATATAACATGGGATTTGGGCTTGTATTTATCATTTTTTAATCTTGATGTGTTAAATAATAGTCATAGAATCATACAGCATGGAAACAGGCCCATCAGCCCAACTTGGCCACGCCGACCAACATGCCCCATTTACACTAGTCCCACCTGCCTGCATGTGGCCCACATCCCTCTAAACCTGTCCTATCCATGTACCTGTCTAAAAGTTTCTTAATGTGGGAAATCACTTAAAAAGATGTGAGTTTTTGTTTGCTAGTTATAACAGACCGGAAAGTGCACCAAGGCATCGACATTTATTCACAATGGCCTCGGACGATTATCATTTGATGAGAATGAATCATCGGCAAAATGAAGGACCTGGTCATTGAATTCAGGAAGTGGGGTGGAGCATCAATGGCGCTGAAGTGGAGATGGTCCAGAACTTTGAGTGCCCAGGTGTAAATATCACCAACAATTTGTCCTGGTCGAACCACATTGACACTACAGCCAAGCAATCACACCAAAACTAAGTAGACCTAAACATTTCAGCCTGAAACTGAATGTGAAACCAGTCTTCATCCAACAATCCATTATTTTGAGCTAATTCATCATCCTGCCTTATTGCACATGCAGCAATTTAAAATAACCTGTTCCCAGGCTGGTTCCATAGCACACAGCTGGAAAGGATACAGAAAAGATTTACGAGGATGTTGCCAGGACTCCAGGGTCTGAGTTATATGGGAGAGGTTGAGCAGGCTGGGTCTCTATTCCTTGGAGCGCAGGAGGATGAGGGGTGATCTTATAGAGGTGTATAAAATCATGAGAGGAATAGATCGGGTAGATGCGGAGTCTCTTGCCCAGAGGAGGTGAATTGAGAACCAGAGGACATAGGTTTAAAGTGAAGGGGAAGAGATTTAATAGGAACCTGAGGGGTAACTTTTTCACACAAAGGGTGGTGAATGTATGGAACGAGCTGCCAGAGGAGGTAGTTGAGGCAAGAACTACTGTAACGTTTAACAAACAATTAGACATGTACATGGTTAGGGAAGGTTTAGAAGGATATGGTCCAAATGTGGGCAGGTGGGACGTGTAGATGGGACATTTTGGTCGATGTGGCCAAGTTGGGACGAAGGGCCTGCTTCCACACTGGATGACGCTACGCAAGTTTTGCCTGTTATATCTCTTGCCTGTGAGAATCTGTTGTATTGAGGACTTCCAGATGGATGAGCAATCTGTAGCAAGTGTTGTAGCAGTTTGCATATGCTAACTTTCCGTAGCTGCATTGGGAATTGGTGAAGGAAGTTCTGAGCAGATATGTTCATTCCATAAAAAAAGACAATCTTTTCTACTGCGTTTGCCACTACCACTCACTTTCCTTTTTTGTGAAAGAGCAAGGATCAGTTATCAGCTCCATCTTCATGTTATTTAAGTGTCGAAAAGTGTGTAGAGTATTAATGGAAGGGGATGAGAGATTGTTATTTCACATAATGAAATAAAGTAGTAAGTCAAAAGGAGACACAAGTAGCTGCAGATGCTGATTTACAAAAGATGACACAAAATGCCGGAGTAAAGTCAACAGGTTAGACACCATCTCTGGAGAACAGATAGGTGATTGTCAATCAGTCTTAAGAAGGGTCCTGAACTGAAAGGTTATCTGTTAATTTTCTTCAGAGATCCTGCTTGACCAGCTGAGTTAACCCAGCACTTTGTAAGAATTCAAAAGCCCGTATTCAACTTTATTTTTTCTGGTCAGGTCATTGAATTTTTTGCTGCTTTGTGTCTAAATTCATGGAAGTGATGTTCCTGGTGAAGATTAACCCTAGTAATCACTGTCTGGATCGGTTTATTATTCTGCTTTGGCATCCTTTTTCCATCAGATGTAAGCATTAGCATCTCCACTGATCTGAATTTTTTGAGCACTCGTCTAGTTCGTTATATTTATTTAGTTTTAGTTTATTCTTTTAGAGATACAGTGGGGCAACAGGCCCATCGGCCCACCAGGTCCGCACCGACCAGCGATCCCTGCACATTAACACTACCCTACACACGCACGAGGCACAATTTTACATTTTCAGCAAACCAATTAACCTACAAGCCTGTATGTCTTTGGAGTGTGAGAGGAAACCGAAGATCTCGGAGAAAACCCACGCAGGTCACAGGGAGAATGTAAAACTCCATACAGACAAGTACCCGTAGTCAGGATTGAACCCAGGTCTCTGGCGCTGCAAGTGCAGTAAGGCAGTAGCTCTACTGCTATGCCACAGATTATTTTCTGCAAACCATTTCAGTGAAGTGAATGCATCTTCCTTTCAAGAGGTCAAGAGGTCATAAATAATAGGAGCAGAATTAAGCCATTCGGCCCATCAAGTCTACTCCGCCGTTCAATCATGGCTGATCGATCTCCCTCCCAACCCCATTCTCCTGCCTTCTCCTCATAACCCCTGACACCCATACTAATCAAGAAGCTATATATTTCTGCATTAAAAATATCCATTAACGGTCTCCACAGCATTCTGTGGCATAGAATTCCACAGATTCACCACCCTCTAACTAAAGAAATTCCTCCTCATCACCTTCCTAAAGGAACGTTCTTTAATTCTGTGACTATGACCTCTCGTCCTAGACTCTCCCACTAATGGAAACATCTGCTCCACATTCACTCTATCCAAGCCTGTATTTACACACTAGATATTTCTCCAGGTCGGTGGATTTCTGCCAATCCATCTTATCGCTGATGTGATCATAGCAGGTGGTCTTCTTACCATTTGTTCATTAAACTAAAATGACCTCTTGACCTCTACAGTAAAACTTGACCTCTTTAGCAACTAAAACTCCCAAAACCATAGTCATGCTACCTCCTTGAAATCCACTGCAGTTAAAAATCTCCTTGAAGTATAATAATAATAATAATAACAATACATTTTATTTATATAGCGCTTTTCATATACTCAAAGACGCTTTACAGAGATTTTGAGAACATAGGGAAATGAATAAATAGATAAATAAGTAAATAAATAAATGAACAGAGAAAGGAGACAGAAGGTGAGGTGACCTTCAGTGGTTGAAGGCAATACTGAACAGGTGAGACTTCAGCGATGTTTTGAATGTGGTGAGTGTGGGGGAGTCTCTAACTAGGGGAGTCTCTAGTATGTCCCCACAATTATTCTGAAGAAGGGTTCCCACTGAAACGTCACCTATCCATGTTCTCCAGAGATGCTGCCTGACCTGCTGAGTTACTCCAGCACCTTGTGTCTTTCCTTGAAGTAATTCCTGCTCTCTTTTCCCCTCTCACGTTTTACCCTTAAATTTCTTCTCCTCAAAAATGCTTCCTGCATCCTCTCCTTGGACTGCAACCATCTGTTCATAAGTCGTTTTTGGTTTGAATTGCTTGTCAAGCAGTGAATCTTCATGGTCAATGCAGATGCGACGCACACCACCTGAATTATTTGACTGCTAAACTAAGAATGCTTTATCTTAAACCAACACTACTTTGAAAATCAAAAAAACGTAAACTGACAAAACAAAAGAGAACAACTTTGATCCCAAAGGATAAAGGTTAACACTTGTCCTTTCATTTTTGAGAGCTTGACTGAAATTCAGTCAAGACAGTCTCCTTGTCCTTCTGCATTAAAATCCCATCTGACAAGGAAAACGGGGACAAATGAAATTCAGATTCTAATGGGTAAAGACAAGCCAGTCGGTAAATCCATTAACAATGAACAAATTATTGATTGTTAATTTTCTCTCCAAAAAGTCAAATGAAATCTGAATGAGTTTCTTATACTTGACTGCTAGATGAAAATCAAGTCTATAACCTCAAGGGTAACAATTTAGCAATTAAGGTCTGAAAATCGAGGTAAATATTTGTTTCATTATCCATTTGGGATAAATTAAAAAAACGACCAAGGGAGGCTTTCATATGTTTGCCAAGCAATAATCTTTACCAGCAGACAGTGATGTTTGTTGTGTTGCTTGTTCATGCCACTGAAATCATACTGCAGCCTGCTGATGTCAATTAGCAGAATAACTGAAAACGATTCAGCTTTAGACATAAAATGAACTTAATAAAAAAAACATTTGCAGATGCCACCTAATAGAAAACAAGTGGACATTGGAATTGTTACAAGGGTTATTCTCTGCTTAAGGGGTTAATGTAGAAGATCTGATAAAATATCCACTTATAAAGACTAATAGAATTGCGAATTCTTGTCATATTAGTGACACTATCTTGGCCTTGATCTGTCTGAAAACTTATGAACAAGACAATGGACCTATAAACTACAAATGGACAATTAATGTGAAAGAGTATAAAATTAACGTAGTCTATGGTTACTCTGAAATTTAAAACCCATTTTCCATGAATAATAACTTTCTGTTTTATGGCAAATTTAAGCTTTCAAAGTGAGGTTTTTGTGAATTTGGAGTCAGCTACTTAGGGGGAGAATTTGTGGGAATAAAACAGAAGGGATAATGTGGCAAATGGGATTAACGTAGATAAGACATTATGGTCAGCATGGATGAAGTGGGCAGAAAGGGCCTGTATTTTAGGCTTAGGGTTAGGTTTATTATTGTCACGTGTGCCGAGGTAGAGTGAAAAGCCTTGTTTTGCATGTTATCCAAATAGATCCGATGTAACAGACATAGATACAAACTCACGTACAATAAATGGAGCAAAGGGGAAGATACAGAATGCAGAATATAGTTCTTAGGATTGTTGTGCATTGTAGTGCATCAGTTCCTTAGACAAGGTCCAATATTCTCAATGGGGTAGAGGTGAATTGAACAGTACCGTAGCTTGTGGAAGGACTGTTCGGGAGGTGGATAGTGAAGGGGAAGAGGTTGTGTTCCCTTCTGTCAGATGGTACGGTATCAGTGGTGTGATTTAGTTGAGTTTAGTTTAGAGATACAGCGCGGAAACAGGCTCTTTAGCCTACCGAATCCGCACTGAGCAGCGATTTTCACACATACAGGAATAATTTTACATTTAAACCAGGCCAATTAACGTGCAAACCTGTACGTCTTTGGAATGTGGGAGGAAACCGAAGATCTCAGAGAAAACCCACGCAGGTCACGGGGAGAACGTACAAACTCCGTACAGACAGCACCCGTAGTCAGGGACGAACCCGGGTCTCTGGCTCTGTAAGGCAGCAACTCTACCGCTGCGCCACCGTACCGCACTTTCTATGATTTTCGTATTCCCAGCATGATTTTGTTGAACCAGTTTGAAAATATATCAATATTTGTAACTTATAATTTTTAAGTGTAGAAAGTATTACATTTATTGCGCACCAATTATGTATCATCTTTAAATTGCCAGAGAAGATTTGAAAATTGTTGTCGGGGCCTAAACAATCTCCTCCCTTGCCTCCTAAAACAGCCTGGGATAAATATTTGTTTTTATGTAACAAATATTACTCTACTATTTCTCTTTTTGGTGAAAATGTTCTCTTATCTAGGCCTACATTAAAGTTTTTGGCTGGCCTCAGGGCAGTGCTCATTGTTAATAATGAAGGGTTCATAAAACATGTGCATTGTATCGTGGCAATGTTAGCACAATGCATTATCGAAATTAAGGTATATGCTTGTAACTGGAAGTATATGGTATAGGCTTGTAACTGGAAGCTTTTGATCTTGCCAGGATCCACTGTTACCAAGACCGTCTAAGTTTGAAGGGCCATGCTATTTCTTATATCTCCAAATTGTAAGAAATGGTCGCAGTTCTTACGTAAAAATACCTTCCTACCCGTGTAAAAAAATAAAACAATGCACTCTCGCAGAACATAGAACACAGAGCATACAGTACAGCAGCAGGTCCTTTGACCCACGATGTCCGTGCTGAACATGACGTCAGGCTAAACTGAACTCCTCTGCCTGCACATGATACACATTCCTCCATTTCCTGCATATCCATGTGCCTATCTTAAATCCTTAAATGTCGCTATTGTATCTGCCTCCTTCACTGTCCCTGGTAGTGCGTTCCTGCCCCCCATCACTCATTGTGTGAAAAATGCCCTGCACATTTCCTTCAAATTTGTCCTTCTCCCCTTAAAGCTATGCCCTCTAGTCGGGGTACTGATTGAGAATGATCAGCCATGATCACATTGAATGGCGGTGCTGGCTCAAAGGGCCGAATGGCCTCCTCCTGCACCTATTGTCTATTGTCTATTGTCTATTGTCTTTGACATTTCCACCCTGGTTAAAAAAGGTTTTAATTGTTTACCCCATCTATGTTTCTCATAATTTTCTATACTCTCCCCAGCCTCCAATGCTCCAGAGTAAACAATTTAGGTTTGTCAACCCTCTCCTTCTTCTTATTCTTCTTATCGTGTCCGCACGTGCTAGATATTGTGTTTCAGCCAAAACTCTCCTTATTACTAACCAGGCAGAATTGCAGCAAACCCCTTCTATACCCTCTCCGGAACCTCCTGTAATGTGATGACCAGAAATGCACATATAGGGCCTGTCCCACAGGCGATTTTAAGGCGACTGCCGGCGACTAGGCTGTCGCCGAATGTTCGCCGGGGTGTCGCGGGCATGATCGTGAGGAGTCTTCAATGAATCGTAGCGGATCTCGGTGCGTCGCGGAAAAATTTACCTGCCAGAAATTTCTCGGCGACCGCTGGCTTGTCGCCAGGTATCATAGCTTATTGCGGGCGCTGTCGCATGCTGTCCCCAGGTTTGCTAGGTTGTCACAGATGCATTTAGAAGCACGTAATATTAAATTAAGAAAAGGCATTTGAAGATACCAGAAGATAGTTTTGTTTAACCAATTAATTTACCGTCAGGACATTTGACAGGTAGATTGGAGGCGAGAGTTTGACGGTCAGGTAAATGTGGGAATTTTGCGATGTTTCCGAAGATGGTGTAATCTCTTAGCCAGGTGCTAGTTTCACAAAGAAAGTAACTTGTATCGACCTGACTCGGCATTGTCGTGGTCATTGTCGCAGGGTAAAATAAAATTTTGGCGTTCTGCTACAACTTTGATAGTCGCTGGCAGTCGCCTCAAAAATCACGTATCTGGGACAGGCCCTTTAAACTCCAAATGCAGCCAAACCAAAGTCCTGCAACATAACTTCCTGACTCTTATACTCAAAGTCTTGAAGAAGGCAAGTATACCATAGGCCTTCCTTGCCAGTTTATCTACTTGTGTTGCCACTTTTGGAGCTATGGACTTGTGCGCCAAGATCCCTATGTACGTTAATTACGTTAAAGGTCTGGCCGTTAACTGTACACTTTCCCCATTACATTTGATCTCCCAAAATTCAACACCTCACACTTGCTCGGACTAAATTCCATCTGCCATTTCTCTGCCCATTTCTGTAGCTCTACATCTGCTTTGTTACAAAAAATCTACTGCTTGTTCCATTTGAGGCGTGCACGTGGTGGGAGTGTCCCGGTCAGCCGTGCGGGCTCGATCCACCCGCCGAACAACCGCGCTGCCGCCGACCAGGGGACTGCGGTGAACCCGGGCGATGAGGCCTCTCTGGGCCGAAGCAACCTCAGCAGTGGTGGCGATGGGAGCCTCAGCGGCTGCGGGAGACTCGACAGCGGCAGCAGAAGCCATGGTGGCAGTGGGGCTTCAGCGGCAGCAGTGAAGGCCTCGGCGGAGGCGTAGGCCTCGGCGGAGGTGTGGGACTCGGCAACAACATGGGCCTCAGCGGCAGTGGGAACCTCGGTGGCGGTGGGGCCTCGTGGTCGATGAGCGTGAGGGGGGAGGGGAAGACAATGGGGACCTGGCGTGGGGGGACCAACGTGAGGGATGGTGGGAGAACCAAGGGGGACCCGGTGTGGGGGAGGGGGGCCACTCTAGTTTAGAATCCTCTGCCCAGGGGATAAGTCTGTGTTTGTTTGTTTGTTTGTTTGTTTATTTGTTCCGATGAAGGCGCTGTGCACACGGCACCCAGACAACAGTTGCTTTCCTTTTTCTTTTTGTTTTCACTTTTAATTTCAAGTTTTCATTTACCTTGTGTGTTGTGACTGTTGCCAGACCAACTTCCCTCCGGGGATAAGTAAAGTGTTATCGTATCGTATCGTAACGTATGGCGATCCATGTGAGGAGCTTTGACCTGGATTCCTCTGTCAGTGGCCTTTTGTCAGGTTTTGCTGCTTTGCTGCTTTCTTGCTGCTATTTCAGTGGGAATGCATGGAGAGGTTGTAGTCTTTTTGTCTCCAGGAAGCAAATTGAAGATATTTGATTTGATACAAATGTAGGGAGTTATGCAGATGGCATCCTCAGCTGACCCACATACTCACTGTTCTTCAGCCTGTTCTGTTTAATGTGCCCAGCTCAATTATTAAGATGCTCCAACTAACATACAGTCCACTATGAAAAATCACATTTGCTATCAATTGAAATTCAGGAAAAGTTCTTTCGCAAAAGTATTGAGATATTTGTTCTATGAGTCGTAAGCAGGCGCAAATAAAATTAAATCAGATCTTTCCGGCTGAGTAAGAATCATTCATCTTGAATCTTTTTCCTTTTAGCTCTCACATTTTCAGCACTCAAAAGCAGCTACCATAATGAAGGCAGCTCACCTCATGTACACACTCATGAGTTATGGCATTATGCATCCAATTGTAGATGAAGGCATACAGATGTTGCACATCAAAGAATATTACAAATTCCAATGTCTATGAAGCCCGGTACAATTTATATAAGTTTCTACTTCAAGGCATTGAATGTAAGTACCGGGGAACAAATGTAAACCCATCCTTCTTAAAGAGTATTTCAAAATTAGCATTAAGAATGATTGTTGATAAGTATTTCTCAATCCTTCAAATCCTACCTGATTTTCTTGCATGGAAGTGTCATGTTTGCCATTATATCCCCATAAAAAATCCTCTGCTCGTCGATATCAGTGACATTGTTCTAAAATAACAACAAGGTGCAATGTGCTCTATAAGTGTGTGGGAATAGGTAGTGAAGTCATTACAGATGATTCCCCTATAATTTATCAGAATAGGTCCACATGAAGAAATTTCCACTCTGTGGCTAACAAAACAAAAGGAGGGCAATTTAATCATCTGCATCAAAGACTGCTTTAAGGTGAGGAAGGATGAGGAGGAATAATTTGATGTGGGGGCATAGGTTGCCATTTATGACTGTTCAGAGCCGCTTATGTGCTTTGATGCTGAAATCTGGCTGGATTCGGATGTCATAAGGATGGTCAAGGAATGTGGGAAAGGGGGTGCCTCGTTGAAAGGTTAGGATGATATTTTTACAATTGAGATGTTTGGTGAAAGGATTTGTGGAAAAAAGGGAACAGAGAAAGGGCAGCAAAGTGGCGTAACAGTGGAGCTACTGCCTTAGACTGCCAGAGACCCGGGTTCAATCCTAACTACGGGTGCTTGCTGTACTGAGTTTGTATGTTCTCCCTGTCACCTGCGTGGTTTTTCTCTGAGATCTTCAGTTTCCTCCCACACTCCATTGATGTACAGGTTTGTAGGTTAATTGGCTTGGTATAAATGTAAATTGTCCCTGGTGTATTTAGGATAGTGTAAGTGTGCAGGGATTGCTGGTCGGTGTTGACTCAGGGCAGTATCTCGCAAAACCAAAAAAGCTATGGTTGTGAGGGACCAAGAAATAAAATAGTTTGACCATCATTCTGGTGGAAACTGAGTTGGACAAACAGAAGGTTGTGGACAAGATGAGCTTGGAGGGCTTGGAGAGGTCATGAGGAAAGATGGCAGAAAAACTAGCAAAATATATGATTGCTGAACTGAGAGAGCCTTGTGGGAATTCTCTATGAATGCATTCACTAATGCATTTCCTGCTTTACAATAGTGACTCCATTTAAGAATACTTAACTGCTATTATTCTTTCGAGTTCCTCAAAGTCCACATCAGTGTTGAACAGCAGGACAGAAGGTGCTATTGAAATGCAACTTGATGTAAAAGGCACTTCTTAAAATGTAGCTCTTTTCTTTCTGGGGTAGATTTGACCAAACGTGTTGGCAGAAGGAAAGGGCAAAGCATAAATAGTTTCAAAATCAGTGACAAAGTTGTCCTTGAGCTCCCTACATTTGTGGAAGATTAGGGTGATGGAAGCAGTCAAGCATGCAACACTTTCGTTATGAATGCCAAGTGTAAAAACAGAACTAATTCTAATTGCTTTTATTATCACCTTTAGTTATTTTGTAGCTAAATGCATTTTACTAATTTTTCTGCCAAATTGCAACATCCTATTTATCTATATTAGTTTTCTTCTCTTTGTGTTCTACCTCTTTACTGTTTTAGCCTATATTGGACCAAGTGGACCCGTTGGGCCCAAAACTTTCCTGCATTGGTGCAGCACCCTCTCCTCCCTCCCTCCACCACCCCTCCCCCCTCCCTCCCCCTCCATCACCCCCCCTCCAACCACTTCCCCTCCCCTTCCCCTTCCCCTTCCCTTCCCCTCCCCCACTCCATCCTCCCTCCTCCCCTCCCCCCCCTCAGATCAATTAATTACAGACCCATAGCCCAATATTGCTGGTGGATAAGATTTTACGTCTTCACAAGAGATAAAGTTAATATTTACTGAGAAATACGTGTGGTAATTAAAGCTAGTTAGTATGGTTTTGTAAAGGGTGAGTCAAACAATTTTAACTGTTTATTTGAGACAATACCAAATTGTATTTTTAAAGGAAGCACAGCGAACGTTATCCTCCTAGATTTTCAAACATTGTTTGATGGGGCATAGTTTTGAAGTGAGTGTGATAGAATGCATAGGAAATGTACCAGATAGACTATAGTGATTGATGAATATTTTTCATTGTGGAGGGTTATAATCAATGCTTATCCCCTTGGGTCAGTGTTTGGCCACACTCCTGATTCACAGCCCTAAATGATATGGATTTAGATTTATGGGACTACTAATAAATCTGTAAATGATGCATAACATGAGAAGGATAATAATTGACGTCATTGTGACTTCATTATCGTAGTGGGTTGGTCAGCTAAAAGGAAGCTGAGAAATCTTTCAGGCGCAGATTTACAGCCAGATTGTTCACTCTATTTTAGGCTATTAAAATCTGCAAATTGCCCATGTGTTAATAATATACAAAACCTATCCTGATTTTGTTACAGAAATGGGTGGTTTATTAGAAGCTCTGGTTAATTCACGTACATTCCCGCTCCCGGCTGACATTAATTGTCTGTTATCCCAGGATCATCGGAATGCAAAACTAAGTACCAGCATTTCTCTCTAATGCAGAACACCTTTCCAATCTTTTCTCTGAAACTTGTCCACCAGACATGGTTGGAAAATGGTCTACAATACCCTCCCTTCATACTACTACATCATAACTTCTGCTCTCCTTAAATATTAATCATTGACCTTTTCCAATTTTTCATCTGCGCGCTCTCGTTTAGCAATATCTTAGAAACAATAATAGTGATTTAGAGATACAATGTTGAAACAGGTCCTTTGGCCGGCTGAGTCTGCACCGACCAGCAGTTACCCATACAATAGATCTATCCGACACTCTCGGGACAATTTACAGAAGCCAATGAACCTACAACCCCGGGAATGTGGGAGGTAACCGGAGCACCCAGAGTAAACCCACGCGATCACTGGGAGAACGTACAAAATCCACACAGGCAGCACCCGTGGTCAGGATCGAACACGGGTCTGTGGCGCAGTAAGGCAACAGCTCTACTGCTGCGCCACTGTGCCGCCCTTGCCACCATCATAATGTTCAGGATAATCTTGAAGATATCCTTCTGTACCACACCGCCAGCTCAATCTGCACATCTGTCCTTCACGCCACCAATACAATCGTCTCCAAAACGTCAGTTTATATCGGCAGGGAATATAAAATTTCTTGCGGCTAAATAGTTGGATGAACAAAGCCATTATCTTCAGTGTCTGGCACAAACTCCGGCTCTTGACTACCCCATTCATTAGTATCAATTTAAGGCTGCCAAATTATAATATTGCACGCACTCAAAATCTGGAGAAAAAAAATTGAAATACTGGTAGTACTCAGCAGGCCAGGCAGCTTGTGATGAGTTAATATTTCAGTTCAATTATCTTGTCTAGACTAATAAAATGAGTTGTCAAAATGTGGTTTTGAAACTTCAACAAGGAATAAACAGAACTACAATTAAGCCAGAGACTGTAGCCAATGGAAGATATTTTTCTTGACAAATCTTCCACTGGGGGTCAACATGTCTACATTGGCCAGACTTTGCTTGTTATCTACTAGTCTTACTTATTGTTAGATCGGTGGTGAACTATGCACTATCAATGCTTAGGACAGTTTACTAACAGTTTTAAATATTAGATAAGCTGAATTCACAAACTTACAGGCAAACAAACCCTTGTGAAATAAGTGCTTGAAACTTAATCGCCTTTCAGTCTTACATCAAAAACACGACTAGCTCATCTGGTGTGGAAACCAGGCTGCAAGTTGGAGGGGACTTTGTTCAAAGACGGATCATAATACGGTAGGAATATGTTTTCTTCGTGTGTTTACCAAGTCAGCTTCAATTGGACCAATCCTGTTCTTCCACTTGTAATTTAATATTTTCTTCTGTTTCTTGATGCACTAACAATTAATTTCCTTGTGGGTATAATCTTTCCTGGGCCAATTATGATGTGAGAACCATCGACATTTTTCAGAACTAGTAAATAATACCCAATACATCCTTTCCACTGTAACATAAAACTAGGGATTTGGTAAGAGGACGTCCACACCCTATGCATATTTTAATTATTAAACACATCAGTTGTTTTTATTAAAGTAGATTCATCAAAACCTGGTATCGAATTTCATTGCTAAAAGTACCCAGCATTCGGTGTCCTTCTTAATTAACTGCAGGCAGAGACGTGAAGACTTCTTGATGAATACGTCTGACCTGATGAGATTTGTCACTATTGTCCACGCTTTTTACTTGTCAATGTTCTCATTCACATATTAGAACATTCAAACCTTCCTGTAATCACTGGGACATTCACAGGACAGTGAATGCATGGGGTATAGCCATAATCATGGGCTGCATCGTGGTGCAGCGGTAGATTTGCTTCCTTACAGCGACAGAGACCCAGGTTTGATCCTGATTATGAGTGCTGTCTGTACGGAGTTTGTACGTTCTCCCCGTGACTTCCATGGGTTTTCTCAGGGATCTTCGGTTTCCTCCTGCACTCCAAAGACGTATAGGTTTGTAGGCTAATTGGCTTGGTAAAACTGTAAATTGTCCCAAGTGTATGTAGGATAGCATTAATGTGCGGGGATCGCTGGTCAGCGTGGACTCAGTGGGCCGAAGGGCCTGTTTCTGCACTATATCTCTAAATTAAACTAAACTAGTCATTGTTACCTTCCTCTGATTTTGCCACACCATAATTAAGCAACTTGAGTATTTATGATCAAAAATTGTTGTCTGCAGTTTAGGGAATGAGAAATTGTGCATAGTTGCAATATGATGTCTTTCAGAAGGACTGAGAGCTAGCCTTTAAGATGGATGCAAAATAAAGAAAAGTAAATATTTTTTCTGTCCAGTTAACATTTGCTTTCAACCAAATCCATGAAAGCTAATGGCATTGCATTTTGTCTTAGTCAAACAGCATGCAGACTGACAGTTGGAGCACTGCATCTGGCCTGACCAACAAATATCCATCGAGAGTGATTTCATTTTTTCTCTTGCATGTACATAAGGAGAAATTTCCAGTTGCCATTGAACCCATCAACCAGTATGTTTTTAGCATGTTGGAGGATTCTGCAGCAGGAGAGGGAAACCCCCACACAGTCACAAAAATGCTGAAAAAGCGGTCTCGACCCGAAACGTCACCCATTGCTTCTCTCTGGAGATGCAGCCTGTCCCGCTGAGTTTCTCCAGCATTTTGTGTCTATCTTCGGTTTATATCTTCTTCAGAAGAAGGGTCTCGAGCCGAAACGTCACCCATTCCTTCTCTCGTGAGATGCTGCCTGTCCCGCTGAGTTACTCCAGCATTTTGTGTCTGCCTTCATGTATCCCAATGTTGATGAGGGCAGGTTAACTTCCGTACTCGCCCATAAAGTAATAAGCTATTTGGAGAAATGAAACAGTTGGCAGTGATGAGCTTTGGGAGTCTTCAAGTTAAGTAAAAACTGAAATGTGTGCACACCTTATTATTTGGATGACATTGCAAATTCCTTGAAGAAATCTTAAATAATTTCACATCTTTGCAAAAAGCAATGGGCTTCTGTTTGATGATCTGCCTTTACTTTAAGAAAATAACTGCAGATACTGGTACAAATCGAAGGTATTTATTCACAAAATGCTGGAGTAACTCAGCAGGTCAGGCAGCATCTCAGGAGAGAAGGAATGGGTGACGTTTCGGGTCGAGACCCTTCTTCAGACTGATGTCGCATCAGTCTGAAGAAGGGTCTCGACCCAAAACGTCACCCATTCCTTCTCTCCTGAGATGCTGCCTGCCTTTACTTTACTGTCTGTAAATCTAAATATTGCAGAAACAATGCAGTGATGTAATGAGATTACTGCATCAGTAATCAACACTGTCATGTACTCCTCGGTTTACAAATAATATGAAAAGTCTGCAAGGCGTTTTACTTCCCGAGGCAGGCCATTTAACTGGCATCTAGTAATTAGGGACATTTTAGTACTTGGCTTCATTTTATGGCCAAACTGCCCTTTGTGAATTAAAATCTGAGTGGTTCACAGCTTCCTAATCCTTCTTGTTGAATTGCTCAGCCATGTTCTTAATTCTAAACCCTTTCTTTTAAAATCAAAAATATTTATTCAAATATTAAAATAATATATACAATACAATAAAACCAAAACAGAACCCACCACCAGAATACTATACAAACAAATATACAAATTGAAACTATTATACAATTATATTACAATCCCCATCCAGGATACATCCAATCCCCCGTGGTGCCCAGCGGTCCCGGAAATCCTCCAGGGTGCCCGTGGACAGCGCGCAGTCCCTCTCCAAACACACCCGGGCGTGGATGTAACCCCGGAAAAGGGGTAGGCAGCTGGCTCTGGCAGAGCCCTCTTCCGCCTGGCGCTGTGAGTCGCGGATGGCCAGCTTGGCCAAGCCCAGGAGCAACCCAATCAGGATCATTCTAAACCCTGGAGGTTTTTGACTTTACTTTTTCTTTCAAAAAATAACTGGTTAGATAACATGGGGTGGCACAGTGGTTAAGTGGCTACAGCGCCAGAGACCCGGGTTCGATCCTGACCAAGGGTACTGATTGTATGTAGTTTATACGTTCTCCCTGTGTGGATTTTCTCTGGGTGCTCTGGTTTCCTCCCACACTCCAAAGACGTACAGGTCTGTAGGTTAATTGCCTTTGGTTAAAAAATTGAAAATTGTCCCTGATGTGTGTAAAATAGTGTTCGTGTGCAGGGATCACTGGTCAGCACGGACTCGGTGGGCTGAAGAGCCCGTTTCCATACTGCATATCTAAACTAAACTAAACTAAGCATTACTTTTATGGAACTTTTGAATTGGGAAGTGGAGAGAAAATAAAACCAGTTACAACAAGACCTATTTGAAAGAAATCTATTTCACTTTAAATATTTGTAGGAAGGAAGTGAAGATGCTGGTTTAAACCGAAGATAGACCCAAAATGCTGGAGTGACTCAGCCGGACAGGCAGCATCTCTGGAGAGAAGGAATGGGTAATGTTTTGGGTCAAGACCTTCCAGGTCAGAAGAAGGGTCTCGACCCGAATCGTCAACCATTCCTTCTCTGTCGAGATGCTTCCTGCCCCGCTGAGATACTCATCTTCACTTTAAATATTAATTTTGACTTTTATTGTTTCTATTTGCAACATATTCTTTGGGTGATTCTGGTCAGATACAAAAGACATGAGTATAGGTATTGTGTAACCCAGCATTGAAACATTGTAGGGAGCATTAAAGTTGCAGGTTTAACTCAGCATGACCTGATGAAGTATAAGTTGCGAGACACATCGCAACTCTACAAATTGATATCTGTCAGGTACCTCTCCAATTTCCCTTACTAATCATTGATCGTCCCTCAGAAGGCAGTGGAGGCCAATTCTCTGGATGCATTCAAGAGAGAGCTAGATAGAGTTCTTAAGGATAGCGGAGTCAGGGGGTATGGGGAGAAGGCAGGAACGGGGTACTGATTGAGAATGATCAGCCATGATCACATTGAATGGCGGTGCTGGCTCGAAGGGCCGAATGGCCTCCTCCTGCACCTATTGTCTGTTGTCTATTGTCTATCATTACATCTACCACCCTCGCATGCAATGGGTTCCAGAGAACAGTACAGCACAAGGACAGGCCCTTCGGCCTGCAATGTCTGTGCTGAACATGACGCCAAAACCATCACTTATCTACCTGCACATAACCCATATCCCTCCATTCCCTGCATATCCATGTGCCCATCCAAATGTCTTTTATGTGCCAGTAACGTTTTTGCTTCCACCACCATCTCTGGCAACATGTTCCAGGCACTCACCACCAGCTGTGTACAAAGACTTGCCTCTCACATCTCATTTAAGCTTCGCCCCTCTCACCCTAAAGCTAGCCAGTACCAAAGTTCCAGGTCACTACCTTCAATACATAAAAAGTTCTTCCTTGTACCTCTAAGGCTATGTTTTCCTTGCCCTCATTTTACCAACTTTGTCAAACTTATTTAAAACTCTTCAAATCTTGTTTCTCTCCCAACCTGCCAAGTCCTTCTGCAGACTCCATGTTTCCTCAACACTATCCTGCCTCTCCACCTATCTTCGTATCATCCACAAACCTGCCCACAAAGCCATCAATTCCATCTTGCTTTGGCGTATCTCAATATTGCCCTCTTCCCTTTTCACCATTAGGTCATAAAGTCATAAGGAATAGGAGTAGAATTAGGCCATTTGGCCCATCAAGTCTACTCCGCCATTCAATCATGACTGATCTATCTCTCCCTCCTAACCCCATTCTCTTGCCTTCTCCCCATAACCTCTGACACCTGTGCTAATCAAGTATCTATATATATCTGCCTTAAAAATATCCACTGACGGCCTCCACAGCCTTCAGTGGCAAAGAATTCCACAGATTCACCACCCTCTGACCAAAGAAATGTCTTCTCATCATCTTCCTAAAAGAACGTCTTTAATTCTGGGGCTATGACCTCTAGTCCTAGACTCTCCCACTGGTGGAAACATGCAGTGCTTCTGCACGACTGAGCACATTGCTTTGCTGCTTATCAGTCTGAAAACTGTTAATATAATGGAGGGAATTCATTTATTTTTACAAAAAATAAATCCAGTAAGAAATTAATGATAAAATTTACGTGATTGCAATTCACCTGCTGCAAAGCTTGCATAGTTCCATTGAGTCGGAATTATTGTTAATATTGAGTATTGATGTACGATGGTGTAAGTAACACACGGCTTCTTATTAAATCCAGCCAAATATGGAATAATGCTAGCAATGAATTTTACTTTCTGAAATAATAACAAGCCATTAGAAAATAACCATGGTGTGAGATGTGTAATTACATTCATTTGTACCTATTGTGCATACTGCAAGTTCGTATTCATTTAAATCATTTGTAATGAAATTAAAATAAAATTAAAACAACCAGAAATCAATATTTTTAGTCTGCATGTAAGCTGCAAAATATACAGAAAACATTTATTTTTTTGTGGAAATCAAAGGTACACAGTCACAAGATCTGTAAACTGGAATAATCTAATAACGTCAATTTTCCCCTGCAACCGCAGGAGATGTAACACCTGTCCCTTTACCTCCCCCCTCGACTCCATCCAAAGACCCAAACAATCTTTCCAGGTGAGGCAGAGGTTCACCTGCACCTCCTCCAAGCTCATCCACTGTTCCAGATGTCAACTTCTCTACATCGGCGAGACCAAACGCAGGCTCGGCGATCGTTTCGTTCAACACCTTCGCTCAGTCCGCCTTAACCAACCTGATTTCCCGGTGGCTCAGCACTTAAACTCCCCTTCCCACTCCCAGTCTGACCTTTCTGTCATGGGCCTCCTCCATTGTCATAGTGAGGCCCACTGCAAATTGGAGGAACAGCATCTCATATTTTGCTTGGGCATCTTACACCCCAGTGGTATGAACATTGACTTCTCCAACTTCAGATAGTTCCTCTCACCCTCTCTTTCCCCTCCCCCTTCCCAGTACTCCCACTCTTTTCCTGTCTCCTACTCCATCATATCTTTGTCCCGCCCCCACCCCTGACATCAGTCTGAAGAAGGGTCTCGACCCGAAACGTCACCCATTCCTTCTCTCCTGAGATACTGCCTGACCCGCTGAGTTACTCCAGCATTTTGTGTTACCTTCGATTTGTACCAGCATCTGCAGTTATTTTCCTACATAATAACGTCAATTTTGTAATCTCCCTAAAATAATGACAGCAAACAGCAAAATGTTTAGTTTGGCATTAACCAATAACTCAGAAATTGTGTGAAGAAATATAAACATTTCGATTGTGTACTCAATGACTTTTCAAAGCAACAAATGCTAAGAAAGACACAGAATACGAAAGGAACTCAGTGGGTCTCTGGCAAACATGGATAGGCAACGTTTCGGTTTGGAACCCTTCTTCAGACTGATTCAAGGGGGGGGGGGGGGGGCAGGAAAGAAAGCTGGGAGAAAGGACTGAGCATGGCTGGTTTAAGAATTTAGCATTTGAAAATTAATCTTACATCAGCCAGGTAAGAGTTTACTCAGAAATTCATTCAGATTGACAAAGATTTTGAAGTCTCAATATTTAACTTTACAACAAAATCTCTTCTTCTTTCAACTGCTTTAAGTTTTATTGTGATTCAACTTGAATTGCTTTTAAAAATCTTCTGAGATATCTTCAGTGGGAATCCTGTGTTACAGATTAGTCAGTTTCTGCTGTGGTCAACATTCTGGGGGGAACACATCTCACCTGCCCCAGGATACCCGATTGAAACCTCTGGCTCATTGAGGTAATGGATTGTAATTTAGCTGGAGGTAACCTTTGTTGGAGAAGGTGATGTATATTCTGCAGTAACTAATTGTCTGCTTCTTCAAGTCAAGTCACTAATGGCTAGAGATCTTTTGGGCAGGAGGCTTCCTTCACTGAGACAAAGCCGACAAGGGAAGATTGAGTCACAAAGTCATACAGCACGGAAACAGTCCCTGCAGTCCAACTCGTCCTTAGCAACTGAGATGCTATTTGAGTCAGTCCCAATTCTCTGTAATTTTCTCATATTCCTCTAAACCGTTTCTATCCACATTCCTGTCTAAGTGTTTTTTAAACATTATATTTGAACCTGCATCTACCACCTCCTCTGCCAGCTTGACCCTTATACCCACCAGCCTCTGTGTGAAAAGGTTGCCCTTCAAGTCCCTTTTAAATTGCTCCCCTCTCACCTTAAATCTATACCCTCTAGTTTTAAACACTCCTGGCCTTGGAAAAGAGACTGTTACCAGTCACATTATCTATGCCCCCATGATTCTTTGTACAATATTTCTATAAGGTCACCCCATAACCTCCTATGCTTCATGGAAAATAGTTTCAGTCTATCCAATCTCATTTTATAACTCCCCGTAATCTCAGTTACATTCTCGTAATCTTTTCTGCACCCTTTAATTACATCCTCTCTTGAGCTGGGCTCTCAGGACTGCACACATACTCCAGTGTGTTTTCACAGTGTTTTCCAGTGTATAGTTGCAATGTAACTTCTCAACTGCTGTGCTCAGTAGCATGTCAAATGCCTTCTTCAACACTCTGTCTATCTATGTTGGTCCATTCAGTGAACTATATGCATTTTGGGAAGTCAAATCAGAGTAGGAAAGTCACAATAAACAGTAGGGTCCTGGAGAGTGCTGACGAATAGAGAGACCAAGTAATACAAATAGAGGGTACCCTGAAAGTGGTGTCACAGATAGCCAAACTGGTGAAGAAAACTTTTAGCGTGCAGGCCTTGATTAGTCAGAGCACTGAGTATAGAAGTTGGGACATTATGTTTCGTTGTACAAGACAGTGATGAGGCCACACTGAGAGTATTGTGTTCAGTTTTTGTAATCCTGGGTTTCATCTGTGGAGGGAAATGGATAATGGACGGGGTACTGATTTTAGATGATCAGCCATGATCATATCGAATGGCGGTGCTGGCTCGAAGGGCCAAATGGCCTACTCCTGCACCTATTTTTCTATGTTTTCTGTTTCTATGTTCAAGGAAGGGCTCAATTGATGGTTTCCAGTCCGCCGCTGGCTACAAACCCAACAACAGACATCTTGACAATGGTCAGCACTGTTTCCCTCATAGCTATCCTCAACGATCCAGAGCACCTGCCCTCCACATAGTCACTGGTATCTCCAGTCGGTGCCTACTTTATTCTGAAAAGGAGAGGGAAGAACATATTGTGCATTGTATTGGGATTGCATAGTATGGCCAATACTATTGAGCAAACGGCAACCATGCCAACCATGAGGAATTGTTGCAAGGCTGCTAAATTTGCTAAACGCGGGCAGTGTTGGAGCATTTAATGAATAAAGAATGTGTAGGAAGAAACTGCAGATACTGGTTTAAACCGAAGATAGACACAACAAGCTGGAGTAACTCAGCAGGTCAGACAGCATCTCTGGAGAAAAGGAATAGGTGACGTTTCGGGTCGAGACCCTTCTTCAGAGTATAAGAAAATAACTGCAGATGCTGGTACAAATCGATTTATTCACAAAATGCTGGAGTAACTCAGCAGGTCAGGCAGCATCTCGGGAGAGAAGGAATGGGTGACGTTTCGGGTCGAGACCCTTCTTCAGACTGATGTCGGGGGCGGGACAAAGGAAGGATATAGGTGGAGACAGGAAGATAGAGGGAGATCTGGGAAGGAGGAGGGGAAGGGAGGGACAGAGGAGCTATCTGAAGTTGGAGAAGTCGACGTTCATACCACCGGGCTGCAAATTGCCCAGGCGAAATATGAGGTGCTGCTCCTCCAATTTCCGGCGGGCCTTTTTCAGAGTGTTGGTTGGTGAGTGATGGAGGTGTCATGGATTGAGCTGTGTCTGAAATAGGAAAGGAAGAAAGAAAGAGACAAGGTGAAGGAATTATTATTAAGCAGCGAGTTATAATGTTCTGATGAAAGGACTTCCTTGATGTCTCGACAAAGGGAATTTAATAAGTACGAATAGAAAATAAGGAAAGAGCTAAGGGGAAAGAGCATAGGAGTGGTATTACTTGATTTTTTTAGATGACCCTTTTAGAGAGATGATGCGAATAAATGTTTTTTTCCGAAGGATTGTATTCTGTGATATCTATAAGATAAAGAATTCAGATTATAGATTATAGTCATACAGCGTGGAATCAAGCGCTGGCTGCTCTTGAAAAGGAGGCGCAGTCCTCTTTCTTACAGTTTGGCTTTCTGCCCAACCAATTGTTCAAGCGCTTTTGATTGCAACATGCGCCTTAATTTAGTTCAACAAAGAAACTGACAAGTTACTAAAGAACCTGTCCATGCTGTCCAAGATGCCCCATCTAAAGTAGTCCCATTTGCCCATGCTTGGTCCATATTCCTCAAAATCTTTTTTGTCCATCCAGGTGTCATTTAAATGCTGTTATGGTACCCACCAATTGTCTTCAATGCTGTTATGGTACCTGCCTCATTTAATTTCTCTGGCAGCTTGTTCCATGAAAAAAAAACTGCCCCACCAGTTCCTATTAAATCTCCCCCCACTCACCTTAAAAATCTATGTTCCTCTATGCTGGGAATTAATCATAAAATAATGAGCCAGCATTGAGGACAATCATAAAATAATGAATTGCCACAAATGCCACTATTTTTTAGTTAATTTTGCAATCAAGTTTATTTTAACACACATGATCATAGAGTCATAGAATGATACAGTGTAGAAACAGGCCCTTCGGCAGGGCCGTTTTTACAGCATTATGGGCCCCCGGGCAAAGCAGTGTACTGGGGCCCCTACCGTTACTCTCTCCCACCCCCCTTTCCCTACCAGCCCCCCCTGTCGTGCCGGCGAAAAGCACTTACCGAAAAGCACTTAGCGATGGACTTAGGGTGCTACATTGTTGCGAAAAGCACTTACAGATCGCTGTGAGAAGCACTTAGGGATGGAAAATGTTGCGAAAAAAGCACTTATTGAACCTACATTTTTAAAGTAGTATTTATTTATTGCAAGTAACTTAACATACACAGATCAGCATGTGGCCCCTATGCTCGTGGGGCCCCGGGCAAGTGCCCATCAGGCCCATGCGTTAAGACGGCCCTGCCCTTCAGCCCAACTTGCACACACCGGCCAACATGTCCCAGTGATACTAGTCCCACCTGTCTGTGCTTGGTCCATTTCCCTCCAAACCTTTCCTATCCATGTACCTGACTAACTGTTTCTTAAACATTTAACTGCTTGGGTTTTCTCTAGGTGCTCTGGTGCCAACAGTAAAAGGGGCGAGAAGGGTAGTGAAAGAAAATAGTATTAGTACTAGTGGGCACTCGATAGTTGGCGTGAAGTTGCTGGTAATATGATCTTTGACTCTATGACTCCAAAACGTCTAGCTATATCTTTGAGCCATGCTTGTGTATAGTGGGTTTCTGGTCTGTAAGGAAAGCATTTCCATTTGTTGTCCTTTTGACTGACTGAGCTTTTTTAGAAAGATTCTGGGCATTGCATATCCTCGAGCCTTATATTGTATGCTGATATAATGTGCTGGAAACAATTATAGTCTTAGCCAATCTGGACCCCATCAAGAAAGTCAATAAAACAGATATTTCAGTGTTGGAAGAATAGATTTAGAGCTAATTTCTTGAAAATAAGATTATAAATTCTGACAATACTTGTTCAAAATGATCATCGAACATTATAGGAAAATATATTTAGAAACATAGAAACATAGAAACATAGAAAGTAGGTGCAGGAGTAGGCCATTCGGCCCTTCGAGCCTGCACCGCCATTCAATATGATCATGGCTGATCATCCAACTCCTTATCCTGTATCTGCCTTCTCTCCATACCCCCTGATCCCTTTAGCCACAAGGGCCACATCTAGCTTAAATATAGCCAATGAACTGGCCTCAACTACCTTCTGTGGCAGAGAATTCCACAGATTCACCACTCTCTGTGTGAAAAAAAACTTTCTCATCTCGGTCCTAAAAGACTTCCCCCTTATCCTTAAACTGTGACCCCTTGTTCTGGACTTCCCCAACATCGGGAACAATCTTCCTGCATCTAGCCTGTCCAACCCCTTAAGAATTTTATAAGTTTCTATAAGATCCCCCCTCAATCTTCTAAATTCCAGCGAGTACAAGCCAAGTCTATCCAGTCTTTCTTCATATGAAAGTCCTGCCATCCCAGGAATCAATCTGGTGAACCTTCTCTGTACTCCCTCTATGGCAAGACTGTCTTTCCTCAGATTAGGAGACCAAAACTGTACACAATACTCCAGGTGTGGTCTCACCAATGCCCTGTACAACTTCAGTAGAACCTCCCTGCTCTTATACTCAAATCCTTTTGCTATGAATGCTAACATACCATTCGCTTTCTTCACTGCCTACTACACCTGCATGCCTACTTTCAATGACTGGTGTACCACGACACCCAGGTCTCGTTGCGTCTCCCCTTTTCCTAATCGGCCACCATTCAGATAATAGTCTGCTTTCCTGTTCTTGCCACCAAAGTGGATAACCTCACATTTATCCACATTATACTGCATCTGCCATGCATTTGCCCACTCACCTAACCAATCCAAGTCACCTTGCAGCCTCCTAGCATCCTCCTCACAGCTAACACTGCCGCCCAGCTTCGTGTCATCCACAAACTTGGAGATGTTGCATTCAATTCCCTCGTCCAAATCATTAATATATATTGTAAATAGCTGGGGTCCCAGCACTGAGCCTTGCGGTACCCCACTAGTCACTGCCTGCCATTCTGAAAAGAACCCGTTTATTCCTACTCTTTGTAAGATACTAAGGAAAGTATCAAATGCAAGATTTATATACTTACAGTACAATTAAACCCTTTCTCACAGCCAAACATCTGCAGATAAATTGTTCAAATAGGTCAGGATAAACGGATATATTTGGAACACTTTATTATATAAACTTGAGGAGAAGCTGCTAAATTTCATCATAGATCTGAATGATTCTTTACTTTGTTCAGTTCCTCTTCAAAATATCTTTAATCTTCTGAGAATTTTGTCTTGTGGTAGTTCCACAAGCATTGCTATACTCCCGACTCAAGACAATAAATATCTTGCATATTTCCATTTAGATAGTGCTCTGCAAGTATGTATTCTCAGTCTCACACTATACTCCCTAGACACACATGATTACAAGGCCAAATCCGGCCCTGATTTCACCTACAAATTTGACGATAACACACAAATCACAAACAATGTTGAGATGGTACTGGAAGGAGATCGAGAACTTAGTGACATGATGTCAGGAAAATAACCTCTCCCTCAGCATATCAGCAAGATGAAGGAGTTATTTACTGACTTCAGGGAGCATGGTGGAGTACCTTCCCCAAATAGCAAGGGTAATGCAGAAGTGGAAATCATTGAGAGCTTCAAGTTCCATGGTGTTAATATTGCCAATGATCTGTTGTAGACCAACCACATTGATGCAATGGCCAAGAAGGCACACCAACCCCTCTACTTCTTGAGGAGACTGAGGAAATTTCGCATGTCTCCGATGATTGTTACAAACCTCTACAGATGCACAATTGAATGCACACTGTTCGGTTGCATCACAGCTTGGTTTGGGAACAGCTCTGGCCAAGATTATAAGAAATTGCAGGGAGTTGTGGATGGAGCCCAGTCTATTACAAACCAACATTTTCACCATTGACTCCATCCACACTTCAACCTGCCTCAGGAAAGCAGCTGACGTGATCAAATACTTATCCCACCCCAGTCATTCCTTATTCTCCTTGCTCCCATCCCAGGGTACTCAAGGAGGTGGCTCTAGAAATCGTTGACGCATTGGTGATCATTTTCCAATGTTCAATAGATTCAGGATCAGGTCCTGTGGATTGGAGGGTAGCTAATGTTATCCCACTTTTCAAGAAAGGAGCGAGAGAGAAAACGGGGAATTATAGACCAGTTAGCCTGACATCGGTGGTGGGGAAGATGCTGGAGTCAATTATTAAAGAGGTAATAACGGCGCACTTGGATAGCAGTAAAAGGATTGGTCCAAGTCAGCATGGATTTATGAAGGGGAAATCCTGCTTGACTAATCTTCTTGAATTTTTGAGGATGTAATAAGTAAAATGGATGAAGGAGAGCCTGTGGATGTAGTGTATCTGGACTTTCAGAAAGCCTTTGATAAGGTCCCACACAGGAGATTAGTGGGCAAAATTAGAGCACATGGTATTGGGGGTAGGGTAATGACATGGATAGAGAATAGCTTGGCAGACAGGAAGCAAAGAGTAGGAGTAAATGGGTCCTTTTCAGAATGGCAGGCAGTGACGAGTGGAGTGCCACAAGGCTCGGTGCTGGGGCCGCAACTATTTACAATATATATTAATGATTTGGACGATGGGATTAAAAGTAACACTAGGAAATTTGCAGATGACACAAAGCTGGGTGGCAGTGTGAACTGCAAAGCTGATGCTAGGAGGTTGCAGGGTGACTTGGACAGGTTGAGTAAGTGGGCAGATGCATGGCAGATGCAGTATAATGTAGATAAATGTGGGGTTATCCACTTTGGCGGCAAAAACAAGGAGGCAGATTATTATTTCAATGGTGTCAGATTAGGAAAAAGGGAAGTACAACGAGACCTGGGTGTCCTTGTACACCAGTCACTGAAAGTAAACATGCAGGTACAGCAGGCAGTGAAGAAAGCTAATGGCATATTGTGTGCAGTTTTGGTCTTCTAATTTGATGAGGGACATCCTTGCTATTGAGGCAGTGCAGCGTAGGTTCATGAGATTAATCTCCGGGATGGGGGGACTGTCATATGAGGAAAGATTGGAAAGACCGGGCTTGTATTCATTAGAATTTAGAAGGATGAGGGGGGATCTTATAGAAACATATAAAATTATAAAAGAACTGGATGTTCCCAATGTTGGGGGAGTCCAGAACCAAGGGCCACAGTCTAAGAATAAAGGGGAAGCCATTCAAAACTGAAATGAGAAAAAACTTTTTCACCCAGAGAGTTATGAATTTGTGGAATTCTCTGCCACAGAAGGCAGTGGAGGCCAAATCACTGGATGAATTTAAAAGAGAGTTAGATAGAGCTCTTGGAGCTAGCAGAATCAAGGGGTATGAGGAGAAGACAGGCACGGGCTACTGGTTGTGGATGTTCAGCCATGATCACAATGAATGGTGGTGCAGGCTCGAAGGGCCGAATGGCCTCCACCTGCACCTATTTTCTATGTTTCCTTGATGCGCTACAATGCACTGCAATGCTGAGAATGACATACTCATGGCACTGTGTATCTTCTCCTTTTCTCTATCCATTGTACTTAAGTTTGATTTGATTGTATGTATGCATTGTATATCTGATCTGTTTGAATAACATACAAAACAAAGCTTTTAACTGTTCCTCAGTACATGTAGTAGTAATAATAATAATAATAATAACTAGACCAAGTGGACACGTTGGGCCCAAACCTCTCCTGCTTTGGTGCAGCGCCCTCTCCTCCCCCTCCCCCTTCCTCCACCTTCCCCTCCCCCTCCCCCTCCCCCTCCCTCCACCGCCCTCCCCTCCCCCTCCCTCCACCCTCCTCCCCTCCCGCTTCCCCTCCACCCCACTCCATCCCCATCAACCCCCCCCTTATCCTCCCTCGTCCCCCCTCCTTCCCCTCACCCCCCTCCCTCCCTCCCCTCCCTCCTAGGAGATAGATTTAAACGTTAAAATTTGAATAACTTAAAAAATATAACACCAATTTCAATGAAACTCCTTCCATTAACACCAAAGGGACGACGGTGAGTAAGGAGAACCTGGGATGGCGGGACTTACATATGAGGAAAGACTGGATAGACTGGGCTTGTACTCGCTGGAATTTAGAAGACGGAGGGGGTATCTTATAGAAACATATAAAATTCTTAAGGGGTTGGAGAGGCTAGATGCGGGAAGATTGTTCCCGATGTTGGGGGAGTCCAGAACCAGGGGTCACAGCTTAAGGATAAGGGGGAAGTCTTTTAGGACCGAGATGAGAAAACATTTCTTCACACAGAGAGTGGTGAGTCTGTGTAATTCTCTGCCACAGAAGGTAGTTGAGGCCAGTTCATTGGCTATATTTAAGAGGGAGTTAGATGTGGCCCTTTTTGCTAAAGGGATCAGGGGGTATGGAGAGAAGGCAGGTACAGGCTACTGAGCTGGATGATCAGCCATGATCATATTGAATGGCGGTGCAGGCTCGAAGGGCCAAATGGCCTACTCCTGCACCTATTTTCTATGTTTCTAAGATGGGCATAAAATTCTCGTGCTATCGTGTACCGTTTTGGCTGTAGTTCAGGAACAAACAAACAAACAAACAAGAGTTTTAGTAGATAGATAATAATAATAAATAGATAGTGCATATAGGTATACACTCCAATTATGGAAGGTTGATAGGCAGGGAAGGGGTGCCATTATATTGGAACAAGACCAAGATATGTATTTCTTAAGCCTGTTCTGCCATTTAGTCAGATCATAGCTAGTCTGTAATCTTGCTCCATTCTCCTTTGATCTATCTGATCATGGCCCTGCTTCCACTCATACACTTTCCAGCAAGAATCACTAGATAGTAATTAGGACTGGAAATCCTGATTCATTCACATCTTTTCTTAGCTGGTGTTATCCTTGATAGGAAATTCACTCAATATGCCACATAATTATAACAACACAATGTACTCTGTCTGCTAAATTAATTTTACTGAAGTCAGTTGAATGAACTTTGCAGGTAATGTACACAATTCTGGCGCATTTGTTTAGAATTATTGGCAATAAGCTTTGTTTATTCCTGTCAACTTTAATCAACTTCAGCAAGCCAGGGATAAATCGTGATTCTTTCTTAAATTTGTTTTGTTTTGTTGGAAAAGCATGGACTTAATAAAATTTCATGCCAAAGTAAATTAAGTAACTGTCAATCACATTTGTCAGCATGAGCAATGAATACTTAGAATTTAGACACAAAATGCTGAAGTAACTCAGCGGGTCAGGCAGCATCTCTGGAGAGAAGGAATGGGTGACGTTTCGGGTCGAGACCCTTCTGAAGAGGTGTATAAAACCATGAGAGGAAAAGATTGGGTAGATACATAGTATCTTTTGCCCAGAGTAGGAGAATCGAGGACCAGAGGACATAGGTTTAAGGTGAAGGGGCGAAAGATTTAATAGGAATCTGAGGGGTAATTTTTTTCACACAAAGGTTGGTGGGTGTATGGAACGAGCTGCCAGAGGAGGCAGTTGAGGCAGGGACAATCGCAATATTTAAGAAACAGTTAGACAGATACATGGATGGGACAGGTTTGGAGGGATGTGGGCCAAAAGTAGGCAGGTGGGACTAGTGTAGCTGGGACATGTTGGCCGGTGTGGGCAAGTTGGGCCGAAGGGTCTGTCTCCACACTGTATCACTGTATGACTAAATGTGGCCTTAAATGTCTGCAAGATGCTGGCCAATTGCCTTGGCAGCTATAACAGTGTCTCGCTATATAGTGCATGAGATGGAGAAACTGTTATCATCAAAAGAACTCACACTAATGCTTGCACACATGAATTTAAAGCGTAAAAAGGCTATCCCAGGCTGTAAGTGAAACATCAAAGTCACATTTAAGTCATATGCAAGAAGGAACTGCAGATGCTGGTTTATACTGAAGATAGATACAATGCTGGAGTAACTCAATGGGTCAGGCAGCATCTCTGGAGAAAAGGAATAGATAATGTTTGATATTGAGACCCTTCATCAGACTGAGAATCAGGGAAACTAGAGGTGTAGGAAGGTACAGAACAAAGCAGAGGCTGCATTAATGATTCGGGAAATTTGGAGCCCACAATGGTCCATTGTTGGTTACGGACGAGGTGATAACGAAGGGATACAAATGGAGAAATTAGTCAAGAGGACTAGGGTGGGGGAGGGACGGAGAGAGAGGGATTGCAAGGATGACTTGAAGTTAGAGAAATCACATTTAAATCACATTTACTGTAAGTGGCATCTCTTTGCCAATCTGCCACAGAGTTTACTCCTTCTGTCTCATAATGGAAGTTTATAAGATGCGCCTTAATGTATCAGTTTAATTCGGTACTAGCAGAAATAGCTACAGTATTCATGAGAATGACATCAGATGCACAGCTGATATCAGACAACAAATTCCGCACAAAGGGGAAACAAGTGACTAGAAGCGGGTTGTTTGTTATTGTGATCTAATGTAGATAAAATAGCTTTCATCTGCAATATTCACATATAAAGTAGTTGCAAATAGCATAGAGTTTCTAGGCAAAATACTGCATCCCAGATCACAATTATAGAGTTCAAGGGAGTTTAAAATAATTTATTCAGAAAGTTCTTAAAGCTACTTTAGTGTGGTGTTGTTAAATACTGAAAGACATTTTGACCCCGTTATTCTTTAAAAATTGAATTCACATGCTGATCACTGTGAAGAAGAACTTCCTGGCTTAAGATCTAAAATTGGCTTTGCCTAGATTGAATCTGTCTTCCGTGATTCAGACAACATTTATTTTAAAATAATATTGTGCATTTACATTGTCCATTAACTTAATAATGTTAAGCATCACAGAACACCTGAAAGACATTTTCTCTTTCTACTGAGCTATTTAGGTTTTGCCAGTTTTAACTCAGACCTTATCTGATAATTCATTTTATACTTCCAAGTCTCTTTCAACTTCATTTTAAGCAATTTCAATCACATCTTGTCTTCTTTCCTTACTCTGCCTGCTTGTGTGTTTCATCAAATATATTCTGTCATTTCTGATCTAATTCTGCTAACTTTTGTTCTGTTCTATTCTCCACATTCAAGCTACCTCACGTTAAATGTTTGATTGTGGATCACTGATGTAAATGAGAAAATAATAGTTCCAACACACATGTTCATAAGTTCTAGGAGCAGAATTAGGCCATTCGGTCCATCAAGTCTACTCCGCCATTCAATCAACATTTGGCACCCCACTCTGCATTCTCTTCCACTTTAATGCAACTCCTACGATGAGAACTTATTTCCTGTCTTTTAACCAACGTTGCATCCATGTCCAGGGTTTAGTTTGTGCAGCTTTCAATCAAAACTTAAAAAACACTCAATTAAAATATTTAAAGCAGAGTTAAAATAGCAGGTGCAAAATAAAATATTAGCAACATTTCTAAGCAAGCAGCTTATGATTTTTTGAGCTACCAGCAATAAAAGAATAGCTCAGATATAATCAGTGGATCCAATTTGTACAAGCAGTAATATATGCCAATAAATCTTCATTTGAAGTCATCCATTCGTTTACCTAAACAAGTACCTGACTGTCTTCAATTGGGAAAAAAAAGCTTCCAAACATTTAGATTTAGTAAATGTGAACCAGATTTACAATGAATGTTGCCCTGAGGGAGATTAACGGTTCTTTTTTTTTGCACAGAAATGTCCAAATACAAAAGTGGGAAGGGAAGAAATGCTAATCGCATCAAAACGGAGAAAAAAAACTCAATAGATGTTTGGCAAAACTATCCAGAACTTGAGGGGAGAATATATTGCTTTGTATTAAGTTTGAGATTTCCTTTTTTAAATTTGCAGGCTGTATTCTAAAGCTCGACACACATTTACAATACATCTTCAGTCATTATTTCTGCAAAGGTTCCCCAGGTATAATAATATATTCCTTTATTTGTCCCACACCGGGGAAATTTGCAGTGTTACAGCAGCAAAGTGGATAGCAAGAGACATTCATTATAAATAAAAATAATGATAAGGATAATTGTCATCATTTACTGTGGTTTTTTAAAAAACTGTTACAGTTAACTGGTCTGTTGACTGGACTGCTGGGAGTAGCGCTGGTTGTGCAGTCTCACAGCAGCAGGAAGGAAGGACCTCCGATATCTCTCCTTCACACACTTGGGGTGAAGGAGTCTGTCACTGAAAGAGCTACTCAGTGCAGTGACAGTGTCCTGCATGGGGTGGGAGTCGTTGTCCAGCAGCGATGTTATCTTTAGACAATAGACAATAGACAATAGGTGCAGGAATAGGCCATTCAGCCCTTCGAGCCAGCACCGCCATTCAATGCGATCATGGCTGATCACTCTCAATCAGTACCCCGTTCCTGCCTTCTCCCCATACCCCCTCACTCCGCTATCCTTAAGAGCTCTATCCAGCTCTTTCTTGAAAGCATCCAACGAACTGGCCTCCACTGCCTTCTGAGGCAGAGAATTCCACACCTTCACCACTCTCTGACTGAAAAAGTTCTTCCTCATCTCCCTTCTACATTCTGGTTAGTGTTGTGCAGTGTTCAAGAGCCTGATGGTTGTTGTGAAGAAGCTGTTCTTTGCCATCATCCTCATCATCAAGGTATAGTCAAGTCAAGTCAAGTCAATTTTATTTGTATAGCACATTTAAAAACAACCCACGTTGACCAAAGTGCTGTACATCTGATTAGGTACTAAGGAAAAAAAATGAAACATACAGTAGCACACAAACAGTTCACAGCGCCTCCTCAATGAGCCTCAAACGCTAGGGAGTAGAAATAGGTTTTGAGCCTGGACTTAAAGGAGTCGATGGAGGGGGCAGTTCTGATGGGGAGAGGGATGATGTTCCACAGTCTAGGAGCTGCAACCGCAAAAGCGCGGTCACCCCTGAGCTTAAGCCTAGACCGCGGGATAGTGAGTAGCCCCAAGTCGGCCGACCTGAGGGACCTGGAGTTAGAGAGGGGGGTTAGAAGATTTTTGATGTAGGGGGGGGGGATGTCCATTTAGGGCTTTATACTGTGTAGACCATTATGTGCGGTATCTTAGAACCTTTTGGTCACAGAAGAGAATGCTCTCTTGTGTCTGCTGTGCACAGTCGGTGTTACAAAAAGTCAAGAGTCAAAGGCCAAGAGTAAAAAGTGCATAATTGCCATTGAAACAATGAAATCTTCACTTGCTGCAGCTCTACTGGCCCATTAATGCAATGGCACACAAATAAATATATAATAATAAATAGCTAATCTACAATTACTGTCCAGGTAACTAGACTATAATATAGTGCAAACCGAAGCAAAGTCCAACTAGATCATAGTTGCTGAGGTGGAATTCTGGTTAGTGTTGTGCAGTGTTCAAGAGCCTGATGGTTGTTGTGAAGAAGCTGTTCTTGACACTGGTAGCCAGAGTTTTCAGACACCTGTACCTTCTTCCTGATAGTCGTAGCGTGATGAGAACATGGCCAGGGTGGTGTGGCTATTTGATGATATTAGAAGTCTTTTTTGAGGCAGCCTCTCTAGTGGATCCCTTCGATAGTGGGGAAGTCAGTACCCATGGTGAACCAGGGCGATGTCTACTGCTCTTGACTTGCCTGAATCTGCACTATTGCAACAATGCGCAGTATAGTCAATGTCCTCCAAGATGAAATAACTCACCAATTTGACATTCCATGTACCATCTTAAACTGGCCAATGAAAATTCAAAAATACTTTAGAAAATGTTTTTTCTTTTTTTCTCTTATTAAGATTTGATTAACTGTACAAAATGAAAACATGCCGTTCGACCCACCAAAACAACCATCTATGTCATCCCACTATTCACTTAACATTCGGATAAATCTACAGAAGCCAATTTACCTCCAAGTCCACACATCTTTGAGATGTGGGAGGAACCTGGAGCACCTGGAGGAAACCCGGGCGGTCACAGAGAGAACGTGCAAACTCCACACAGACAGCATCTGAGGTCAGGATTGAACCTGGGTCTCTGGTGCTGTGAGGCTGCATCTCTATCAGCGCTGTGGCACAGTGGCAAGGTAGATGGGGTGGTTTGTAGGAACAGCACATTACAGCAGGATTGCCATTAGTCTTCAGTGGATGAGTGAGGGAGTGGGGGGAGTACATAGGTCAGTCAATATTGTAAATGAAGGAGTAGCATGGGAATATAGCAGCATATCTAAATAAGGATATAGCAAAGGGCAGCATGGTGGCAGCAAGAGTTGCTACCTTACAGCGCTCAGAGCACCAGAGACACAGGTTCGATCCTGACTACCGGTGCTGTCTGTACGGAGTTGTTAGGTTCTCCCCGTGACCTGCGTGGGTTTTCTCCGAGATCTTCGGTTTCCTCCCACACTCCAAAGACATACAGGTTTGTAGCTTAATTGGCTTGATATAAATGTAAATTATCCCTAGTGTGTGTGTAGGATAGTGTTAATGTGCGGGGATCGCTGGTAGGCGCGGACTCGGTGGGCCGAAGGTCCTGTTTCCACACTGTATCTCTAAACTAAACTAAACAAAGACTGACTAATATGTTAGCTGAGGATATTCTCTCATTCAACTGTGGTTCAATTGGTAGCTCTGGGTCAGACTGCTCCTCTTGTCCAAGTTATTAAATGTTTGGTGTTGGTTGCAGGAAGGAGAATTGGTTGTATTGGGGGCAAGGATGTTCATTTTCCAAAGTGGGGGAGACATGCTAAATGCTGTAGCTTGAAAGAAAGCACACCAATGCCTCTACCTCCTCAGAAGACTAAGGAAATTGAGCATGTCTCCATTGACTCTTAATGGATATATAAAAATGAATAGAAAACATCCTATTGGGATGCATCAGAGCTAAGTTCGGCAACCTCTCTTCCCAGATCACAAGAAACTTCATTGTGGATTCTGCCAAGTCCATCAGGTACTGCCACCCCCCCCCCTCCCCCCCCCCCATTCCCCAACACATACCCCTCACCCCTCACCCCTCCTAAACCTCGTCTACATTTCACATCGCCTCAGGAAAACAGCCAACGTGATCATGGAATGCACAAAGTACTGGAGTAACTCAGCAGGCCTGAAGAAGAAGGGTCCTGACCCGAAACATCACCTATGCATTTTCTCCAGAGATGCTGCCTGACCCACTGAGGTCACTCTAGTAACCTGGAGTTACTCCAGCACTTTGTGTTTTGTTCTGTAAACCAGCGTTTACAGTTCCTGTTTTAACATGATCAAGGGCCACTTTTACACTGTCATTCTCTCTTTTCTCCTCTCCCGTGGGCCAGAAGATGCAAAAGTGCGAAAGAACGCTCCACCAGATTGAGGAACAACTTCTTACCCACTGTTATCAGGCTCCCAAATGAACCTTCCACATGCAAACAACAAATTCCTGATATTCCAATCTACCTCTTTGTGGTCCTTTCACTTTTTGAACATCCATTTTCTCTGTCACAGCAATACTATATTCTGCACTTAAAAAAAAATCTCTTTTGCACCAGCTGATGTACTCATGAATGGCATGATTTTCCTGCATAGAACATAAAAAAAAATTTTTCACTGTATCTTGTAACATGTGAAAAAAACAAGCCAATATCAATACCAACGTCCTCTGTCAAAAGTAAATTTATAGGAAAATCGGGATTCAACTTGGTCATGAAGATAGACACAAAAAGCTGGAGTAAGTCAGCAGGTCAGGCAGCATCTCTGGATAAAAGGAATATCATATTTCTTTTCCCCTGAGATGCTGCCCGACTCCAATGAGTTACTCCAACTTTTTGTGTTTTTTCTTCGGTTTAAACCAGCATCTGCAGTTCCTTCTGACACATTTCAACTTGGTCATATTATCTTTTGGAATACATACTGCCGCAGAAACAAAATCGTGATTTTACTGATTGGAAAGCTGCAAAATAGATTTTTATAGAGGGTTCGGGTAAATTGAGTAAAATAACAATTTATGATATTCGTGAAAGACAGCTTTTGGTGAAAGCCTGGCCTCTCAGCTGAGACGTGCAGTACCTATGCAATACCAAATCTAAAAATGTCTTCCCCACTCTGTTTACATGGGAAATAAATTTTACAATCTTCAAACTTGTATAATTAGGGTGTCTATGTAATTACAAGTGTAATAAAATTAGAAATACAGGTAGTTCGATAGAAAGTCATTTATTTCCTTCTCATTAAACATCCAATCTGTAGACAAGCAGTTGAAGTGCAGTTCATTAAGCTACGATTAACATTTATGACTGTTCACATAGAATTATAATGTCATACAGCAGGGAAACAGGCCCCGTCCATGCCAGCCATCTAGTACTCTTCAAGTGTTTATAGATCAAGTAAGACACATGAACAAAATTAGCACATATTGATTGACTAACTGTGGCACATCAGATGGAACTGCTGTCTCACAATGCCAGAGACCCAGGTTCGATCTTGAACTCTGGTGCCTTCTGTGTGGAGTTTATACTTTCTTTCTGTCACCACGTAGGTTCCTCTGAATGCTCTGGTTTCCTCCGACATGTGAATTAGTTGGTTAATTGGTCGTTATAAATTGCTCCGTGTTTGTAGGGAGTGGACGCGAAGGTTGGATAGTATAGATCGAGTGTGAATGGATGATCGATGATTGGTGTGGACTCGGTGAGCCAAAGGGCCTGTCTCCACACTGCACCTTTCAATCAAAAACAAAAATAGCACATTGCAAAGTATACAGTAATCTTTTGTTCATTATGTAGAAACATAGGGACAACCTTAGCCTAACCCAAACTGAATAGATTGCCCTATCTTTGAAGTGTAGAAAGGAACTGCAGATGCTGGTATATACATGGGTCTGAAGAATGGTTCCCACCTGAAACAGTACCCATTCTCCAGAGATGCTGCCTGACTGCTGAGTTATTACAGCACTTTGCGTTTATCTGAGGTATACTTTTTTGAGAATTGATTTGCAAATTTACAATTGAGACTGTTTTAGATATTTGCTTCAATCTGCCTTACAATTTCACAATATATCTAATGTATTCGCTTTCAAAATTGGTAGCATCCAGAAACCCATCTCTGGGTCAGACATCATACTGAGATCCGCTTGGAGATTATATAAAGCAGCTTTCACTAGACTTGTTGTTTTCCTCTTCAGCCCAGATATGCCTGCAGTGCGAATTGAATGAACAGTTTGAGAAATACAGTAGATGCAGATAAGCATCATCTGACATATGCCCTTGTGTGTTGTCGCAATGTATATATACATGAAAGCATAAAAATAACCATGAAAGTGCCACAGTGTAAACTCGATCTGAAAGCAAGGCAGCATACATAAATTACAACATCATGGATTTGTAACTACTGTATCTGCACTGAGGCAGCTAGATTCAGTGTCAAGTATGGATTAAATTTACTTGCTGCAAGCAAGAAAATGAGAAGTTATATACAACATTTCTTGATCACATTTTAATCTGTTGGTGTTGAAAACTGTTATAGTTTTTCATTTTGCTGCAGTGTTCAAATCATGTTTTTCTTTGCTACTAGCTTGTTCAAAATGTCATGAACACACTTTTGTCTTTTTCAAACTCATTGTGATATTTCTATCATATCTCCTTTTATTATTTCTTTCTTTTATTTTCTTTAGCTTTCCCCAAACCTTTTAAATGTTCCGCATTTAGCAACTCTTCAATCTTGCACATCACTTACAGCCTGGGGCGGCACTTTGGTGCAGCAGAACTTTGTTGCCTTACAGTGCCCTGTTTTCTTCCCTTAAAAATTGTTAATTAGGGACCTGGTAGCTTTGGAGAGCTCTTTGGTGAAATCTGAGAAATATGGTATGGAAGAACAGGACACCAAACATAGGAATTCTCTGCTCATAACTCTTCATCACCATTCATTGGACTTACAAGTGTAAATTTAATGGATAATGTCAAGAAAGGAAAGCCTTCCTGTGGATCTAGCTTGCAGTGGATTTTCCTGAGAGCTGTGTGAATGGCCTCCACTCTCTGGTCTGCTCCAGTGAACCCCACCGTAACAAAGAAGGGTCCCGACCCAAAATATCGCCTACCCACTTTCTCCAGAGATGCTGTCTGACCCGCTGAGTTACTCCAGCATTTTGTTTCTACCCACTGTAACAATTACTTACTTGAGGACTAATGCCATCATAACGCTGGCTCAAAACTCTGGTGTGCCAACTGGGGATTTGCATCTCAGCAATCTTACTTAAAAGAAGTCAGAAATCCAATTCAGGTCATCTTTTGGCTTACCTGTTATAACCAGATGCAAGACAAAACCATTTGCCACTTTCAAGCCTGCTTTGGTAAGATCCTAGCTGATTCTCTCCCTCAGGTCTACTACCCAAACAATCAATTCACCGCGGCCATCAGGGTACTAAAGAATATCCACAGCTCTCTGTTGTGGAGAATTCAATAGAATCACAGTACCTTGAGTGAAGAAAATTTGGTTTAGTTTAGTTCAGAGATACAGCATAGTAACAGGCTCTTGGGTCCACCGAGTCTGTGCCGACCAACGATCACCTATACTGTACACTAGTTCTATGTTATCCCTGTTTTGCACCCTACACACTAGCGGCAATTTACAGAAGCCAATTAACCTACAAACCTGCACGTCTTTGGAATGTGGGAGGAAACCGGAGCACCCAGAGAAAACCCATGCAGTCACAGGGAAAAGGTATGAACTCTGCACAGACAGCACCCGTAGTCAGGATCAAACTCGGGTCTCTGGTGCTGTAAAGCAGCAACTCTATGACTGCACCACTGTGCTGCCCCAAAGTTCTCTTTAACTCAATTCTAAATAGTCATCTCCTTTGCTTAAAACTATAATCATGGTTTTACACAATCCAACTCAAAACAGTCTGACTGCATCTACCATTCCAATCCATCTCTTCCAACCATCTCGATTTATTCACAAAATGCTGGAGTAACTCAGCAGGTCGGGCAGCATCTCGGGAGAGATGGAATGGGTGACGTTTCGGGTCGAGACCCTTCTTCAGACCCTTCTTCAGACCCTTTCCTCCTCTCTTCCAACCATCTACTCCTCTCATATTCTCTCTTCAGAAGATATCTTGTTATCATTGGAATTTACTTAGGCTGTATTACCTGATGCAAGGATCGATCATTCCATTTCCCCACCACTTTTTATTTTCAGCAATGTAGAAATGAGTAGTAATCTATACTTGGCAATGTCTGCTGAATGGGTTAAAGGCAGCCGCAAGTTAATGGAGAAATCTGTGCACTTGTCACTGTCTGGCTAATTTCCCTAGAGTCACCTCTAACAAAATGATCACCTCACGTGGACCTTGGTGAAGGGGGTTAAGTGGGAAATTGCGAATGGCAACAATCTTTAAAGGTTCGGGAAAATGAAGGGGCCTTGTCTGTTTCAAATGGCTGTGTGGGAGCCAGAGATTTCTGTGGCCTTTAATAACGAGAGCATAAATCCCATTGGGGTCTGAGTGAACTCATTTGACCTCGGTTTTAAGTATTAATGAGAGCCCTGTCTGCCGGTGATGATTATGAAGTGCTATGGTTTATTTTCAAATGACTGAGAACATTTAAAGAAAACAGTGATAACTCGGGCTGTGATTGGGGCCGTGTTCAAATGTAGTAAATAAGAATGGACAATAAAATAAATAAACTTTCTCTCCAAAATAGTGATGTATGAAATGGTCTGACCTAAAGCAGTCAAAATAAAGAGCTTTGAATGGTTTCTTTATAAGGGGTCGAGTGAACATCTGTCATAAGAACAGGATTGAAATGTGTAAGGACTGGGATAGTTGAAGATGACCCAACAACCACATGGGTTGAGATGGTTCATCTGCAGACTGAAGAATGTGTCACCTGTGGAGTGCATCTGGTCGTACTCTATGGTTGAATTTATATTTTAAAGTTTTGTTTGATAATTCTTAATAGGTAACAGGAAGAGATTTCAGAGTTTTAAATTCTTGGAGATTTGCCCATAATTGCTTGCATATTATTCACAAATGACATGATAGAAAATGAACTATTATCCCCAAGTTTTGCTGGGCTCCAGACCTTTGAAATATGTTTGACGTGTCTTCCCTCCGCCTTTTCATTGAAGATGAAGAGTAAATGAGTTTAGAAGAATTCATTGTGGCCTCAATCACAAGTGATCCGAAAAGGGCTTAAGTGTAAAAATCTTTTATGATTGATTGCATACATGTTAAAAAATCAACACAACACTGTTATTTAATAGGAATTGAAGTTATAGGAATGACATTAAATATAGATCTAATATTCCGACTGCAGGGACTTTAATGTGAAAATTCGTACAAACATAGCCTAGGTTAATTCCCGGAATGGCGGGACTGTCGTATGTTGAAAGGCTGGAGCGATTGGGCTTGTATACACTGGAATTTAGAAGGATGAGGGGGGATCTTATTGAAACATATAAGATAATTAGGGGATTGGACACATTAGAGGCAGGAAAAATGTTCCCAATGTTGGGGGAGTCCAGAACAAGGGGCCACAGTTTAAGAATAAGGCCATTTAGAACGGAGATGAGGAAGAACTTTTTCAGTCAGAGAGTGGTGAAGGTGTGGAATTCTCTGCCTCAGAAGGCAGTGGAGGCCAGTTCGTTGGATGCTTTCAAGAGAGAGCTGGATAGAGCTCTTAAGGATAGCGGAGTGAGGGGGTATGGGGAGAAGGCAGGAACGGGGTACTGATTGAGAGTGATCAGCCAAGGGCTGAATGGCCTACTCCTGCACCTATTGTCTATTGTCTATTGTCTATTTATCTGTATGGGTTATTGATTATTTTTGAAAATCATGGAAAAATTTTAGATTTGTTGGTTGAATTTAATAAATCGGGAACAATCCATTCTCGTGTCGATTATACTTGGTCAATGGAAGTCTAGGCCTTTTAATTATTTCCAGTCACTTTTCAGTCTTAGCTTTTGATATTGGATTCAAACATGGAATTCCTTTGTTTGGCAAGCTGAAAATTATTTTCTCAGAACAGAAAGACCCTGAATAGATGTAGATTAAGCTCTGATTTAAATGATGGCAACAAAGTGGATTTTTCTTTTGTTGATTACCATTTCTGTGTTTTGCACTTTGACTGCAATGTGATCCGTGCAGCAGTGGTAATTACATGCCTTTGCTCTCAACTGGAGCTGTGGCAGGGCTTGCACAACATCACTTCCTACAAGGCAAAATCAAGTGGCAGCACAAGTGACAGCGATGCATCACTCCGGAACGAGCTAACTGCTTTCTATGCATGCTTCAATAGGGACAACACTGATAGAAACATAGAAAAATTGGTGAAAATAGGCCATTCAGCCCTTCGAGCCAGCACTGCCATTCAATATGATCATGGCTGATCATCTAAAATCAGTACCCCGTTCCTGCTTTTTTCCCATAGTCCCTTGATTCCATTAGCCCTAAGAGCTAAATCTAACTCTCTCTTAAAAACATCCAGTGAATTGGCCTCCACTGCCTTCGATGGCAGAGAATTCCACAGATTCACAACTCTCTGGGTGAAAATGTTTTTCCTCATCTCAGTCCTAAATGGCCTACCCCTTCTTCTTATACTGTGACTCCTGGTTTTGGACTCCCCCAACATCAGGAACGATTTTCTTCCATCTCGCCTGTCCAATCCTTTAAGAATTTCAGATGTTTTTATAAGATCCCCTCTCATCATTGATGTGCCTTCTCGGGTCACCGCAGCCACGATGGCATTGCAATCTCAATCACCACCGCCAACATATGAAGACCCTTCAGGAGGATGAACATTTGGAGTACATCTGGACCTGACGGTGTACCTGGTGCGTTCTCAAAACCCGCGTGGAACAACTAGCTGGAGTTTTAGTGGCCCTCTTCAATCCCTCATTACTGAGGGCTGAGGTTCCCAACTGCTTTAAAAGAATATCAATGCCCAAGAAGAGTAAGCTGACGTGCCTCAATGACTACCGATCAGTGGCATTAACGCCCATGGTGATGAAGTGCTTTGAGGACTAGGTTGTGGTCCACATCAACCTCTACCTCTGCAAGATCTTGGTCCCACTAAATTTGCATACCGCCACAGTAAATCAATGGGGGACGTGATCTCGCTCGCTCTCCACTCTGCACTGGACCACTTGGACAATAAAAACACATAGGTAAGGCTGTTGTTCATTGACTGCATCTTGGTGGTTCAACACCATCATTACCTCCAAACTTGTTACCAAAAGCTCAGGGAATTGAGTCTCTGTGCGTTCCTTTTCAACTGGATCCTCAACGTCCTCATCAACAGAACACAACCGGTATGAATTGGCATCAATACTTCCTCCTCGATAACCATCAGCACAGGTGCATCTCAAGGCTGTGTGTTCAGCCCGCTGTTCTATTCCCTGTTCTATTCTATACCCATGACTGTACCCATGACAGATTCATGTTTAAATTCGCCTTGACACCACCGTTGTTGGACGAATTACAGACGATGATGTAGAAACAAGGAATTGCAAATGCTGGTATACAAAAGAAGACACAGAGTGCTGGTGCAGCTCAGAAGGTCAGGCAGCATCTCTGGAGAACGTGGATAGGTGGCGTTTCAGGTCAGGACCCTTGTTAATAATTAATATTAATAAATAATCTATTGATAAAATTAAACACATTTCTGTTGCTGACTGTTTTCTCATACACGGCAAAGTTGGATGATTTTGAAGACTCTTGATGTTCAGATGCTGAAACAGACTTGCCCCGATGATAATACAATAACTTTCTTGGAGAACATTGAGGAATTATGGCATAAAAAAAATAGCAATCTGACCCCTATTTTACCGAATAACAAGACATTGGAGAGATCACCCCTATATATATATATAAACATAGCACAAAAAGTAAGGAAATTTGTGTTTGGTAGATTATTTCTTTGTGTAACAATGCTTCTTGGCAATAAATCTTATACCGTTGGAAAGCCTGTTTATTTCCCTTTTAAATGGTGCCACATTTGTAAGGAACATGCATTTGTGGGATGAGCAGCAGAGCAGAGTATATGGGTTGCGCCCATGAAAAATTTGCCAAATCTCTGCCAATGCCAAACAGCTTATTCTGCCATTGACTCTTGTTCGGTGTTGTTTGGTGGATTGGATGATTGAAGTCTGAAGAAACAAGACATATTGGCAATTTAACAATTTATTCATTTAATAAACAGGAGCCACAGTAGCGTGTGGAAGAACCATACACAGCCATAACAGCCTGGCACCTCCTCCTCATGCTGGTCACCAGCCTGGTCACACACTGTTGTGGGATGGCATCCCATTCTTGTCAGCACCTGGGGGTACCAGAAGCTCAAAACAAGAGTCAATAGCAACAGCAGAATAAGCTGTTTGGCATTGGCAGAGAAGATTTGGCAAATTTTTCATGGGCGCAACCCATATACTCAGCTCTGCTGCTCATCCCACAAATGCATGTTCCTTACAAATGTGGCACCATTTAAAAGGGAAATAAACAGACTTTCCAACGGTATAAGATTTATTGCCAAGAAGCATTGTTACAACAAAGAAATAATCTACCAAACACAAATTTCCTTACTTTTTGTGCTATGTTTATATAGATGCTGCCTGACCCACTGAATATAAGAATAACAAGACATTGGATAGACCATCCTTATATATATATATATATATATATATAAGGATGGTCTATCCAATGTCTTGTTATTCTTATATTCATATGAGAAGAATGGAACCAGAACTTTGCATATCAAACCTTGACATGAGCAGCAAGCAAATAATATTTTTCGCAAATATCAGACTGCTAGAGCTCTTCAGTGGGTCAGGCAGCATCTATGGTGGGGGGGGGGGGGGGGGGGGGGGGGGGATGGTTCAGGATGCCAGCATCTGCACTCGCTTATATATCCAAACAATATTTTTATCCTGACAATTGAAAGATTGCTTTTTATATAATTATTTTCTGTCAAAGCATTGCCATTAGTATTTGAAATAATATTTTAGGAGGAATGACCAGTGAAAGTATCCACTGAGTCAGCCTGTGAGAGGTAGAGTGCATCAGTCATAGCACGATGGCAACTGGCCAATGATGCTATTGCTCAGCTTGCCTGAGAACTCGAAGATTAATATCTGGCTTGGTGTGGGTTGTTTGAATGAGAAAGGTTTTACTAGAGCATTTAGCTGGAAAGACTTTCCCAGCTGACTTCTTCAAAAGATGCAATATTGATTGAAGATTTATTCATGGAAGATTCTGCAACGACAAAAAATAAATTTAATATCTGAGACTGAAGTCCGAAGAAGGGTCCCGACCCGAAACGTCACCCATACCTTTTCTGCAGAGATGCTGCCTGACCTGCTGAATTACTCCAGCATTTTGTGTCTGTCTACAGTGCAAACCAGTATCTGCAGTTCCTTCCTACATACATAATATCTGAGACATTTATATATGAGCTTGAGTGCGTGATAACTACTTATTCGAGTAGTGGTGATCTCCTTCCAGGGTTTATATGGGTAATATGTAAATCACTGTTTTTGTTTCATTTCACATGAAGGTCCTGCTGAAATCTTTAAGTGAGGACTTGTTACGCCTCTTGAAGCTGAAAGAAAGACTTTGGTGTAAATTTGACTATTACTTCCTTTCCCATTCCCTAATGGCTCCTTAGGTACACAGATTTGCCTGAGAACTTCCCATTAAGGCTGATGAATAGGTTTCTGTTTAAGGTAAATGGACCTCAAAGTGTTGACAGGATGGTTCTGACTTTAGATAATGGCTACTATCTTATGCTGATTATTCATTAAACACAACAATGGCATTCCACCAGCATCGGGCATCAAGCTAACCAAGAGGAAAAACGAAACAATCTCCAAACCTGCATCAAAATTGATATTTTGATATCCAGGATAATCTCACTTCCTCGTGACCTTTTCACTTTGAGTGCAATAATATTTTTCCTTTGGATTTGGAACCAATTATGCAGTGTGTTTTAGATATAATCAGTATCTTGTTTGGGGATATTAACTTTCTTGCCCTGTATTTTTTTTGGGATAGTTTTATACTATTCACCAGTCAATTCTTGAGTGGTTGCATTCACTGTTTTCACCTCAATAATTTACAGATGACTTCAATACTCAGTATTCCCTGGGGATAGGTATCATACTTTTACAGTTACTTACACTGAGACAGTATTTCCTGCAGCTTGAAAGTACAGGAGGAACACAAATATTGACCCTGAATTGCACTCACTAAGATTTAATTGGACGTATTCAAGAGATATTACAGAGAAGGAATAGATACCTTCTTTTCCACCTTTCCATCTTGGCCCTTGATCTGCAGCCACTCATTATATTTATTTTTCATCCTTGCCTCCCACCTTAGCTCAGTAAGTCAGTTTGTGTAGCCCTGCATTTCCCTTTTATATTCTTTGGTTATAGGATTGGATTGGATTGCTCCAATTGTTTCAGTGGAAAATTAGTGCGAACTATTAATAAAGTTCATATTAAACATTTCCAGTTGTTCTTCCATTCTTAAATACAAAAAGTCTCGGACACACTCAGTCGGTCAGGCAACATTTGTGGAAAGCGAAATGGTTAATATTTGAGGTCCATCAAGTTTCTGATGCCTTCCTACATTAGAATGAATATTTCCCCTCCCACCTGTGACCTAGCTGTCTCACTGGTCTGTTCATCTAAATTGGACTGTTTCCAACCCGTCACTCTATCCCCCTTGCAAAGCTTGTCTCCGCTATGATACCTGCAACCTGCTGCTGCCGCCTTGACGCTGTCCCCACTGCCCTTCTGAAGGGTGTCATTGCAATAGCCGGTCCCAGCATCCTCTCTATCATCAATAGTTCTCTGGCCACTGGCACCGTTCCAACCTGTTTCAAGCACGCGGTGGTCCAGCCCCTCCTGAAAAAACCTAACCTAGACCCCATCTTGCCTAGCTACTACAGACCCATTTCCAAACTGCCATTCCTGTCAAAAGTCCTTGAAAAGGTCATTCTAAATCAACTACTGTCTTACCTACACCAAAATACCATCCTGGAAAGTTTCCAGTCAGGTTTCAGGGCCCACCACAGCACAGAGTCTGCCTTGTTGAAGGTACACAACGACCTGCTTCTCGCCATCGACACCGGCGACTGTGCAATCTTGCTCCTTCTCGACCTCAGCACAGTGTTCGATACAGTGGACCACACCAGGGCCGTCTTAACGCATGGGCCTGATGGGCACTTGCCCGGGGGCCCACGAGCATAGGGTCCCCATGCTGATCTGTGTATGTTAAGTGACTTGCAATAAATAAATACTACTTTAAAAATGTAGGTTCAATAAGTGCTTTTTTCGCAACATTTTCGGTCACTAAGTGCTTCTCACAGCGATCTGTAAGTGCTTTTCGCAATAATGTAGCACCCTAAGTCAATCGCTAAGTGCTTTTCGGTAAGTGCTTTTCGCCGACACGACAGGGGGGGCTGGTAGGGAAAAGGGGGTGGGGAAGAGTAACGGTAGGGGCCCCAGTACACTGCTTTGCCCGTGGGCCCATAATGCTGTAAAAAACGGCCCTGGACCACACCATCCTTATTGACCATCTTCGGTACGGGGTTGGCGTTGATGGCACTGCCCTGAGCTGGTTCGTTTCCTACCTCAAAAATAGGAGTTTCTCCATCAACATAGGCAATTATTCCTTTTCCCCAGCTAGCCTCTCCTGCGGGGTTCCACAAGGCTCCACCCTAGGCCCCATTCTCTTCTCTCTATACATGCTCCCCCTCGGCCAAATCATTCAAAGGCACTGCATTTCTTTCCACTGCTATGGGGATGACACACAGCTTTATCTCCCCCTGAAACCCAACAACTAATCAAATTTAATCAGCCTCGTGCACTGCCTTGAGGATGTAAAATGTTGGATGGCACAGAACTTTCTCAACTAAACGTGAACAAGTCTGAGGTCATCCTATTCGGCCTCCCTGACTCCATCAAAACGATAACAGGCAGCCTTGGAAGCCTATCCTTCCTAGTCAAACCGCATGTCAAAAACCTTGGCTTGATATTTGACTGCATTAAAGTTTGACAAGCAAGTCAACGCTGTGGTAAAAGCCAGCTTCTTCCAGCTTCGTACCATAGCTAAAATCAAACCATTCCTCCAATTTGATGACATTGAAAAAATCATCCACGCATTCATTTCCTCCCGCCTAGACTACTGCAACTCCCTATACACTGGGATCAGCCAATCATCCCTGTCCCGCCTGAAATGTGTCCAAAGCGCTGCAGCTAGACTCCTGACGGGTACCCTTAAAAGGGACCACATCACACCGATTCTGGCCTCTCTCCACTGGCTCCCAGTACGGTACAGAATTAACTTCAAGCTCCTCCTATTCACATACGAAGCCCTAAACGGGTTTGCTCCCCCCCCCCTATATCAAAAATCTTCTAACCCACCACTCTATCTCCAGGTCCCTCAGGTCGGCCGACTTGGGGCTACTCACTATCCCGCGGTCTAGGCTTAAGCTCAGGGGTGACCGCGCTTTTGCAGTTGCAACTCCTAGACTGTGGAACAGCATCCCTCTTCCCACCAGAACTGCCCCCTCCATCAACTCCTTTGAGTCCAGGCTCAAAACCTGTTTCTACTCCCAACATCCTTCCTGTATTGGGGCGACCAGAACTGCACACAATACTCCAAATGCGGCCCAACCAAAGTCCTATGAAGCTACATCATGACTTCCTGACTTGCTACTCAATGCGCTGAGCAATGAAGGCAATCATACCATATAACATCACTCTATCTACCTGTGTTGCCCCTTTCAGAGAGTTATAAAATTTGATCCCAAGATCCTTCTCATGAATGGGGAATAGTGGGATATGGATCATGCGCAGGCAGAGAAGATTAATTTAACAGCATCATGTTGGTGTGAACATTATGGACCGAATGACCTGTTCCTGTGCTGTACTATTCTCTCTTCTGTGTTCTCTGTTTAAGTTACACTTTCTGATCAGAACTGTGCTGATGACCAGTTAGTACTTCTTTTTCTTTCGCTAGATGCTGACTGATCTATTGAGAGACTTTAGAGATACACCGCGGAAAAATGCCCTGTGGCAAACCGGATCCGTGCCGACCAGTGATCAGCCCCACCTTATTCTACACACGAGGGACAATTTACCAAAGCCAATGAACCTACAAAACTGTACATATTTGTAGTGTGGCTGGAAATCGGAGCACACGGAAAAAACCCACGCAGTCACGGGGAGATCATACAAACTCCGTACAGACAGCACCCACGATCAGGATCGAACCCCAGTCTCTGGCGCTGTAAGGCAGCAACTCTACCACTGCGCCATCGTGCCGCCTCTAAGTGTTTCCTACATTTTCTGTTTATGTTCCTAATTTAAATATTTCCAGGCGCCTTTCACAACACGTTCCAAATCCCACATTCTTGTTCATAACAGATCACTTTCCCATTTAATTTCCCTTATTTGCAATATGGAAAACAACAGTGAGGCCACATTAGCTTCAACTATTGTGATGTTTGCTGTCAGAGCCACTTATTTATGCAGCCTCAATGCAAAGCCAAAAGGCCTGGGGCAACCGTAAACGTTTCAGAATCACAGCGTGGGGTCATGGAAGCACAGGGCCTCTGCTGGTTCACTGAATGGAGCTGAGACAGGAAATGTACACATATGGCAAGGATTTATTGTGCTCAGGACTTCCCATTCACATCCCATTATGTCAGATTCTCAAACCTGAGTGTGTCAGAGCTGCATTCATTTCCAATTCGGGTGCACACTACATTGTGCAGGGAATGATTTTGACGGCTCAGCAACCATATTGAGATGTGCAGTTGTGTGTGTTAATCTGACAGTACAAAAGGACATCAGAAAATATAAAATACGCCAACAACATTGGCCACATTTTTGTGCAATTTCAAATATATATTATTGAATATTAATATGCACTTTCAAGAAGTGTAAATTTACTTCCGATTATTTTTCTACAATTTGGGAATTTCCATTGATTTCAAAGGATCCCATATTTAATTTTGAGTGCTCAAATTGAAATGAATTGGCCATTTAATTGGCCATGTAATTTGCCCCAAGTGTTTCGAGTTTAGAGCTTAGAGATACAGTATGGAAACAGGCCACTCGGCCCACTGCGTCCATGCCATCCAACGATCACCTGTACACTAGTTCTATGTTATCTGAGTTTCGAATCATGTGCACTAGGGGAAATTTTACAGAAGCCAATTAACCTACAAACCTGCATGCCTTTGGAATGTTTGAGAAAACCGACGCTGTTTTGCAGGGCAGATATAAATGCTGAAATCTGGGTTGAGTTGATGGAAAATTGGGAAGAATAAAATGGCTTTAGATTACGATTAGTGTAAATGTTTGCTGATGGTCAGCATGGATTTGAGAAAAATAAACATGGCCAAAATACCTATTTTAATGCATCATGACCTAATTTTCCAGGAGTTTAGGTGGAAATTGCTGTGTTAGCCTCAATAAGACTCGGTATGAATGGATGAATGAATACTTTATTGTCACATGTGACAAGTCACAGTAAAATACTTTGCTTGCATACCCAAGGTAAGAAGAAAACTGTTAGCTCACTGTAGATTAAAATGAATGACAGGCATAAGCGGGTTCATTGAGAAGAATTGTAATCCAAAATATTTTCAAATAATCCATTAAACAACATAATACTATTGCTGTTCAATATATTCACAATAGCCCTGAACTTCATGATAGATTACAATAGACAATAGACAATAGACAATAGACAATAGGTGCAGGAGTAGGCCATTCGTCCCTTTGAGCCTGCACCGCCATTCAATGTGATCATGGCTGATCATTCTCAATCAACACCCCGTTCCTGCCTTCTTCCCATACCCCCTGACTCCGCTATCCTTAAGAGCTCTATCTAGCTCTCTCTTGAATGCATTCAGAGAATTGGCCTCCACTGCCTTCTGAGGCAGAGAATTCCACAGATTCACAACTCTCTGACTGAAATTTTTTTTCCTCATCTCCGTTCCAAATGGCTTACCCCTTATTCTTAAACTGTGGCCCCTGGTTCTGGACTCCCCCAACATTGAGAACATGTTTCCTGCCTCTAACGTGTCCAACCCCTTAACAATCATATGTTTCAATAAGATCCCCTCTCATCCTTCTAAATTCCAGTGTATACAAGCCTAGTCGCTCCAGTCTTTCAACATATGACAGTCCCGCCATTCCGGGAATTAACCTAGTAAACCTACGCTGCATGCCCTCAATAGCAAGAATATCCTTCCTCAAATTTGGAGACCAAAACTGCACACAGTACTCCAGGTGCGGTCTCACTAGGGCCCTGTACAACTGCAGAAGGACCTCTTTGCTCCTATACTCAACTCCTCTTGTTATGAAGGCCAACATTCCATTGGCTTTCTTCACTGCCTGCTGTACCTGCATGCTTCCTTTCAGTGACTGTTGCACTAGGACACCCAGATCTCGTTGTACGTTGAAGTACGTTGTACTTCATGCTCTGATTTGATAAACCCACTGGGAGCCTCAGATGCTGTCTGGTGAAATGTGGAGGTTTAGGGACAGGTACTTGCATGTTTTGTCTGTTATCTGAGATGCATTGAAGATTGAATGGAATTGAATTGAATACATTTTATTAGCCAAGTACGTATATATACAAGGAATTTGCCTTGGTGCTTTGCTTGCAAGTAACAACATGATATACAGTAGACAATTAAAAATAAAACATTATAATTTAAACATGTAAAGAATGAAATAAAATACCAGAGCACAAGAAGGCTACATACTTTTGGCAGTTTAGTAGAGCTACTGCTCATGGAAAAAAAAGTTTTTATGTCTGGCTGTGGCGGCTTTGACAGTCCGGAGTTTAAACTAAATAGTAAATGGTGTAAAGACAAACGTGGGTCCCTTGAAGGCAGAAACACGTGAAATTATTATGGGTAACAAGGAAATGGCAGAAGAGTTGAACAGCAGTTCTGTCTTCACTAAGGAAGACACAAACAATCTCCCAGATGTACTAGAGGACGGAGGATCTAGGGAGACAGAGGAACTGAAAGAAATTTGCATTAGGCGAGAAATGGTATTGGGTAGACTGATGGGACTGATGGCTGATAAAGCCGCAGGGCCTGATGGTCTGCATCCCAGGGTACTGAAGGAGGTGGCTCTAGAAATCGTGGACACATTGGTGATCATTTTCCAATGTTCTATAGATTCAGGATCAGTTCCTGTGGATTGGAGGGTAGCTAATGTTATCCCATTTTTCAAGAAAGGAGCGAGAGAGAAAATGGGGAATTATAGACCAGTTAGCCTGACATCGGTAGTGGGGAAGGTGCTGAAGTCTATTATTAAAGAGGTAATAATGGCGCATTTGGATTACAGTAATAGGATTGGTCCAAGTCAGTATGGATTTATGAAGGGGAAATTCTGCTTAACTAATATTCTGGAAATTTTTGAGGATGTAACAAGTAAAATGGATGAAGGAGAGCCAGTGGATGTAGTGTATCTGGACTTTCAGAAAGCCAGATACAAAACAAATACCTAAGGTCCCACACAGGAGATTAGTGGGCAAAATTAGAGCACATGGTATTGGGCGTAGGGTATTGACATGGACAGAGAATTGGTTGGCTCCAGTCTGCAAAGAGTAGGAATAAATGGTCCTTTTCAGAATGGCAAGCAGTGGCGAGTGGAGTGCCGCAAGGCTCGGTATTGGGGCCGCAACTATTTACAATATATATTAATGATTTGGATGATGGAATTAGAAGTAATACTAGCAAGTTTGCAGATGACACAAAGCTGGGTGGCAGTGTGAACAGCGAAGAGGATGTTAGGAGGTTGCAGGGTGATTTGGATAGGTTGAGTGAGTGGGCAGATGCATGGCAGATGACGTATAATGTAGATAAATGTGAGGTTATCCACTTTGGTGGTAAGAACAGGAAGACAGATTATTATCTGAATGGTGTTAGATTAGGTAAAGGGGAAGTGCAATGAGACCTGGATAACTTTGTACACCAGTCACTGAACGTAAGCGTGCAGGTACAGCAGGCAGTGAAGACAGCTAATGGCATGTTGGCCTTCATAACGAGAGGATTTGAGTATAGGAGTAAAGAGGTCCTTCTGCAGTTGTATAGGGCCCTGGTGAGACTACATCTGGAGTATTGTGTGCAGTTTTGGTCTACTAATTTGAGGAAGGACGTCCTTGCAATCGAGGCAGTGCAGCATGGGTTCACGAGGTTAATCCCCGGGATGGCGGGACTGTCATATGAGGAAAGATTGGAAAGACTGGGCTTGTATTCACTGGAGTTTAGAAGGATGAGAGGGGATCTTATAGAGACGTGTAAAATTATGAAAGGACTGGACAAGCTAGATGTAGGAAAAATGTTCCCAATGTTGGGGGAGTCCAGAACCAGGGGCCATAGTCTAAGAATAAAGGGGAGGCCATTTAAAACTGTGAGAAAAAACTTTTTCACCCAGAGAGTTGTGAATTTGTTGAATTTTCTGCCACAGCAGGCAGTGGGGGCCAATTCACTGGATGAATAAAAAAAAGCGTTAGATAGAGCTCTAGGGGCTAATGGAATCAAGTGATATGGGAAGAAGGTAGGCACAGGTACTGATTATGGATGATCAGCCATGATCACAATGAATGGCGGTGCCGGCTCGAAGGGCCAAATGGCCTCCTATTTTCTATCTTTCTATGTTTCTATGTTTCCAGGGGGAAGCGCTTCAAAGAGTTTGTGGCCAGGATAAGAGGGGTCAGAGATGATCTTACCCGCTCACTTTCTGGCCCTTGCAGTGTACAGTTCGTCAATGGGGGGAAGGTTGTAGCCAACAACCTTGGCTGATCAAACGATGCGCTGCAGCCTCCGGATGTCATGCTTGGTGGCTGAGCCAAATGAGAGCATGATGGAGAAGGTGAGGACAGACTCCATGATGGCAGTATAAAACTAGATCATCATTGTCTGTGGCAGATTGTGTTTTATCAGCTGCCGCAAGAAGTACATCCTCTGTTGGGCCTGTTTGACTGTGGAGTCGATGGTGGCCTCCCATTTAACGTCCCTGGAGATGATGGTTCCAAGGAACTTAAATGACAGCACGTCTTTCAAGGGTCTTCATGATTACAAAGGTCAGTACGACAGGCCTGTAGTCATTAAGACCAATGATCCTTGTCTTTTTGGGTACAGGGAAAATAGTGGAGACTTTGAAGCAGGCAGGGAGAGTGCAGGTTTGCAGGGACTGGTTGAAAATGTTTGTGCAGACTAGTGCCAGTTGTTCGGCACAGAGCTGGAGGGTAGAGGGGGAAACATTGTCCGGTCCTGGAGATTTCCGGCTTTTCTGTCTCCTGAATAGCTTTTCCACCTCCTCAATTGTTATTGTTAGTGATGGAGAAGTGGCCAGACTGATGTTGGGCAGCAAGAAGGGGGTGGGTAGTGGACGAGGGCCCAGTCTTTGCAGGCTGGAGTCAGGCTGTAAGTGGGTGTGAAGTGGTGATTGGGGAGGAGCGGGTGGGGGAGGGAGGGAGGGAGGAGGAGAGGGAGTTATGTTTTATTCACAAAATGCTGGAGTAACTCAGCAGGTCAGGCAGCATCTCGGGAGAGAAGGAATGGGTGACGTTTCGGGTCGAGACCCTTCTTCAGACATGTTAATGTCTATCGAACCTGCAGTAGAACTTGTTCACTTGTTCAGGTCGTTGGTCAGCTGACGATTGTCCAAGGAGCGGGGGGGGGGGGGGGGGGGGGTTCCTCTTGTAGCTGGTGATTTCTTGCAAGCCCTTCCACACTGAAGTAGAGTCATTAGCTGAGAACTTGCTCCTCAACTTCTCAGAGTACCTTTCCTTGGCAGCTCTGATTCCTCTTCTCAGCTTGCACTTGGCCTGCCTTTTGAGGTCTGCATTCTCGCTACTTTCTACTGGCAGAGCTGTCCAGATGCTGCTGTAAACCGAGGCTTGTCGTTGTTGAACCTGAACCGGGTCCTAATGGGATTGCAACTGTCCTCACAACAGCTGACATATGATGTCACAGTGTCTGTATATTCGTCGAGGCTTGTGGTTGCTTCCCTAAACACTTGCTTACTAGTCATCCCACGACATTCAAACAAAGATCACCGTCTTCATATGCATGTCTTCTGTTGAGATGACAAGCTTCAATTGTACATGCTCGTGGTTTATTCTCAAATTGGTGCTTCGATTTGGAAATAACTGCATGGACCTGGATCATGAAGTGGGCTCCAACATTTCTGGTCGTTAGTCTGGCACAGATTCTCTTACTAGCAAACCGCTCCTGGTGCTATGCTCTGTACCAGTAAGTCCAAAGAAGTAGAGACCCCCATAGTATTAAGAGCCCAGTTCCCTTCTGTACCAATGGTTATGATTGGAATGGAAAGATGGTTCTTGCCCCACCGAGGAGTTGCTTTGTCCACATTTCTGCCTTCCTCTTGAAGTTGCAGTGGCAGTATATCCTGAAGTACATGGAACTACAGGTCAGAAGGTCATGTGATAGGAGTAGAATGAGGCTATTCAGCCCATCAAATGTCCTCCGCCATTCAATCATGGCTGATCTATCTCTCCCACCTTACCCCATTCTCCCGCCTTCTCCCCATAACCCCTGACACTTTGGATCTTGGTGTGAGTGTGTAATCTCAAGCTGTAAACATCCCTCTTTCAACTTTACGTCTCTATCTTCTTTTCAGATACTCCATGAAACATAACTCTCAGGCCAACCTTTTTGTCTCCCAATGGTGCTATTTCCTTCTTTGCCTTAATGCCAATTTTTACCTGATTTTGCTTAAACAAAGTATTTTGAGATAGTTTCTCCATAAGAGGTGCAGTTTGCCATCGAGTCATCTGCAAAGTATGAACTAAAGTTAAAGCTATTCCAAGAGATGACTCTGGGGTTCTCCAAGATTTAAGTGTAAAATTAGTATTAAATTATGCCTTACATGAACAATGTTGTGTGTCTAAATTGATCATTCTTCAACAACAGAATGGTCCTTTCATATTTTAAAGATAAATCACCACTTACTAAAAGGCCGCTTTCAAATTACAATGGGTTTAGGTTAGACCGCAGGCTGGAATTTGAACCACCGAACATAGATGATTTGCTCTAATTCTTTTGAATTGTTGGTATAACACCTCAAAGCAGAAAAAAAAATGCTTCACCAGAGAGAGATCCATCTGAGCTTTAATCAAAGCGTTGCTTTTTTTAATCTGGATTTTATGTTGTAAATTATATGAAGGAAGTCGGCCACTATGCTGCAGAGTGTAGAGACATAATAGTTCCAATGGGATTAGAAAAAAAACTGGAGTAGAAGAAAATAGTTAAAAGCAAAAATTTTATAATTTCCAAGTTCAAAGCCAATGAATATATTACTTTTATGTCATTCGTTGCTGCATCTACTCAGATCCAGGCTTCCTGTGCTCTCGTCTCATTGAGAGAACAGTTAGGTTTATTTTTCTTTACCCGACTGGTTTAGACAAAGTTTAAATCGAATGAAAAGCATCAACCCATTCTGATTCCTTCTTGTAACAATACTTGTCTTTTGCGGCAGGAAACTGCTTTATGACCAGCAACAGAATAATCTCACACTGTCGATCATTCAGCCAGCAAGCATAGGGAGCACTTCAAAAGGACTGCATATTTTGTAAAATACTTAAGAACTTCCTGAAATTATAAAATGTGCTGCTTAAATCAATCAGTTTAGTACTATACGCCACCAATCACAGTTGTGGAGACATTGGTATAATTGTCTCGTTGTTGATCACTGATGGCTGATGCTTTAAACCATGCATCGTGCTTGTATGTAATTTATTGTGCTTTTGTTAGTAACTTACTGTGCTTTTGTATGTAACTTATTGTGCTTCTGTATGTTTATTATATGTAATGTCTTGGCTTTTATCTGGACCTTGAGTCTGTAATAATAATAATAAATTAATCCTCTTTTAATACCTCTTCAGTTTTTCACAATTACAGGACTATGTACTGTTGAAATGGAGCTACAGAATGTAAAACAATAAACATGCAGTGCAACAGAATTGGTCATAGAACTATAAAGTCATATGGAAACAGGCCTTTCATCCCATTCTTCCTCTCCATGCCCCATTTATGCTTGTCCCATTTAGAGTCATAGAGTCATGCAGATTGGAAACAGGCCCTTCGGCCTAACTTGCCCACACCGGCCAACATGTCTCGTCTACACAAGTCCCACCTACCTGCGTTTGGCCCATATCCCTCTAAACCTGTCTTACCTGTCAAAATGTTTCTTAAACGTTGCGATACCATCTGCCTCAACTACTTCCTCTGACAGCTTGTTGCACACACCAACTGCCCTTTACATGAAAAAGCTTCCCCTCAGATTCATATTAAATCTTTTCCCCCTCACCTTAAATCTATGTCCTTATGTTCTTGATTCCCCTACTCTGGACAAGAGACTCTGTGCATCTACCCAATCTATTCCTCTTATGATTTTATACACCTATATAGGATCACCCCTCATCCTCATGTGCTCCAAGGAATAGAGTCTTAACTTGCTCAACCTCTTCCCATTGCTCAGACCCTTGGCAACATCCTCATAAATCTTCTCTACACCCTTTCCAGCTTGACAACATCTTTCCTGCAACATGGTGCCCAAAACTGAACACGGTACTTTAAATGCAACCTCACCAATGTCTTATACAACTGCAACATGACCTCCCAAATTCTACATATAAAGCTCTGATGAAGGCCAATGTACCAAAAGACTTTTTGATCATCCTATTTACCTGTGATGCTACTTTCAATGAACTATGTACCTGTACTCCTAGATCCCTCTGCTCTACAAACACTCCCCAGTGCCCTACCATTCACTGTGCCCATGTTATATGCGCCCAACATGCATCACCTCACATTTCTCTGTATTAAATTACATCAACCATTCTTCAGCCGGCCTGCCCAACCGATCAAGATTCTGCTGTAACTTTTGACAACCATCTTCACCATCTGCAATACCACCCACTTTTGTGCCATCTGCAAACTTGCTAAACATGCCATGTACGTTCTCATCCAAATCATTAATATAGATAACAAACAGCAATGGGCCCAGTACCAAACCATCAAGGAATAAAGTCTTTGCCTACCCAACTTCTCACTGTAGCTGAAGCCTTCAGGTTCTGCTGATATCCTTGCAAACCTTCTCTGCACTCTTCTTAGCTTAATGGCATCTTTTGAAATATTCTGTAATCACCACGATCATAAGTTGCACTCCATGCATTAGAAAATGAAGCCTTGGGCAACTTACAGATCAGACTGTTTAAAAGTGGACAACCCTAATCCAAATTGCAGCTGTGACAAGCGATCGCAACAGTACCGATGTATGGACATTGGGCTGACTGCTTCCATTGTCAGCTATTGCTTTAATGAAATGTAAACTTCATAGCACCCCTGCTAAAGTCTCAAATATACTAAAATAACTGATAAAAATGAATTACTGGGTATTTTAGGAATGAAACAGTGAGGTATAAAGTAGTCTGTCATGAATATTGTGCTCTATTATCCTTACCTGAGATCAGTATAAAAGAAGGTATTAAGCACATTTAATATTTATTTGACAAAGCTTTACCACTGTGAGTTGCTCCTTCCCATACAGTTTTCTAATTTTAGTTGGATATCCTCACTAAAGAGGAGCTCTCTCTTCTTTGAATTGAAGGTTTTGGGTTTAAGTCCTGATCTACGGAACTCAAGGGCAAAACTTCATACTGGCACCCTGTTCAATCGTGATCTTCAAAGACGTTGTCATACGATACGATACGATACGATACGATACAACTTTATTCATCCCCGGAGGGAAATTGGTCTGTCAACAGTCATAACACACAAGGTACAGGAAAACTTAATATTAAATTAAAAGTGAAAAAATAAGTGAAAGACGAGCGATTGTTGGCTGGCTGCCGTGTGCAGAGCGCCTAAACCGGAATGAACGAACAAATAAGCAAACGATCGCAGACTTATCCCCTGGGCAGAGGATTCTAGAGTGCCTCCCAGCCCCCCCCCCCCCCACACCGGGTCTCCCTTTGTTCTCCCACCGTCCCTCACGGCGGTCTCCCCCACGCCGGGTCTCCATTGTTCATTTGTCATTTGGTCATTTGGATCAAGTTCTAAACTGAGACCCTTCCAAGCTCTCGCAAAAACAGAAAGGCTGTAAGAATTTACCCATTTAAGCAACATTTGTGGAAAGAAAAATAAGTTTTGAGTCCCTCCTCATAACTTCCCCATCTGAATCTAGCAGTTACAGTTTTATTTATTTCCCCTTCTGACCCCTCAAATAGATTGAAGATGATTTAATGTTTTGTATTACAATAATTCTGGTCAATCCTTGCCCACAATCACAGAATACATTATTCAAGAATTATCAGTAAATTGTTTGTGATCTAACTATGCGTAAATTGGCTGCCATGGCATTGGTATTACAATGGTGACTTCAGACCAGAAGTACTTAACTAGTGTTAAAGTGCATAGGGATGTCCTGAGGTTATAATAAATTTGGTTTCAGTCTTCCTCTTACTTGCTGGAGTGAGAGATCTCTTTATAGGTCTCAATGGTTGAACACCATGTACGAATCATAAATCACATCATTACCAGAGTCTTGTACAACATTGATTACTGGGCTCCAAATAGTAGTTGAAGGAATTATTTCTTATCATGTCATAAATCCAGCAATTTCACTACTACTCTCCTTTTCAATGGGATGCCTCACAACAAGAACAAACTTTCATTGACTCTATAAGTCGAGTTGAGTTTGAGTTTAGTTTATTGTCACGTGTATCGAGGTACAGTGAAAAGCTTTTGTTGCGCGCTAACCTGTCGGAGGAAAGACAATACATGATTCCAATCGGCCCATCTACAGTGCACAGATACATAATAAAGGAATAATGTGAATAATGTTTAGTGCAAGATAAAGCCAGTAAAGTGCGATCAAAGATAGTGCGAGTGTCTCCAATGAGGTCGATAGTAGTTCAGGACTGCTCTCATTTGTTGGAAGGATGGTTCATTGCCATGTAGTATCAGAATCTGTGGTGTTCCCCCCTTTTCATTATACATTGTTGGATTTCCTTTACAAATTAATAATTGTCTGTGAAGTTAATGAATAATGATACCAGCAAGACTGCTTGACAATTTCTAGCTTGTTAAATATTCTCCTCAAAACAGTTCACTTTGATAGGCACTATAGTGAGATAAGAACTAATATATATTGTTTGATAGGATTGATTTAGAAGGATATGGGTCAATGGGACTAGGGTAAATGTTACATGTTGGCCGGTGTGGGCAAGTTGGGATGCAGGGCTGTCTCCATACTGTATGACACTATGACTAATATATCTATAGTCTGAAGAAGGTTCTGGATGGGAAACGTTATATATTCCTTTTCTCCAGAGTTGCTCCTCGACCTGCTGAGTTACTCCAGCATTTTGTGTCTATCTTCGGTGTAAACTGGCATCTGTATTTCCTTCCTACTCTAATATATATCAACTCTCTTCTACTCAGGATTTACTCGAACACCAAACAGCCAACTACTTGGCAAAATCAACATGTGGTCAAATAAGAGATGGTGTATTTTGGTAGGACTCTTTGCCAAATAAAAGTCCCTAAGGATTGGGGCTTTGAAAGGGACCTAATAGTAAATTCACAAATCACTAAAAATATCAACGCAAGGTAACGAAGCAATAAACAAATCTCAGTGCTTGTTACTGGGAGTGAAAAAAAAATCAAAAGCAAAGAAGTGCAGTCGTCATTCACACATTTTTCTACATTGAGAAGCACAGATTCCCTGCTTTCCGCTAATCATTACTTCAGATTTATCCCATCAATCACAGCATTAGTGTTGAGGACATATTTTCTACGTGGTATATGTTTTTCAAATGAACATGTGCGGAGCTGGGAAAGAATTTGTGTAAATAGCTTGCAACATGTTGAGTTGGTTATAAATTCAAACAGAAAGTGTTGGAACGTTTTACTGGGAGACTGAGAATAATAAGAGTTGTAAAATGGATGTTATACTGAAACATGATGGTTATAAAAATGAGCAAGTTATTTCAAGCACAAGCTGTCAGTGAAACTAACAGCTGGCACACAGCATATACTTTGTCAGACCTTCTGCACTCCATTAAGAAGCTTCTTTAGTATAATTCAAGGGATCGCAGAGGGTCAGCCTTAAAATTTAAGCTAGTTCATTCCAATTTAGACTTATTTACAAAAGATTCTGCATTTCAAATCCTAAATCTAAATACTCCTGGGTTATTTTATTCCTGTGATTATACCGAGCATTCTAAATCATTCATTGAAAGTCCTTCCGGCAGTGCCAATCAAAACAAAATAATGCAGAGAATTTATAATTGATATTGAATTTAATGGGGGAGTGTAGTACTCTATGCTGTTAATGTTATCATTAATTTACCTTGAAGATCGCAGAGGAGCAGCAGCCAGGCCAGCGAGTGAGTGGATAGGCTGAGACATCCTAATTAGTTGAGTGGATAGTTGACTTGATTAGATAAAATTAAGTTCAGGTGTAGTGGAGTGGCCTTGTTGAGGTGTTTTGTAGAGGTAAAGTGAGAGTCTTTGAGGCAGAGGCCTATTGGCATTTAATTGGTTGTGTATGTATTTAATTCAAATATTTAAACTATTGCAGTGATGGCCAGAATGTTATTGCAGTGCACTTGTTTCAGGATGTGGGAAGTCAGGGGGGGGGGGCACTGCTGGTGTCACTGGCCACTACACCTGTGGGAACTGTGTCCAGATGCAGCTCCTCAAGGACTGAGTTGGGGAACTGGAGGAGCAGCTGGATGACCTGTGGACCATCTGGGAAGTCGAAAGCTTCCTTGCCAGTACCTACAGTCAGGTCTTCACTCCAAAAGTACAGGAGGTGCGACGGTTAGAGATGGAATGGAAGGGGATTAAACAAGAGCAGGAGACCTGAGTGGAAGTACCTCTTGAAAACAGGTACACCCTCGTGGGAGTTGTTGGGGCAGATGACGCTTCCAGTCTGAGTGGCGGACCGGTCTGTGACTTGAATCCTGGTGCTGAGGCTCGACTGGTGAGACCGAAGTCAGGCAGAGCCATAGTGGTGGGTGACTCCATTGTCAGAGGTGCCGACAGGGGATTCTGTGGTGACAGGTGAGACTTGATGATGGTGTATTCCCTTCCTAGTGCCAGGATCCAAGATGTCTCAGACCGACTTTAGAACATCCTTGAGAGGAAAGGTGAGCAGCCGGAAGTAATTGTGCTTGTAGGCCCAAATGATGTGGGTAAGAAGAGGAAGGAGGTTCTGCAACACGAGTATAGAGAACTAGGTAGGAGGCTGAAAGGCAGGCCTTCTAGGGTGGTTATCTCTGTTGATTCCAGTACCTTGTGCAAGTGAAGGTAGGAACAGTGAGGTGGGGGTTCTGAATGTGTGGCTGAGGAGTTGTGTAAGATTTGAGAAGTTTTCCCTCATTTGAAAAGCAACGCAATACCAAAGAGCTGCAGTTTGGACAGTTTAAACAAGAGACTGGGGCTGATAGCGGAGAAAGGCTGCGGTTAGATTAACAAAGGATGTCACAATCTGTGGGTCCTAAAATGGCTGCAGGACCTCGTGACCAGCCACAAAAGGTAAAAACCTTACATCCCAGTCTCTAGGTTTTCTGCAAAGCCATGGCCAGAACAAAGGATGGGTATTGGCCATGCAGAAACCCACGAAACCAGGTCGGAGTCCAGACACTGGGGCGCTGACATCAGCATACTTACAATGCCCCAAGCCGACCTAAACAGTTCATCTCAGTGAGGGGGCACAATAGCCCATAGAAAACTACCTGGTAGGTGATGGGAAACCAGTTAACACCCATCACCTCACAATGAAATCCCAATTTACACCGTCTGGCCATCCCCGGTATCCCCGAACATAAGCGCAGATCAGAAGAAAACCTCATACATATCTTTTTGAACAAAGAGATTCCAAGATCTGGCGGGAGATAGGACGGGTCAGAAACAGTATAACTGGCCACTACTTTTGGGTTTTAAAACTCAAGAAGAAATACTGGAAGAAGAAGCTGAAGCTAGAAGAAAACCTGCAAGAGACGGACAAGAGGCAAGAAGCGCAGAGAAAACCGGGTTCGAAGTCAACTGAAGTCAAGAAGAAATACTGGAAGAAGAAGTTAAGTCAACTCGAGAAGAAAACCTGCAGGAAACGCAAGCAGGCAAGAAAACGAATGCAGGAGGAAGAAAAGACAGGCAAGAAAAACGGATGCAAGAGAGAGGAACAGGCACGCAACTCGAGGAGAAATACTGCCAAACGAACAGCCAGTAACCCCAGTAATAGCCCCATGGTGAGCATGCATTCCAAATCCTACATATCCTGGACATAGTTTAGTGTAGAGGGGAGGGTGGTTGTGAATAAACGTTGGGTGTGTACTAAAATATGTGTTGGTCAAGGTTGCGATGCGTCGTGCGTTCCCCATCTTACAGTGGTGTATGTGTCTTGCAGAACTGTGTTTAAGAATTCATAAGTAAAAGGTATTCGTGTATATGTCTTATAGAACTGTGTTTTATGATTCATAGTTATAAGTATTCGTGTGATTCGGTATGTGTTTCATAGACATGTATTATAGAACTGTATAAGTATTCATGGACAATAGTCCCAAGTGCTGAATAAAAGCCTTTTTCATTTAAACCCTGGTTTTAAAATCTGGTCTGGTTGAATTTTTCTGCACTATCAGAGCTCCTGCACCCAAGTCCAGTGTCTAGAACCGTAAGGGGTGAGTGGGTCGAACCACTCACGGGGAACCAGTGTGCACGGCCTGGTCAAGGGATCAGAGCAAGGCACGGGGACCTTAGGTCGGGCGAAAGCTCGGCGCAGAAACCCCTTACAGATAATGGCGACCACGAAGGGACACTGGCAGCAGGATGATAGTGTACCAGAAAAGGATTTTAAAACTAGGGACATAATGGATGAGCGCATTGCGGACTATGTTTTTAGTAAGGTGAATATCACCAAACAATGGATGTGTGCGTTACTAGATAACAAGCGCCCACTGGATGCAGCAATCCGGTGGACGGCCAGTACAGCCCATAAGAAATCTGTAGAGAAGGCGGTCTGGCTGACCTGCTATAAAAAGCAGGTCCAGCTTTTGGACCGTGTAGCTGTGGCACAGGCAGCCCAGATCAGGGACCTTCAGGAGGAGGTAGAGGAGAAGGCTGTGGGTGGGAACCAGCTGATTGAGGCGCTGGACTCTTTAAACAAAGAGCGCCGGGTCGTGACCAACCGCCACGAAGCTAGGGTAGAACTCATGGAATGTCAGGCTACTGAGGCTATGCTCAGTGAGGGCAGGCTCCGGGAGCAGTGCGCTTCCCTGAGCCACCAGCTGGAGACCCAGGAAGAGAACCTCAAGGGAGTTAGGGCAGCCTACAAAATGATTTTAGAGGACAGGTCGGAAGGGGCTGACCACGGGGCATGCCTGCAGGAGATAGAGGGTCTGCAGAGTGCTTTAAATAAAGCAAGCGGGCTGGTTTGTTTAATGAACCCCTCAGTGGGCCAGTCACTAGCGGGTGTGAAGGTCCCGGTTCTGATCCCTAGAAAGACCATGGTGGTTTCAGCCCCCAAACTCTGCGATCCCCCTAGCTACGAGGCATACTGGGAAAGGGGTAGTGTAGGGGAAAGAGAGAGAGAGAGGAGCTCCCGGTAGAATACTCGGCACCGGCACCCATGTGCCCGGTCCTGGAAACCCGACGGGGACCCCCCCTGGACAATGGGGACACAGGACCCATTCAGAGCGAGATCGTGGTGCCCCACAACTCCCAGCATTTAAGAGCTATGATCGGGCATGTAGCAAAATTGTCCGGATCAGGGGACCCCTCAATACATTTCAGGGAGATCGAGCAAACCGCCGCAATCAACGGTTGCGACGAGGGAGAACGGGCAAAAATGTTGCTGTTCTCCCTGGACAGCTCGATCCTCCAATGCCTCTCAGACGAGAGTAAAAGAGGGACCAGGACCTACGATCTCCTGCGGGACGAGGTCCTGGAAGTCTTGGGGGTGGGGGATGAGGGTCCTTTTGCCCGATTAGGGAAGACCCTCCAGATGGAGGGAGAACCCCCAAGAGTTTTTGCGGCGCGACTATGGACAGTATATCAGAGTAGTTGCCCGCACGTCCCCGCGCGGGATGACCTGGCCGGGAATGGGAGAGCCCAGTGGCTCCGATGTTTGGTATCAAACAGCCTGGCGGCCGTCAGGGAACAGGCGAAAGCCTGGTTTGATCCCACAAATAGCACGGAGGAGGCGGTTTTGGACCGTCTCACGGTTGGGTATAGGAATACCCGGAGTACGACCACCCGGTTAGTAAAAGGGAAGGTGTACGTAGCGGAGGCTACTGCACTGGCCCAAAAGGAGTGGCGACAGGAGGGTAACCCTACCGCACAGTCCAAGTGTTTCAGGTGCGGTAAGGTGGGACACTGGCAGAAGGATTGCAGGGCCCACACCAAGGAAGATAGGGTTGGCACCACCCAGCGCACCGAGGTCCCAGTTAAGCCCGAGATCATCGAAACGATGATCGAGGTGATGCAGTCCCTCATGGCCGCACAGGGGAAGGTGGCAGTCGCTACCGGCTCCCCGGGTGCGAGGGGGGCACTGGACATTCCCCAATGACATCAGCCCACGCAGCCTGCCTATCTGTGTCCTCTCCGCTACGATGCGTGGAAGAGACCGCTTGTGGAGATGGTAGTGGAGAGGCAAAGGGGCAGTTACCTGTTGGACACGGGGGCTTCATGCACCGTGGTCCACACAGAGGAACCCTTTGACTCTCCCCTGTCCACGGGGGTCCCTTTCGCACTGGCGGGGTTCACAGGGAAGGAACAGGCTGGCGCGCGTTCACAGCCAAGAATGAGGCAGGTCACGCAGACAGGCAAGGTTGCCTGCGTGAGGGGGGAGGACATTCTCCAGGAATGGAGGGTCTCCCGTTTTGGGTGGGATTCAGGTGAGGAAGAGCCTGATCAGCTCGACCAGGGGCTGGATCCCATTACGGAGGAAGAGGAGTCGGAGGGGGACGACAGTAACGTCCCCGACTCAAGCACCAGGAAGGCGGGGGTAGCGAGCGAAGGCTCACCACCTGTAGATACAGGTAGAGTGAGGCCGGATGCCGCGGGTATACCCAGCACCAAGGGGGCAGAGCTGGATGAGACGGGGCCAGGGTCGGCAGCTGCGGGGGGTACCCGAGCTGCGGCACGGCAGGAACCGGTCCTCAGCCAGGCTGTCCAGGGGGCAGTGCCTAAGGTGATCCTCCGTAGGTCCAGCAGGAAACCCCAACTTAGGAAGTTTTGGCCAGAGGTCAATCACGCCCCGAGGTACGGGAGCCAAGTAGGGAGGAGGGAGCTTACGTCCCGGAGGGGACCTAGCCCCCGCCAGGCAGCGACAGGCTGCAGAGGATCAAAGGTGGGAGACAGCGTGGTGCAGCCGCAGGAGACGAACCGCTGCAGCCCTGACAGGGATTAGCTGAGCCGCCCTGGGAAGGCGGCACTGTATTATATTTTAGGTAAATTTAGATAAGGATAAGCTATTATAGATATGGATATTTTAGGTAATATAGATAAGGATAGGTATTTTAGATAAGTTTAAGTATTTTAGATAAGTTTTGTGGGGATAGTTAGCGTTTAAATAAAGTTGATGCGTCCAGGATGTGTGGGTGTGGGGTGCAGGCTGGGGGTCAAGAGACCCGCCCGCAGAGGCGTTTAACAAAGCCAAGCGCTCCCCAAGAGGCTGGCTATACCATTCTTCTTTATCTGTTTTCTGGAGTGGAAGGAGGCACTCGTATGGTGGATCTTTGCCACGGCGATCGGATGTGGGTGGACCTATCGGGGCCACACCAAGGACATCATCATCTACGGCTGCTCCGGGGACACGGCTCCCATCACGACCGATGGGACTGGAAGGAGAGAAGCGGAGGAGACCGCAGTTTACTTCCATGAAGGCCGGTGGCCGGGGTGGCTGGGATCGAACTCTTCAGAGTATTCCAGCGCCCCAGGTTTTGCTTATCGGGACTCTTCATTATTGTGCCCGAGAATCAAGATCATCGCCCAAAAGATCAGCGCCACCGTTGGCAAAAGGATCTGCCTGGTATGCACGGGGAAGGTCCCCGCGAGCAGGCGGTGGTGGCTGAGGAAAATGAGCAGGACAATGGCCAACTCCACTGTTGAGTGGGAGAGACTTAACAACAACACTCACAGAACTATTTCTGGGACTAAAGAACAGTTGAGTGTGTGTTGGGACAAATGGTGGGAACCGGATGAGGGGATTTATATGTGTATGTGGGGTTCAAGGTATCGTTGCCCCACGGGCAACAGCATATTTTTTCAGAGACAGTGGCAGGATGACGGTAAGGGGATGAGGTGGGATGATAGCTCGCGGGCTTGTGGGGTCCCCCTTTCCCCGATCCCGGTAAACGCCACTGAACTCATCACCAGACCACGCATGACACCTCCCACAGTTCCGCTGGCAGTAGCACAGGAGGGTGAGTGCCCAAAAACCACTAAGGGGCCCGGGAATGGCCTGGTACTGATACTGACTGACCAGGTATTGTACCAGGGGGTGCACTACGCGGTAGCCTCGGTGAATTTAAACCTCACCGAGGTGCGGTTGCCGGAGTGGTGCCCCAGGGAAACTGAAAGACTTACCGGGTATATCAAGGAGAATGGAGAGACCGTTACGTGCGGGTGGGCGAGCAGGACCCAGCCGCAAGCTGCTAGGAGGACGTGCCCCCCTCCGCACCGAGTAGACTGTGTTTTATATTGTCCCCTTTTAAAATTTGTATAAACTAGGTTTTTGTATTCGAATTTGTATCAAGAGTGATTGTGAAGGAGTGTAAAAAAAATGTATCGTTTTACTGTTGTATTGTTTTCATGTCCTACATTGCAGCTGACACCAGTAGGAGGATGGCGGAGGCATCGGCCTGGGACAAGGTGTAGGTGTATATGTCCGATATGAAAATGTACATGTAATATAGTTTTGCCCGGGACACGGGCAGTAAAGATCAGCCTAAGAGATGGGGACTGTACGTTCGCAATGAAACACTAGTTTAGTTAAAACCTCAGGGGTCTGGATATGGAGAATCGGGAAAACATTGCTCAACCACATTATTTAATTGATTCGATAAGCTGGGGTTATGCAAATCAACAGGAGGGACTGTAAGATTTGAGAAGTTTTCCCTCATTTGAAAAGCAACGCAATACCAAAGAGCTGCAGTTTGGACAGTTTAAACAAGAGACTGGGGCTGATAGCGGAGAAAGGCTGCGGTTAGATTAACAAAGGATGTCACAATCTGTGGGTCCTAAAATGGCTGCAGGACCTCGTGACCAGCCACAAAAGGTAAAAACCTTACATCCCAGTCTCTAGGTTTTCTGCAAAGCCATGGCCAGAACAAAGGATGGGTATTGGCCATGCAGAAACCCACGAAACCAGGTCGGAGTCCAGACACTGGGGCGCTGACATCAGCATACTTACAATGCCCCAAGCCGACCTAAACAGTTCATCTCAGTGAGGGGGCACAATAGCCCATAGAAAACTACCTGGTAGGTGATGGGAAACCAGTTAACACCCATCACCTCACAATGAAATCCCAATTTACACCGTCTGGCCATCCCCGGTATCCCCGAACATAAGCGCAGATCAGAAGAAAACCTCATACATATCTTTTTGAACAAAGAGATTCCAAGATCTGGCGGGAGATAGGACGGGTCAGAAACAGTATAACTGGCCACTACTTTTGGGTTTTAAAACTCAAGAAGAAATACTGGAAGAAGAAGCTGAAGCTAGAAGAAAACCTGCAAGAGACGGACAAGAGGCAAGAAGCGCAGAGAAAACCGGGTTCGAAGTCAACTGAAGTCAAGAAGAAATACTGGAAGAAGAAGTTAAGTCAACTCGAGAAGAAAACCTGCAGGAAACGCAAGCAGGCAAGAAAACGAATGCAGGAGGAAGAAAAGACAGGCAAGAAAAACGGATGCAAGAGAGAGGAACAGGCACGCAACTCGAGGAGAAATACTGCCAAACGAACAGCCAGTAACCCCAGTAATAGCCCCATGGTGAGCATGCATTCCAAATCCTACATATCCTGGACATAGTTTAGTGTAGAGGGGAGGGTGGTTGTGAATAAACGTTGGGTGTGTACTAAAATATGTGTTGGTCAAGGTTGCGATGCGTCGTGCGTTCCCCATCTTACAGTGGTGTATGTGTCTTGCAGAACTGTGTTTAAGAATTCATAAGTAAAAGGTATTCGTGTATATGTCTTATAGAACTGTGTTTTATGATTCATAGTTATAAGTATTCGTGTGATTCGGTATGTGTTTCATAGACATGTATTATGGAACTGTATAAGTATTCATGGACAATAGTCCCAAGTGCTGAATAAAAGCCTTTTTCATTTAAACCCTGGTTTTAAAATCTGGTCTGGTTGAATTTTTCTGCACTATCAGAGCTCCTGCACCTAAGTCCAGTGTCTAGAACCGTAAGGGGTGAGTGGGTCGAACCACTCACGGGGAACCAGTGTGCACGGCCTGGTCAAGGGATCAGAGCAAGGCACGGGGACCTTAGGTCGGGCGAAAGCTCGGCGCAGAAACCCCTTACAGTTGGTGCAGGGGGCAGGGATTTAGATTTCTAGATCACTGGAATCGTTTCTGGGGCATGGGTGACCTGTACAAAAGGGATGGGTTGCACCTTGATTGGAGGGAGACTGACATTCTGGCAGGCAGGTTTGCTAGTGCTACACGGGTAGGTTTAAACTAAACAGTGGTGGTGGGGGGGGGGTGGATTCAACAATGTGGAAGCGTATTCGTGCAGTTAATGGGAAAGAGAGGGTAGGAAAGGTCAGGTTTAAACTAACAGGGCTGGGGGATGGGAACCAATGCAAGGAGACAGAGGGCCATAAAAGGAGGACAGAAGCAAAAGGCAGAAGGGAGATAAGAAAATCAAACCTGAAAGCTTTGAGCCTTAATGTGAGGAGCATTCGTAATAAGGTGGATGAATTGAATGTGCAGTTAGTAGTTAAGGAATATGATATAGTTGGAATTACAGAGACATGGCTCCAGGGTGACCAAGGCTGGGAACTAAACAAGCAGGGGTATTCAATATTCAGGAATGATAAGCAGAAAGGAAGAAGAGGTGGGGTGGCATTGCTGGCTAAAGAGATTAATACAATAGGAAGGAGGGACATTAGCTTGGATGCTTTAGAATCATTGTGGGTAGAACTGTGAAATAGCCAAGAGCAGAAAACGCTTTGAGTCGTGTACAGACCACCAAACAGCAGTAGAGAGGTTAGAGATAGCATTAAGCAGGAAATTAGGGATGCGTGTAGCAAAGGTACAGCAATTATGGGTGACTTAAATCTACATATAGATTGGGCCAACCAAATTGGTAGCAGCGCTGAGGAGGATTTCCTGGAATGTATATGGGATTTAAAAATATAATAATATGTAGAAGGCAGGCCATCCTAGACTCGGTATTGTGTAATAAGGAAGGATTAGTTAGCGATCTTGTTATGCAGAGCCCCTTGGGCAACAGTGACCATAATATGGAGGAATTCTGCATTAGGATGGAGAGTGACTCGGTTAATTCAGAGACTAGGGTCCTGAACTTAAAAAAACGAGACTTTGAAGGTATGAGATGGGAATTGGCTAGGATAGACTAGCAAATGATACTTAAAGGGTTGATGGTGGACATGCAATGGCAGAGATTTAAAGATGATTAAATGGATGAACTCCAAAAATTGTTCATCCCTGTCTGGCAAAAAAAAAGGGGAAGGCGGCTCAACTGTGGTTAACGAGTTAACATAGAAACATAGAAAATGGGTGCAGGAGGAGGTCATTCGGCCCTTTGAGCCAGTACCACCATTCATTGTCATCATGGCAGATCATCCACAGTCAGTGACCTGTGCCTGCCTTCTCCCCATGCCCCTTGATTCCGCTAACCCCAAAAGCTTTAACTCTCTTAAATGCATCCAGGGAATTGGCCTCCACTGGCTTCTGTGGCAGAGAATTCCACAAATTCACAACTCTCTGGGTGAAAAAGTTTTTTCTCATCTCAGTTTTAAATGGCCTCCGCTTTATTCTTAGACTGTGGCCCCTGGTTCTGGACTCCCCCCAACATTGGGAACATTTTTCCGGTTTCTAGCTTGTCCAGTCTTTTTATAATTTTATATGTTTCTATAAGATCCCCTCTCATCCTTCTAAATTCCAGTAAATACAAGCCCAGTCTTTTCAATCTTTCCTCGTATGACAGTCCCGCCATCCCGGGGATTAACCTCGTGAACCTACGCTGCACTGCCTCAATAGCAAGGATGTCCTTCCTCAAATTAGGAGACCAAAACTGCACACAATACTCCAGCTGTGGTCGCACCAGGGCCCTGTACAACTGCAGAAGGACCTCATTACTCTGCTACTCAAATCCTATTGTTACTCCTATTGTTAAATCCAAGGAAAAGGCATATAAATAGGTCAGAGGAAGCAGCAAACCAGAGGACTGGGAGAAATTTAGAACTCAACAGAGGAGGACAAAGGGATTAATTAAGAGTGGGGGAAAATAGAACATGAAAGAAAGCTTGTGGGGAATATAAAAACTGATTCTAAAAGTTTCTTTGGATATGTAAAAAGGAAAAGATAAGTGAAGACAAATGTAGGTCCCTTACAATAAGAGACCGGTGAATTTATAACGGGGAAACAAGGAAATGGCAGAACAGTTAAACAAGTAATTTGGTTCTATCTTCACTAAGGAAGACACAAACAATCTCCCAGAAATATAGGGGACTGATGATCTAGTGGGAGGGAGGAACTGAAGGGAATCCACATTAGTCAGGAAATGTTGTTAGGTAAACTGTTGAGACTGAAGGCAGATAAATCCCTAGGGCCTGATGGTCTGCATCCCAGATTACCCAAGGAGGTGGCCCTAGAAATCATGGATGCATTGGTGATCATTTTCCAATGTTCTCTTGACTCTGGCTAACCTCCAGTCCACAGGCACTGATCCAATGTAACTCCACTTTTTAAGAAAGGAGGGAGAGAAAAACAGGGAATTATAGACCAATTAGCCTTGCATCGATAGTGGGGCAGATGTTTGAGTCGATTATTAAAGATATTATAGCAGTGCATTTGGAAAGCAGTGACAGGCTCGGTCAAAGTCAGCATGGATTTATGAAGGGGAAATGATACTTGACTAATCTTCTGGAATTTTTTGATGATGTAACAAGTAGAATGGATAAGGGGGAGCCAGGAGATGTGGTGTATCTGGACTTTCAAAAAGCTTTCGACATAGTCCCACGTGGGAGGTTGGTGAGCAAAATTAGAGCACATGGTATTGGGGGTAGGTTATTGACATGGATAGTGAACTGGTTGGCAGACAGGAAGCAAAGGGTAGGAATTAACGGGTCCTTTTCAGAATGGCAGGCTGTGACTAGTGGGGAGGTGCAAGGCTCGGTGCTGGGACCCCAATTATTTATAACAGATATTAATGATTTAGATGAGGGAATTAAATGAGACCTCTCCAAGTTTGTAGATGACACAAAGCAAGGTGGCAGTGCGAGCTGCGATTAGGATGCTATGAGGCTGCAGGGTGACTTGGATAGGTTGGGTGAGTGGGCAGATGCATGGTAGATAATGTGGATAAATATAAGGTTATCTGCTTAGGAGAAAAGAACATGAAGGCAGATTATTATCTGAATGATGTCAGATTAGGAAAAGGGGAGGTGCAACGATACCTGGGTGTGCTTGTACATCAGTCACTGAAAGTAAGCATGTAGGTAAAGCAGGCAGTCAAGAAAGCTAATGGCATGTTGGCCTTCATTGCGAGATGATTTGAGTTTAGGAACAAGGATGTCCTACTGCAGTTGTACAGGGTTCTGGTGAGACCGCACCTGAAGTATTGTGTGCAATTTTGGTCACCTAATTTGACGAAGGACATTCTTGGTATTGAAGGAATGCAGCGTAAGTTCACCCGGTTAATTCCCGGGATGGCGGGACTGACATATGATGAAAGAATGGGTCGACTGGACTTTTATTCACTGGAATTTAAAAGGTGAGAGGGGATCTTGGAGAAACATGTAACATTCTTAAAGGATTAGACAGGCTAGATGCAGGAAAAATGTTCCTGATGTTGGGGTAGTCCAGAACCAGGGGTCACAGTTTAAGAATAAGGGGTAGGCCATTTAGGTGTGGGATGAGGATAACAACTTTCACCCAGAGAGTTGTGAGTCTGTGGAATTATTTGCCACAGAAGGCAGTGGAGGCTAATTCACTAGATGTTTTCAAGAGAGAGTTAGATTTCGCTCTTTGGGCTAAAGGAATCAAGGGATATGGAGAAAAATCAGGAACGGGATGCTGATTTTAGATGATCAGCCGTGATCATATTGAATGGCTTGAAGGGCTGAATGACCTACTCCTGCACCTATTTTTCTATGTTTCTGTGTTTCAATGTTTTTCGGGGTGGCTCAGCAGAATAATGCTAACATCCGAGGATAGTGCAGTTGGTAATGGTGTAGCCGATGTGTCCATGATTCCTCAATAATTGTAATGGAGGGAGTGTGGAGGAATTTAGACCAGGGTCCTGATCAGTGTCTATTTGGGATAATGTGTTCCTTTTATTAACAACCTCCCCCCACCCTTCCAAACTTTCCTCTCAATACCAGCCATGACAATATTTAAGGCCTTATTTTGGCCAATAACGGATGAAACATCCTAATTAAACAGCCATCTGAGGAGGCGCAGTGTCGCAGTAGTAGTGTTGCTGCCTTACAGTGCCGGAGACCCGGGTTAGATGCTCTCTACGGGTGCTGCCTGTACAGAGTTTGTGCGTTCTCCCCGTGACCCCGTGTGTTTTCCCCGGGTTCCTCCCACACTCCAGAAACACACAGGTTTGTAGGTTAATTGGCTTCGATAAAATTGTAAATTGTCCCTCGTGTGTAGGATTGTGCTAGTGTATGGGGTGATCGCTGGTCAGAGCAGACTCCGTACTGTATTTCTACAGTCTAAAGCTGGGCTATCTGAGTTCAGGGCAAGTTAGAGCACAGGCTTGGTGGTGTGCATTGCCCCTCCACTGTTGGATGGCTTGAGAAGGGCAAGGACGGAGGGAATAGTAACGGCGAGGGATGGTGAGCTTGTGACATCATGGAATCAGGAGAGAATTCCAGGTCCTATCCCCATGAGAATGCAGCTATTTTAATTCGTAATTGCCACTCAAGAATTCGCGACCAAATCCATTGCATTTCTCATTGCCCAGTTTGTTTAATAGACAATTCCCACACTTCTGTTTAACAAACATCTTTTCTAACTCTGTACTTGTTCCCCCGGGCACAACAATGATTCTGTGCTTTTTGTCATTGTGTAGTCAACCACTGGCAGATGTTTTTCACCGGTTATCCTCTTAAAACGTTCCACAATTTAAATTAAAATAAAACTCTGGAAGATCGCCTATTAATCTTGCTTGCGCCAGTCAGAAAGTCTCGGTGTTCTTTGTCCTTTTCTTCATAACTACATTGCATTATGTTGCCTGGCACCTTCCATTGAGATATTATTTTGTAATGTGGCGTTTGCTGACAGTATAACTGGAGAGTTTAAACTGTGCTCAGTAACTGACTGAGTAAATGAAGAAATACTGCGGCAGTTTGACTTTCGGTAATGATTTGAGATGGGCAATATCGATTCAGCTCCTCATTATCCATTGCTCTTGATCTTCATTTCCTTTGAAATCATTGAAATGAAAATCAGAAGAGATGTACAGCGGGCGGCTAAATCGATACCGCCTGCTTTTACGCTATTGCCCAAAGTTTAAATTGCCCCATTATCCTTTGAAAAAGTGGAGAAGGAAAGTAATGGCATTGAGAAAGTAAAGGAAGTTAAAGGCAAGTTATCCATCATTTTGTGACTGGAGAAAATACAGAAGATAATTGTGAAATGAAAGTAACCCACAAGGCACAGATGCTTAAATATGCTTTCAAGGTATCTAAATGTCAGTAAGTGATCATTGCTTCACTGTAATTAGTACATGGTTAGTTACAGTCAAAAGAACTGCTCACAGTTTTTTGCACATAGCAAATGTTGCTTCAAAGCGTTATTACATTTTTTAACATGTGCACAACCTTTTATCTGTTCGAAACAGTCATAATTGGAATTTATTTATGACCAGTTTGAAGCGATCTAAGTATCGTAGCTAACCGGCTAATAATGTTACATTAAGTACGTGAGCGGTGATGTCTGGTTTGCCATGTAACTTGTACAGCCCGATTGCTTTTTCTTGGTCCATTCTTGTTTTGAGGGTTAACTAATAAAGCTCGAGCTACTGTCTCTTTAATTTCCTGTGATACGGACAGCTGTGGAGCAGCTTTTGTCTTTCGTTGTGCAATATGCAACGGTCACTCACAATGTATGAGGCTGTCCACATTGGCCTTTTCAGACCACAGCCTGGGGCACATTGGGCTCTGACCCTGACAGGTCGTGCTACTTATCCATTGGGCTTAATGACAAATGTCACTTATGGCCAGACCTCACTTTTTCATTTTCAGGCTCTCTTACAAGCACCCTTGTGTCGAATGTTCATAAGGAAATAATCAGATAAGGTTGGCAAGCTGAGTTCGCAAATCGAACGCTCTCTCCTTTAGTGTGTTTGCTGACTGCCTGAGTGCACTTTGTGGCAAATTGTAAATGACATTGTGATTACAGAAGCCCAGCTGGGTTACATTTAGCGGTGATCAAAGTTCTTGGTTCAATAAGATTATCAGCAGAAGATGTGTTTGTTACTGATACAATGATAGAGGAAAGAGACATGGGTAGAAATTCTTCAGTTGTGTACGGCCCAAATGTGCTGTCTTTAGGTGCGCTTTAAATTCACCGAAGCTTTCATTCAGGAATTATTTTGGCTTTTTTTTGTCGACGTTTCGCTTGCCAATCCTTTTCAGGTCGCAGGAATAAAGCATTCACCATGTCTCGACTTCAGTGAAATGTAGCCCTGTCAGCTGCTTTTAAAATAGCTTTGGCAAAAATGTGAACTTTAGTGATGAGCTGCGTTATGTAATTCAGAAAGGGAAAAAAACATTTGGTTACAGGAATACATTTGGATATTGGATACCAACCTGCATGTATTACTCTGAGCACCTGCTCTGCATACTAATGAAGAAGGCTGAAAGAAAGTCATGTGGGATGGAGGTCAGGATCCATTGTGGAGATCAGACGAATAACAGTATCTGTGCTGTTTCTCAACATGCTACACGTGCTGTGATGTGTCACATTTGAGCTTTCAAAGTAGACGTTATACAAAATTGCCAAACGGATAACAAGTGAAGTTCTCTGCTTAACTCTTTTAAGTGCTCAGCTGGTGAGCATGCTAAAGCTAAATCAGAACAACCGAGGGTAGAAATGTCATAATCTATTTGTCCTGCAAAATAAGTAATCAGTGCAGCCCTGCTATACGGTTCATTCCAAACCAAATCCAGGGATTACAGGATTAATAAAGGGTAATTTAAGGGAGAACCCAATACGTTGAGGTTAGTAGTTAAAACATTATAATAATAATAATAATAATATATTTATTTTATATAGCGCCTTAACACATGCACAAAGCGCTTTACAAATACAATTAACATAGAAACAAACAGACAAACAGACAAACTATCCTGACGGAAAAGTGGCGAATAATCAACGCCAGCGTCCTCTCACGTCAGGGTCCGGCAGTAGACATTAAAGAACACAAGACACACAGATACAATTTTTTACACAAAACAGCCATCACAGTGATTGCTCTAGGCATACCCTCACTGTGATGGAAGGCAAAGTCTTATCTCCTCCTCATTCTTCTCCCGTGGCGCCACGAGGCGATCGAGGCTCCCAACCCCTTGAAGCCCCCACCGGGCGATGGAAAGTCCCAGGGTCGAGCCGAGCCGAGCAGGCCGATGAAAGTCCTGAGCCCCCACCAGGCGATGGAAAATGCCGCGGCCGAGCCACGCAGGGCGATGAGAGTCCTGAGCCCCCACCGGGCGATGTAAAGTGCCGCGGCCAGGCCACGCAGGGTGATGAAGGGCCTGCGGGCGGGTTGATCGTGCCTCGTGCTTCGGGGCGGTCGAAGCTGCTACGGCTGGAGCTCCCAAAAGCCGGTCGCCAGCCAGGGACCTGCGAGCTCCCGATGTTGCGGTCTGCAGGGCCCACGGCCGAAGCCTCCGAGATGGTAAGTCCAGGCCCTGCGACCATTAGATAAAACATGGCTTGAAACACGATGAAGCGCTAAAACTAGATATTTGAAAATCCTCCATTCCTTCATTGCCGCAGCACTGGTGCCACTGGTGGGGAGTGTGTTTAAAGCCAGTTCTTCATTGCCCTGAGAATGTGGTTGGAGCCAATGAAGAAATTGGCATTCACCTGTCTGTGAACACTTGCTTGAGTTTCCCAGAAAGGAGTCAAGTAGTGCTGGACTAAATAAAGTAAGATCATTACTTACTTTCCCCAAAAGTCAACATAGAACCTGAACATAGAACATAGAACAACAGTGCAGCACAAAGAAGCCTTTTGGCTCGTACTGTCCTCACTGAACACAGAACCAAGTTAAAACTAATCTTCTCTGCCTGCCTGCAATCCATGTTCCTCCATTCACTGTCTATCCATGCGCCTTTCTAAAAATACTTTAAATACAACTATTGTATCTACCTCCACCCTTGGCAACATGTTCCAGGTACTCTGCATACTGTATAAACTACTGGTTCCTTGCATCTCCTTTAAACATTCTCCTTTTCACCTTAAAGTTATGTCCTCTAGTCTTTGACATTTCCATTCTGGGGGAAAAAAGGTTCTGACTGTTTAGCCTAGCAACATCTCCTATAATTTTATACACTTCTATCAAGTTTCCCCTCAGCCTCCAATGCTCGACAGAAAACAATCCAAGTTTGTCCAACCTCTCCTTTTAAGCCAATACTTTTCCAGGCTGCATTTTGCTAAACCTCTTCTGCACCTTCTCCAAAGCCTTCATTTCCTTTCTGCAATGAACACATGGGTTGTATGCAAATATTAAATAGCGGCTCAGTCATTTCACTAAATACAGTCTTTTATTTCTAGATTTCTTTAAATTTTGGAAAATTGACATTGTAAAATATGAATTTAGATTCTCTGGATTATGAGTTGACACATTTGGATGACTAAGCCAGTAATATAACCACTAGATAATATGCACAGGAACATACTTTCTAATTTTCATATATTTGAGGTTTAATTTTCCAACTTTAAACTCCCAGCGGTAACTTCATAGGGAGAGCTCATACAGGAAGCACCAGTGTGGGATTTGAGTGAGCTTGATTTCCCACTGTGTATAGGGAATCAGAATATTACCATTAATCTGAATACATGTCTCATACTGTTCTGGCCTATTTCTAATTGCCCAATGAAAGGGAAAATCAAAAGGAATGCAGAGTTGTTTATTTGTGCAATCGCACATTTCATTTATTTGTTAACTATTAAAATACTATATGGGAATAGCACATAAGAGTTATTTTTAACATTCTGTTATATTTTTTTGAGGTTTTCAAAGCCTGTTTTTGCACCTTTGTTAACTATTCGTGTGGGAACAAGTACATCTCTTGTTAACACCATTCTGTTGGGAATGGTTAGGAAAAGAGAATACAAAACATGTGAGAGCTTAGAATGGCGGAGAGCTTGAACATGATAGGACATTTCCAAGTCAGTAATGAGAATGGATTTTGGATCATAAAGTCTAGTCTGTTTGGATGGAAGCAAGAAATAACCAGTACAAGAAAACCTTTGTGGGAATGATCTTCAAAGCTTCAAAGAGTGGCAAGATGGTTCAACAGAGTATAACTCAATAAATAATTTGGGCTCGAGCATTAATCATGCATGACTTTCTTCAGCACATGCCAAAAAATCAGGTCTGCAATTACATTTTAGTGTCATTGAGTCACGCAGCATGGAAACAGATCCTTCATCCCAATTCCTCCACACTGACGAAAATGTTAGTCCCATTTGCTGGCATTTGGCTTATATCCTTCCAAACCTTCAGCCTCATGTGCCTGTCCAAATGTCTTTTAAATGTTATTGTGCCTGCCTCAACTGGTTCCTTTGGCAGCCTGTTCCATATTCCAAGTACCAATTGTGTGGAAAAAGTTGCCCCTCAGATTGATGTCCCCTTTCACCTTACGGCCTTGATTCTTGATTCCCCTACTCTGGGGGAAAATCTACATGCATTCATCCTATTCCCCTTATGATTTTATCCATTTCCATGAAATCATCCCTCAGCCTCCTGCGCTCCAAAGAATAAAGTTCAACCTAGCCAATCTCTCCCTATAGCTCAGGCCCTCAGTCCTAGCAACATCTTCAAGATTCAAGATTCAAGATATCTTTTTAAGTCTTCTGCATTCTTTCCAGCATAATGCCACCGTTCCTGAAGCAGGGTGATAAAAACTGAACACACTACTCCAAACGCTGCCTCACCAACATCTTGTACAACCGTACCATAACGTCCCAATTTCTGCACTCAATTCTGGAGAAGGTCGAAGCTGACCCAAAACGTCGCCAATCCATGTTCTCCTGGGATGCTGCCTGACCTGAGTTACTCCAGCACTCTGTGTTTTCTTTTGTAAACCAGCATCTGCAGTTCCTTGCTTCTACTTTTTTAACTCAATTCCTTGAATGATTAACGCAAATGTGCCAGAAGCCTTCTGCACCATCCTGTCTATCTGTGATTGCCACTTTCAGAGAACTGTGTACTAGCAAAGGTTCACTGTATTGATTCCCAGAATTAAGGGTTTGTTATTTGTGGGAAGATTGAGTAGCTTGGGCCTTTAGTCTTTGCAATATGAAAGCATGTGGGACAATAAGAGCATAATAATGAAAAGCATAAGAATTCACTTCTGCCATCAGGAAAATAATATAGGAGTCTGAAAACTATAATGTCCAGGTTCAGGAGCAGCTTCTTCTCAAAATCACCAGACTATCGAACATTGCAAAGTTGTATAAAGGAAGTGAATTATAAAGTGAGAGGGTTCCTAGTAATCATGAGAGAAACATTTATGCAAGAATTCACACAGTATCTGCAGTAAAACAGCAAAGCTGAGGCAATCGTATGTCAGAAGGACTCAGACTTATGAGAGACATGGTTTGTGAAAATCCAGAATTGGGGATTGAGCATTATAAATTGCAATATGTTTATGTGGGATTTTAATTGCCCTGATTTTAAATTGATAGTGGAGGTGGAGCAGGGTTGGGGGTTGGGGTCGAGTGAAGTGAGAGGAGGGGAGAGAACAGACGAATAGAGTTCATTAAATGTTCGCTATGCCTTCCTTTCCTTGCGCAAAAATAAGTATTAACTGATTGGTTCCTATTGGATGTGATGATGGAGAATAAACACGAGCAGATACCTAGGGGTCGAGGTTAAGCGATATTGATAGAATGAAACATAAGGTTCAAAGATAATATTAAGGAGCTGATCGTAGAACGTGGGAAGATAAAATGAGTAACAATATGGGAAACAATGAAATGAAACGACAATGGGAAATATTTCTGATGGTGTTCAACATGGTGCACTGAGAGGGGAGTATACACTCACGATTCTGTACATGAGAAAAGACAATGGGCACCAACCATGAGTAAGAAAGGAGGCAACCTCTTCTCCAATTCCTTGCAGTAAATATCACCAACAACCTGTCCTGGACCACCCATATTGAAGCGATGGTCGAGAAAGCACACCAAAAATGCCTCTACTTCCTGAGAAGGCTTAGGAAGTTTGACATGTTCCCCCCAACTTCTACAGATGCACCGCAGAATGCATTTTATCGAAATACATCACATCATAGCTTGGAAACGGCTCCATCCAAGACCGCAAGAAATTGCGGAGAATTGTGGACACAGCCCAAACAATCACACAAACCAACCTCCCTTCCATTGACTGCCTCGGCAAGGCCAGCAGCATAATCAAGGACGAGTCGCACCCTGGCCACTCCCTCTTATCGAGACGTATAAATCTTATCGAAACGTATACAATTATTAAGGGGTTGGACACGTTAGAGGCAGGAAACATGTTCCCAATGTTGGGGGAGTCCAGAACTAGGGGCCACAGTTTAAGAATAAGGGGTAGGCCATTTAGAACAGAGATGAGGAAAAACTTTTTTAGTCAGAGAGTTGTGAATCTGTGGAATTCTCTGCCTCGGAGGGCAGTGGAGGCCAATTCTCTGAATACATTCAAGAGAGAGCTAGATAGAGCTCTTAAGGATAGCGGAGTCAGGGGGTATGGGGAGAAGGCAGGAACGGGGTACTGATTGAGAATGATCAGCCATGATCACATTGAATGGCGGTGCTGGCTCGAAGGGCCAAATGGTCTTCTCCTGCACCTATTTTCTATTGTCTATTGTCTTCTCCTCTCTCCCATTGGGCAAAAGGGATAGAAGTGTGAAAATGCACACCTCTAGATTCAGGGACTGTTATCAGGCAACAACGAGACAGTGGTCCTGAGCTACTACCTACCTAATTGGAGACCCTGGGAAAATCTTTGATCAGACTTTATTGGACTTTATCTTGCACTAAACATTATTCATATTATTCCCTTTATCATGTATGTGTACACTGTGGTTGTCTAGATTGTAACCATGTATTACATATAGACGGCAACTGGAGGGCTGCTGAGAAGGCGAGGCCGGAGCCTCACGGGCCAGAGCTCCTCGGGTCAGAGCCTCGTGGGCCAGAGATGGAGCCTCGTGGGCTAGAGCTCCTCGGGTCAGAGCCTCGCGGGCTGGAGATGGAGCCTCATGGGCTAGAGCTCCTCGGGTCAGAGCCTCGCGGGCTGGAGATGGAGCCTCACGGGCCAGAGTCCTTCGGGTCAGAGCCTCGCGGGCCGGAGATGGAGCCTCGTGGGCCAGACCTCCTTGGGTCAGAGCCTCGCGGGCCAGAGCTCCTCGGGTCAGAGCCTTGTGGGCTGGAGATGGATCCTCGTGCATCAGAGTCTAGCGGGCCAGAGCCCATCGGGTCGGATGTGGATCCTCGCGAGTCAACGAAGCCTGCAGCCAACACCCCCTGGTCTGCGGAGCCTACAGCTGGGGCCTGGATCGGTGCCACGGAGGCCTCTGGAGAGGACCTGGCAGTGATAGTGGAGAGGTCGGTGCTATGGTCGATGATGGCGCCGACGGACGAGGACAGACCATGTGGGAGTGAGGATGCTGCTGCTGTGGGGAGGAACAAAGAAGGACCCGACGTGGGGGAATGACCATGAGGGAGGAGGAAGAACAATGGACAATAGCAGACCATCGTGAAAGAGGGGGCAGGGGGGGAGAACAAAGAGGACCTGGACCGGGGGTACTTTGTAACTTTGTGAGCGCCCTTTATAGGTGACTATTTGCATACCTAGGGTATGCAAGCAAAGAATTTCACTGACTTGTCACATGTGACAAAGTATTCTTTCATTCATTCATTAATTCATTCATATTGTCTTTCCGCTGACTGGTTAATATGCAACAAAAACTTTTCACTGTAGCTTGGTTCACATGACAATGAACTAAACTAAACAATTAAGCACATGGACAACATTGAAGTGCATGATAAGTAACCCTGATGGGACTTTACAGGGTTAAAACTGCATGGATATTTCTTCTACTGAGGTCAAACCTCAGGAAAAGGAGTTGTCGTTTAGAGATGAGAAGACATTTCTTCCCTCACTAGGTTGTGAATCTTTCAAATTCTCCAATTAGCTCTGCACACTGAATTGTGAAATATATTCGAGATCAGAGCAGAAGATCTATCTTTACCAAGGAAGACACAATCTCCTAGAAATACCAGGGGACCGAGGATCTAGTGGGAGGGAGGAACTGAAAAGAATCCACATTAGTCAGGAAATGGTGTTAGGTAAACTGTTGGGACTGATGGCAGATAAATCCCCAGGGCCTGATAATCTGCATCCCAGAGTACTCAAGGAGGTGGCCCTAGAATTCGTGGACACATTGGTGATCATTTTCCAATGTTCTCTCGACTCTGGATCAGTTCCTGTGGACTGGAGGGTAGCCAATGTAACGCCACTTTTTAAGAAAGGAGGGAGAGAGAAAACGGGGAATTATAGACCAATTAGCCTTGCATCGGTAGTGGGGAAGATGATTGAGTCGATTGTTAAAGATGTTATAGCAGCGCATTTGGAAAACAGTGACAGGATCAGTCAAAGTCTAGCATGGATTTATGAAGGGGAAATGATACTTGACTAATCTTCTGGAAATTTTTGAGGATGTAACAAGTAGAATGGATAAGGGGGATCCAGTGGATGTGGTGTATCTGGACTTTCAAAAACCCTTTGACAAGGTCCCACACATGAGATTAGTGTGCAAAATTAGAGCACGTGGTATTGGGGGTAGGGTATTGACATGGATAGAGAACTGGTTGGCAGACAGGAAGCAAAGAGTAGGAATTAACGGGTCCTTTTCAGAATGGCAGGCAGCGACTAGTGGGGTGCCGCAAGGCTCAGTGCTGGGACCCCAGTTATTTACAATATGTATTAACGATTTGGACAAGGGAATTAAATGTAACATCTCTAAATTTGCGGATGACACATAGCTGGGTGGCAGTGTGAGCTGTGATGAGGATGCTATGAGGCTGCAGGGTGACTTGGATAGAATACAGAATACAGAGCTTTATTTGTCATTCGGTACCGAGGTACCGAACAAAATTACGTTACCAGCAGTCACACAAAAAAAAAGAACACAAGACACACGACCCCAACACAAACATCCATCACAGTGACTCCAAACACCCCCTCACTGTGATGGAGGCAACAAAACTTCCGCTCTCTTCCCCGCGCCCAAGTCCCCGCGGCCGAGCCACACCGGGCGCTGAAACATCCCACGGCCGAGCCGGGCGATGGAAGGCCCCGCGGCCGTACCGTGCGTAGCTAAGTCCCGCGGCTGAGCCGCGCCGGGCGATGGAAGGCCGCGCGGCCGAGCCGCACCAGCGATGTAAAGTCCCGCGGCCGAGCCGCACCAGCGATGTAAAGTCCCGCGGCCGAGCCGCGCCGGGCGATGTTAGGTCCCGCGGCCGAGCCGTGCCGGGCGATGTTAGGTTCCGCGGCCGAGCCGTGCCGTGCCGGGCGATGGAAGGCCCCGCGGCCGAGCCGCACCAGTGATGTAAAGTCCTGCGGCCGAGCCACTCCGGGCGATGGAAGGCCCCGCGGCAGAGCCGCACCTGGCGCTGAACCGTCCCGCAGCCGTACCGGGCGATGGAAGGTCCCGCGGCCGAGCCGCACCGGGCACTGTTAAGTCCAGCGGCCGAGCCGCACTGGGCGATGGAAGGCCCCGCGGGCGATGGATTGGTTGAGTGGGCAAATGCATGGCAGATGCAGTAGAATGTGGATAAATGTGAAGTTGTCCACTTTGGTGACAAGCACAGAAAGGCAGATTATTATCTGAATGGTGTCGGGTAAAGGAGAGGTGCAACGAGACCTGGTTGTGCTTGTACATCAGACACTGAAAGTAAGGATGCAGGAACAGCAGGCAGTCAAGAAAGCTTATGGCTTGTTGGTTTTTATTGCAAGAGGATTTGAGTTTAGGATCAAGGAGGTCCTACTGCAGTTGTACAGGGCCCTGGTGAGACCATACCTGGAGTATTGTGTGCAGTTTTGATCACCTAATTTGTGGAAGGATATTATTGCTATTGAGGGAGTGCAGCATAGGTTCACCAGGTAAATTCCCGGGATGGCGGGACTGACATATGATGACTTCATACACTTCACTTCCAATTTCCATCCTGCCCTTAAATATACCTGGACCATCTCCGTCATCTCCCTCCCGTTTCTGGACCTCACCATCTCCATCACAGGAGACAGACTAGTGACTGACATATACTATAAACCCACTGACTCGCACAGCTATCTGGACTACACTTCTTCCCACCCGGTCTCCTGCAAAAAGTCTATCCCCTACTCCCAATTCCTCCGTCTACGCCGCATCTGCGCCCGGGACGAGGTGTTTCACACTAGGGCGTCAGAGATGTCCTCATTCTTCAGGAAACGGGGCGTCCCCTCTTCTATTATAGATGAGGCTCTCACTAGGGTTTCTTCTACATCCCGCAGCTCTGCTCTTGCTCCCCCTCCCCCCACTCGTAATAAGGACAGAATCCCCCTCGTTCTCACCTTCCACCCCACCAGCCAGCGTATCCAACAAATCATCCGCCAACATTTCCGTCACCTACAACGGGACCCCACCACTGCCCATATCTTCCCATCCCCTCCCCTTTCTGCATTCTGCAGAGACTGTTCCCTCCGTAACTCCCTGGTCCACTCGTCCCTTCCTACCCAAACCACCCCACCCCCAGGCACTTTCCCCTGCAACCGCACGAGATGCAACACCTGTCCCTTTACCTCCCCCCTCAACTCCATCCAAGGACCCAAACAGTCTTTCCAGGTGAGACAGGTTCACCTTCACCTCCTCCAACCTCATCTATTGCATCCGCTGCTCCAGCTGTCAACTTATTTACATCGGCGAAACCAAAAGCAGGCATGGCAATCGCTTCGCTCAACACCTGTGCTCGGCCCGCGTTAACCAATCTGATCTCCCGTTCCCAGTCTGATCTTTCTGTTATGGGCCTCCTCCAGTGCCATAGTGAGTCCCACCGGAAATTGGAGGAACAGCACCTCATATTTCACCTTGGCAGCTTGCAGCCCAGTGGTATGAACATTGACCTCCAACTTTAGATAGTTCCTCTGTCCCTCTCTTCCCTTCCCCCTTCCCAGATCTCCCACTGTCTTCCTGCCTCCACCTATATCCTTCCTTTGTCCCATCCCCTGACATCAGTCTGAAGAAGGGTCTTGACCCGAAACGTCACCCATTCCTTCTCTCCTGAGATGCTGCCTGATCTGCTGAGTTACTCCAGCATTTTGTGAATATGATGAAAGAATGGGTCGACTAGGCTTGTTTGTATTCACTGGAATTTTAAAAGGATGAGAGGGGATCTTATAGAAACTTATAAAATTCTTAAAAGGATTGGACAGGCTAGATGCAGGAGAAATGGTCCCGATGTTGAGGGAGTCCAGAACCAGGGGGTCACAATTTAAGAATAAGGGTTAGGCCATTTAGGACCGAGATGTGGATTTCCTTTTTCACCCGGAGAGTTGTGAATCTGTGGAATTCTCTGCCACAGAAGGCAGTGGAGGCCAATTCTTTGGATGTTTTCAAGAGAGAGTTAGATTTAGGGCTGAAGGAATCAAGGGATATGGAGAAAAAGCCAGAACGGGGTATTGATTTTTGATGATCAGCCATGATCATATTGAATGGCGGCACTGGCTCGATGTTCCGAATGGCCTACTCCTGCACCTATTTTCTATATTCTATGTTTCTGTGTAAAACCTTTCATCCATAAGGGAATTAATGAGTTTGGTGATCAGACAGGATAATAGATTTGATGGCAGAATTTAGGAGGGCAGACATCTGATCAATTGGTAGAGTGGGATCCCTATGGCTAACTCCTTTTTCTACTTACCATGCTCTTACCAATAGAAATTAGAACGTTTTATTGCTTGAATTACATGTTGCTGCAGATGTTTTATGGGAACAGTACCTTAACACAATCTTGGCATTCTCATACAAGCAAAAGCTTGTTTCTGCACTTATCAATTGGATATACATTCAACATACCAGATGTAAAAGTGATTTAAAAAAAAATTATGATACATCTCTATTAGTGCCCAAGCAAACCCTCCAACAATGAAAATTGACTAATAATGTAGGTTAATTCCATCAGATATCATTTATTTTATGATAATTTAAATAACTTTTCCTTTTACTTTGATCTCTTTGAACTTCCTCTCCCTGATCATCCTCTCATCTCTCCTGTTTCTTTTAATTTTGCTTTCCTTATAAGATGGTTTAGAATAATTCTGACATGATTCCTTAAGGTCATAAGACCATAAGACATGGAAGTAGAATTAGGCCATTCATCCCATCAAGTCTGCTCTGCCATTCGAACATGGCTGGTCTATTTTTCCCTCCCTGCCTTCTCCCAATAAAGTCCTTCTGCAGGGTCCCTGCTTACACTACACTACCTGCCTCTCCACCTATTTTCGTATCATCCGCAAACTTTTCCACAAAGCCTTCAATCCTCTCGTCCAAATCATTAATATACAACAAGAAGAGTAGTGGCCCTAGCACCGACTCCTGTGGAATTCCACTAGTCACTGGCAGCCAACCAGAAAAAGCCTCCTTTATTGTTACTATTTTCCTTCTGCCATCCAGCCAACCTGCTATCCATGCTAGTACCTGCCCTTGATAACATGGGCTTTCATCTTCCTAAGCAGCCTGATGTGTGGCACCTTATCAAAGGCTTTTTGAAAATCTAAGTAAACAACATCTACTGACTCTCCTTTGTCTGTCCTGAGAGTGGTAATATGCAGGAATCGCTGGTCGGTGTGGACCCAGTGGGCCAAAGGGCCTGTTTTTGCGCTGCATCTCTAAACTAAACTAAACTAAACTACTGACTTTACAATATCTACATACAGGGCGGCACGGTGGCGCAGCGGTAGAGTTGCTGCCTCACAGCGAATGCAGCGCCGGAGACTCGGGTTCGATCCTGACTACGGGCGGCGTCTGTACGGAGTTTGTACGTTCTCCCCGTGACCTGCGTGGGTTTTCTCCGAGATCTTCGGTTTCCTCCCACACTCCAAAGACGTACAGGTATGTAGGTTAATTGGCTGGGCAAATGTAAAAATGAAAATTGTCCCTAGTGGGTGTAGGATAATGTTAGTGTGCGGGGATCGCTGGGCGGCGTGGTCCCGGTGGGCCGAAGGGCCTGTTTCTGCGCTGTATCTCTAAATCTAAAAATTCCCCAAAAAATCTAAAACTCTCGTTTGTTATCTTGTTTGTGACTGGACTTCAGCCAAAATGGTACACGATAGCGCGACAATTTTAGGGGGATGGACGGGAGGGGGAGAGGAATGGGAGGGGGAGGGAGGGGGTGGAGGGGAATAGGGGGCGAGGAGGGGGGAAAGGGAGGGGGGAGGAGAGGGTGCGGCACCAATGCAGGAGAGGTTTGGGCCCAACGGGTCTACTTGGTCTAGTATGTAATACTAAGTGGACAAATATGCGGCAACTGGATTATGATAAGTTAATGTCTGAAAGTCTTCTAAAGGTTCTGTGAAATGTATAAAAGATGAAAAGTCTTTCTGAATGCTACAGGGGTAAAATATTGACATAAAATATTGACACCAAAATATTGACATAAAATAAAGTCAGGGAAAAGAAAGGTAATCCAAGGCAAAAAAGCCCTCAGTGGGTAATATTCTTGATTGAGATTAACAGTGGTATTATATTGTGATGGAGATCGGTAGATGTCACCATAGAAGAGACACCAGATCTGGAATAGGTTCTTTGTTGATTTAGAATTTGTTCGCATTCTACAAAATCTTGATTTGAGGTATTCCAAGGGCGACAGATGGATGATCAATGTAAGGACCATATTTGTGAACTAATATTTGTTTAGGAATTATAATCTCTTTTTTTCCATCGCCCAGTGAAAGGAATTGGGATGCAGAAACAAGGAACTGCAGATGCTGGTTTCACACAAAAGGACACAAGATGTTGGAGTAACTCAAAAGGTAATACAACCTCTCTGGATACCATGGATAAGTGACATTTTGGGTTGGGAACTTTCTTCCGTCTAAAGAAGGGTCCCGATCCGAACATCACCGTTCGATGACCTCCAGAATTGCTGCCTGACCCGCCGAGCTACTCCTGCACTCTGCACTTTCTGTCCTCAAATGGAATGGGATGTTCATATTACTTTGAAATGCTAATTACTGTAATTATTATTGCTGGTATTTTTTTTAAAAGTACTAACTCCTAAACTGCTGCAAATGTTAGGTATTCAATGGTCATGAACCTCAACACTCGATAAATCAGTTCATTTATTTGCAGCAGAATACACGTGGAAATATGAAAGGCTTTTGAATAAACATTTCACTCAAAGAGGGAGGTTATTAAACTATAATTCAAATGTGTCTTGTGTCCCTGTTAAGTGGCGAAAATGAGTAAGATTGCCAGGTAGTTTACGTTAGCAACAACAGCACTTTACTAATTGGTGTTCTTCTATTGGGGAAAGCAGCACATTATGTCTGTATGAATGAAAAGCTTTGTTTTGCTGTAATTATTCCATACAGGAATGAGAGAAAATGGACTTCCTCCTTAAGTGAAAAGTGGAAGACGGTTTTATCCCAGATGATTTTAACTGGCGTCGATCTCCTTTTACAACCCCTTTATTTATTTTATACATAGATGCAAATTACATTTGAATGTATGGTATTGTACTCTTTTTGCCAAAGCAATATTACAGAATTCTGGTTGAGATAGAATAACTAACTAGGACATTACATTAAGACACCAGTCTCACTTACTGCTCTCCTTCCCTGGAGGCACAACTTCAGTTCAGGTAAAGGAAATGAAAATCTCCTCCGACAACTCTCAAGGGTCAAAGGTTAATTGGGGTTAGCAGTCTTAGATGAGTCCCTATGTATTTGGTCTGTAATTTGTCATTCTCTCCTCTGAGTCATGTCGTTCAATGTCAGAAACATTGATAGTGTGCATATAACAAACTGAAAATCCAAATTTTATTATTTTCCCTTTAAGATATTTAACCTTTAAGTAATGGCTGAATGTGTTCTCAATCCCCATTATCAATTGAATTATAATTATTAAAGTCTTGGAGACAAAAACTTAAAGTTTTCCACATGCATGATGCCCCGAACTTACACGTGAAATTCCGTTCATCATGCCGTGTCAATGTTTCCTACCAGTCTCAAGAGTCAAGCGTCAAGTGTTCTCACTGGCATATTTCTTCCTTTATGAAGACATATGCCTGGAAATGTGACCAATTTTATGTACAAATGGTGCAAAGCTTGATTTGGGCTGGGAATAGAAAAGACGAGTGCTCAATTCAGAGTGAAATCACATCCATTGTGGAATTGGACTGAGCAATTGCAAACAATGTTGGGTCTCGACCCGAAATGTCACCCATTCCTTCTCTCCTGAGATGCTGCCTGACCTGCTGAGTTACTCCAGCATTTTGTGAATAAATACCTTCGATTTGTACCAGCATCTGCAGTTATTTTCTTATGCAAACAATGTCCATGTCAGTATGTCTGATGTTTTTTGGGAACAGCCTAATGATGTCGCAATTTGAGCAATGGCCTTTTCCACCCTTATTGACATGATCTTGATCTCAAAGTTCCACCATACTGCAACCAGAGCTGTCTCAAGACAACTTGGAGCACATTGTGTTACCTTGTTGCTTTTCTTGTTAAAGAGAAACTCTGCTGCTTCACAACTCAGTGCTAGCTGTTCAAACCATATTCCCGGACAGCAGGCAGTGTTTAAACTAACAGGGAGTACGTGCTCCATCATTGTGTTTCTGAGATATTAATTTGATGGGTGCCTCAGTGGCAACATTAATCTCAACACTCCATTAGCAACCATCCTATGTGAGACGTGACTCTTCTTGTATTATTCCGTAAATGTTAACCCTTGTCAAACCACTGACATGGCAAGACTTTCAGCAAAACCAACAGTTGTCACATAAGTGTCACGAGTTGTGGAAGGACGATTCAGTTGCCTGGGCTGTTATCAGGCAACTGAATCATCCTACCACAACTAGTGAGCAGTCCTGAACTACGATCTGCCTCATTGGTGACCCTCGGACTATCTTTGATTGGACTTTACTGGTTTTACCAGTGCTAACTGTTATTCCCTTATCATGTATCTGCACACTGCAAATGGCTCGATTATAATCATGTATTGTCTTTTCACTGACAGGTTAGTATGCAATAGAAGTTTTCACTGTACCTTGGTGCACATGACAATACACTAAACTGAACTGATAGAGAGTGATGAAGTCATCTATATACTAAAACTCTCGTTTGTTTAGTCCTGAACTACAGCCAAAATGGTACATGATAGCATGACAATGAGAGGGTGGCATGGGGGGGAGGGGGGTGGGAGGGTTGGCATGGGGGGAGGGGGTGGCATAGGGGGGGAAAGGGTGGAGGAGGGGGGGGGGAGAGGGTGCTGCACCAATGCAGGAGAGGTTTGAGCCCAACGGGTCCACTTGGTCTAGTATATTATAGAAACTGCCCTTTGGCCTATGTAACCCATACTGACTACCAAGAATCCACATGCACTAATCTAATAGGAACACAACTTTATTCTCCCCATATCCCCATCAATTCTCTCAAGGTTCTATCACTGACTTACACACCAGAAGCAATTTTATGCCAGTTAATTAAACTACCCATGCACATGCCTTTGTGTTGGGGGGAGAAACCATCAGCACCCAGAGAAAAGGCAGGTGGTGATGGAAGAACAAGTAACTCTGCATGCACGGTACTGGAGGTTAGAATCGCTGGAGCAACGAGGCAACAGCTCTGCACCCATTTATCTCTCAGTACAAATGAAGTATCTGATTTACCCGAAATAAAAATGCTTCTGAATAGTTCTATTTCTACTGAATTGCTTGTAACGATAAAAAAAGCCTGCAGTAAAATCATAAAAAAAGACAATATATTTCATTCTGATTTTTAACGCCCGAGTGTGTTTTCCATTTCAAAGACTTTTATAGGGATTTAGATGTCCTGCTGCTACTTTGCAATATCTTCTCTGCAGCTACATTCTGGCTGCTGGAGGGCTGTTTCCTTTACCTTTGAGTCTGCACAGATGCACTCGATACCGAGGAGAAGCTCTTACCCCTAATGATCCAGCGGCCTCAGAGATGAGCATACCTGGCTGACTGTGGATTTCACTTGCTCTCTAGGTGGTCAGTTGCTCACTGGTCCTCTTCCCACTGGCACGGGATGGTGTTATTTACTGTGAGCACTGAGCACACTCATGAGGGTGTCTATCCCTTTTGGGGAATGGGGTGGGGTAAGAGATAGAATATCAAGAGTGGGTTGTTGTATTGATGTGGATGGTTTGTGTGTGTGAACAGGTAAATACAGTATTTGTGATAGTCGTGTGATCACTAAAACCGCACAACTTCCCTTACCTTCTCACCACATAGGATGTAGGTCTGTTGAAAATTTCATTGTACCGAATTCCTTATTTACTCAACCAGCTACAAACTAATAATACTCAGGGGGGTTTGTCAAATACAATTTATTTTCAGAAATCCATGTTGACTTATAGAGTCATAGATCGTGGAAACAGACCCGTCAGCACAACTTGCCCACACAGACCAACTTACCCCATCTACACTAGTCCCACCTACCTGTTTTTGGCCCATATCCCTCCAAACCTGTCCTATCCATGTACCTGTCTAAATGTTTCATAAACGTTTCAATAGTACCTGCCTCAACTACCTCCTCCGGCACCTTGTTCCATTCACCCACTATCACCCTTTATGTGATAAAGTTACCCATCAAGTTCCCATTAAATCTTTACCACCTCACCTTAAACCTATGTCCTCTAGTGCTCAATTCCCCTACTCTGGTAAAACACTCTGTGTTTACCTAAAATATTCCTCTCCTGTCATGATTTTGTCCACCCCTCATCCTCCTGCGCTCCAAGGAATAAAGCCCCAGAGTTGATATTGGTATTGGTTTATTTTCGTTATGTGTATCGTGAAAAGCGATTGTTTGCAAGCTATCCAGTCAAATCAAGTCGCACTATACATCTAAAAATAAAATGTAATGAGGTCAATCAAGACAAACATAACTACGACAGGTAGTGCAAAGATAAGAATACCAGAGTGCAAAAATTTGGTACTATAGCGTTATAACATTACATTACAGAGAAAATGTCCAACGTCTACAATGAGGTCAATTGGAAGATCCCAAGCTCATGGGAGGACCATTCAGTTGTCTGATAACAGTGGGGAAGAAGTTGTTTCTGAATCTGGTGGTAGGTGTTTTCTAACTTTTATACCTTCTGCACGACAGGAAATGAGAGAAGAGAGAATGACTGAGGTGAAGAAGGTCCTTGATTGAGTTGGCTATCAATATAATCTACCTTGTCTAATTTAATTTACATTTCTGTTATAACAATATTTATTCTGGACTCTGACACTTTCTTTACCACCAGTGTTTGACTAACTGGTCTTTAGTTTCATGTTTCTTTTATTATGGGTCTAGTTTTGCAGCAACCATTCCATAAACTACAGAATTTTGGAAGATGACAACTGGTTCACCCATCATGTCTTTGCTAATTCCCCATGCTGCAGAATATTGGGGCTTAGCAATTTAGCAGTTTTCAGCCTATTACTTTCTGCAACAGTATTTTTAGTGTACGTGGTCTTTTAGGAATCGTTTTTTACATAGAGAGTGGTGGGTGCCTTGGACATGTACCCTTTCAAGCTTGACAATATCTTACCTATAACACAGTGCCCAGAACTGAACAGAATACTATAAATGCTGTCTCACCCACATCTGATACAACGGCAACATGACCTCCCAACTTCTATACAATACTCTGACTGATGAAGGCTAATATGCCAAAAGCTAAATTTTGGTTTTGTTATTACATAATCACATAAATTGTACAAGAAAGTAAAAAGAAAAAAACCCCATGAAGAATGATTTAGCTATGATAAGTTAGGGAGCTTCATTGACATGACCGTGGACAGACAATGGTTAACATTTGCGGAACAATTTACCTGCAAGGACTGATCTATACACACTTATCCAATGCAAAAAATCCAAAAGAAAATGTAATCCACCCATGGATAACAAAATAAGGTCAGGAAAGTATTAAATTAAGAAAGGAATAATATTAATTTATGTTTGATAGATGATTGTTATAATGTTCAGTTGACATGGTGAGCAGGTTTGGGATGTCATGGAATATTCTAAAAACCTTCACAGAATCATAGTCTGGCAATTCCAACACATAGGTACACAAGAGGCTGCAGAATGTGGTGGTCACAGCACAGTCTATCACAGGCACTATCATCACTACCATCAAAAGCATTTACATCTCATCAAGTATCCCCAGCATCCAGGCCACGCTCTCTTCTTCCTGCTATTGTCGGGCAGGAGTTACAGAAGACTGAAGTTCCACACCACCAGGTTCAAGAACAGCTACATTCCTACAACCTTCATGTTCTTGAACTGACCTGCACACGCCTAATCCTATTTTAGCAAACCTAGTGATCATCTCTTACATTCCTATGAACTTGTCCCGATTGTGCAAAAGCTCCAGCCAGTTAGTCCGCGCAGGCTTTGAGATTGTGACCGGGTACACCATCAGGTCCAGATACTTTCCGAGGGGTCACCCTCCTGAAGGATCTTCGGACATTGGCCTCGGTGACTGAGATTCCAATACCATGGGGGCTTGAGAAGGCACATCAGTGTTCTCCCGATGCGTAGAACGCATGGAACATGTCAGGGAATGAAGCCCCGCTGTCGTTTGAGCTGCCACTTGAGTTTGCCTTGTGGGAAATTATGACATGCAAGCTCTATCACAACCAATATACATCTCATCCTCCAATTTAGAGCAAATGTCACTTTTAGCGTTTCTGGCGGGCTTATCGAGGTTGTATCTGGGCTTCTGGAGAGAGTTAGATAGAGCTCTTAATGATAGCGGAGTCAGGGGGTATGGGGAGAGGGCAGGAACGGGGTACTGATTGTGGATGATCTGCCATGATCACATTGAATGGCGGTGCTGGCTCGAAGGGCCGAATGGCCCTGCACCTATTGTCTATTGTCTATTTATGACAATAGACTTGTCATAGTCTATTGACACAGACTTGAATGACCAAGGTCTGGATTCAAGACGATAGACCAAACTCCCCACCATCAACTCATCTACACTTCACACTGACTTGGGAAAGCAGGCAACGTAATCATGGACCTTTTTCACCCCATCATTTCCTCTTCTCCCCTCACCGGTCGGGAAGAAGATACAAACCTTGAAAGCATATACTACAAGGTGCAGGAACAACGTCTTCCCCACTGTTATCAGACTACTGAACGGTCCTCCCCCAAGTTCAGGTGCAATAGTGATCTTCCAATCTACCTCATTGTGGATATTGGACGTTTTCTCTGTAAATGTAATGCTACCATGCTGAAACACTATAATCTGCATTTTTGTCTTTGCACTACCCTTTTCAGTGTGTACAGCTTCATTGTACTCATATATTGTATGATTTGATTTGATGGATAGCTCGCCATCAAAAGCTTTTCACTGTGTCTCGGTACACATGACAAAGAGAAACCAATTCCATTCCAATACCATTAATATAGTGAAACCAGCACGTCAAACCTCAGGTTGCATCTGACTAGCTGGAAAGAATCATGGATATCTCTTTCCTCCTTTGAATGGATGGACAGTGCTGAATGTTTTATATTCAAGGGACTAAGGTTCCACAATTGTTGCCTCACAGATGCACTGGACGATATTTGCTCACTTTTTAATTTAAATCCAGAATATGGTATTTGAATATTTTGTTATTATCTGCAACATGAGAATATCAGCTTTCAGCTCATCTCACCAAGTCAATCAGGCAGTCATGACTTTTGGATTAAAAGCTTTTCCTGTAAATACGATAATGACATAGCTGTTGGCTGACATCTCACCTTTGAGGTTTGACACAAAATGTTCCTTAATCAAGATGATCTGATGTAGTGTTCCCACCATTGAAGGGATCTATAGGAGGCGCTGCCCGAACACGACAGCCAAAATCATCAATGCCACTCTGCCACCCTGACCATGCACTCACTTTGCTACTGTAATCGAGAAGATGATACAGGTGCCTGAAAACAGTATCCAACAGGCTAATACTTGAACACTGCACAACACTAATGGTGGCATGGTGCGCAGAGGTAGAGTTGCTGCCTTAGAGCACCAGAGACCCGGGTTCAATCCTGACTACGGGTGTTTGTCTGTACATAGTTTGTACATTCTCCCCGTGACCTGTGTGGGTTTTCTCCAGGAGCTCTGGTTTCCTCCCACACTCCAAAGATGTACAGGTTTGTAGGCTAATTGGCTTGGTATACTTGTAAATTGTCGCTAATGTGTGTGTAGGATAGTTTTTGTGTGCACGGATCGCTGGTCGGCACGGACTCGGTGGGTGAAGGGCCTGTTTCCAGTCTGTTTCTCTAAACTAAATTAAACTATCTCTAAACTAAATTAACCTCAGCAACTATGATCTTTGGTTGCACTATGGACTTTGCCTTTGTACTCTTATGGTTACCTAGTATTATGGTTAAGTTATTGTATTATTTTATAACATCACATTTCTTCATCTTAGGTTGAGAAAGAAGTTAAAAGGGTGTACATGATTATGGACAGGGTTCAATAGAGATTTCAAGATGTAGGAATTTGAGGATTGTGATAGACTGGAGAACCTGGAGTGAGGGGAGGGAAGAAACTTTAGGAAGCCAATTTAATTATGTTCATAAAGGAGCAGGTTGTAAGGACTATTGCATAGAACTGGGACAATCATCTTGGGCTGCATGCCTTCAGATTTTGTTATCTTGCTATTCTGTAGACCTGCACGCTGAATTACCTGCACATTGAGTTTGCAAGAAATAAGACTTTACCTTAGATCAGTTCAACATTATGAAAAAAAAAACACGGATTATACATACGTAATGAAAAGATTTACAATAGGAAGATTGTGAATCAATAGGAAAATTCACATCTAATGTTTGATCAGGTAATTCTATCTAAAAATCTAAAAGTCATGAATTATACCTGAACAAGTAATCTTCTTTTGTTGTGAGTGAAAAATTAGGTTGTATCATTGGAAAATTAATCTGCTTTACATGGATTAATTATTTTGAATACCCCACCACCATAATGCAATGGATATGTGGAACATCTTTCACTGAAGCCTGCTAAACCTTGATTTTTAAAGATTAGCTACACAAATACATGGAATTAAATTGAGAGTTATAGACGTAAAAGAAAAAAGACATGAGATCAGATACTCCACTGCAAGCTTGAGGTTTGACTGGACTTTGGATCATATTAAGCATACCGTATTAAATGACTAATATGGATTTTGGCCTTCTAATTATATGTTGGAATTTAACCTGGAAGTTAAAGTTTGGTAGAAATTCTATTGAATACATGATGGAGCGGTGACTGATGCAATAACTGAGCTTTTCATAAGTATCAATACACTGTTTCTGTGAAATATAATGTTGGCACCAAATAAATGAGGAGTTATCTGATGCTAATTGAAATTGGAAAATTCAAAACTAAAACCACATCACTCCCCAAAGCCTTTCAATGACTGACAAAAAATCCCAAATACCTAAAATGTGTGTGAGGAGAGATAATCCTTTAACCGGTTAGATATATATCAAACTCAGTAAGATTGTGTAAACTGCAACAATTATTTCCATCTTTTACGTTATTGTTGCCTTGAGAGTGAAAAGCACATTTAGATTTTGGCGAGGCAGAAGACTTATATACGGTAAAGATGGGGAGAAATAATAATGCCAGTACAGAGTAAATAGGTACATGAAGTCAATGTATCTCCAGTAATACTTCATAAAATGTGTCACATCAATTTTCATCTGGTCACCTCTGAGGACAGGCCATCCAAACCATCATATCCGTAGAACTATTGTACTTTCTCCCATTTCCCAGATCTACGTCTGTAGCTTCAAGAGCATGACTCTTCAGTACTTATCAAGGTAACATTTAAATGTGGTGAGGGACTGCCTCTTGGACCCTTTCAGGTGCTCTTGAGGTCAAAATAAAATCTGAAATCCTTGCTGATCTTATAACAAATCTATATCTCACAGTTATTGGCCTCTCTGTCGAGGGATCTAAGTACTTCCTGTTGTCCAGGGTTCTAATAATTTTACACATCTTCATTAAATTAGTTCTATTGGTATCAAGAAAACAATTCCACCTTAGCTACTCGCTTCCCAGAACTATCACTTCCCATTGAATCAGTATCCTTCCAAACTTCCTCTGTACCTTCAACAGTGCCAATGCAGCCATCCTGTACTGTGGTGACCATAACTGCACAGTTCAAGTATGACCCACCACCTCTTGTACTCTATGCCTCAGGCAAGAATCCTTGCGCCATCATTCCTTGCACTGCCTTTCCTACTCTGTCCTTATACTTTCAGGGGGTGATCACACATTCACCAATGTGTATCATTCTTGGCACATTTATTGCATCACTTTCTCTGCATCTCCTTCTGTATCTTCTCATCTCTTAAGAAAGTAATGGAAGATTTGACCACGACAGAGTCCTTTTGGGACATCAAGAAAGAGCCACATCAGGAACTAGGGAAACCATAAATTTGGTCCATAGACAATAGACAATAGGTGCAGGAGGAGGCCATTCGGCCCTTCGAGCCAGCACCGCCATTCAATGTGATCATGGCTGATCATTCTCAATCAGTGCCCCGTTCCTGCCTTCTCCCCATACCCCCTAGCCAAACAAATTATGCCAGGGAAGCGGGGACAAACAGAGGTAAATGTGTAAACTACTTATATAGTTTATTGTCCCAGAGTTAGTTACTAAGATTTTGGAGCAGTTTTACAGCAATTTCATATAATGGTTTAATTTAGTTTAGTTTAGTTTAGTTTAGAGATACAGCACGGAAACAGACCCTTTGGCCCACTGAGTCCATGCCGACCAGCGATCCCCACACACTAATGCTATCCTACACACACTAGGGAATATTTACAGATTTACTAAGCCAATTAGCCTACAAACCTGTAAGTGTTTGGAGTGCGGAAGGAAACAGGCGATCCCAAAGAACACCCACGCAGGGCAAGGGGAGAAGGTATAAACACCTAATGTTCTTCGTGGTCTCTGCAAATTCAATAACACTTCTGACAATTACTTATTGAAATTTAAAACTGTCAGCCCTTTTGATATATGTATATTGAAACCATAAACTCTGGTCCCTATCATGAAATGAATTTGCCAACAGAAACACTACTGGTGATCATAAAGCTTATTCTAAGCATTTCTTCAGCGTCAGGAAGGTGCTGCAATTAATATCTTTGTTTCAAACAAATATTCAACTATGGTCAATTCAATCATCTGCAACTTAATATTGGTCTTCATATTAGCGCAAAATTATCTTGGTACCAACAGCAGGATATACAACTATATACCACTACAAAAAGTGTCTCATCTCTCCCTGAAGAAAACCTACTTTTCAGGAAACTGAAAATGTTTGAGGAAAGCTTTGAGTCTTAAAGAAAATCGGTATGGACATTTCATGCATTGATTAGTTTCATATACTACTGTTTCAATACAGGCTGCTTTAAATAATAGGTTAACAGCATCGTTAAAATCAGAAGAAATATCCCTCTCGTGTTTGTAAGCATTTGTCGTTGTACAATTAAAGATCTTTGATTGGACTTTACTGAACTTTATCTTGTACTAAACATTTTTCACGTTATTCCCTTTATCATGTGTTTGTACACTGTGAATGGCTCGATTGTAATCATGTACTGTCTTTCTGCCGACTGGTTAGCACGCAACAAAAGCTTTTCACTGTACCCACGACAGTAAACTCAAGATTTCATGAAATAAATTAAAATCAGATATAATTGTCATGGCGACTCTGTAAACCTTTTTAGTTTCACCTCATCTTTTCGAAGTCAAAGGATTCACGGTTGTTTAAATCTTAATGGGAATTGGAAGCAGTAGAATTTGTGAATATTTGCAACGGGAAATGTACACATCTTCCTGTATTCACGGGACATGGCTGTGATAAACTATTTCCTCAGAGTCGAGAACTGGAAGGGTTAAAGTTTAGGATTTGGCCCAGGTCTTCCTCCCCTCGGGCACAGTCACATTACTGGCAGTAAATTAGATAATGATGGTGAAATGACAAATCCAGGTTGTGTGCAATAAGGTGCTAATCCCCTGCTTTAATATCAGAGCAGCATGTAATGATGTTTGGACATCACTCCAGTTTACTGACGACCCCACTGGGAAAGCAATCCAACCTCACCAGTTTGTAACAAGATGTCAGGCGGCTCCCGTTGCCGCGGCAACAGACCTGGGAATCTAATATTCCCTTCGCCCCTCGTAGGACCAAATAAGGGCTAGATTATATAACTAGGCCATCACACTCTGTACTCAAATCAATTAGTGCTAATCCTCGGAATGCTATGATGTATTGTGATCACTCTCATTTCGGAGAAGGGAGAAATTGCAATAATTCACTGAAAATGAGGTTGTCCGCCAAGCTGAGATGTTAATTGGGTGTCCACATTTAATAGGAAAAAAGGATGATGATGGGTGGAAAGGCGGATGTGTGAGTCTCCTGGCTGCCATTGACCTATCCAAAAAAGACAGTGCCCTTTTCGCTTACTTTTATCGATTACAATTTTTGCTGCGTTTTGTCAGCTTGATATATTATAAAGAAAATTCATATGATGACCCTTACCCTTAATACAAATTAAAAATGGTAATATCATCATATACTGTAATCTTCACCTTTAATCTTGCTTTGAAATCACATTAACGAGGAGGAAGAATTACAAATAGGCCCACACAAATATGTTTCATCTTCTCAAAGTTTAAGGCATATTTTTAACCCTTTCACTGGCCTCTTGTCTCTATTGGGCCAGCCGGCTTATTGCTAGAATTGAAAGTTGTGAAAGCTGTGGCTTTAAGTAGAGGTCATGGTTTTTAACAGTGGCACAAAAGGACTGCAGATGCTGGACCCTTAAGAAAATTACCAAACTGCTGAAGGAACTTTGAAGATCGAGCAGCATCTGTGGAGTGAAAAGGACAGATGATGTTTCAGTAACTCAGCGGGTCAGAGAGCATCTCTGGAAAACATAGCTAGGTGCCATTTCTGGTTGGGACCCTTCTTCAGACTGAAGAAAAGGCCTGACCCGAAATGTCACCTATCCATGTTCTCCAGAGATGCTGCCTGACCTGCTGAGTTACTCCAACACTTTGTGCCTTCTTTTGTAAACCAGCATCTGCAGTTTCTTGTTTTTAGATGATGTTTCAGGTCTGAAGAAGGGTCCTGCCCCAAAACATCATCTGTCCATTTCCCTCCACAGATGTTGCCTGACACATTGCGATCCTCCAGCGAATTTTTTTTTGTAATTGGTTTAAATATCAGTGAAATAGTTCAGTGACACTTTTTTTCTTCGATGGATAGATATAAAAATAAACAAGAGCTTAACTTCGAAATGTCACACCTATTTAACAACTTTTAAATTAAATCATTCCCACATAGATTATATTTGGAATCTGATAAATTGGAATAAGCAGCATTCCATGATATAAACCGTGGATTAGAATTATTGCCCCCTTAATGTGAGATTTTCTCCAGTCATAGACATACAGCATTGAAACAGGCCCTTTGGCCCAACTTGCCCATGCCAACCAAGATACTTCATTGACCCAAAACGTCACCAGCACTTGTTTTGTTCAAGATTCCAGCATCTGCAGTTCCTTATGACAGCATAGGCGTCTTTGTCTGATGCAAATCATTAGCCTACATCTTTCCCGACTAAAAAATCTGTTTAGCCATCAAAACTTTAACAAATCATTCACATTGTTGCATATGGAATCACACTGTGTACGAATTATGCAAACAAAGCTTTCATTCTAAGTTTAATGTTGATTCAATGATTCAATTCAATGATACTTTATTGTCACATGTACCTAGGAACAGTGAAATGCTTTGTTCTGCATTAAGAACAAATGGAAATCTTAGCCATCCAGCGCAGTAACAAAAAAGCCTTCACATTATCTAATGACTTCTTTTCAGCTCTCCCCTGACTGAACATTACAATGCTGTGAGAATGATTTTGTCATTAAATCCTGCCCGTTTTATTTCTCAGAAAAGAAAGTCCTACGTACATATGGTGGCGGCCCAAACCACTCAGAGCCAATGAATTACTCTTGAAGAGTAGCCACTATTGTAATGCTACAATTACTCAGATGTAGTTACAGTAAAAAGAAAAATACTGGGACTTTTTATATATAGCGCTTATCATCCATAAAATTCCAGTTCAATTGGTTAAAACTTGATAAATGTTCGATGATCACTGGGATGGAGGGACTGTCATATGAGGAAAGATTGGAAAGACTAGGCTTGTATTCACTGGAGTTTAGAAGGATGAGAGGGGATCTTATAGAGACGTATAAAATTATAAAGGGACTAGACAAGCTGAATGAAGAAAAATTGTTCCCAATGTTGGGAGAGTCCAGAACAAGGGGGCACAGTCTAAGAATAAAAGGGAGACCATTTAAAACTGAGGTGAGAAGAAACTTTTTCACCCAGAGAGTTGTGAATTTGTGGAATTCTCTGCTACAGAAGGCAGTGGAGGCCAATTCACTGGATGAATTTAAAAGAGAGTTAGATAGAGCTCTAGGGGCTAGTGGAATCAAGGGATATGGGGAGAAGGCAGGCACAGGTTACTGAGTGTAGATGATCAGCCATGATCGCAATGAGTGGCGGTGCTGGCTCGAAGGGCCAAATAGCCTCTTCCTGCACTTATTTTCTATGTTTCTATGTTTCTATAAACCTCATTTCAAATAACCTGGAATTCTCAACAATAATGACTTTGCACTTTTATTCACAAGCGCATACTTTGTCACTTTGTCTGATAGTTACTTGTCCCTTTAAATGCGTTTGGGAGATGAGGATTTTAATTGTACTCGGGGTTCGGCATCATGAAACGTAGCCTCTCTCTTTCTGGGATCCATGGTGTCTGCAAACCCTTATTTGAATTTATTTTCATTGACCCTTCATGCTTTAGAGGTAATCGAAAAATCCTCCTTCCCCTAAACCCCCAAATCCAAAAAATTGGACATGTCATACAGGGTAGATTGCAGGAAAGTCCTTGCTTGCTCTTTTTGTACCTTAAGTTAGGGCCCCAACACCAAAGTAGAAACCCAAATTTTTGCCCAAATCAGAGCTGATAATATCTGGAAATGCGTGCCTTAGTTGGTAGTGAATGCCGATGAATGGCTGTCATGAATTGTCATGTTTTTATCTCACCAAATAGAGAGTCATCGAGATATAGAGTAATTCAGAGTGAAAATGGACCCTTCAGCCCAACTTGCTCACACCAACAAACAGATAGAGCACTGGGGGCTAGTGGAATCAAGGGATATGGGGGATGTTGGGCACAGGTTACTGATTGTGGATAATCAGCCATGATCACAATGAATGGCGGTGCTGGCTCAAAGGGCCGCATGGCCTCCTCCTGCACCTATTTTCTATGTTTCTATGTTTCTATCTCCCATCTACACTAGTCCCACTTGTCTGCGTTTGGACAATAAACCTATCCTATCCATGTAGGAAGGCCAATGTGCTGAAAGCTTCTTGACTACTATATCTACCCGTGTTTCCACTTTCATTCCATTTACTGTGAATGGCAGAAATGGTGGAGGCTACGGATATTTGCAGTGATGCTGTCACTGGTTGGATGTTGGGACTGGTTGGATGTTCCAGAAAAGGACCTGCTGACAATTGTTTCACTCTTGTACTCTTTTTCTTGTGCCCGTGTACGGCATGATTTGACTGGATAGCATGCTGAACGAGCTTTTCGGTTCACATGAAAATGATAAACTAATCGCCTTGGTGCACTTGAATGTTCTTTAAACGAGCTGTTTTTAAACATTAAAGTAATGGAGGAGTGTTGTGGACTTTAGCCTCTGCCCCTTGTGTTATTTATGTTTGTGGGGGCTAATGGGACATCCAAGCAGTTCCTAGACCATGACAGCTTCACTGCCAGGTTCTGTAGCCTCTGCCATTTTGAAAGATTTATTGTGTAAAATAGTGACCGGCTTCCAGTGAGTTAACACACTGCCTTTGCAAATCTCTGCTGGAGTAAAGTGTCCCAGTGATTCTGTTAGATTTGACTGCTGACTGCAAAATATTACATCAATTTTGCGTCTTAAGTTACAGGATTTATTTAAAAAAATTGTTTCAATTAATATAAACTTGTATTGTGGCAGGTCAATGTAGAGCTAACAAAGGTATTTCATTGTGTAGGAAGGAACTGCAGATACTGGTTTACGGCAAAGGTATTTTATTCCCAGTTTGAATTGTTTGTAATCCGTTAAGTGCGTGATAAAGCAAAATGTTTTGGAACAAAGCCAATCTAACTCTGCATTTGATTTATTGCCTGCTATCCTCCTTTTCTTATAAACTCAACCTTAACATCATTCTCACTATTTACCAATCTCTTTCTTGGAATGCCTCCAAATGATTTGCAGCCAATACTCCATCAACACCACTCTTGAACAATTGCAGAATACATATAAATAGCAGACTGATTCATTCATGATTTCCGCCGTCTCCCATTCACTGGGACTCCATGCAGGCCATTTCTACTTTCTCAATGCCACAGCCAGAATATGGGAAACCCTATGTTCATCTGGGAAAACACCCACATGTTTTATCACCAGCCTGCTGACTTTAATCATGCACACAAATAAAAATGGATCTACCATGTCAGGATATATCAAGAAAATGAACTGAAACCAAAACCTAACAAAATCCACTTTTCTTGATCTATTTTCTCATGGTAAATCCATTAAAGACACAAAATGCTGGAGTAACTCATTGAGACAGGCAGCATCTCTGGAGAGAAGGAATGGGTGACGTTTCGGGTCTAGACCCTTCTTTAGACTCAAGAAGTTTCTCGACCCGCAACGTCAGGCATTCCTTCTCTCCAGAGGTGCTGCCTGTCCCGCTGAGTTGCTCCAGCATTTCGTGTCTTTCTTTGGTTTAAACCAGCATTTGCAGTTCTTTCCTACACACGGTAGTTGTAGATACACAGAGTTGTGAATCTGTGGAATTCTCTGCTCAGAAGGCAGTGGAGGCCAATTCTCTGAATGCATTCAAGAGAGAGCTAGATAGAGCTCTTAAGGATAGCGGAGTCAGGGGGTATGGGGAGAAGGCAAGAACGGGGTACTGATTGAGGATGATCAGCCATGATCACATTGAATGGCGGTGCTGGCTCGAAGGGCCGAATGGCGTACTCCTGCACCTATTGTCTATTGTCTATTGGTACTTTGGACAATTTACTGGCACCTGGACTTCACTGCATGTGTATCCAAATATGTTTGGAAGCCGATGGGAAACCACAGACTTACTGGAATTACCCAATTAAGTTGGGAAATATGCTTGCAGACCCTGCACAAAGTTAGATGGACAAGGCTACACAGAACGTAACACATAGAACTAACTGTACAACACATGAACAGGCCCTTTGGCTCACCATGTGCATATCAAACATGCAGCCATGTTAAACAAATCTCCTCTGCCTGCATGTAATCCATGTCCCTCCATCCTCTGAATATCCATGTACCTATCTAAAAGCATCTTAAATGCCACTACTTCCATCATCATCCCTGATATTGCATTCCAGGCACTCACCACTCCCTGTGTAAAAAAAGAATTGCCCTGCACATCATCTTTAAACTTTTCCCCTCTCACCTTAAAGTTATGCCCTCTCGTCTTTGACATTTCCACCCGGAAGAAAATTTCTGACTTTCTACCCCCCCTGTGCGGCTGATAATTTGATCTACTGCCATCAGGTTTCCCCTCAGATTCTGACACTCTGGAGGAGAGAAATCCAAGTTTGTCCAAACCCTCCTTTTAGCTAATAACATCTAGTCCATGGAGCATTCCAGTAAACCTTTTCTGCACCTTCTCTAAAGCCTTCACATCCTTCCTGTAATGGGGTGACCAGAACTGCACGCACGGGAGATTGGTGACTAAAATTAGAGCACATGGTATTGGGGGTAGGGCTTTGACATGGATAGAAAATTGGTTGGCAGACAGGAAGCAAAGAGTAGGAGTAAATGGGTCCTTTTCATAATGGCAGGCAGTGGCGAGTGGAGTGCCGCAAAGCTCGGTGTTGGGGCCGCAACTGTTTACCATACATATTAATGATTTGGAAGAGGGAATTAGAAGCAACACTAGCAAGTTTGCGGATGACGCAAAGCTGGGTGGCAGTGTAAACTGTGAAGAGGATGTTAGGAGGTTGCAGGGTGACCTGGACAGGTTGAGTGAGTGGGCAGATGCGTGGCAGATGCAGTATAATATAGATAAATGTGAGGTTATCCACTTTGGCGGCAGAAACAAGGAGGCAGATTATTATCTCAATGGAGTTAGGTTAGGTAAGGGGGAGGTGCAGCGAGACCTGGGTGTCCTTGTACACCAGTCGCTGAAAGTTGGCGTGCAGGTACAGCAGGCAGTGAAAAAAGCTAATGGAATGTTGGCCTTCATAACAAAAGGATTTCAGTATAGGAGTAAAGAGGTTCTTCTGCGGTTGTATAGGGCCCTGGTAAGACCACATCTGGAGTATTGTGTACAGTTTTGGTCTCCTAATTTGAGGAAGGACATCCTTGTAATTGAGGCAGTGCAGTGTAGGTTCACGAGATTGATCCCTGGGATGGCGGGACTGACATATGAGGAAAGATTGAAAAGACTAGGCTTGTATTCACTGGAGTTTAGAAGGATGAAAGGGGATCTTATAGAAACATATAAAATTATAAAAGGACTGGGCAAGCTAGATGCAGGAAAACTGCTCCCAATGTTGGGTGAGTCCAGAACCAAGGGCCACAGTCTTAAAATAAAGGGGAGGCCATTTAAAACTGAGGTGAGAAAAAACTTTTTCACCCAGAGAGTTGTGAATTTGTGGAATTCTCTGCCACAGAGGGCAGTGGAAGCCAAATCACTGAATGGATTTAAGAGAGAGTTAGATGGAGCTCTAGGGGCTAGTGCAATCAAGGGATATGGGGAGAAGGCAGGCACGGGTTATTGATTGGGGACGATCAGCCATGATCACAATGAATAGCGGTGCTGGCTCGAAGGGCCGAATGGCCTCCTCCTGCACCTATTTTCTATGTTTCTATGTTTAATAATCCAAATACAGTCTAATCAAAGTCCTATAAGGCTACAGCTTGACTTCCTGACTCTTATACTCAATTCCTGACCTATGTAGGCGATCATACCATATGCTTTCTTTATGAACCTATCTACTTGTGTTGCCACTTTAAGGAAGGACTGGGTTTGGACCCCATACTTCCTTCGTACATCACTGCTGTTAACATAGAAACGTAGAAAATAGGTGCAGGAGGAGGCCATTCGGCTCTTTGAGCCAGCGCTGCCATTCAATATGATCATGGCTGATCATCCAAAATCAGTACCCCGTTCCTGCTTTCTCCCCATATCCCTTGATTCCATTAGCTCTAAAAGCTAAATCTAACTCTCTTTTGAAGGGTCTTGCTTTTAACTGCATACCCCTCTCTTAAACGAATCTTCACAAAGTGCAACAACTTGCACTTGGTTTTTATTATGTAAACATTCTTAAGTGTTTTGCGTTTATAATTTTTTCTTTTTAATTTTTTTAAAAATGTTTTAAAAAATATTTTCTTTTTAAATAGTTTTTGAAAACTTCTGAATGTCAGGGTCTTTGATAAACGGCCTTTTGGCAACGTTTCCTTGGGTGGAGGTTGTGCTGACTCGAAGATGTCACCTCATTACATTGCACAAAGACCTGGTGCCTAATAGGGCTTCACCCATGGGTTTTAGGAGTCTTTTGGTCATTAGACCCTCCCCAGATAAAGCATAGACAGAGAGAGACACGAGGAACCGCAGGTGCTGGAATCTTGAGCAAAAGATGTAGAGCTGGAGGAACTCAGCAGGTCAGGCAGCAGATGGGAAGGGAATGGACAGGCAATGTTTTGGTCAGGACCCTTCTTAAGACTAACAAGGATTGCCTGTTCATTCCATCCACTGATGCTGCCTGACCTCTTGAGTTCCTCCAGCACTTTGTGTTGTGTGTTACAAAGATAAATGCAGATTAATTGGGTATCTGAACAGCAACTGCAGGTCAGCGATCTCACGATGTAAATATAAAAGAAAGCCATTTGGAGGAAACACCTCACGTTGATGATCACATTGTAAACCAATATTTCATTGTTTGTGGCTAAGAATTTTTACTGACAGTCTTCAAATGAAAATCTACCATTTATAATGCTGCTTAACACAATATGATAACACCAAGTCACAGGATATGTCATAGCGCACATGTAATTCAAGTAAGATTTAATTCCATTTTTTTTCATGAAAGAACCATGAAGCTGATACTTGAACTATGCGTTTCATATCAGTTAGCATACTATTTTAAAAAATCATATTGCTAGGAAGGCTGTCATAAGCGTCGGAGACCCGGGTTCGATCCTGACTACGGGGGCTTGTCTGTGCAGAGTTTATGCGTTCTCCCCTTGACCTGCGTGGGTTTTCTCCAGGAAGCTCCGGTTTCCTCCCACATTCCAAAGACATACAAGTTTGGATGCTAATTAGCTTGATATAAATGTAAATTGTCCCATGTGTGTGTAGGATAGTGTTAATGTGCAGGGATCGCTGGTCGGTGTGGCCTCGGTGGGCCGAAGGGCCTGTTTCTGCGCTGTATCTCTAAACTAAACTAAACTAAACAAAACTAGACAAATGCACAAGACAGATTATAGAATATGAAGTAAACTTCCAATGGAAGTTGTTTTGAGTTTTTAATATTTAAATCATTTGTTGGTTGGTCTGAAAAATAAATAGAAAATGAATTTCCAGAGCATGTTATATTTTCTGCTATACCCTATAATATTAACTTCATATTTTCATTACTTTAGATATTCAATAGCCTCTTATAAACTTTTCATGTTAATGAGCTACTTTATGATCATTTTAAACATAAAAATATTAAAATTAAGTATGAACAGTTTGAGTAAAAATTATATCAGTGGAGTAGAATCATAGTAGTGAAAAGCATCCCCGGGCACATTAAAATAACAACATATACTGTATAATCATTTTTGCAAAATTATTTTCCCCATTAGGTTATCTTTAAAATAGCAATTATATTCCAGAATGGTTTATATGAAAAAAATTAGAGGGGGGATTTTATTTATATCCATTTGATCAATGGAATATTTTAAGTAAAACATGCCCAGCTAAAGAGGTGGAGGCACATTGTTCAAGTGGAGATAGGTGAAGAAAATGAAAGTAAAACTGGATTGATTTTGTCACAAATGTTCCTCAGTCAATGCCTGACGAGATGCCCATATACAGTTTGTAGTAGAGATCATGAATTGAATTATTTACTTCTTTAGCCTCACTACCATATACATAAATAAGCAGAAAAAATCACAAATGATTAAATAAAATTTGAATTATATTTTGCAGGGCCTACATGAAACTCGGCAATCCACTTCTAATTTGTCTCACTTTAGTGGGGCTGAATTGCCCTATTTGGATTCTAATGATTTGGTTAAATTGGTTTACTCTGCACATAGTTTTCATCAATTTCATTCTTCAAAAGTTGAATTGGATATTCTGATGAAGCTATAATCCAAGGGAATCTCCATTTTCTGACGTTCATTCCTCTTATTGGTGCCAGTGCGACCTGTCTGTTTAGATTTTTAGATTTAGAGATAAAGCGCGGAAACAGGCCCTTCGGCCCACCGAGTCCACGCCGCCCAGCGATCCCCGCACATTAACACTATCCTACACACACTAGGGACAATTTTTACATTTACCCAGTCAATTAACCTACAAACCTGTACGTCTTTGGAGTGTGGGATGAAACCGAAGATCTCGGAGAAAACCCACACAGGTCACAGGGAGAACGTACAAACTCCGTACAGACGGCGCCCGTAGTCAGGACCGAACCTGAGTCTCCGGCACTGCATTCGCTGTAAAGCAGCAACTCTACCGCTGCGCCACCGTGCCACTCTCATTTAAGTCCAGCTTGAGCAAATGTTCTCACCTTGCTGCGCATAAATGGGGGAACAGAAAACCTGATATGGCAGCAAAAGTAAATGGTTTCTTCTTCACTAGTTGAATCCCACCCCTGTCTTTGAGCCTCTCCTCGTCCATGATCGGCTTGGCTTGAATTGCTGAGCATTTTTTTAGCCTTTATATTCCAAGATCTCTTTATTTTTTGCAGGCTATTTTTTAAACTCCTTTCTGGCTCCAAAATGCATGACTATCAGATTTAATTATATTGTTCTATTTGGTTTAGCTATTGGCTCCCACACTAAACAGTATCCACCAAGACCCTATTCTGAGATGTATTATTTTCCCACCTCTGTGTGTGGTTGAGACACATTGCAATGATCTGAATACTGAGACACCAGAGACTGCAGATGCTGGAATCCTGAGCGAAAACGCAAAGTGTTGAAGAAATCAACAGGTCAGGAAGCATCTGGGGATGGAACGGACAGGTGATGTTTTGGGTTGGGAGCAGACAAAATGTGCAGGAAGGAACTGCAGAAGCTGGGTTATGCCGAAGATAGATACAAAATGCTGGAGTAACTCAGCGGGTCTGGCAGCATCTCTGGAGAAAAAGAATAGATGACGTTTCTGGTTGGAACCCTTCAGAATACTCGGAAACAGATTATTCCCCTTTGTTATCAGGTTTCTGAGTGGTCCTTTGATAAGCTATGACTGCTATGACTGCTATGTCTGATTCACCTTTAGTCTGAAGAAGGGTTCTGAATCAAATCATCAACCATTCCTTCTCTTCAGAGATGCTGCCTGACCCGCTGAGTTACTCCAGCATTTTTTTGTCTATTTTGGGTTGGGACCCTTCTTCAGACGTAAATACTCACTGGTGCTAGTTCTCATCAATTCCGTTGGAAGCTAAGGAAATAAGGTATAGATATCAGTGTCCATGAAAATGTGAAACTGCTAAGATGCTGTGAATCTATAAATATAGGAACATGTATCTCTACAAATTTTCAATCTTTGGTTTTAAAATCGTGCAATATCACGTGGCCAAGAAAGCACACCAATGCCTCTACTTCCTTAGAAGGCTTAGGAAGTTCGGCAGGTCAAAACCCCTTTGTCAGAATTATTTTTATATATGATCTCTCCGCCTATATGTAAGAAGGCCTTTCATGAACTATTAAATAAAAAGTAATGGTGCCAAAAAATAGGTAAAGTAAACCATTCCAAGCTGCTATGACAGATTGTAAATGGTTTAGTTTAGTTTAGTTTAGAGATACAGCGTGGAAACAGGCCCTTCGGCCCACCGAGTCCAGGCTGACCAGTGATCCTCACACATTAACACACACTAGGAACAATGAACATTTTATACCAAGCCAATCAATCTACAAACCTGTACGTCTTTGGGGTGTGGGAGGAAACCGAAGATCTCGGAGAAAACCCACGTGGTCATGGGGAGAATGTACAAATTCCATGCAGACAGCACCCGTAGTCGGGATTTAACCCGGGTCTCTCGTGCTGAAAGCACTGTAAGGCAGCAATTCTACCGCTGCCTTACCGGTTCTTTAGTTTAGCTTAGTTTAGTTTAGTCTAGTTTATTATTGTCATGTGTACTGAGGTATAGTGAAAAGCCTTTGTTTCTGTAAACCATTTACAATCTGTCATAGCAGCTTGGAATGGTTTACTTTACCTTTTTTTTGGCACCATTACTTTTTATTTAATAGTTCATGAAAGGCCTTCTTACATATAGGCGGAGAGATCATATATAAAAATAATTCTGACAAAGGGGTTTTGATCTGCCGAACTTCCTAAGCCTTCTAAGGAAGTAGAGGCATTGGTGTGCTTTCTTGGCCACGTGATATTGCACGATTTTAAAACCAAAGATTGAAAATTTGTAGAGATACATGTTCCTATATTTATAGATTCACAGCATCTTAGCAGAACAAACCAGTCAAAGAAAAGACTATACATGAATACAATGGAGCCATCCACAGTGCACAGATTAAAGATAAAGGGTGCTTCATTGAGTGCAAGATATAACATTGAAACCCTCAATGCATTCCTTGCCTTGATTTAGATAATAAAATGCAAATCTGTTGCACAAATGACTCCTTCACGTTTCCAACTGCAATAGGGGACAGGAGATGATATTTGTGAAATGAAGATGCTACTGATTTGAATTTAAAATAATTACAGGAATTGAAAAAAAATATCCAAAGTTACAAAATATCTCTTGATTCTTGGTAATTGAGATGATTCTGGTGGGGAAATAGTGCAGTCTATCAATCTCTCCTACCCCATACTTACAGGGCAATGTTATATGGTCTTTCATCCACTTTTCAGAACTATATCATCATAATCCACAGACTGTGACCTTTATCTAAGTAACACATTTGGAGCTTTCACTTAATAGTTAACCTTTAGAATGATTACCCGTGCCAATCTCAGTGAAACATTTCTCTCTGAGTTCAAATTGATTGTTTCACAAAGCATGTCTTCCAAAGAGCTATAATTTCCCATCAGATTATTTCAAGAAAATGACTGCAGAATACAATGTATATAAAATGGATGGCTTTTTCCTGGGACTGTTAGGCCGGCAGCCATGATCGTTTCATATTTCTCACCCAAAAGTTTGTCATCTCTGGGGAAAGGGGAAAAGTGTTCAATATCAACTAGTTTCTTCCTTGAAGAAGAGGATGAAAACGAACTTGTGACAGGCGAGTAGATTGGCGGGAGGCTCAAGGTGTGCCACTGAAATATTATGCTCAATGGAACTGGATACTGAGCAGCAAATCTTTTAGCTTTAGGTTTAGCTTTAGGTCATAAGGTCATAAGGAATAGGAGTAGAATTAGGACAAAGACAGACACAAAATGCTGGAGTAACTCAGCGGGACAGGCAGCAACTCTGGAGAGAAGGAATGGGTGACGTTTCGCGTCGAGAACCTTCTTCAGACTGAATTAGAATTAGGCCATTCGGCCCATCAAGCCTACTCCGCCATTCAACCAAGGCTGATCTCTCCCTCCTAACCCCATTCTCCTGCCTCTCCCCATAACCTTTGACACCTGTACTAATGAAGAATTTATCTTCGGTTTTGGTTTATGTTTAGGTTTATTATTGTTACGTATAGCGAGGTACAGTGAAAAGCTTAGTTTTACATGCTATCGAATCAGATCATATAATGTTAGACATAAATACAATCAAGTGTGTAGGAAAGAAACCGAAGGTAGACACAAAATGCTGGAGTAACTCAGTGGGACAAATACAATCAAGCCAAACTCAAGTACAATAGGGAGAGCAAAAGGGAAGATACAGAGTGTAGAAGAGAGTTCTCAGCATTGCAATGCATCAGTTTCACAGATAAAGTTCAATGTCCACAATGGGGTAGAGGTGAATCAGACAGTATCCAAGCTTATGGAAGGACCACTCTGAAGCCTGGTAACAAAGGGAATGAAGCTGCTTCTGAGTATTCTTTTTTTTTAGAGATACGGCGCGGAAACAGGCCCTTCGGCCCACCGAGTCCGCGCCGCCCAGCGATCCCCGCACATTAACACTATCCTACACACACTAGGGACATTTTTTACATTTACCCAGTCAATTAACATACATACCTGTACGTCTTTGGAGTGTGGGAGGAAACCGAAGATCTCGGAGAAAACCCACGCAGGTCACGGGGAGAACGTACAAACTCCGTACAGACGGCGCCCGTAGTCAGGACCGAACCTGAGTCTCCGGCATTGCATTCGCTGTAAAGCAGCAACTCTACCGCTGCGCCACCGTGCCACTCTCATTTAAGTCCAGCTTGAGCAAATGTTCTCACCTTGCTGCGCATAAATGGGGGAACAGAAAACCTGATATGGCAGCAAAAGTAAATGGTTTCTTCTTCACAAGTTGAATCCCACCCCTGTCATTGAGCCTCTCCTCGTCCATGATCGGCTTGGCTTGAATTGCTGAGCATTTTTTAGCCTTTATATTCCAAGATCTCTTTATTTTTTGCAGGCTATTTTTAAAATTCCTTTCTGGCTCCAAAATGCATGACTATCAGATTTAATTATATTGTTCTATTTGGTTTAGCTATTGGCTCCCACACCAAACAGGAACCACCAAGACCTGGAATGAATCTCTGTATAAATCTGCCTTCAATGCATTGGCCTTCCTTGATTTAGGTGTAGCTGGTGATGAGGGAGACCATACCAAGCTCCTCCAAAAGTCATCCTCTGTTGCCTGGTCCACTGGGATTGCCCTTTCTTGTTTCTAGTCTTGCAATGTAATTATAGCTGGAACACCTCAAGCAACGGGCAACACGATGGCGCCGCCTTACAGAGTTGCTGCCTGACAGAGTTACTGCCTTACAGAGTTTCTGCCTTACAGCGCCTGAGACCTAGGTTCGATTCTGTCCACGGGCATTGTCTGTACGGAGATTGCACGTTCTCCACGTGACCGAGTGGGTTTTCCCTGGGTGCTCCGGTTTCCGCCCACACTCCCAAGACGTATATGTTTGTAGGTTAATTGACTTTGGTAAAGATTGTAAATTGTCACTAGTGTGTAGGATACTGCTCGTGTATGGGGATCCCTGGTCAAAGGGCCTGTTTCTGTGCTGTATCGCTAAACTAAACTAAACTAAACAATGGCTCTGTCTCTTCCCCACACTGCAACCCAGGAATCCATCCATAATCGCCCTTTCTTGTTGTCTTTTGACACTATCATTTAGGATCTGGTGCTACATAATGCTATATTTCAGTATGACATCTTGACCCCTTTGTTGCATCTGTGGCGTCAAGTTTACAGGGTGAATTCCTGCTACAATCTTTTCCTGGTTAAATGTTGGAAAAACCCCAATCAGTATCTTGGTTTGCATTTGCAAAAACTCATACACCTGTCAATGTGTCCTTCCTCCTCCTGCACTGGATTGCTTGCAAACTTGGAGTCTTGCTTGAAGTCATTTAGGGCGGCACAGTGGCACTGCCTTACAGCACCAGAGACCCGGGTTCGACCCTGACTACGGGTATGGCGTTTGTACGGGGTTTGTACGTTCTCCCTGTGACAGTGTGGGTTATCTCTGAATGCCCGGTTTCCTCCCAGACTCCAAAGACATACAGATTTATTGATTAATTGGCTTCGAGGAAAGTTATAAATGATCCCTCGTGTGTAGGATTGTGAGGTACGGGGTGATTGCTGGTCAGTGTGGACTCGATGGGCTGAAGGGCTAAAAGCCTAAACAAATGTAAATGTAATTCCAAGGGTCATAGGGCATAGAAGTGAGCTCTTCAACCCACCGTCCATGCCAATCGTCCTGTCCATTTACACTAACTCATTTGCCTTCTTAGAATTGTGTCCCCCTATGTTTTACTGTTAAATGCCTGTCCAAAAGTCCCTTAAATATAGTAATTGTATCAAATTCTACCATTTTCCCTGGCAGTGTTCCAGATATCAACCGCTCTCTGTGGGAAACCTTACCAAATAAGATCCCCTTTAAGTCTTGTACCTTTCACCTCATACTCCCTACAACTAAAGAACTCCAGCAACATCCTGGTGAATCTGCTCTTCACTGTCACCAGTGCAAACACTTCTTCCCCATATTATGTCGACCAGAACTGCTCATAATACTTCAGCTGGTATCTAACCAGTATTTTCTAAAGTTGCAACACAACACAGGACAATCCATTTTCACCAGATTAAAGACCTCCTATTTCAATCCTTAGAGCATAATTTTTTTTTCAACCCATGTTTCATGGAATCCCGATCCATGCTTATGTAACCTCTCTATTTCAATCCTTTCTGAATTGGTCTCCCAATCCCCATGCTCAATATATCTCACCCTAGCAAAAGCTTGTTCAGGATGATGTACATGAGACTATCATTGCCTCACTAAATATTTCTCTTTGATTCTCACTTCGTACAAAATATTTGCTGTAATTGCCTACATTATAGTAGAGTCTAGAAATGAAAACAAAACGATTTTTAGTCTAATTTAGAGATACAGCACGGAAACAGGACCTTTGGCCCACCGAGTCCGCACCTGCCAGCGATCCCCGCACATTAACACTATCCTACACCCCACTAGGGACAATTTACGTTTTATACCAAGCCAATTAACCAACAAACTACGCCTTTGGCGTGTGGGAGGAAACCGAAGATCTCGGAGAAAACCCACGATATCATGGGGAGAACGTACAAACTCCATACAGACAGCATCCATAGTCGTGATTGAACCCGGGTCTCTGGCGCTGTAAGCGCTGAAAGGCAGCAACTCTACCGCTGAACCACCATGCCAACCCTCTAAACCAAACTAATCCTTTGCTTACCATGTGTTTCGAAGCTTTCCAATTAATTATTTTGCTGCTATATAAATGCAAGTCTTGATTTTAAGCAGAAATGTACTGTTTTCCTCCCGACCAATATAACATTGAGGAAACTTCAGGTGCGAGGTCAAGTCAGACTGATTAGTTCCCTCTTTTACAAGGTCTTTAAGCAGAGGGATAGACAAGGAAAGTCACTGAAAGCATTTGTTGTGCTCCATGTAAGATATTGGAGACAAAGGTTCCTTCCTGACAGCTATTTGAGGCAGATTCCGCACACCTCATTAGCATGAAAGAATTGTGTGCTAACGCTATATGGGGTTCTTTACTGCTGTGAATTTCTGCAACAGTGGAATCTGTTACAGGGCAGTGAAAGGTGTGTTTGGTGATTGATAACCTATTAGCCCCATTAAAATAATTAATGGCAACTAATGTTGACAATTTGTAAATGTGATTAATTTGAGAAGGAGAAACAAACAATGGGATTTAAAAACCTGATTTTTAACAGCTTTGTGGTGGAGGGAACTGCAGGTACTGGTTGAAATCGACGATAGACACAAAAAGCAGGAGTAACTCAGTGGGTCAGACAGCATCTCTGGAGAAAATGAATGGGTGACGTTTTGGGTTAAGACCCTTCTTCAGATTCTTCAGGTCTAAAGAAAGGTCTCGACCTGAAACATCACCTATTCTTTTTCTCCAGGGATGCTGTCTGAACCGCTGAGTGCTCCAGTTTTTTGTGTCTATCTTTGTTTTTAACAGCTTTGTTGGCCAGTGAGGATTTGTCTTTAACTTTAGTGTCAGTCTTCGGTGTTATTCTCTCTATATATATCCTTGTACTTGAATTCCCTCTCTTGAGTGCAGTGGCCTGTAAGAAAACCAATCTTGGTTTTTGAAGCTCCACAGTCTACTTTGGTGACTTTGTGAAATAATCACCAAGCTCCTGTGACATTTACATCCAAGAATTCCCTGGACTTTAAATCCTGAAGCAATTTCTCTGAAAATCACGTAACTAATTTAACAACAAGTTCACTACAAATATTCAAGTTTTGCATTGCATGTTTTGACCATCTGACCAACAAAGTGTGAAATTATTGTCAAGGCATTTTTGAATAAAAGTTACTTAATAAATACAGTAGTGGTATTAATATTGATTTCTCTCATTTCAAGTAACCCTCATATTCCCTCTCTCTCCGTCCCTCCCCCACCCTAGTTGTCCTGCTAGTTTTACTGTTCGTATCTCCTCATTATCACCTCCTCCACAGCCATCAATGGACCATTGTGGCCACTTTAGTCATTGGTGCCAACTCTGATCTGTTCTGTACATTTTCATGCCTCTAGTTCCCCTTTCCCCTGACTCTCAGCCTGAAGAAGGGTCTCGACCCGAAACAGCACCTACTCCTTTTTTCCAGAGATGTTGCCCGACCCGCTGAGTTACTCCAGCATTTTGTGTTTATTTTGAGGTGAATTATTCCCCAGCCACATTCTTAGTATTAAGTTTTTTTTATTTAAATGGGGTAAAAACTACCAGTGACATGAGGCATTTCACATAACGTGATTAGTTGATTGGTCCCCAGTGTACAACATTGTGAAATACCATATAGTATGATTTTTCATGAAATGCCTTAATTCCTTCCAGCCTCCGTAGCCTGGAGTCCATCTTTTGGTCTTGAACACATATCTCTTGAAACTTCATTTAGATTTTCAAACTATGCAGAGATCTAAGCTCCCTGCTGAGGGTTCAGATCAAAGAAGTCCATTCTGTCTGATGTCTGCCTTGAATGTTGCTCTTCCCTGACAAGCTGCAGTCTGAAAACTCATGTCTCGAGACTACAGATTTCCCCCAGCACCTTTACATAGATTCCTTTCATTTCAACAATGTAGCTGACAGACTGAATGTTGATTGGTGCATCCCAATAAATAATGAATAAAGTGGAGTTATTACGGGAGAATAAGCTGCTGATTCAGGCATTTATGCATCGAAAAGTTTTGTGCATGTGCATGCATATATGTCTGCATATACATGCCTGGGTCTGTGTGTGTGACTGTGCATGTGTGTGATTGTGTGTGCACGCATGTGTGTGTGCTTGCGCATGTGCCCACATGTGTATTTAAGGTCATGAGGTCATAAGTGATAGGAGCAGAATTAGGTCATTTAGCCCATCAAGTCTACTCCGCCGTTCAATCATGGCTGATCTATCTCTCCTTCCTATCCCCATTCTCCTGCCTTCCCCCCCATAACCTATTGATTATAAATGTTTGTGTTATGTGTTTGAATTTGGTCCCTCTGTGTTTGTCGAGGAGGTATTATAAGTGGATGTATGTTAGGTGATGGATTCCCAGTTTCACAGCAACTCCTTGAAATAACTTATGACCAAATAAATAAGCTAAATGAAAGTCTAATTGGGTTTCTCTTGACTTTTGCCCTCTTTTTGAAGCCCTAGACTTTTAATAATGCAGGGCTAGTTGGATATAAAAAAGATATAAGACAATGTCGTGAAATTATCACAGGACTAATCAGTCACACGAGTGCTTAAAAGAAAATGCAAAAGAATGCTGGCATATGCCGATCCAATAAAATATTTCATAAATTATTTCCTATATTTACAAACCATACAGTTTGTATTTTTTCCCTTTAATTTCAAATTTATTTCATAATATCCTAAATTCAGGACTGTGGAAAAAAACCCCAGAAAGAGTTGGAAATACTCAGTTGCTCAGGTCACATCTGTGGAGAGAGAAAAAGAGGTAATGCAGGAACTTTTTCCATCTCGCCAAATGCTGACTGACTTGCTGAGCATTTTCGGGATGTTTTGTTTAACTCAGAAATCTGCAGCTTTTAATATAGAATCCTGAGAATTTAGGGTTGTGTGCATGAAATGAAAGTGCCTCGAGAATTTTGACACTGATTTGTGTCCTGCCTTGTTAATGGGGTGATGGGGCTAAGGGGAGAGTTCAAGTCAAGTTTATTTGTCACATACACATAAATGTGCAGTGAAATGAAAGATTACCCACAGTCCAACAACAAGAGCAATAAAAATAAGCAATAACACACACAATCAAACAAAAAGAAACATCCATCACAGTGAGTCTCCTCCAGTCACCTCCTCACTGTGATGGAAGGCCAGAATGTATTTTCTCTTCCCCTGCCGTCTTCTCCTGCGGTCAGGTTGTTGTAGTTACCACGTTCCAGGCCGCGCCAGATGGTGAAAGGTCCGCAGCGGGCCGACCCAAGCCCCGCGATCCGGGGCGGGCGAAGCCGCTGCTGCTGCACGTCAGGGCAGTCGGGGCTCCCGACATTGAAGCCCCCGCCGGGCAGAGAAAATCCCACGGCCCATTTCAGGTCGTGCCGGATGGTGAAAAGTCCGCGGCGAGCCGACCCAAGCACCGCGACGCTGCCGCTGCCGGAGCTCCCAATGTCGGCCCCCAACCAGGGGGCTGCGAGCTTCCGATGTCTCCGCGGCCGGAGCCTCCACAGGCCCCAGGTGGAGGCCGCCACCTCCAGGGGTTTGGCCGATGGTAGGTCGCAGCGGGAACGGACACACGACCCAGAACCAAAAGGTCGCGTCTCCGTTCGGAAGAGATAACTTTACATTTACAGTCCCCGCCACCCCACCCCCCCATAGTACACAACCCCCAATAAACTACATCACAATTACAGTACAATCAAGAGAAAAAAACAACATAAAAACACAAAGACAGATGGACTGCAGGTACATCGCAGATGCTAGGGCAGCGCAGATGCAGGCTGAAGTAAGTTTCTTAATTATTCTGACACAAAGGCAGCAGTAACAAAGCCTGGGTCATAGATGTTTTACCTCCTGCAGTGCAGTAATGATGGACGTTACTAGAATGTGTAGGAAGGAACTGCAGATGCTGGTTTGCATCGAAGTTCAGACACAGAAAGCCAGAGTCATCTGGCTCTGATATGTTCTGAACCTTTTTATACCTCTAGTTTCCTCTCCCCTGACTGTCAGCCTGAAGAAGGGTCTCGACCCGAAACATCACCTATTTCTTTTCAACAGAGAACTGGTAACCCGCTGAGTTACTCCAGCATTTTGTTTCTATCTTTGACGTTATTATCATCATTGTCCACACCTAGAATTAGCCAATTAGTCTATTGGAAAACTAGCTCTTTCTTTGCTGTGCTCTAATAGGAAAAAATTATATGTGAACCCATTTTTAATTTTTTTTTAAGCATTAGTTTTAGAAAAAAGATGATTTGCTCTTTTTCCTTAAAAAATCATGAAGTGCTGGAGTAACTCAACGGGTCAAACAGCATCTCTAGAGAATATAGGTGGCATTTTGGGGTCAGGACTCTTTTTTTGGACTCAAGAGTCTGAAGAAGGGTTCAGATCCAAAATATTCTCCAGAGAAACTGCCTGACTCATTGAGTTACTCCAGCACTTAGTGTTTATTTTGTAAACCAGCATCTGCAGTTCCTTGTATCTCATCTTTTTCCTAGATTGGTGCATTAGTGAAGCCATAAGATTCATATTTATGCCATTGTACCGTAAAAAACGTTTAAAACAATCAATTGGGCAACCCTAGCCATTATCCAGGAAAAAAATGTGAATATATTTTCCTGACTTAAATATGAAATTGATATTGGGGAAAAATCCAGCCACCTTCAAATGTTAGAAACTTGTTTATTGGAATGCATGCACACAACAAGATTCACTAACATATTAAATGTTGATCAGATTTTTTTGAGGATTCTCCCCTTGCATCATTCGGATGCACAGAGCTGATACCTTTTGGAAACAGGCCCTTCGCCACAACTCATCCATGCCAACCAAGATGCCTCATGTAAGCTAGTCCCATTTGCCCACATTTGGTCCATATGTTTCTAAATCTTTTCTATCCAGGTGTGTGTCCAAGTGTCTTTTATGTATTGTGCCAACCTCAAATCATCTCCTCTGGCCCATCGTTCCACACATCCACTATTCTCTAAGTGAAAAAGTTGCCCCTCAGTTTCCTATTAAATCTTTTCCCATTCACCTTAAACCAATTTCTGATTCTGCCACCCTGGGTAAAAGACCCTGTGCATTCATCCTATCAATCTCTCTATAAACAATCTCCCAATAGCCCTCAGCCTCTCAAGAGCTATGGGGATCAGACAGAAAAATGGACCTGCAGCCCAATGCTCAGATCACTCCTGATGATAATGAACGTTGGACCAGGGTTCAAGGGCCTGTATCTATTTCTTACTTCACTATATTCTCAAAGACCTTGATAGTCTTTCTAATTATGGGACTAGAACACAACATTATGCTCCAAATGAAGGCAAATTAGTGTTTACAGACCATTAGTACAGAACCCTTACTTTTTCATTTACACCTTGTTAATGAATCGAAAGATGCCACTATTTTATAAACCACTTTCTCCTTTGATTTAGATTTAGATTTTTTAGATTTAGAGATTTAGAGATACAGCGCGGAAACAGGCCCTTCGGCCCACCAAGTCGGAGCCGCCCAGCGATCCCCGCACATTAACACTATCCTACACACACTAGGGACAATTTTTACATTTTACCCAGTCAATTAACCTACATACCTGTATGTCTTTGGAGTGTGGGAGGAAACGGAAGATCTCGGAGAAAACCCACGCAGGTCACAGGGAGAACGTACAAACTCCGTACAGACAGCACCCGTAGTCAGGATCGAACCTGAGTCTCAGGCGCTGCATTCACTGTAAGGCAGCAACTCGACCGCTGCGCTACCGTGCCGCCCTCATGGCCTGTTCTCTGCAAAGATTTTAATGCATACATCTCCGGATATATTTGTTTCTGCTGCTTCTTTTAAATTGTAGCCTCACACTGTTCTTACCAACTAAAATAAGCCTAGAAACAAATGTGAAATATATATTTTGCAAATATATGCCATGCTCACATGAGAGAGGTAATTTAAACTTCACAAGTGGAGAAAATAACTAAAATCAATTACATAAACCTAACTGCTGGAATCCTGCTTCAATTCCTTTAGTTTTTATTTGTATCTGCTATTTCAATCAGCTTGAACCTTGAAGCCTATGCTTGAAATCAACATAAAATAAATATTGGGATCTCAAACGCTATCTAAACTTCAATCTGTTGGACAACTCGCTGCTATTTCTTGCAGAGTGGATTCAGATTAGAAAAACATCAGAAAAAATACCATTCATTTTTGGAGCCAAGGGGATCCTCGCTCCTCGATCAGCACCACCACCCATCCCAGCATGTTTCACATCCTTTCTCCATCCCTTTTGACATTCAGGATTGAAGTCTACTCAAAATTCACGTGATTTCAATTGCATGTCTTCAATCAGTAGGGGAGAGTGGAAATCCAATTCCTTTCTACTTGTTAACGATATGTCTATGTTAGAGAATGTGTCATCTTTCACTAAATGTCATCAAATTTAGAAGTCTTTGTTGAGAATTTGTGGAGATTCTCCTAACTGGGCTGTTTTTTTGTTTATTCTTTGTGTTCATCTTCAGCAGTTTATTTGTAGTCACTTTTATGTAGACAATAGAAATAAATGTCTGAAGAAGGGTCCTGACCCAAAATGTCATCTATCCATGTTCTCCAGGGATGCTGCCTGACCCACTGAGTTACTCCAGCATCGTGAGTTATTTTGAGTCTTTTTTTGTAAGGCGACAAATTATTAGTTTGCAACAACAAACAAATAAATCAGTGATCACACTTGCTTTGTTGAGTATGAGAGAAAATCATTGCATAGAACGTCAGGAGGATATCTCCCAGTAATGAATGGAAATGTTGGGCTACATTACCTAGGTAAGCATTTGAGGATTCCTTTACTCTAAACTAATTTTGAAAGAAGTAGCATTATCACACCAACCATTTCATTTCTCACTTACCTTCATTTTTTCTTCACTTTTAACTAATGATTTGAATGATGAATTGAAAATTATTTTGCATCATTGACCCACAGTCGACAAGGCCTCAGGTAAAACTTACCCATGTTTTAGAAAAACAACCTCACCATTGGCTTGAATTTGGTTTAAAATTGCTGGAAGTTGCTTGAATTTCACCTGCTTGCTTTGGAAAGATTTCTAAGGCAAAATATATTATGCTATTTAATGTGGCTTCCGACTTTGATTCCAGCTGTTTTAGGCTGAAGAAGACAACACTAATCAAACAAATCACTTTGCTTTCCTTCCAATTGTATTTAATTCATGATCAAAATTCATTTCTCAAATATCATTGACTTTTTAAGAACTAATTTTATTAAACATTTTGTCAAATTGCCTCAACATACATAAAAGAATAGATTTCTGGCCAAAAATGTTAAATTTGAGTATTTTTTATAATGCAATTTTATGGGAAAATAGAATTGATACTTTCTGCGTTTAACAGATTTCACATACTGATCACAATGTGTACATTGGTCTAAGATTCATGACCAGCTTCCCACATTAGTGGAAATATCAGACTAACAAACTGGATAGAATCAAGTTTGATCTTCACATAAATCGAACTAAGTTTCTACATCTTTAGTCTTGATTTAATTCAGAAGCAGTAAAAGTGTAATGTTCATTCAAAATCAGATGTAATATCAACCTTGCCTAATTAGTGACCTATCATTAGACCACCTGAAGAGTAAGCCCTCAAGATTCAATGCATACTGTCAATTTGTGCACATTTTCCAGTGTCCTCTCATGGAGCATTCTCATCAGGTGGCATGAGGAGTGTACATCAGGATATGATAGTGGGGAATGAGGGTTAGGACCATTCTTTTGAATGCTTCTGGGTACATGAGGACAATGATTTGGAGCTTGGCTATCAAACACAAGCATTGCCTGTGTCCCTCAGCTAATAAAGTCAATGAATTTAAGTTGGCCTTGTCTGTGGAGTGGAGGTGACATTGGTTGAATAATTTCCAATTTTTCTTGCTGATTAGTTTCCTTCCTTAACTTTAGAAAGGAGATGATGTGGAATTTATTTAGTCAGAAGGGTGGTGAATCTGTGGAATTCATTGAAATTCAATGAGCTGCCAGAGGAGGTAGTTGAGGCAGGTACTGTCACAACGTTTGAGAAGCATTTAGACATGTACATGGATAGGACAGGTTTAGAGGGATATGGGCCAAATGGAGGCAGATGGGAGTAGTGTAGATGGGACATGTTGGCCGGTGTGGGCAAGTTGGGCCAGAGGGCCTGTTTCCACGCTGTATAACTCTATGACTCTCTAAGACTCTAGAAGTAGTTCTCCAGTGAAAGGCAAACCAGAAAATCCTAAGGTTAGAAAGCAAAACCAATGTCCGCTGGGTAACAATACCAAATGCCTCAATGGTGCCTGGCATCCCTGAGATGGATGCTGACAGTAACGTCCAACCGTTACACTGGTATCAGAGCTAAGGTAGATGAGGATGGCTGACTGCTCCACAGCATTAAAGATAAAAGATTACTAAACCGCCAGGAAATGTGTAATGAAATCAGTGAAACCGAACATCAGGCGGAGAACACTTCAGAAACAGATTCGGATATTTTCAGTTTCATCTCTGGGGATCAGAGTGCCGTGGGACATAAGCTGTGAATTTCGGGAAAGGAAAGAGCCTCCAAATGGTAGAAATTAAACGCTGAAAAAATTAACCAGGCACACACGTAAATATTTTATATACATGCTGCAGGAAAACAAGCCTAGTTTTAATTTCCATTCTGATCACTCTTTTGGCACGTTCAATGAAATGTTCACAAATGTGCAGCACTTTCACAAATAACAAACTGGGCACAGGTCAGTGAATAGAGTGGAGATTGATTGTAAATGGTAACAGTTCTAAGCACAGCTTTGATTAATGTCAGCGCTGAGCATCCATGCTACTTCAGCAATCAGAGCTGGCCGGAGACAAGCTGAAAGCATAGTTTGGATGGACTCGTGGAGGGTCTGAAATCACAGGAAGATCACTGGGTGTTTGGCAAAAAAAGTATTGAAAGCTTTATCTGCAGCGAACAAATAATCTCGTGGAAGGCAATGAGCCGGAAATTACAGTTCAGCTCCTGTGCTGAAGAAATGCCAGAGCACCAGAGATTTACAGAAGCACAGGGAATGCTAAACAGCTGTATGCTAATAAGCAGTAATTTTGCAAAATAAGTATCCAGCATCGTAACATCGGTCTGGATTACCTATGAGTGCATTAGATACCAGGAGGACAACTTCATGAGTGGGAATTGCTTTTAAACCTCCCACTGTTAATGTACATTCCATTTATACGGTGCACATGTACCACGGATAGGCCTTGGAGGCCAAGTCAATGGATATTTTAAAGGCGGAGACTGACAGATTCTTGGTTCGTACAGGTGTCAGGGGTTATGGGGAGAAGGCAGGAGAATGGGGTTGAGAGGGAAAGATTGAATAGCCAAGATTGAATGGCGGAGTAGACTTGATGGGCTGAATGGCCTAATTCTGCTCCTAGAACCTGTGAACTTATGAACATGTATGCCACTACTTAAAATATCAGGGTTGTGCAACAATCAAAGTTTGTCATATATGGACAACATATCTTTATCTGTTGTGTGCACTGTTAGACATACCTATTGCAGGCATAATATTCAAATATTCCCATCATATATTATAAAGTCTAGATTGCAAGATATGCCTTATAATAGTTTTTGTTCTTGAATTAAGGGATCGTGATTTATAAGTCTCTGAAAGGATTATTTGATTGATAAAATGATTGTGAAATGGAAGTATGGCTTCCAAGTATATTCCACTAAGTCATAGGGAGTTTAAAATAGTGGCAAGTCAACGGCTGCTCAAAACCAGTGCCAAGATTTTAAGGAGATCTGGATAGCTTCATTAATGCCTTGGAATTTGTAGTTATATTCACACTTCTGAATTTATGTCTTTAACTATTCAATTTCATGGCAAATGCCACCAGTACCCTGCAAAGCTGCCCCTGGTGACTATATACGCACAGTTAAGGGCACAAGTGCAAAAGCTGGTGCATGTGTAACCGAGTTTGAATGATAAGCTAACTTATGACTGTTTTTCAACAACCTCTCTGACACTGACATCTCATTTCATGAATGGAGTAACTATACTTTTAGAATATTATTTAAAAATGCCATGAATTTTAAAAGTTTTCTTTTGGAAAATCATATACTTCAGAATCTCATTTAAAAAGCATCAAAAACTGTTTTCCTTTTAGCAAAATGAATAAAAAGTTTTAAAAATTAATTCATTAAATTTTCTGACAACAGTGACTGCAGATGCCAAAATCTGTAGCAAAAAAACAAAACAAGGCGAACAATGGAAGGGACAGCAAATCATCCGCCTCTGCAGATGCTGACTGACCCATTAAATTCTTCTGGGTGTTCCATTTAATTTTCTGACTTGTCATCTTTAAAAAAAAATTATTATGATTGTTTGCTGAGTTGGCCTGGTGATCAATGTTCCTGGTCTCTATAGATTCCCTACAAATGATGCCTGATTCCATTATCACAATGCAAAAGGAGATATCTACCCATAGAATCAATGAATGGCGATGTTGGCTCGAAGGGCCAAATGGCCTCTTCCTGCACCTTTCTATCTTTCCAAATGTCCAAAACCACTGATATGCTGGAACCCCCCCCCCCCCGAGTAATGGATCAGAAGTTTGGTCTGATGCCAGAAGCTTACTCATAGAGTCATATGCGTGGAAATACACGAGTCAACCCAACTTCCCCATGCTGACCAACATGTCCCATCTATACTAGTCCCACCTGCCTGCATTTGGTTCCTATCCCCTTAAACCTGTCCTATCCATGTACCTGGCCAAATGTTTCTTAAACGTTGCGATGGTACCTGCCTCAACTACCTCCTTTGGCAGCTTGTTCTATACACCGCTCGGCTTTCTATTACATCTTTCTCCCTTCACTTATTCTGACAGAATTATATTGGCAGGCCAGAGCCAGTGGTGTTCAGCAGCCAGTGTCAATCTCAGAGCCAACATTCAGAGACCTGCCTGTGTTTTAAAGTGTGGTGCTCACCTAGGCAATAGGAGCTCGACTGAAATATAGCTTAGGAAATGAAACCTGTGGTAACTGTGCTGTGAGAAAATGCAAATTATGACTTTCTTCTTGAAAATATCAAGGTCTGGGTTGAAATGGAAACTTCATTTTGCACGATTCATTCTCTTGACAAGACCTTATATAAACTAAAATATCCTGATAAAAGCCTGGTAGAGATGATATTCCATGCACTGCTTGATTGAAATGCCAATCAAGTTCCAAAGGTTAGATGTTGAGAATCTATATGTGCATACTAAGCAAATTGTAAGCAAAAGGCAGACCATCAGGGGGACAGTGACAGAAACTCAATGAATGAATCATTTTACCTAAAACCAACTACTTTCCAAAATTGCTGCAAAAGCACTCTAGCAACTGAGCCATCCTACCAACGACGGGAGAACAGTCCTGAACTACTATCTACCTCATGGGAGACCCTCAGACTATCTTTGGTCGGACTGGCTTTACCTTGCACGAAACATTACTCATGTTATCCCCTTTATCATGTATTTGTACACTGTGAACGGCTCAATTGTAATCATGTATCATCTTTCCGCTGACTGGTTAGCACCCAACATAACCCTTCCAATGGTGTATCTGTAGAAGATGGTGCTTTCACAGTGAATTATGAAGAAACCGTTTACGGAGATTTATTGATTCTATAATCAGTCCAGTTTAAGGAAGAGCACAGGAGCAAACTTGTTATGATCGATATGACCTACCGCTGTTTATAAAAGTACTCTATGTTGTATCACCTAGAAACTGCAGTCATTTGAATTTGTTTTTAAAGTGAAAATTTCACCATAAAGTAATTTAACGCAGCGTAGAATCCCTTACAGGTCATTTGTTGGTGAAATGAAAACCCATGGTGAAATCGATTTTGGTATTTCCCTGTGATATTTGCAATTGTTCCAATTAACATGGTGTTTTTATGTTATAACACAGTGCAGAAACTGCGATCATTCAAATTTGTGCTTGAAGCGAAAATTGTACCAGTGGGCAGCACGGTGGCACAGCGGTAGAGTTGCTGCCTTACAGCGCCAGAGACCCAGGTTCCATCCTGACTATGGGTGCTTTCATTATACGTTCTTCCCGTGACTGCGTGGGTTTTCCCTGGATCCTACTGTTTCCTTCCACACACCGAAGACGTACAGGTTTGTATGTTAATTGGCTTCAGTAAAAATTGTAAATTGTCCCTGGTGGACATTATAGTGTCAGTGTGCGGGCATTGCTGGTCGGCGCGGACTCGGTGAGCCCAGGGTTCAGTTTCCCCGCTGTGTCTCTAAACTAAACTAAACTCTCATTTTCCACGGCGTTCTGCTGTTGACATGCTCATTCAATTCATGTCTTAGTGGTGATATCATTGACAGCATACTGTCTGCAAACCTCAGAGGTGACGCACATGGCAGAGTCTGCAGCATTGCCAACTGCTGCCACACTTGGATAACACCTCTCCACACAATGAAAGTTGCTGTTTTTACCATGGCTTTGCCCTCAAAGGAGATGCATTTGATGTTGCTATCCTGTTCAGAAACATATGGAACGAAAAAAAAGTAAAAGAATAATCAAAAACTATATAAACTCTATCTGGCATTTTGCATCCTTGTTCTTTGTCCATTTCACTAACCGACGTAGATTTCAATGTCCTGGTGCTACATCACAGTATGTGGTTGTAATTTGGCAGTACAAGCCTGAGTTCTTTCCCTATGCATTTGCACAGATGATCTTGATTCCCTGTGAGAAGCCTTTGCCTTAAATTTGAAGCTGCTGCTGAACAAACAGTCTGGAACGACTGGCTGTGAGGCACGACTCAGAGTGCTGCTCAAGAACCAAGTGCTGCCCAACGCCTCTACTTCCTTAGAAGGTTTAGGAAGTTTGGCATGTCCTCAACAACTCTCATTAAGTTCTACAGATGCTTCATGGAAAGTATTTTATTGGGGGTGCATTACAGCATGGTTTGGGAACAGCTCCATCCAAGACCGCTAGAAATTGCAGAGATTTGTGGACGCAGCCCAGACCATCACACAAACCAACCTCCCTTCCATTGACTCCATTTACACGTCATGCTGCTACGGCAAGGCCAGCAGCATAATCAAGGACAAGTCTCACTCTGGTCACTCCCTTTTCACCCCTCTCCCATCAGGCAAGAGATACAGAAGTGAGAAAACACACATTCCAGAATCAGGGACAGTTTCTTCCCAGCTGTTATCAGGCAACTGAACCACCCGATCACCAACTAGAAAGCAGTTTTCTATCTATCTCATTGAGGACCCCTAAAGTCTTTGATCGGACTTTACTGGACATTATCTTGCACTAAATGTTATTCACATTATCCCTTTATCATGTATTTGTGCACAGTGGACATTTGTGCACATTTGTCCTCTGTGCAATCGGAACATGGCTCTAAAAATGTCACATCAAGACACAAGCAACCTCAGATGCTGGGTTATTAAAAAAAAAGACACAAAGTGCTGAGGTAACTCGATGGGCCAGGCAAATGAATAGATGATCTTTTGGGTGAGGACCCACTGGTGCAGCAAAAACAAAAGACAAGTTCCCAAATGCCACAAAGATGTCTGCTAATGTGCGGCATCTCCCTGATCCATCTGGAGAGTAGTCTGCTGATGTTTGACATCTCCCATTTTTTGCAGAAAAGCAGGCTGCTTGAAAGAGATGCCTTGTGTGGATTGAAAGCAGCAGTACATGTTACATTTCTCTGCTTGAGCTCCTCCCTGGTGGCACATTACTGTTTCTGGAAAAACGTCAAGGTGCTATGAGGGAAAGCTAGCATCCAGTTGGATCAGAGTCAGATTGCATCGAAGCAGCGAGACTTTATGTTGCCTTCATCTGTGCCTCCACAGTGACAGTCACTTGGGACCAGTTGGTTCTCCGAGACAGGCTTGTTACCAATCCCCAGGAAAGAAGATGGGGTGAAATGCACAGTGGAGATCTTTGTTTCCTGGCTTTACATACTCTCCTGTGAGAACCTGCTATTGGACTCTTCCACACTCTTCATCATCTTCAGAGAGGCAGGCTGGACACCTTACTAATCTCATCTGTGGAAATACAGATACTCAGGCCTTTCCTTCAGTGATCTCCAAAGCATTTTCAGATTATAGTCAGAAAATCCTCATAATACTTAGCAGATCATGTGGCATCTCCAGAGAGAGAAACATTGTTAACATTTCAGGACAATGACGTTTAATAAGGATGGGAGTTAATCTTGGGAAATATAATGTCTGGCAGTCATGATTAGGGTAATAGTGTGTGTGTGTGTGAGTGCATGCGTGTGTGTGTGTGGGGGGGGGGGGGTGGGGAGTGTGTGTGTGTGTGTGTGTGTGTGTGTGTGTGTGTGTGTGTGTGTGTGTGTATCTGTGTGTGTGTGTATCTGTGTGTATGTGTAGGATTGTGTGAATAATTCTTACTCCTAGTATCTACCATCGCTAACAAACTCTGACCAGGTTTTTCCAAAGGTGGACCTGGACCTGATGGATATAAGACCATAAGACCATTAGATATAGGAATAGGCCATTTGGCCCATCAAATCTTCTCTGCCATTCGATCATGACCGATCTATTTTTCCCTCCCAACCCCATTCTCCAGCCTTCTCCCCATAACCCTTGATGCTCAAACAAATCAGAAACTAGACATTCCCAGCCTTGAAAATACCTAATGACTTGGCCTTCACAGCCATCTGTGGCAATGAGTTCCACAGATTCACCACCCTTTAACTAAAGCTACACACCTGGTTTCTCCCTTCAGCCCTTTTGCCTGGCACTACTCCCCTTCGATAACAGTGCCATTCTGGGAGTTATCTCCCTCTCCCTGAACCTCCTTCCTCTCCAGGCTGCCTCATTCTGGCTGAACATGGACTTTTTTTTAAATACCCATTTTTCTTTGGGGGCAATGACATTGAAGTCTCTACTCGTCTAACAGCCAAGTACTTCTACAACAAATCTCAATTGAGCCATTGGAATGGACATTATTCAGCCCCTGCTTTGGATTCGTCACCCCCTCAATATATGTTGCTATCTAAGTTTAATTTAGTTTAGGTATACAGCACGGAAACAGACCCTTCGGCCCACTGAGTCGGTGCTGACCAGCGATCCCCCGTACACTAGCACTATCTTACAGACTACGGACAATGTACAATTTTACCAAGCCAATTAGCCTACATACCTGTGCATCTTTGGAGTGTGGGAAGTAACTGGAGTACCCGGGGAAAACCCGCGCGGTCACTGGAAAAACATACAAATTCCATACAGACAGCACCTGTGGTCAGGATCGAACCCGGGTCTCTGGCACTGCAGGGCAGAAACTCTACCACTGTGCCACCATGCTGGAATCAGCTGAGGGTTGTACCCTATCGAGGCAAGTCTATATTCACTGGGATCTCGAAGGATGAGAGGGGATCTTATAGAAACATATAAAATTCTTAAGGGATTGGACTGGCTAGATGCAGGAAAAATGTTCCCAATGTTGTGGGAGTCCAGAACCAGGGGTCACAGTTTAATAATAAGGGGTAGGCCATTTAGAACTGAGATGAGGAACACCTTTTTCACCCAGAGAGTTGTGAATCTGTGGAATTGTCTGCCACAGAAGGCATTGGAGGCCAATTAACTGGATGTTTTCAAGAGAGAGTTAGATATAGCTCTTAGGCCTAACAGAATCAAGGGATATGGGGAGAAATCAGGAACGGGGTACTGATTTTGGATGATCAGCCATGATCATATTGAATGGCGGTGCTGGCTCGAAGGGCTGAATGGCCTACCCCTGCACCTATTTTCTGTGTTTCTATGTTTCTATGTCAAAACTTCTGAGTAATAGCTGAGATTTGAAACAGCTGATTCACTACTGCTGACCAGTTTAAGAATAAGGGGTAGGCCATTTAGAACGGAGATGAGGAAAAACTTTTTCAGTCAGAGAGTTGTGAATCTGTGGAATTCACGGCCTCAGAAGGCAGTGGAGGCCAATTCTCTGAATGTATTCAAGAGAGAGCTGGATAGAGCTCTTAAGGATAGCGGAGTCAGGGGGTATGGGGAGAAGGCAGGAACGGGGTACTGATTGAGAATGATCAGCCATGATCACATTGAATGGTGGTGCTGGTTCGAAGGGCTGAATGGTCTACTCCTGCACCTATTGTCTATTGTCTATTGTCTATTGTCTATTGTCCAGCAGCGAGCCCCATCTGCCTGACAATCCTATCAGTGTTCACCAACATGGAGTGGCAGGTAAACACTTAATGCCTGGAACTCATTGCTATGGAGTGGTGGTTGAAGCAGATAAATCAGAGGCATTTAAAAGACTTTTGAATAGGCAAATGGATATCCAAGGAATGGAGGGATGTGGATTATGTGCAAGTAGTTAAGTGATGTCCTTGGCATCAAGTTCGGCACAGGGGCCTGCTCTTGTTTGAATGAGTGAACGATTCTTTGCTCCTGATAAAGACCATCCCAATCAAATGGGGGCTTGGGTATCTGGTTATTAGAATCATAGAGTGATCCAGTGTGGAAACAGGCCCTAAGGGCCAACTTGCCCACACTGGCTAACATGTCCCAGCTACACTGGTCCCACTTGCCTGCGCTTGGTCCATGTCCCTCCAAACCTGTCCTATCCATGTACCTGTCTAACTGTGTCTTAAACGATGGGATAGTCCCAGCCTCAACTACCTCCTCTGGCAGCTTGTTACATACACCCATCCATAATCCTATATATCATGCAGATATTTGCTTGGAATATCTTTCCAATGATCAGAAGTGAGAGAAAAAACAAATGTATTGTAAAACTGAACATTTCCAGGATTAATGGTATATTTTTACTTAAAGATATCTCCCTAGAAAAATCTGTTTTTTCCCTTCCTTCTTGATGAAATGCTCCTATGGCCTGTTCCTCATTTCTGGCTTGGGGTTTTAATGTACAATGATCAATTGATTTACATTTTACTCTCCTCTCCATCTTCATCTCCCTGGGGCCAGCAGTCTGCTGCCAAGCCCTCTAACATTCAAGAGAGGTGCACGAGCACACTTTATGACTTTCCACCATTGTGCAAGAAAGATCACATTCAGAGAATACAACCCCAGAACAACAGAGCTGACTGCATGGAGGCATGGAACTTCCTTTGTAAGTTCCCTCATGACTCCATTTGACCTTTCAATATTGCAGTGTTCAGGCAAATAACTGCAGGTTCAACACTGTGCTGATATTGTTCTCATCATGAGGTTTAATTTAATTTTGGGTCAGTTTCACTTCATTGTTGCATATACAATACAATACAATACAATACAATACAATACAATATATCTTTATTGTCATTGTACCCAGGGGTACAACGAGATTGGGAATGCGCCTCCCATACGATGCAATAATTTAGGTAATTTAGACAGCAGCAACCCAACGAAACGAAACAGTTGTAACAGTTTTGGACAGGGTAAAGTGCAAGTTGATCTATGCGTTGTGGCCATCCGGCTCAGCAGGACCGGTTCATAGCAGCTATGGCCCTGGGGATGAAGCTGTTCCTGAGTCTGGAGGTGCGGGCATAGAAGGCCTTGTATCGTCTGCCCGATGGAAGGAGTTCGAACAGACTGTTGCAGGGGTGTGAAGAGTCTTTGTGGATGCTGGTGGCTTTTCTGAGGCATCGTGTGTTGTAGATGCCCTCCAAGTCTGGTAGCTGTGTTCCGATGGCCCTCTGAGCTCTATGGACTACCCGCTGTAGAGCTTTCCTTTCTGCCTCCGTGCAGCTGAGGTACCACACAGGGATGCCATGCGTTAGGATGCTCTCTATGGTGTAGCGGTAGAAGGTCGTCAGCAGCTGTTGGGGTAGACCAGACTTTTTCAGTGTTCTTAAGTAGAACAGTCTTTGTTGTGCCTTCTTGACCAGCGCAGCAGTGTTATTGGACCATGTTAGGTCCTCCGAAATGTGAGTGCCCAGAAACTTGAAGCTGGACACTCTCTCCACATTGTCCCCGTTGATAGAGATCGTTGATTCCAATCATAAATACTCACTTTTCCAACACACCTCCGTTCCCTCCGCTTCAGTGCCTTTTTCTATGCAAAAGAGTCCTCACCACCCAGTGATGGCCCCTTCTCCCATTTCCCCTGGATGGCCTTCGACCCTCTTTAGACCTTTTTGGGTCTGAGAGGGGGCTCGACCCGAAACATCACCTATTCCTTTTCTCCAGAGATGCTGCCTGACCTGCTGACCAGCATTTTGTGTCTATCTTCAGTTTTCACAATACCTACCAGACATGAAAGTGGCATCACCAGTAGATAGGGTGGTCAAAAAGGCTTTGGCACATGGATAGGTCTTCATCAGTAAAAGTATTGAGTATAGAAGATTGAATGTCATGGTGCAGTTATGTAAGATGTTGGTGCGGCCACATTTGGAGCATTGTGTTCAGTTCTGGGCACCATGTTATGGGAAAGATGTTGTCAAGCTGGAAAGGGTGCAGAGGAAATTTGCTGGGATGTTGCCAGGACTCGAGGGCCTGAGCTATAGGGAGAGGTTGAGCAGGCCAGGACTCTATTCCTTGGAGAGCAGGATGATGAGGGATAATCTTATAGAAGTGTACAAAATCATGAGTGGAATAGATCAGGTAAAAGCAGAGTCTCTTGCCCAGTGGAGGGGAATTGAGAACCAGAGGACACAGATTTAAAGTGAGGGGGGAACATTTAATGGGAACCTGATTTGGGGGAAAGTACAGGTAGGTGGTGGTAGGGGAATGAAAATTGAGGAGGGGTGACAGAGCATTACTAGTTAGTGGTTAGAGATCAGAGGTGACCTCCAATGTGTTAAGGTCAGAGAGGCAAAGTTTAAAGGAGATGTGTGGGCAAAGTTTTTTACACAGTGGTGAGTGTATGGAATGTGCTGCCAGGAGTGGTGATGGAGTCTGATACAATAATGCTATTTAAGAGGCTTTGAGATAGGCACAAGGATATGCAGGAAATGGAGGCATTTGGATCATTTGCAGGCAGAGATTAGTTTAATTTGGCATCAAATTCACCACATTAATTGCGGGCCAAAAGGCCTGTTCCTGTGCTATACTAGTCTAGGATCCAGGTTCTACTTTTGTGAAGAGGGGATATCAGTTATGGGTAAATTCAATGCTGATTCACTGGAAAAATTCTGATCAGGAGAATGGAACACAAGGGTTGTGGGGATCAATTCAGTGTGGGTCGGCTCATTTCAGCACTGTGCTAATTAGAGTATTGTGTTCAGTTCTGGGCACCATATTATGGGAAAGATGTAATCAAGTTGGAAAGAGTACAGAGAAGATATATGAGGATGTTGCCAGGACTAGAGGGTCTGAGCTATAGGGGGAGCTTGAGTAGGCTGGGACTCTATTCCCTGTAATGCAGGAGGATGAGGGGTGATCTCATAGAGGTGTGTAAGATCATGAGAGGAATAGATCGGGTAGATGCACAAAGTAGGTGAATCGAGGACAAGAAGACATAGGATTAAGGTGAAGGGGTAAAGATTTAAAAGGAATCTGAGGGGTAAATTTTTCACACAAAGGGTGGTGGGTGTATGGAATGATCTGCCAGAAGAGGTAGTTGAGGCTGGGACTATCCCAACGTTTAAGAAGCAGTTTTTACAGCTACATGGATAGGACAGGTTTTGGAGGAATATGGACCAAATGCAGGCAGGTGGGACTTGTGTAGCTGGGACATGTTGGCCGGTGTGGGCAAGTTGGGCCGAAGGGCCTGTTTCCACACTGTATCACCCAATTACTCTATGACTCTCTAAGGTCATGTTGCCCTAAGAGTGCCAACAAGCTGTGCCTCGGAACCAAGTTGTCCACAGTCCCCGCGATGCTCCAAAAAGAAAATAGCAAGTGAGTGGCGACACTCTGTGCCCCTCTGATGTTTAAATTCTATCACGACAGGGATGACTTGCATTGGGAAATGTATGATCAAAATTCCTGGCTGTCATGATGTGACACCTCACAATTACAATCGGATTCTGGATAGTCACCTAGTGATACAAATGTCAATGCATTGCAATCTAATTTTGGGGCATCTGTGTTTGATTCTCGTAGTGGATTCAATATAAAGACAGAACTTGGAGCACCAGAATATACACAAAACAAGAAAATTTTAAGATTAATATATTTAACAGAGACTTTGATTTGTTGGTACTTTGATGCAGATCTTATCTTTTGAAGAATAATGATATTTGACAGCAGTTAGCATCTAAAATAGGTATTACATTGATGGAGTTTCACTGTGAAAAAATAAAAATGACAATTGTGCACACACAATGAACACGAGAGAATTGTGATCAACAGCAAAAAAATGGATTTGTGTTTTTTTAGCAATATTTATTAATTGAACAGAAAATGATTATGAGTCAGAAATTGCCTCGTAGATCTGGTTGGAAAAAAACCCCATCCTAAACATAAGCTCTTTTTATTTATTTTAATCACTTTAAGGTATCTGTGGGTTATAGATCGCTCCAATAATTCTGCTAGCAATCGATCAAGTCGTGTTATTATAAAGAATACAAATAGAAGGATCCTTGCTACAAGGCTAACATAATATTGAAGTAGTATAGATTTCATTTTGCAAACATAGCCTGCAAATAAGAGATACTGCTGCCTTTTAAATTTAATATTTCCTTCTCTGAACAAAATCCTCATTCATCTTGTGACAGGCAATTGGAGTCGAGTAAGGCAATGAAATGTAAATTTTATTAAGCGACCCCAGCACTGCCGTGGATCAATCCAGATACTAACCGAATCTGGCAAATCAAATCCTCTGTCCAGATTAGGCCCCGGGCAAAATGGAAACAGATTTTTCTTCTTTTCTTTTATTATATCTGCTACACTATAACTCAGAGTAAAAGGCCTTGATGAGAGAGAGGCAGGTAGGCCAGATAGAAAGAATCATACCAGGAAAGCTCACATTGCTCTGAGCTGCCTGAAGGCAGTGTAGTGATCCTCAGCTTGTCCTATCTGTCAAGCTATTTGATCTATAAATGAATTGCTGTTGATAACAACTGTATCAGTGAAAGAGATGTTCCACTGGGCCATGGCAAATGAGGCTAACTGCTTTCATCTTCTAATCATTTTGGAAAAAGGAAGCCTTGTTAAGATTTTCCACACATTGATTTATATTTTTATTTTCTCTTGGATGTGAAAGCACATGTTTGGGTTTAGAATCAGTGGCTGTGCTTCCGCAACACAAGCAGGTCACATTTGGTGGTCTAATATATTTTGAGCCTTGTATAAATAAGCCATTTATTATATAATCCATGGCCAGTCAAAAATGTCTAGAATACTGAAGTCTTAATGTATGTAAGATACGCTGCGCCAATCACTTTTGATTAGTTGCTTCTCGTAGTGGGACCGGCAATATTTTAACATCCAGCTATATTTTATGTGTGCATATGTCTCTCTCTCTCTCTTTTCATGTTATACTATCACTGCTGTGAATGAGGGGGCAATGTCACTTTTATCAAGCCTTTCTGTCATGATGGGTACCACACCTTGTTATTACTTTAACCAAGGATATTTTTTTTTCATGTCATATATTCCTCACTTAGCAACCTCTCCTCCAGGTCCTAGGTGGCACTGCTGTTCCATGAAGCCCATTTCCCAGGTCCATTTGTAATAGTTGTGTGGCAGATGAGTTTGTATGATGAGTTCTGTACATATATTTTTTTCCATTTTCATTATCTGTGTTCTATAGTTTACTTTCGTAAATAAAACTTTGCCTTTGCAATTTAATTTAAGTATAATTTGCAAGTAATTTATACTTGAGATTAATGTACATTTTCTTTAGACAATAGACAATAGACAATAGGTGCAGGAGTAGGCCATTCAGCCCTTCGAGCCAGCACCGCCATTCAATGCGATCATGGCTGATCACTCTCAATCAGTACCCCGTTCCTGCCTTCTCCCCATACCCCCTCACTCCGCTATCCTTAAGAGCTCTATCCAGCTCTCTCTTGAAAGCATCCAACGAACTGGCCTCCACTGCCTTCTGAGGCAGAGAATTCCACACCTTCACCACTCTCTGACTGAAAAAGTTCTTCCTCATCTCCGTTCTAAATGGCCTACCCCTTATTCTTAAACTGTGGCCCCTTGTTCTGGACTCCCCCAACATTGGGAAAATGTTATCTGCCTCTAATGTGTCCAATCCCCTAATTATCTTATATGTTTCAATAAGATCCCCCCTCATCCTTCTAAATTCCAGTGTATACAAGCCCAATCGCTCCAGCCTTTCAACATACGACAATCCCGACATTCCGGGAATTAACCTAGTGAACCTACGCTGCACGCCCTCCATATAAACTGATATATACTTTTATGACTCCCGTGAACTGAGGATATTCTTCTTATTCATGTGCTTTCCTCTTCCTTAAACTTTACATTCTTCCTTTGTGGAATTCTAGGACTCAGGAAATTTACCTCCATCTCGTGCTCTCTCCATCAGAATTGGTTCCAGTCAAATAGACACTCATCTATATTGCAATGTTTTCTCATAAGTTCATAAGTGATAGGAGCAGATTTAGGCCAATTGACCCATCACATCTACTCTGCCATTCAATCATAGCTGATCTATCTTTCTCCTACTACATCCTTTCTTTGTCTCTGACATCAGTCTGAAGTAGGGTCTCGACCCGAAACGTCACCCATTCCTTCTCTTCTGAGATGCTGCCTGACCCGCTGAGTTACTCCAGCATTTTGTGATACCTTTGATCTATCTTTTCCTATCTTAACCCTATTCTCCTGCCTTCTCCCCATAATCTATGAGACCTGCACTAATCAAGAATCTATTTATCTCTGCCTTAAAAATATCCATTGACTTGGCCTCTGTACTTTGGTATTCTTCTGCTCGAGCTTCCTCCTATTTATCCATATCTAAATTGGTCTGACTGCCTTCTACTTTCCTGCACCTCTTATGCTTAACATGAATAATATACCATTCATTGTTAATATGAGCAAATGACAGCTTCATCGGAAATTGAAAACCCTTTGCCAAATATGTTCACAGTATTACATCTTTGAATAGCTTCAAATCACAGAAGTGCCACGCAACAATATCTGTAATAAATTGATTGACTTTGTTAACAATGTTAATTACCTTGAATATTTGACCATAATATTTTTTAAATCAATTCAGCCAACCATTTGATGTTTAGAAAATATCCTCTTCTCAAATTATTGGTTCTTTGACAATAAAATAATGTTACAATGGGTTCAGATTGACTAATAGGGAAACTACAGGTAGTGAATGCTAAAGAGACTTTTGCAACTACCTCTGTAAAGTACTACGTAAATGATAATGTAATTACTGCTGTCAACCTCACATAAGTTGATATTTCTTTCATGCTAATGGTCTTCAGTGGCAAAGTTACACCATGAATATAATTTAAACTTTTTCCACCAGATACTTACCCGTGGGATAATCCAGTGGACAATGCAAAATAAAATTCTTTACCCAGAGAACAATGAGATTGTTGAGCCGATCACAAGATCAGAAAGGTTCAAGTAATATATTTTGAAGAAAGCTTGACAAACATATGAGAGTTCATAGTTCAGAAGTCATAGGAGCAGAATTAGGCCATTCAGCCCATTGGGTCTGCCAGTCAATCATGGCTGATCTATCCTTCCCTCTCAACCCCATTCTCCTGCCTTCTCCCCATAACCATTGATACTCTTACTAATCAAGAATCTATCAATCTGCCTAAAAAATACCGAATGACTTGTCCTCCACAGTCATCTGTGGCAATGAATTCCAGAGATTCACCATCCTCTGACTAAAAAAAAATCCTCCTCATCTCCTTTCTTAAGGTAAATCCTTTTATTCTGAGGCTTTGAGAATCTAATGGTTCCAGTGGTCCATGATGTCCTCTTGCCCAGGTAGGATTAGGGTTGAATAGGTTGGTTCAAGAATCTAATGGTTGTAGGAAAGTGGCTTTGTCATATGAGATTTATGCTTTTGTACCCCCTGCCTGATGGTAGCAGTGAGAAGAGGGCATCCCCCCCCCCCCACCCTTGGGGTTCCTCTGCGTACTCCGGTATCCTCCCGCATCCTAAAGACGTGCGGGTCTGTAGGTTCGTACGTTTGTAGGTTAACTGGCCCCCTGTGTGTAGGGATTGGATACAAAAGTGGGATAATGCAGAATTAGATGGTCAGGATGGACACGATGGGCCATAGTGCCTGATTCCATGCTGTATCCTTCAATCAATCGATCAACAAGTCAAAACATTTGCACATCTAGACGAGGAAGATAGACTATGGTTAACGGCGCACAACATGGTAAGAACAGAAAGGCATGCCACGGTGAACTTCAAAGCAGAGTAACTGCTGGAGTAACTCTGGGTTAGGCAGTATCTCTGGAGAAAAAGGATAACACAAAGCACTGGAGTAACTGGAATGATGGAGTGCCCCATTGGCACCTTTTGTTGCATCTCTAACTCCAATCACTTCACCCCCAACAGAAAATTGAGTTCCCACTGGTTTTAATGCTACACCTCCCCACATTTCAACCCTCCAGGTCTGGCATAGGCACTGATCATTACTCCGTGAACGGGAACTGATTGGAAGTGTTTTAAGCTATTTGGAAATTTCAAACAGATTTCTGCTGGTCATTGGCAGAAGAAAGCTTTGATTTTATTATGAGATTCACTACAGAGATTCACTGCGCAATGACAAACTTTGTTTTATTCATAGAAATCGGAGCTGTAAGTCACAGAAATCTTTGTTTCTACAGATTTCGAAATCTCTGTAATAGGAAACAAAAACATTTCTCTTTGCCATTCTCATGCCTGCCCCCTATAACCTCTTCTTTAAATCTTATTTCAATTCTGCACTCCCTGGCCATTTCCACTTATTGCTTCACATTGTTGGTGCCCTGTATACCCTAATTTTCCTCCATTTATTGAGACCACTTGCAACATTCACTATTTGATGCCCTTTGATGTCTCTACTCCCTTTCCAATGCTCCATAATAATTCATAGAAACATAGAAAATATGTGCCGGACGAACCCATTTGGCCCACCGCCATTCATTGTGGTCGTGGCTGATCATCCACAATCAGTAACCCGTGCCTGCTTTCTCCCCATATCCCTTGATTCCACTAGCCCCTAGAGCTCTATCTAACTCTCTTTTAAATTCATCCAGTGAATTGGCCTCTACTGCCTTCTGTGGTAGAGAATTCCACAAATTCACAACTCTCTGGATGAGAAAGTTTTTTCTCATCTCAGTTTTAAATGGCCTCCTCTTTGTTCTTAGACTGTGGCCCCTGGTTCTGGAATCCCCCAACATTAGGAACATTTTTCTTGCATCTAGCTTGTCCAGTCCTTTTATAATTTTGTACATTTCTATAAGATCCACTCTCATCCTTCTAAATTCCAATGAATACAAGCCCAGTCTTTCCAATCTTTCCACATATGACAGTCCCGCCATCCCGGGGATTAACCTTGTGAACCTACGCTGCACTGCCTCAATAGCAAGGATGTCCTTCCTCAAATTAAGAGACCAAAACTCACACAATACTCCAGATGTGGTCTCACCAGGGCCCTGTACAACTGCAGAAGGACCTCTTTACCCCTATATTCAAATCCTCTTGTTATGAAGGCCAACATGCCATTAGCTTTCTTCATTGCCTGCTCTACCTGCCTGTTTACTTTCAGTGACCAGTGTACAAGGACATCCAGGTCCCGTTACACTTCCCTTTTTCCTAATCTGACACCATTGGGATAATAATCTGCCTCCTTGTTTTTGCCGCCAAAGTGAATAACCCCACATTTATCTACATTATACTGCATCTGCTGTGCATCTGCCCACTCACTCAACCTGTCCAAGTCACCCTGCAACCTCCTAGCACCCTCTTCGCAGTTCACACAGCCACCCAGCTTTGTGCCATCTGCAAATTTGCTAGTGTCACTTTTAATCCCATCATCTAAATCATGAATACATATTGTAAATACTTGCAGCCCCAGCACCGAGCCTTGTGGCACTCCACTCGCCACTTCCTGCCATTCTGACAGGGACCCGTTTATTCCCACTCTTTGTTTCCTGTCTGCCACACAATTCTCTATCCATGTCAATACCTTACCCCCAATACCATGTGCTCTAATTTTGCCCACTAATCTCCTGTGTGGGCTTTCTGCAAGTCCAGATACACTACATCCACTGGCACTCCATCCATTTTACTTGTCACATCCTCAGAAAATTCCAGAAGATTAGTCAAGCAGGATTTTCCCTTTGTAAATTCATGCTGACTTGGACCAATCCTTTTACTGCTATCCATATGTGCCGTTACTTCTTTAATGATTGTCTCCAACATCTTCCCCACCACCGATGTCAGGCTAACTGGTCTATAATTCCCTGTTTTCCCTCTCGCTTCTTTCTTGGAAAGTGGGATAACATTAGCTACCCTCCACTCAACAGGAACTGATCCTGAATCTATAGAACATTGGAAAATGATCACCAATGCGTTCACGATTTCTAGAGCCACCTCCTTAAGTACCCTGGGATGCAGACCATCAGGCCCTGGGGATTTATCAGCCTTCAATCCCATCAGTGTACCCAATACTATTTCTCGCCTAATGCAAATTTCTTTCAGTTCCTCTGTCTCTCAAGATCCTCTAACCTCTAGTACATCTGGGAGATTGTGTCTTCCTTAGTGAAGACAGAACCAAAGTATCGGTCCAACTCTTTTGCCATTTTCTTGTTCCCCATAATAATTTCACCTGTTTCTGCCTTCAAGGGACCCACATTTGTCTTTACTAATCTTTTTCTCTTAACATACCTAAATAAACTTTTACTATCCTTCTTTATATTCTTGGCCAGCTTACCCTCGTACTTCATCTTTTCACCTCGTATTGCCCTTGCCATTTGTATTTGTGCTAGCTGTTTTAGCATATTATATTATTTTGTATCCTGCTGTATTATATTTGGACACTACGGGGCTGTTGTAAGATGAACACATGTATGGGTATAATGGACTGGGAGGAGCCAGAATTTAGGAGTATATCTGGAAATGCAGAGACGGGAGGGGCAGACACAGGGAGTATGGCGAGATACAGTTCTTAGCAGACCTGTGATGAGAGAAAGGTTTGGAGAGATACAGATCTGTTTCTATTACTACTTCAATAAACAACTAATTAAACTGAAACGTTTTGAAGATCTCTCTGTTGGGGCTCTGCGTCAAGATCGACCACTCCACTCCCTGTGAAGTAAGGCAATTGGAAAGGACTTTATTGGAAAATTACTGAAGTTGCCATTACAATAAAAGTAAGAACTATTCTTAATGTAAGAACTATCCTCTATGAGTGCAAAAAGTAAGACCTGTCTCTAAAGAACCATTTAAAGTAACAATTGGCTCTATGAGAGTGAGACTGGAGCTTGTGAATTGACTGGACGGAACAAGGGTTGTTTTATTTCATAAACCTTGAAGCCGAATTAGATTGGACAGGGTCACTACCTGCACTAATCTGACTATCGGAGATTGGTAATGTAAGGGGTTTTCTGCGCCGAGCTTTCCCCCGACCTAAGGTCCCTGTGCCTTGCTCTGGTCCCTCGACCAGGCCGCGCACACTGGTTCCCCGTGAGTGGTTCGACCCACTCACCCCCTACGGTTCTAGATACTGGACAGATGCAGGAGCGTTGATAGTGCAGAAAAATTCAACCAGACCAGATTTGAAGACCAGGGTTTAAACGGAAAAGGCTTTTATTGTGCACTTGGGACTATTGTACATGAATGCTTTTACACAGTTCTATAAGACATATACTGAATTACATAAATACTTTGACTCTGAATTATAAACGCACATACTGAATTACATGAATACTTTGACTCTGAATTATAAACGCACAGTTCTATAAGACATATACTGAATTGTAAGATGGGGAACGTATGACACATCGCAAAATTGGCCAACACATATTTACTTATACACCCACGTTAATTAAGCCACCCTCCCCTCTACACTAAAACTATGTCCAGGATGTGCAGGATCGGGGTACATGCTCACCATGGGGCTATTACTGGGGTCACTGGCTGTTCGTGCTGCTTCTCCGCTGTTTTCCGTGAGGGTCGTGCTTGTTCCATGAGTTTCTTCCTTCCGTTCTTCTCGGTGAGTCTCCGTTCTCCGTGCTGTGAGTTTTTCTTGCTTCTGACTTGCGTGTTTTTAAAACCCAAAAATCGTGGCCAGTTATACTAATCCTGACCCGTCCTATCTCCCGCCAGATCTCGGGATCTCTTTGTTTCAAAGATAGGTTTCGGGTTTTCTCTTTGTTCTGCGTTATGTCCGGGAGTACCGGTGATGGCTAGATGGTCTGTTAATCTGTTTCTCGTTAAGAGGTGATGGGTTTAACTGGTTTCCCATCACCTGCCAGGTAGGTTTCTATGGGCTATTGTGCCCCCTTAACGAGATTAACTGTGTAGGTCGGCTTGGGGCATTGTGAATATGCTGATGTCAGCGCCCCAGTGTCTGGACTTCGACCTGGTTTCGCAGGTTTCTGCACGGCCAATATCCATTTATTGTTCTGGCCGTGGCTTTGCAGAAAACCTAGAGACTGGGCTGTGGGGTTTTTGCTTTTGTGGCTGGTCACGAGGTCCCGCGGCCATCTTGGGACCCACGGATTGTGACATCCCTAAAAAAAACTGACCGCAGCCTTTCTCTGCTATCAGCCCAGTCCCGTATAAAATGTCCAAACTGCAGCTCTTTGGTTTTTTTGTTGTTTGCAGAATGAGGGAAAACTTCTCAAATTTTACAGTCCCTCCTGTTGATTTGCATAACCCCAGTTTATCGAATCAATTAAATAATGTGGTTGAGCAATGTTTTCCCGATTCTCCACATCCAGACCCTTGAGGTTTTAACTAATTAGTGCCCCATTACGAACATACAGTCCCCATCTTTTTGGCTGACCTATACTGTCCGTGTCCCGGGCAAAACTATATTACAAACATTTACATTTCATGTCTACCTATACACTTACACCATGTCCCAGGCCGATGCCTCCGCCATCCTCCTACTGGTGTCAGCTTTAATGTAGGACATGAAAACAAATGACAGCAAAACGATACATTTTGTACATTCCTTCACAATCACTCTTTATACAATTTTGAAAAAGGACAATGCAAAACACAGTTCACTCGGTACGGAGGGGGCCCGTCCTCCTAGCAGCTTGCGGCTGGGTCCTGCTCGCCCAGCCGCACGTAACGGTCTCTCCATTCTTATTTATATACCCGGTTATTGAGGCGCTGCCCTCCTTTACATTTCACACATAGTAAATATAGTCAGTAGCACCTGGTACAGTCTTACAGTTTCCCTGGGGCACCACTCCGGCAACCGCACCTCGGTGAGGTTTAAGATCACCGAGGCTACCGTGTAGTGCACCCCCTGGTACAATACCTGGTCAGTCAGTATCAGTACCAGGCCATTCCCGGGCCCCTTAGTGGTTTTTGGGCACTCACCCTCCTGTGCTACTGCCAGTGGAACTGTGGGAGGTGTTGTGCATGGTCGTGTGATGAGTTCAGTGGCGTTTACCGGGATCTGGGAAAAGGGGGCCCCACAAGCCCGCGAGCTAACATCCCACCTCATCCCCTTACCGTCATCCTGCCACTGTCTGTGGAAAAATATGCTGTTGCCCGTGGGGCAGCGATACCTCGAACCCCACATACACATATAGATCCCCTCATCCGGTTCCCACCATTTGTCCCAACACACACTCAACTGTTCTTTAGTCCCAGAAATAGTTCTGTGAGTGTTGTTATCAAGTCTCTCCCACTCAACAGTGGAGTTGGCCATTGTCCTGCTTGTTTTCCTCAGCCACCACCGCCTGCTCGCGGGGACCTTCCCCGTGCATACCAGGCAGATCCTTTTGCCAACGGTGGCGCTTATCTTTTGGGCGATGATCTTGACTCTCGGGCACAATAACGAAGTGTCCCGATAAGCAAAGCCTGAGGCGCTGGAATAGTCTGAAGAGTTCGATCCCAGTCACCCCGGCCACCAGCCTTCATGAAAGTGAACTGCGGTCTCCTCCGCTTCTCTCCTTCCAGTCCCATCGGTCGCGATGGGAGCCGTGTCCCCGGAGCAGCCGTAGACGATGATGTCCTTGGTGCGGCCCCGATAGGCCCACCCACATCCGATCGCCGTGGCGACGATCCACCATACGAGTGCCTCCTTCCACTCCAGAAAACAGATAAAATATGGTATAGCCAGCCTCTTGGGGAGCGATTGGCTTTGTTAATGCCCCTGCGGGCGGGTCTCTTGACCCCCAGCTCGCACCCCACACCTGCATCCTGGACGCATCAACTTTATCTAAAAACTATCCCCACAAACTTATCCATATTACTTATCCTTATCTAAATTGCTTATCCTTATCTAAAATACCTATCCTTATCTATTCTAAAATATAATACAGCGCCGCCTTCCCAGGGCAGCTCAGCTAATCCCTGTCAGGGCTGCAACGGGTCGTCTCCTGCGGCTGCACCACGCTGTCTCCCACCTTTGATCCTCCGCAGCCTGTCGCTGCCTGTCGGGGGCTAAACCTCCTCTGAAGCGATAACTCCCTCCTCCTCACTTGGCTCCCGTACCTCGGGGCGTGATAGACCTCTGGCCAAAACTTTCTAGGTTGGGGTTCCCTGCTAGACCTACGGAGAGTCACCTTAGGCATTGCCCCCTGGACAGCCTGGCTGAGGACCGGTTCCTGCCGTGTCGCAGCTCGGGTACCCCCCGCAGCTGCCGACCCTGGCCCCTCCTCATCCAGCTCTGCCCCCACGGTGCTGGGTATTCCCGCAGCATCCGGCCTCACCCTGCCTGTACCTACAGGTGGTGAGCCTCCGCCCGCTACCCCCGCCTTCCTGGTGCTTGAGTCGAGAACGTTACTGTCGTCCCCCTCCGACTCCTCCTCCTCCGTAATGGGATCCAGCCCCTGGTCGAGCTGATCAGGCCCTTCCTCGTCTGAATCCCACCCAAAACGCGAGACTCTCCATTCCTGGAGAATGTCCTCCCCCCTCACGCAGGCAACCTTGCCTGTCTGCGTGACCTGCCTCATCCTTGGCTGTGAACGCGCGCCAGCCTGTTCTTTCCCTGTGAACCCCGCCAGTGCGAAAGGGACCCCCGTGGACAGGGGAGAGTCAAAGGGTTCCTCTGTGTGGACCACGGTGCATGAAGCCCCCGTGTTCAACAGGTAACTGCCCCTTTACCTGTATCTGACGGGATTAACTGTGTAGGTCGGCTTGGGGCATTGTGAGTATGCTGATGTCAGCGTCCCAGTGTCTGGACTTCGACCTGGTTTCGGGGGTTTCTGCACGGCCAATATCCATCCATTGTTAACCATATAACCATGTAACAACTACAGCACGGAAACAGGCCCGTTCGGCCCTACCAGTCCACGCCGACCACTCTCCCTGACCTAGTCTCATCTACCTGCACTCAGACCATAACCCTCTAATCCCCTCTTATCCATATACCTATCCAATTTACTCTTAAATAATAAAATCGAGCCTGCCTCCACCACTTCCACCGGAAGCCCATTCCATACAGCCACCACCCTCTGAGTAAAGAAGTTACCCCTCATGTTACCCCTAAACTTTTGTCCCTCAATTCTGAAGCTATGTCCCCTTGTTGGAATCTTCCCCACTCTCAAAGGGAAAAGCCTACCCACGTCAACTCTGTCCGTCCCTCTCAAAATTTAAAAAACCTCTATCAAGTCCCCCCTCAACCTTCTACACTCCAAAGAATAAAGACCCAACCTGTTCAACCTCTCTCTGTAGCTTAAGTGCTGAAACCCAGGCAACATTCTAGTAAATCTCTTCTGTACCCTCTCCATTTTGTCGACATCCTTCCTATAATTTGGCGACCAGAACTGCACACCATACTCCAGATTCGGCCTCACCAATGCCCTGTACAATTTTAACATTACATCCCAACTTCTATACTCGATGCTCTGATTTATAAAGGCAAGCATACCAAACGCCTTCTTCACCACCCTATCCACATGAGATTCCACCTTCAGGGAACAATGCACAGTTATTCCCAGATCCCTCTGTTCCACTGCATTCCTCAATTCCCTACCATTTACCCTGTACGTCCTATTTTGATTTGTCCTACCAAAATGCAGCACCTCACACTTATCAGCATTAAACTCCATCTGCCATCTTTCAGCCCACCCTTCCAAAAGGCCCAAGTCTCTCTGTAGACTTTGAAACTCTACTTCATTATTAACTACACCACCTATCTTAGTATCATCTGCATATTTACTAATCCAATTTGCCACACCATCATCCAGATCATTAATGTAAATGACAAACAACAGTGGACCCAACACAGATCCTTGGGGTACTCCACTAGACACTGGCCTCCAACCTGACATACAATTGTCAACCATTACCCTCTGGTATCTCCCATTCAGCCATTGTTGAATCCATCTTGCAACCTCACTATTAATACCCAATGATTTAACCTTCTTAATCAACCTTCCATGTGGAACCTTGTCAAATGCCTTACTGAAGTCCATATAGACAACATCCACAGCCTTGCCCTTATCAATTTCCCTGGTAACCTCTTCAAAAATTCAAGAAGATTAGTCAAACATGACCTTCCAGGCACAAATCCATGTTGACTGTTTCTAATCAGGCCTTGTTTATCCAAATAATTATATATATAACAGTATAACATAACAAAACTTTATTGTCATTCGGCACAAACACCGAACGAAATTTCAGCAGTCACAAGACACAGCAAAAAAGAAAAGAACACAGGACACACGACCCCAACACAAACATCCATCACAGTGACTCCAAACACCCCCTCACTGTGATGGAGGCAACAAAACTTCCCCTCTCCTCCCCCCGCGCCCACGGACAGACAGCTCGACCCCTACCGAGGCAACCGACACGCACAGCCCCCGCAAGGGGATGGAAGGCCCCGCGGCCGAGCCGCCCCGGGCACTGAAACGTCCCGCGGCCGCACCGGGCGATGTTAAGTCCAGCGGCCGAGCCGCGCCGGGCACCGAAACGTCCCGCGGCCGAGCCGCACCAGGCACTGAAACGTCCCGCGGCCGAGCCGCACCGGGCACTGAAACGTCCCGCGGCTGAGCCGCGCCGGCGATGTTAAGTCCCGCAGCCGCGCCGGGCACTGAAACGTCCCGCAGCCGAGCCGCACCGGGCACTGAAACGTCCCGCGGCCGAGCCGCGCCGGGCACTGAAACGTCCCGCAGCCAAGCCGCGCCGGCGATGTTAAGTCCAGCGGCCGAGCCGCGCCGGGCGATGGATGGACCCAGGGGCGAGCTGCTACCCGGGGAAGAGACCTAATAAAAGATAGGTTTCCCCCGCCCCACCCCACCCCACCCACCCCCCCCCACCCCTATATTGTCCCTAAGTATCTTTTCCATTAATTTTCCCACCACAGACGTCAAACTAACAGGTCTATAATTGCTAGGTTTAATTTTAGAACCTTTTTTAAACAAAGGCACAACATGCGCAATGCGCCAATCTTCCGGCACCATCCCCGTTTCTAATGACGTTTGAAATATTTCCGTCATAGCCCCTGCTATTTCTGCACTAACTTCCCTCAATGTCCTAGGGAATATCCTATCAGGACCTGGAGACTTATCCACTTTTATATTTTTTAAAAGTGTCCGTACCTCCTCTTCTTTAATCCTCATAATTTCCATCACTACTCTACTTGTTTCACTTACCTCACATAATTCAATATCCTTCTCCTCGGTGAATACCGAAGAAAAGAAATTGTTTAATATCTCCCCCATTTCTTCCGGCTCAGCATATAGCTGTCCACTCTGACTCTCTAATGGACCAATTTTATCCCTCGCTGTCCTTTTGCTATTGACATATCTGCAGAACGCCTTTTTTTCGCTTTTCTATTTCCTTCTTAAGATTCCTTTTACATTCTTTATATTCCTCAAGAACCTCATATACTCCCTGCCGCTTATATTTATTGTATATCTCCCTCTTTTTCCGAACCAAGTGTCCAATTTCCCTGGAAAACCACGGCTCTTTCAAATTATTATTCTTTCCTTTCCACCGAACAGGGACATAAAGACTCTGTACTCGCAAAATTTCACCTTTTAATATCCTCCATTTCTCTATTATATCCTTTTCATAAAACAAAAAGTTCCATTTCACTCCTTTTAAATCCTTTCTCATCTCCTCAAAATTAGCCTTTCTCCAATCCAAAATCTCAACCCTTGGTCCAGATTTGACCTTCTCCATAATTATATTGAAACTAATGGCATTGTGATCACTAGACCCAAAGTACTCTTCAACACATACCTCCGTCACCTGACCCGTCTCATTTCCTAACAGGAGGTCCAACACTGCCCCTTCTCTGGTAGGTACCTCTACGTATTGCTGCAAAAAACTATCCTGCACACATTTTACAAACTCCAAACCATCCAGCCCTGTAACAGAATGTGATTCCCAGTCTATATATGGAAAATTGAAATCACCCACAATCACTACTCTGTGCTTACTACTAATATCTGCTATCTCCTTACATATTTGCTCTTCCAATTCTCGTTCCCTATTTGGTGGTCTACAATACACCCCTATAAGTGTTGCTAAACCTTTCTAATTTCTGAGTTCCACCCAAACAGCCTCCCTAATCGTGCCTTCTAGTCTGTCCTGCCAAAGCACTGCTGTGATATCCTCCCTGACAAGCAATGCAACACCCCCACCTCTTGCCCCTCCGATTCTATCACATCTGAAACAATGAAATCCTGGAATATTTAATTGCCAATCGCAACCCTCCTGCAACCATGTTTCACTGATCGCCACAACATCATACTTCCAGATGTCAATCCAGGCTCTAAGCTCATCCACCTTTCTTACAATGCTCCTAGCATTAAAATATACACATTTAAGGGACCCATCATTTCTTATTCTCAGTTTATTTCTTTTCACTTCTTTCTCTCCTACATATTGGGTCTGAGTGTTTCCCTTTTCTGCCTCCTGCCTCACACACTGCCTATTAGCTATCTGTGTTTGAGTCCCTCCCCGTGGCTTTGCAGAAACCTAGAGACTGGGCTGTGGGGTTTTTGCTTTTGTGGCTGGTCACAAGGTCCCGCGGCCATCTTGGGACCCACGGATTGTGACATCCCTTGGTAAACTGACCACAGCCTTTCTCCGCTATCAGCCCCAGTCTCCCGTGTAAAATGTCCAAACTGCAGCTCTTTGGTTTGGGGTTGATTGCAAAATGAGGGAAAACTTCTCAAATCTTACAGTAACTTCAAAAGCCACGTGTGGGAAAAGTAAGTACAGCATTAAGCTTTATTGGAAAAGCTGTATTTCAGAAGTTGTATTTAAAAACCGGCTGCTGAAAACCAGGAATGCTGAGAATAGTGAAGTGACCTTGAGCATCGCAAGATATCAGTTTGTTTTGAATTCTTATGAAGATACGATTTTACGTCAACACGTCTTAAAGGGATAGCAATGTATAAGTATGTCTGTGGTTAGATCTGATGTTCAGCCACAAGGTGACGACATCAGAAAGGATTCCCTAAAGGAAAATGTGGAACTTCATCATGTGGAACTTCAAAGTTCTCTGCTGTCATGAAATGGGTTGCCGCCCTGAAAAGCCAGCGTGAGATTGAGGAAGAAGAAGAGGAAGAAGAACAAAAGAGAAGACAGTTGAAAATAAAAGAAGAACAAATAAGAAGAATAGATGAACAATTGAAAGCCATGGAATTGTTCCATAAAAAGATGAGGAAACGAAGAGGAAGCAACTTTGCTACAACTGCAAAACCTGTAAAAGCACAGGTGCAAGAAAATCTGACAACAAAGGGAATGAAAGCCGCGTACCTACCGCCAAGCCACTAGGTTCTTGTTTGTTCTGTAACAAAAGTGGTCGCACATTAGGGCGGTGTCCACAGATCAAGAAGAAAGAGCATAAAGAAAGGAAAGATTTCTTAAAGGAGAAGGGAATCTGTTTTGGATGTTTGAAAATAGGTCGCATGATCAAAGGCTGCAAGAGTCGTTTGGCTTGTGATGTGTGCAAAGAAAATCATCCTGAAATACTTCCCATTGAACAAAAGGACAAAGAAAAGAAACCAGAACATCCAGAATAGAATGAAAAGCCAATTGCGAGTGATGCTGTTCTCTCATCTCAAATGTGTGGGCATATTGGGGCCGGTGATGAAACCTGCATCTTCTCCATTGAACCAGTACAAATGAAAGAACCAGCAAGGAAACAGAAGAAATGTCCAGAGAAGAAGTAAACTTTTTGGACATTATGAATCGCTCAGCAAGGATGACAGATGGACACTATTGTCAAGACTTACCTTTCAAGCAAGAAAACCAGAATGCCAAATAACTGTTGCATTGCAGAATGAGAAGTTTTATGATGAATATACATCTTTCCTCACAAAAATGATTGACAATGGTTATGCTGAAAGGGTACCAGTGGACCAACTGAATCGAAGTGATGGAGAACTCAGATACATCCCTCATCACGGGGTGTATCACTCAAAGAAAGGAACCTTAAGGGTGGTCTTTGACTGTGGTGCAGTCTTCAAAGGAACATCACTTAACTGCCAACTGCTGCAGGGCCCAGACCTAACCAACTCACTCATTGGAGTTCTCATCAGATTCAGACTAGAACCGGTTGTTTTGATGGCTGATATCAAAGCAATGTTTCATCAGGTCAAGGTATCAGAAAAGCATATTGACTATCTACGATTTCTGTGGTGGCCCGATGGTGATGTGCAGCAAGATCTTGTTGAATACTGGATGAAGGTACATCTTTTTGGAGCCGTGTCGTCACCAAGTTGTGCAAACTTTGCATTAAGAAAAACTGCTGAGGACAACAAAGCTCACTTTTCAGCCGAGGTGACAAACACAGTAAAGAACAACTTCTACGTAGATCCATGCCTTCGGAACAGGAAGCAGTTCAGATGGTAAAAGACCTGACTGCAATCTTCCAAATGGGAGGATTCATGCTGTCAAAATGGATCAGCAATGTATTGTCATCCATTCCACAAGAAAACAGAACCAAAGAGATCAAGGAGTTGGATTTCAATAAACGACTAATTAAACTGAAACGTTTTGAAGATCTCTCTGTTGGGGCTCTGCATCAAGATCAATCACTCCACCCTGTGAAGTAAGGCAATCAGAAAGGACTTTATTGGAAAAGGACTGAAGTTGCCATTACAATAAAAGTAAGAACTGTTCTTAATGTAAGAACTATCCTCTATGAGTGAAAAAAGTAATACCTATCTCTAAAGAGCCATTTAAAGTAACAATTCGCTCCATGAGTGAGACTGGAGCTTGTGAATCGACTGGACGGAGCAAGGATTGCATTTTTGAAATAAGCCTACCTTTTTTATGTAAGAAACACGACAATCGATTTGTATATGGGAGGGTCCTTCAAATGGTACATATGATAATAATCTGATCATCTGTTTTCATTTGTTTGTTGAGGAATAACAAATAAAGGTATTTGGATTGAGTTGCCAGAGGAGGTAGTTGAGGCAGGTACTAAAAGAAGAGACTCAGGTTCGATCCCAACTACTGGGCTGTCTGTACGGAGTTTGTACGTTCTCCCCGTGACATGCGTGGGTTTTCTCCGAGATCTTCGGTTTCCTCCGAGATCTTCGGTTTCCTCCCTTACCCCAAAGACGTACAGGTTTGTAGGTTAATTGGCTTGGTTAATTGGCTTGAGGAAAAACCTTTTCACCCAGAGAGTTGTGAATCTGTGGAATTCTCTGCCACAGAAGGCAGTGGAGGCCAATTCACTGGATATTTTCAAGAGAGAGCTAGACTTAGCTCTTCGGGCTAATGGAATCAAGAGATGTGGGGAAAAAGCAGGAACGGGGTACGGATTTTGGATGATCAGCCATGATCATATTGAATGGCGGTGCTGGTTCGAAGGGCCAAATGGCCTACTCCTGCATCTATTTTCTGTGTTTCTCTGACTTCCATTCACGTTGAACTCCAGCACCCACCTTACTCCATTACTGCTCCCCATAACTGTTCTCCATTCTTTACAAATGTCTGCAAGATCACCTCAGTAATCATAATGAAGCATGCTGTTAAATTCTTTAACAGAATGAACAAGTACACTCGCATTCTGGAAACCAAATCTGTTTTGAGTCTTCAGTGGACAGTGACAAGTGACAAATGAATATTAATGCAAACCCCATGAAATGTACAGAGACTGCAGTCCCCAAGTAAAAGTGCTATTGCAAGTAAAGACAAAAAACTGTGTTTAAGTGGAATCATGTTAGTTTGAAATGTTTACATGCCATGAAAAGTCGTTTAATTGTCTCAACAACAAAAATGACAATTAAAAGCAACATTTCATTCTAGTCTACTGTGATTATTTATTTGCCATAGTTTCAGACTGACATAGGGCTGCAAAACAGATTTGGTGTGTATGGACATGTATGGTGTGGATTATGGCTGTGTCCATTTTAATGTGCTAATGTTGGTGTTAATGTGCAAGCAGTGTCCCAGAGGTAAATAATGACTACTATATAGGGCGGCACGGTGGCGCAGCGGTAGAGTTGCTGCCTTACAGCGAATGCAGCGCCTGAGACTCAGGTTCGATCCTGTCTGTACGGAGTTTGTACGTTCTCCCCGTGACCTGCGTGGGTTTTCTCCGAGATCTTCGGTTTCCTCCCACACTCCAAAGACATACAGGTATGTAGATTAATTGACTGGGCAAATGTAAAAATTGTCCCTAGTGTGTGTAGGATAGTGTTAAAGTGCGGGGATCGCTGGGCGGCGCGGACTCGGTGGGCCGAAGGGCCTGTTTCCGCGCTGTATCTCTAAATGTAAATGTAAATCTAAATCTATAAGGTGCTAGTACGGGAGTGTTCAGGGAGGGGTAGCACCTCTGGAGGGGGACATGTCATGCTCCTTTGAGGGTAGTTCATCCACCTTTGGTCCCCACCTGGCACCCAGCTCTCACCTGTGGCTCCAAGAAGCTGTGAGCATGAGGCAGTAGCCACCCCGCTTCAACAGGCGGGCTAAACCAGGTGAGGGGTAGCCAACGGGTCTCAAACCCTCGGTAGGTTTAGGGGGCTTGCTTAGCCCAGCATGCAAAATCTGTTCCAATAAATTGGGTGGAGGAAATCCACCGGAGGGTTCAACGGCCAGGAAGGTGGCTCAGCAGCGCACAGTGGAGCGCAGAGGGCATGTCGAAGCACGAACGAAGACATGGCCATGCAGTGCAGCCAAGGGAGTTTCCAGCCGCAAAGCCTAACCATGCCACTGGAACCCAGCTCCTGTGGGCGAGAGGGTGGGGTTGCTCGTGTGCCCCAGCTTCACCAACTTAATCTCTCCCGCGCACAGATTTTTGTGCAACTGCACAAAAATGCTATCGTCGTTTATGACGGGCCACCACCATAAGTGGGCATTGACCACCCAAAAACATTTTTTTTTCCTATTTTGGCGTTCCGCTAGTACCAATTACAATCTTGCTTGCCTGAACACGTTCACCATTTAGATGGGTTACATAATGCTGGAGTAACTCAACAGATTGGGCAACATCTCTGGAGAACATGGATAGGTAACGTTTTGCGTCAGGACCCTTCTTCAGACTACTGTTCCGACATCAGATGCGACCCCTCGTCAGCGCTATGAACGATTTAACAGTTGTTGTTATATTAGTTTCTTCTGGAAGTAGGAAGAATTCAACAAATCGTTGGTGTTTTGTATAAGTTCCAATGTACAAGAGGCATTAAGGTGTAATAGGAGGGAGCAGGAATATGGTATTGTGATAAAGGATAAGCCGTAAATGTGTTAATTGGTGGAGCAGCAACCGGAGAGGCTGAATGGGTTACTCTTGCTCCTATTTTCCATATATATCTATGTAGGATAATGCTGTTGCAGGTGTTAAAAGAATTCTGCAGCAACCACCGGGGCACACTGAGTTATCGTTCAGAATCATAAAGTCATAGAACCCGGAAACAGGCCCTTCAGCCCAGGTTTTCCATGCCAACGCAGAAAGCCCCAACTAAACTTGGCCCATTTGTCCATGCCTGGCTCTTATCTCTCTAGATGTGTAGGAAGGAACTGCAGGTGCTGGTTTAAACCGAAGGTAGACACAAAAAGCTGGAGTAACACAGTGGGTCAGGCAGCTTCTGTGGAGAAAAGGAATAGGTGATTAACCAGGTCGAGACCCTTCTTCAGACTGGTGTAAAAAGGCAAATAGTTTGGTGGAACAGCATCTCATATTCCACTTGTGTCACTTACAACCCAAAGGTGTGGACATTGTATTCTCCAATTTGAGGACACCTCTAACTAGACCTCCCACTCCCTTCCCCTGCCCCCCTTGAACCACCTGGATTTCCACCTATTTCTCCCCTCACCCCACTCTAACCCCCCCCCCACCTCCCCCCCCACCTCACCCCCCACCCCCCCCCCCCCCCCACCCCCCTGCTCATTTCCTCCCTCTGGCCTCACAATTCGCAATTCTTCATTTCTGTCTCACACCTTCTGCTTTTACCTTTGACCTTTGTTCCAACCATCTGCCTATCACCTCCCCCCCCCCCACCACCCCCCACCCCCCACCCCCCACACCCTCTCGCCTGGGTCCATCTATTACCTCCCATGCTTTGTCCAGCACACACAACTCTGAATCTATGAATCTAAACTTGGAGCTCACTGACTGATGTCAAAGCCAGCGATATGTGACAAATTGTTTTTACACTTTGGATCCAAATGGCGAAGAAAACGACGGTGGTGAAACCAATGCACAGATGTGCTTATCACAAATGTGACCAATTTTCACAGCAGATATAAATGTTTAACCAGCTCATCGGCTGAATTGCAAACATAGTCCACGTGGAGTTTCCAATTAAAGTGGTTCCGGCATTGCTGTCAAAGAGTCACTTGGAAACGGTTGAAGAGAATTGGATGGTCATGACAATGTTATATCGCTGGCTGCAGAATTATTACATTATACGTAAGTGGTGTAAAGACGTGCCGGGAAGCTAAATCAACAGTTTCTGTGCAAGTCAAATGAAATGAGATTGCATTTTCTTACATGATGCAGGGGAGACACATATTACTGCTCGGAGCACTTTCCAGTTTTTTGGCATTGCAGCGATTGTTGATTGCACTGAATCATGTTATTTACTTGAAAATCTGATTTGTTCCATTTTATTACTGCTTTTCTGGACTAACTGATGCCGGAATCAGAATGGAGGTGGCATTCACAGGCAGAAGGCCGCCTCCAGATGCGTGTCCACAAGATCACTCTCAAGACCTAATCTACCCCAGGGCTCCTGCTAGAATATGATTATCGGCAATAAGTGCTTCAACTGTTCTGAATAATAGACAGCATTCAGGGAGCACTGTTCCAGCGCAAACACCATTGATAGTCTTTGAGGATGCCTTGGCAACTAATGCAGCTTGGGATAATATTGGATGATTTAAAAAGTCAATTTTAAATCAATCCAACTTCGACCAATTCTAATACAAGTCAGAGTTTTAACACAGATCACAATCTTTTGCTGCGATCTCACTCTATCGGAGATATGTGTTACATGTGCATAATTCCATTGCGCAAATTTGTTTAGTCTGCCGACAACTAATTTTACTTACTTTTTTTATTTCAGCAATATTTGTTTTTAGTCAGTGTAAGCTTTTTGAACTTTCAGCAAAATTAATCTCTTTAGGTACAATGCACTCAGACACTGACAATCTGAAATCAAAAGAAAGTCGTTCTTTTGTGAAAGTCCAGCATTTTCTAATATAACCCCCTTGGCTGCCTCGCCAAAAGTCTGGCTGTCCTTTCCATCTTTGTGTTTTAATAGCATGTGTTAAATGTATGTTTTAGTGTTCTTTAGCTTGTTTTATGTGGGGGGTGGGGAACTTTTTCTAATCTCTTACCTCGACGGAGATGCGATTTTTTCCCATATTGTATCTCCGTCCGCACTGCTGCCTAACATCGAGGAGTTGGCGGCCTTTGCTGGAGATGGACTTTTGAGAGCACCACCGCGGGTGCTTTACCATCACGGAGCTTGGGATCCCTTTGCCAGGGATCGACCTCGGAGCTCCAACCATGGGTGCGTACGGACTTAACAACACGGAGCTCACGGTCTCTGGTCAGAGACCGACTTCGGGAACTCCAAGCCGCACGAGCTTCGACTGCCCCAACGCGGGAGTTTTAATTGCCCCAACTCGGGCGCTTTGACCGCCCTGACGCGGAAGCTTCGATCATCTGACGCGGAGGCTTTGACCACCAGCTGTGGGAGCTTCGACCGCCCTGACGGATGGCTCAACTGCCCCGACCGCCGGAGCATAAAGAGGAAGAGAATTGGACTTTGTTGCCTTCCATCACAGTGAGGAATCCGCTGTGGTGGATGTTTACGTTAACTTTGATGTAGTTGTGTCTTGTTGCTTTTTTTTCGTATGGCTGTATGGTAATTTGCATATCACTGTACCTTAATTGGTACATGTGACAATAAAATACCTTTGACCTTTGAGCCTTGAGGCATCTTTTGTCAATAATGTTAAAGATAAAAGGTAGACTCAAAATGCTGGAGTAACTCAGCGGGACAGGCAGCATCTCTGCAGAGAAGGAATGGGTGTCCAGGGATGCTGCCTGTCCCACTGACTTACTCCAGCATTTTATGCCTATCTTCGGTTTAAACCAGTATTTGCAGTTCCTTCCTAGACGATGTTTTGGATCAGGATATTCCTCCACAGAGTCTGAAGAAGGGTCTCGACCCGAAACGTCACCCATTCCTTCTCTCCCGAGATGCTGCCTGACCTGCTGAGTTACTCCAGCATTTTGTGAATAAATCGATTTGTACCAGCATCTGCAGTGATTTTCTTATGTTCCTCCACAGATACTGCCTGACCCACTGGTAATTTACAAACCTGTGCTGGGCAAAATTATTTTTAGCTTAAATATTTTTCTGTATACTGCAAAACTAAAACCACACATGAAATTATTATCAGCACGGCATTTTTTAAAGCATGATTTTGCTGCTTTTAGAGCTTCTGTATTTTAAGCTAGTTACTTTCTGATTTTTTTTTTAATGCCATTCGAAACAGCAGGCAATTGCAGTGGAATAAACGTTGTGGGAGCAATATTAGAGATACAAGGAATTAAGATGCTGGAAACTGAAACAAAACACAAAGTGCTGGAAGAATTCAATGGGTCAGGCAGCATCTATGGAGGGAATGGACACACTGAGGGGGAGCAGTTGGGTGGGTACAGTGGCACAGTGATAGAGCTGCTGCCTTACAGCACCATAGACCTAAGTTCAATCCTGATCACAGGTCTGTCTGTGCAGAGTTTGTACATTCTGCCTGTTGCTGCATGGGTTTCTCACACTGCATGTCCTCCCACACTCCAAAGATATGTCAGTTAATTGGCTTCTTTAAATTGTCCCGAGTGGGTAGGATAGAACTAGTTTGTACTAGTGATCGATGGTTGGCATGGACTTTGTGGACCGAAGGGCTTGTTTCCAAGCTGTATCTTTAAATTAAACTAAACTAAACAGCGAGAGAACGTCTCACAGAGCTCCTGTCAGAGAGAGAAATAGAACTTATTCAAAGTATCCACACTTTGAGGAGATCTCACAGTGGAGCAGTGCAATGGAGATGCAAAGAATTGAAATCTTGATGAAAACACAAAGTGCTAGAGGAACTCAGCAGGTGAGACAGCGGAGGAAGTTAATTGCAACAGATGGATGTGGAGGCCAAGTCATTGGGTATTTTTAAAGAGGAGATTGACTGGTTCTTGATTAGTAATTTCATGTTTCATGTATTTTGTGCTTTCATGACTGTTGGCAGATCAATTTCCCTCCTGGGATAAATAAAGTTCTATCGTATCGTATCGTGTCGTATCGTATCGTAACGGTGTCGAGTGTTATGGGGAGAAGGCAGGAGAATGGGGTTGAGAGGGAAAGATAGATCAGCCATGATGGAATGGTGGTGTAGACTCGATGGGCTGAATGACCTAATTTTGCCCCTATGACTTATGAACTGTTGAAATGGATATCTATTTTGAGAAAATATTTTAAATCAGTGATCAGAATACCTTAACGACTCTTGAATAAACAACACAACAGGGGGACTATCACTACATTGCCCCGAGTATATGAATCTTTAATCATCCTGAGCTTTCAGTACAAGTTTGTGCAGATTGGGAAATTCAGCTAATAAATTGATCCACTGATCCCCTACCAGCTCCCAGGTATCACAAAATGCTGGAATAACTCAGCAGGTCAGGCAGAATCTAGGAGAGAGGGAATGGGTGATGTTTCGGGTCGAGACCCTTCTTCAGACTGGTGACGTTTTGGATCGAGACCCTTCTCCTGAGGTGCTGCCTGACCCACTGAGTTACTCCAGCATTTTGTGATACCTTCGATTTGTACCAGCATCTGCAGTTATTTTGGATGATCAGCCATGATCACGGTGAATGGCGGTGCTGGCTCAAAGGGCTGAATGGCCTACTCCTGAACCTATTTTCTATGTTTCTATCTTTCTATCTTTCTAAATTAATTGAATCAAGCATACACGGAATATGACAAGGCATACACATGTCGCAGGGCTTCCTTTTATTCATTATCTTATACCATTAGGTCTCTAGTACATTATATGTCCACCACGATATACACAAAATGTTGGAGTAACTCAACAGGTCAGGCAGCATCTCTGGAGGAAAGGAAATGGTGACGTTTTGGGTCCAGACCCTTCTTCAGACTGCAGAGTTCAGACTTCTTCAGAAAGCTCTCAACCCGAAAAGTTACCGGCACCACTTTTCTCTGCAATACATTGATATATTGCAGCGGTCTCATCCGATATATTCTGTCAACTGGGTGCTATGAACCAACATTGGCTGGGGGAGTCCAGAACCAGGGGCCACAGTTTAAGAATAAGGGGTAGGCCATTTAGGACTGAGATGAGGAGAAACTGTTTCACCCAGAGAATTGTGAATCTGTGGAATTCTTTGCCACAGAAGCAGTGGAGGCCAATTCACTGGATGTTTTCAGAGAGAGTTAAATATAGCTCTTAGGGCTAAAGGAATCAAGGGATATGGGGGCAAAGCAGGAACGGATACTGATTTTGGATGATTAGCCATGATCATATTGAATGTTGGTGCTGACTGGAAGGGCCCAATGGTCTACTCCTGCACCTATTTTCTATGTTTCTATAATTGCTGTGGGTAAAGTGCCTGAGTGCCGTCATAGTTCACCATGATAACGTACAATCCTCTGCACAGTTACACAATAATGACCTGATAATCTGATGTTGATTGAGGGATCGGTATTGGCCAGGTCATAGGGATAACTCCCTTGTTCTTCTTGAAATTGACCCTATGGATCTTACATTCTTCTGGAAAAAAACATCTCAGACGAACACGACATCTGAAGGATGATGCTGGACTATTGATTCTGGATTTTCGTGCTCAGTTCTGAATGGAACTTGAACACACAACTTTCTGGATGTACCTAGATGAGCATTAACAGATTCGCATTGAGGTGAATATTCAATGAATAATTTCAAAGAAAACATTTAGTAATGTTCATCTCGTCTGTCCTATCAGGAAAAATACAATCAAATGTTTTTTATGGAATAGAGAACACAGGACAGCAAATGACAGGGGCTTCAGCTCATTGTACCGGGCCCTGGTGAGACCGCACCTGGAGTACTGTGTGCAGTTTTGGTCTCCAAATTTGAGGAAGGATATTCTTGCTATTGAGGGCGTGCAGCGTAGGTTCACTAGGTTAATTCCCGGAATGGCGGGACTGTCGTATGTTGAAAGGCTGGAGCAATTAGGCTTGTATACACTGGAATTTAGAAGGATGAGAGGGGATCTTATCGAAACATATAAGATAATTAGGGGATTGGACACATTAGAGGCAGGAAACATGTTCCCAATGTTGGGGGAGTCCAGAACAAGGGGCCACAGTTTAAGAATAAAGGGTAGGCCATTTAGAACGGAGATGAGGAAGAACTTTTTCAGTCAGAGAGTGGTGAAGGTGTGGAATTCTCTGCCTCAGAAGGCAGTGGAGGCCAGTTCGTTGGATGCTTTCAAGAGAGAGCTGGATAGAGCTCTTAAGGATAGCGGAATGAGGGGGTATGGGGAGAAGGCAGGAACGGGGTACTGATTGAGAGTGATCAGCCATGATCGCATTGAATGGCGGTGCTGGCTCGAAGGGCTGAATGGCCTACTCCTGCACCTATTGTCTATTGTCTATTGTCTATTGTCATTAAATTATGTATAACCTGTGCAGAGAATAATCTGTCCAGCCATGCCACAGAAAGATAAGCTGCTGTGTGTCAACGGTTTCAGAGATCAACAAACTCACTTCAGATTAGATAACTTCTGCTAGGTTGATATGAAAAACCACACAGACTGCCACTTTACCCACAGTAATTATATTTATTCATTTCCACTTAGTAGAGTTTTTACAAAGCTGGGCAAGGCAGACAACTGGCAATAAACAGTGGGGAAATAAATTAAAATGCTGATCAGTTTTGTGCAAAAACAATCAAACTATCATCTTTCACAAGGCAGCTCATTCATCACACAGGAGAAAAGCTTTCTGTGCACTGATACGAGAATTACTGATCTTGTTACATGTAAACTCACTAACATGGAGTAACTGCCACTGATGTGATTTTACTAATGAATAAGTTCATTTTGCATTTTCAGCAGGGACCTGCAAACAAATAAGATCTGTGTTCCCTGTCATAGGTTTCCATTTATCATCTTTTCTTTCCCTTTGCATTTTCCCTTTCCTTCTATCTCTCTTACCTGTTTCTGTCCGTTTGTTCTTTTCTCTTTCATTTACTCCACACATCACAACGTAAACACCCTGGTTCTTTATGCCACTCCACCTGTGCCTTATTTACCCTTTCAATTAAATATCTACAAATACATACTTCTTAAACTTGCGTTGCCAGCTTGGCTATTAATGGAGGATAAGTCGCTGCCATTTTGGAAATTACCTCCATAGGAATAATTTAGAGAAAGTATGGATAAATTACAGCTTCAAAGTTAATTTCCTATTCTATTCCTTGGGCAATATGCTCACTTTTCCCTGCTGGTAATCAAACCAAAATCAATGGTCCTCAGGTACTTAGGCCAGTAATGCATTACCATTTAGAATGAGAGCAATGAGTCCACCAGTAGTATATGCCATGGGTTTAAAGCAGGGTATTTACTTAAACGGATTTGCAGTTAAACAAAATTAACTTAAGTATGAATGGTCGGTTTTGGGAGTGGCACTCTATTTAAGCTTTACATTTAAGCTTTCCTTAAAGGCAACTTTTGGTCATATGCATTAGGTATTTTGAGGACTGCACAATAGCTTATTCTTTGTAGATATTGTTAGTTGTCCTCATGAGAACGGCTTAAAACACAAGACAAACTGAGCTTCAATACTGAAAATAAATTTTTGTGGCTTCTTTGCAAACGTATGTGACATACAGCTGGAATGCAGACTGATGAGCATTGAACTTCAGTCAAATCTCGAGCAGAGAAGGGCAACATTTTCCAATGCTGGAGATACTGATCATATCAGAATAGATTCTATGACAAGCACTGGTGGGTAAGGCAAAGCAGCGCCTTTACCACCTTAGACAGCTGAGGAAATTCAGAGTGTCTCTGGGGATCCTTCAATGCTTCTTCTCTGAGGCTGTAGAGAGCATCCTGTCCGGCAACATTACAGTCTGGTTTGGGAACAGCTCTGCCAAGGACAGGAAGGCCCTACAGAGAGTAGTGCGTTCGGCAGAACGCACCATGGGAACTACACTCGTCCCCCTGCAGGACCTATACATCAGGAGGTGCAGATCCGGAGCAAGCAAGATTATGAGGGACCCCTGCCACCCCAGCAACGGACTGTTCCAGATGCTACGGTCAGGCAAACGCCTCCGCTGTCACGCTGTGAAAACGGAGAGGATGAGACGGAGTTTCTTCCCACAGGCCATCAGGACTGTTAACTTTTATAACTCCAGGGACTAAATTTTGTCTTCTCTATATTAACTTATTAACTTTATTTATATGCTGTAACTGTAATTCTTTTTTGTGCACAATCCACAGGCATTGCCACTTTCATTTCACTGCACATCGTGTGTGTGTGTATTTGACAAATAAACTTGACTTGACTTGACTTACCTTGTCTGCTAGGCTATCCTTGAACAAAAGACACAAAGTGCTGTGGTAGCTCAGAGGGTCAGGCATCATCTCTGGAGAACATGGATAGACAACATTTCAGATCGGTACCCATCTTCAGTCTGAAGTAGGATCTCAACGCAAAATGTGAATCTGAAGAAGGTGTCCTGAACCAAAATATTGCCTATCCATATTCTCCAGAGTTGCTGACTGACCTGCTGATATACTTCAGCACTTTGTGTCTTCTTTTGTAAAACAGCATCTGCAATTCCTTGTGTCTACTTTAGGCCATTGTTCAATTCAGTGGGACCTACACATTCTAGTTGCAATTGTTTGAGATGAACTAATTCCATGGCAACCCCTCGTAGTCCCTCATAGTTGGGGATTATTGTCCTCAAGAACGTTGTATCTGTTAGCCCAAATCATCTCTGACAGTAGGAATGCCAAGGATTAATCGAGGATTTACAGATGTTTAAGAATGATTTCGATAGTTACATGGATAGGATAGGTTTGGAGGGATATGGGCCAAATACACATAGATGGAACTAGTGTAGATGGGGTATGTTCATCTGCGTGGGCAAGTCGGGCTTGCTTTCTCCTGCTTAACATCTTTAATCTTTGCAAAACTGATAAAGGAAGGGCAGCACGGTGGCACAGCGGTAGAGTTGCTGCCTCACAATGCCAGAGACGCGGATTCGATCCTGACTACGGGTGCTGTCTATACGGAGTTTGTACGTTCTCCCCATGACCTGCATGGGTTTCCTCCCACACTCCAAAGACGTACAAGTTTGTAGGTTAATTGGCATGGTGTAAATGTTTAAAAAATCCCTGGTATGTGTAGAATGGTGTTAGTGTGCGGGGATCGTGAGTCGGTGCAGGCTCGGGGGGGGGAAGGTGCCTGTTTCCATGCTGTGTCACAAAATTAAACTACATTTAGAGTGCAGCAACAGGCCCTTCTGCCCACAATGTCTGTGCCGAATGTGAAGCCTACTTTAGTTTAGTTTAGTTTAGGTTGTAGATACAGCGTGGAAACAGGCCCTTCAGCCCACCGGGTCTGAGCTGACCAGCAATCCCCATACACTAACACCATCCTACACATACTAGAGACAATATACAATTATACCAAGCCAATTAACCTACAAACCTGGATGTCTTTGGAATGTGGGAGGAAACCGGAGCTCCCAGGGAAAACCCACACAGGTTAAGAGGAGAACGTACAAACTCCGTACAGACAAGCACCCTGTAGTCAGGATCGAACCCGGGTCTCTGACTCTGCAAGGCAGCAACTCTACCGCTGTGCCACTGTGCATTATATCTGCAAATTTTGCAAATTTCTTGTGAAACTTTATTGCATTCATGCTAACATCCTTAACACTGAATTTTGTTATTGTTATTTAAAATATTTCATTTTCTTCAAAACTCCCAGGGTAGGACGAGATTTTTTTACTTTTGGCTGTGATTCTGTTTGTTGAGTTAAATATCTACATTATAAGCAACACCCTGGTGCTTTGCTATTTGCTTTATATTTAAGTGTGCTTATGCATGCCTGCCTTCACCAACATACATAAATTAAAATAAAATATTTCAAAAAGAGCAGCAGTGGACAAAGACACCCAGTGCTATTTTTCAATAAAAAGCAGTCTTTGAGCAGTCTGCTGAAAGGCTTGAAGCGTGATCCAAATGTAGCACCTCAACCATGTGAAAATATTTCTAAATTCATTACACTGAATTATTGTGTGGTTGCAATGACCGTGGGATAGGGAAAAGGTTGAACACAGACAGCTATGAAATTATGTTGAATTTTTCATTTTGCAAGTGAAATTGCCTCCTTAACTAATAAGCAGGTTTTATGCCACAGAAAATAGCCTCAGCCTCAATGTTATTATCATCATTTCACAAGCCACAAGAAACTTATTACACAGTTGAGATAAAGTAATTACAATTGTTTAATTGCTGTCGGCATTTTCAGACTAGACGTGGCAGAATCAAAAAAGCTTGCAGCTTCCAAGTCAGACTTGATATTGGATTGAATTGGCTGCTAAAAGTCAAACTATGCCCACACTTGGACGCTTCATTGTCAGATAACGTTTTGGCTGGGTTATGTAGGTGATTGCCTGCTTTTAGGTGGCTTGGTTCAAATTAAACGTTAATGATATGTAAATGCCAATTCTCCCACTTTATGTCACCTGTTGATGAAAGGCAATCAATCTGAAATGCTACATTTGTTTCTCCCTTGGGATGGCAGACTGGCGCAGCAGTAGAGCTGCTGCCTTACAGCGCCAGAGACCCGGGTTCGATCCTGACTGCGGATGCTGTCTGTACGGAGCTTGTGTGTCCTCCCACTGACCACATGGGTTTCTCCAGCTGCTCTGCTTTCCTCCATCACTCCAAAGATGTAGGTTAATTGACTTTGGTAAAATTATAAATTGTCCCAAGCGTGTAGGATAGTGTTAGTGTACGGGGTGATTGCTAGCCGACGTGGTCTTGATGGTCCAGAAGGGCACGTTTCCGCACTGTATCTCTAAAGTCAAATGTCTAAAGTAAAGTCTTTACTTTTGCTACATGCCCTGCTGAGTATTTACACCATTTTCTGTTATTATTGCACCTTCTCTCATTGTCAGATTATTTTCTTATCCACAAAAATATCACATCCAGCTTCCTTTTTGAAGAAACTGATAGTGATGTTTGTTGAACTGATAGATTATTTATTTCTGATTTACCTGAACTTCTTAGCTTTGTCGTTTGATGCTGCCAAATATTTAAACATCTGCTGTAAAACATGGAGTTGCCGTTTTCTATTGTCTTTAGAGTCATGCAGCATGGAAACAGGCTCTTCAGCCCAACTTGCCCATGTTGATCAAGATGGCTCATCTACTCGAGTCCCACCTGCCCGAGTTTGGCCCCTATCCTTTTAAACTTTGTCCAATTACCTGTCCAAATGTCTTTTAAATGTTGTTATGTAAGAAAATAACTGCAGATGCTGGTACAAATCGAAGGTATTTATTCACAAAATGCCTGAGTAACTCAGCAGGTCAGGCAGCATCTCAGGAAAGAGGGAATGGGTGACGTTTCAGGTCGAGACCATTCTTCAGACTGATGTCGGGGGGGGGGGGGGGGGGGGCAAAGGAAGGATATAGTTGGAGTCAGGAAGTTAGAGGGAGAACTGGGACCTCATATTGCGCTTGGGCAGCTTGCAGCCCAGCGGTATGAACATTGACTTATCCAACTTTAGATAGTTCCTCTGTCCCTCTCTTCCCCTCCCCCTTCCTTCCTCTAACTCCCTGCAATTTATTTAATAGAAACATAGAAACATAGAAAATAGGTGCAGGAGGAGGCCATTTGGCCCTTCGAGCCAGCACTGCCATTCATTGTGATCATGGCTGAACATCCACAATCAGTAACCTGTGCCTGCCTTCTCCCCATGATTCCACTAGCCCGCTAGAGCTCTATCTAACTCTCTTTTAAATCCATCCAGTGAATTGCCCTCCACTGCCTTCTGTGGCAGAGAATTCCACAAATTCACAACGCTCTGGGTGAAAATGTTTCTTCTCACCTCAGTTTTAAATGGCCTCCCCTTTATTCTTAGACTGTGGCCCCTGGTTCTGGAATCCCCCAACATTGGGAACATTTTTCCTGCATCTAACTTGTCCAATCCTTTTATAACTTTTTACGTCTCCATAAGATCCCCTCTCGTCCTTCTAAACTCCAGTGAATACAAGCCCAGTCTTTCCCCATATGACAGTCTCTCCATCCCAGGGATTGACCTCGTGAACCTATGCTGCACTGCCTCAATAGCAAGGACGTCCTTCCTCAAATTAGGAGACGAAAACTGCACACAATACTCCAGATTTCCTGTCAGATATTAATCTAACCCTCACAATCACTGCAATTGAATCTGCCTCCACTATTAACCCTGGTAAGGTACTCCAGTCTCATTCACCTACCATGTAGAAAGCATTTTCTTCATGTACTGTTTATTTCTTTTGCCAGTCACGTTGACTTTATGCCCCACTTTTCTTCAACTGACTCCATTGAATGTTGTTACAGTGGTTGTTTGCATAAGATGTGTCAAGCATCAAATAGAAAAAGCTCATGGACTTTGATAGTTTGCATGATACTCTACCATTGTGTTGGTTGGGATTGAATGTTGAAAATTAAAACCATTTGGTGACTAGCAGAATTGTTTGAGTGTCACGTCTCACCGAGGCATATCTCGTCAAGTTTGGTACTGATCCAAATCTTTATGAATTGTGGAGGGTGCGGATTATTCTCTTGATGCTGCACCCTAAACCTTTTATGGGATGGCTCTGGCAGACTGTGGCCCCTTTACACACAGCAGATCCCTGTAGTCCCGGCGAGGGGGGGGGGGGGGGGGGGGGGGGAGGGGGGCGGGGGGTGCACTGAGGGGGTGGGGGGTGGAGAACAAAGGAGGACTTGGCGTGGGATACTTTGTAACTTTGTCGGCACCCTTTATGTGGCGACTCTTTGCATGCCTTGGGTATGCAAAACAAAGAATTTCACTGTGACAGCACATGTGACAATAAAGCATTCATTCATTCATTCATTCATTCATTCATTCTTCACTTGGTCCCCCAAAAATTTCCACTTGAGATCCCAGAGTCTAAGTGTTGTATTGTCAACCACTTGCAACTTACTGCAGTAGTCTCTTCGAAGGCTGTAACTCACAAGGACTGGCTTCTAAACAAACATTTATGAGCTCGTTGATACTGGAATATAGTTCCACCATTGATTTTCCAGCAAATGATGATCCGGTGCCACCTTTAATCTGGACAAAATCACGAGAGCACAATTGCAACCCCCCCCAGAAGCCCTCCCATTATTTCTTTGTTTCTGAGTCAATGAGCCTCTGCAGTCATGGGGACAAGAAAAAACCCATCTTTGAGCGACAATATATTTTTATGAACAGCCTTTATGGACCATTTCTAGCTGTCCTCAACAAGTCTTTTGAATTATGATAATAATTCCGATTTGGCCACAATTACATTATTCTACAGGATACATGTGTTAGGTCAGGTATTGAGAAACGTATTTGAAAACAGTGTGACATTGCAGGTGGTCGTGTACTCAAGTGCCCGCTACATCAGCTACTGATAGACATAATGAATTTGGCAAGTATTGTGCATCGTGCAGCCAACTTTAATCTAATGCAAATAAATAAACTCAAATACTCCAGATTTCCTGTCAGATATTTATCTAACCCTCACAAACACTGCAATTGAATCTGCCTCCACTATTAACCCTGGTCAGATACTCCAGTCTCATTCACCTACCATGTAGAAAGCATTTTCTTCATGTACTGTTTATTTCTTTTGCCAGTCAGTCAAAGGAACTCAAAGAGTCAGGCAGTATCTGTGGAGGAAAATTGATTCGTAAGGGTGTCAAAGATTAAGGTGAGAGGGTAAAATAGATCTTCTACGATCAAATCGTGGAGCAGTATCAATAACATATATATAACATATAACAACTACAGCATGGAAACAGGCCTGTCCGGCCCTACCAGTCCACGCCGACCATTCTCCCTGACCTAGTCTCATCTACCTGCACTCAGACCATAACCCTCCAATCCCCTCCTATCCATATACCTATCCAATTTACTCTTAAATAATAAAATCGAGCCAGCCTCCACCACTTCCACCGGAAGCCCATTCCATACAGCCACAACCCTCTGAGTAAAGAAGTTCCCCCTCATGTTACCCCTAAACCTTTGTCCCTCAATTCTGAAGCTATGTCCCCTTGTTGGAATCTTCCCCACTCTCAAAGGGAAAAGCCTACCCACGTCAACTCTGTCCGTCCCTCTCAAAATTTTAAAAACCTCTATCAAGTCCCCCCTCAACCTTCTACGCTCCAAAGAATAAAGACCCAACCTGTTCAACCTCTCTCTGTAGCCTAAGTGCTGAAACCCAGGCAACATTCTAGTAAATCTCCTCTGTACCCTCTCCATTTTGTCGACATCCTTCCTATAATTTGGCGACCAGAACTGCACACCATACTCCAGATTCGGCCTCACCAATGCCCTGTACAATTTCAACATTACATCCCAACTTCTATACTCGATGCTCTGATTTATAAAGGCAAGCATACCAAACGCCTTCTTCACCACCCTATCCACATGAGATTCCACCTTCAGGGAACAATGCACAGTTATTCCCAGATCCCTCTGTTCCACTGCATTCCTCAATTCCCTACCATTTACCCTGTACGTCCTATTTTGATTTGTCCTACCAAAATGCAGCACCTCACACTTATCAGCATTAAACTCCATCTGCCATCTTTCAGCCCACCCTTCCAAAAGGCCCAAGTCTCTCTGTAGACTTTGAAAATCTACCTCACTATCAACTACTCCACCTATCTTAGTATCATCTGCATATTTACTAATCCAATTTGCCACACCATCATCCAGATCATTAATGTAAATGACAAACAACAGTGGACCCAACACAGATCCTTGGGGCACTCCACTAGACACTGGCCTCCAACCTGACATACAATTGTCAACCGTTACCCTCTGGTATCTCCCATTCAGCCATTGTTAAATCCATCTTGCAACCTCACTATTAATACCCAACGATTTAACCTTCTTAATCAACCTTCCATGTGGAACCTTGTCAAATACCTTACTGAAGTCCATATAGACAACATCCACAGCCTTGCCCTTATCAATTTCCCTGGTAACCTCTTCAAAAAATTCAAGAAGATTAGTCAAACATGACCTTCCAGGCACAAATCCATGTTGACTGTTTCTAATCAGGCCTTGATTATCCAAATAATTATATATATTGTCCCTAAGTATCTTTTCCATTAATTTTCCCACCACAGACGTCAAACTAATAGGTCTATAATTGCTAGGTTTACTTTTAGAACCTTTTTTAAACAAAGGCACAACATGCGCAATGCGCCAATCTTCCGGCACCATCCCTGTTTCTAATGACGTTTGAAATATTTCCCTCATAGCCCCTGCTATTTCTGCACTAACTTCCCTCAATGTCCTAGGGAATATCCTATCAGGACCTGGAGACTTATCCACTTTTATATTCTTCAAAAGTGTCCATACCTCCTCTTCTTTAATCCTCCTAATTTCCATCACTACTCTACTTGTTTCGCTTACCTCACATAATTCAATATCCTTCTCCTCGGTAAATACCGAAGAAAAGAAATTGTTTAATATCTCCCCCATTTCTTCCGGCTCAGCACATAGCTGTCCACTCTGACTCTCTAATGGACCAATTTTATCCCTCACTATCCTTTTGCTATTGACATATCTGTAGAACCCCTTGGGGTTTACTTTTACATTACTTGGGAGCCTCGATCGCCTCGTGGCGCCACGGGAGAAGAATGAGGAGGAGATAAGACTTTGCCTTCCATCACAGTGAGGGTATGCCTAGAGCAATCACTGTGATGGCTGTTTTGTGTAAAAAATTGTATCTGTGTGTCTTGAGTTCTTTAATGTCTACTGCCGGACCCTGACGTGAGAGGACGCTGGCGTTGATTATTCGCCGCTTTTCCGTCAGGATAGTTTGTCTGTTTGTCTGTTTGTTTCTATGTTAATTGTATTTGTAAAGCGCTTTGTGCATGTGTTAAGGCGCTATATAAAATAAATATATTATTATTATTATTATTATTATTACTTGCCAAAGCAGCCTCATATCTTTTTTTCGCTTTTCTAATTTCCTTTTTAAGATTCCTTTTACATTCTTTATATTCCTCAAGAACCTCATTTACTCCCTGCCGCTTATATTTATTGTATATCTCCCTCTTTTTCCGAACCAAGTGTCCAATTTCCCTGGAAAACCACGGCTCTTTCAAATTATTATTCTTTCCTTTCCACCGAACAGGGACATAAAGACTCTGTACTCTCAAAATTTCACCTTTAAATATCCTCCATTTCTCTATTATATCCTTTTCATAAAACAACAATTTCCATTTCACTCCTTTTAAATCCTTTCTCATCTCCTCAAAATTAGCCTTTCTCCAATCCAAAATCTCAACCCTTGGTCCAGATTTGACCTTCTCCATAATGATATTGAAACTAATGGCATTGTGATCACTAGACCCAAAGTGCTCCTCAACATATACCTCCGTCACCTGACCCATCTCATTTCCTAACAGGAGGTCCAACACTGCCCCTTCTCTGGTAGGCACCTCTACGTATTGCTGCAAAAAACTATCCTGCACACATTTTACAAACTCCAAACCATCCAGCCCTTTAACAGAATGTGATTCCCAGTCTATATACGGAAAATTGAAATCACCCACAATCACCACTCTGTGCTTACTACTAATATCTGCTATCTCCTTACATATTTGCTCTTCCAATTCTCGTTCCCTATTTGGCGGTCTATAATACACCCCTATAAGTGTTGCTAAACCTTTCTCATTTCTGAGTTCCACCCAAACAGCCTCCTTAATCGAGCCTTCTAGTCTGTCCTGCCAAAGCACTGCTGTGATATCCTCCCTGACAAGCAATGCAACACCCCCACCTCTTGCCCCTCCGATTCTATCACATCTGAAACAATGAAATCCTGGAATATTTAATTGCCAATCGCAACCCTCCTGCAACCATGTTTCACTGATCGCCACAACATCATACTTCCAGATGTCAATCCAGGCTCTAAGCTCATCCACCTTTCTTACAATGCTCCTAGCATTAAAATATACACATTTAAGGGACCCATCATTTCTTATTCTCAGTTTATTTATTTTCCCTTCTTTCTCTCCTACGATGGGCCGAATGGCCTGTCTGCTCCTATGCATTATGAATTTATGAAAATGGACGGATGATATTTTGAGTCAGAATCCTATTTCAGACACATCCCTGACCCGCTGAGTTCCTCCAATAATATTTTTGCTCAAGATTCTAGCATCGGCAGTCACTTGTCTCTCCATTCAATATGCTGTTTGAATCTTGATGTATGTTTTCACTACACAATGGCTTCTAAGCTGTTTTAACAGCTGTTGTGAATCCAAATGTATTAGCTGTAACTAGACGATGGGAATTAACTTGTTTACCTCTCTGTTGAAAGAGTAAAATGTTGGTTGGGAGATCAAAGGTAAATTTTGTCAATCAGCTTGCTAGGCAAGGACGTAGACTGTGCCTCCTTACTTTGCATGCCTTTGAAATTTAATAAATCTGTTCTCCTGTAAAAATTCAGTAACTCCAAAAAAAACAACTTGACCAAAAGCTTGTCTAAAGAGGCGGGTTTCAAAGAATATCTTAGAGGATGCAAGGGAAACACGAGGGGACAGGCAGAGAAAGAATTTACAGATCTGAAGTCAGATTTGGAGACAGTTTCTTTGCAGCTGTTATCAGGCAACTGAACCATCCTACCAACAACTAGTGAGCAATCCTGAGCTACTATCTGAGCTCATTGAAGACTATCTTTAATCAAACTTTACTAGACTTTATCTTGCACCAAATATTAATCCCTTTATCATGTATCTGTACATTGTGGACAGCTAGATTGTAATCATGTATAGTCTTTCTGCTGCTTGGTTAGCATGCATCAAAAAGGCTTTTCACTGTACATGTGACAATAAACTAAACTGAACTAAAAAAATCTAAGACTAACATGGAAACCAGCAAGCAAAAGGTTGCAAATTAGCACATTTTAGAAGTCAGGAGAGTGGGACAGGGTTTCTGTGACAAAAAAAACAAATATACAGGAAATATTCAACATGACGGGCGACGTCGTATATAAGTGGTGATTAGACTCTTATGAAATATTATGCTGTTGAGAGAAAACCATTTAACCTTTCATCAGAACCTGATCACCACTTACATAAGCCTTGGAACATTACATAAAATGCAAAAATCTGAGATTTTGGAAATTTGAATTGAAAACAATCTCCCCCCTCCCCAATTATTCATTGTTCTTCCCCTCCCCCCTCATGGCAGTCCCCCCCACGCCGGGTCCTCCATTGTTCTTCCACTCCCCGTCACGGTGGTCCTCCACGCTCTCAGCGATCGTCGATCATGGGTCGACCCGTGAGGCTTCACCACCATCGAGGCCCCATCGTCGCGAGGCTTCATTGCTGCCACCTCTTTATCACCTCCGAGGCCTCACCGCTGTCGACGCCCCACTTCACGCCTCCTTGGTACCGATCCGGGCCCCGGCCGCGGACTCTGTCGGCCGCTCCGCCGACCGGGACTCCGACCCGCGAGGCCCAGTTCCTCCGTCCAACCCGCAAGGCCCCAGCCGAGCCCTGACTCGGGCTTCTACACGGCAATACAGAAGGCATCGAGACCGCAGCGCCTCGATAAAGGCCTCCGGCCGCGTTCCCAGTTAACAGCCACAGCCCGTTGGGAAGCTTTCTGGCCGCATGGCCCGTCATGTTGGGCAAGATATTTACAGAGAGGATGATAGATTCCTGCCACGTCATCCCAGGGGTAGTGGTGCAAGCGGGTTTGATAGTGGCATTCATGAGGCTTTTAGATGGACACATGGATATACAGAGAATAGAGATACATGGATCATGTACAACTAGATGAGGTTATCATATTCAGCCCAGGCTCCTGTGCTGTGCTGTTCTATGTCTATGAACATTTTTGGTAGATGTCCAATAAGACCTCTTGTCAATAATGTTCCACATTCGGATTCAAAACTTGTACAGACAGTTTCCAATTTCTTGATTCCCAACTGGCAACAAAAATCTCATCAACATAAGACATCATCTGCCCCAACTTGTGTGGAGTCCAGGTAATGTTTCAATACCGAAGATTCGCTGGTATCGCTGATTTGAATTGTTGAACACCTCCGCTCAGTCCGCCTAGGCCTACATGATCTCCCGGTTGCTAAACACTTTAACTCCCCCTCCCATTCCCATACTGACCTTTCTGTCCTGGGCAACAAAAATCTCATCAACATAAGACATCATCTGCCCCAACATGTGTGGAGTCCAGATAATGTTTCAATACCTCCATTGTCAGAGTGAGGCCTAACGCAAATTAGAGGAACAACACCTCATATTTCACTTGGGCAGCTTACAACCCAATAGTATGAATATTGATTTCTTTAACTTCAAGTAACCCTTACTTTCCCTCTCTCTCCGTCCCTACCCCACCCTAGTTCTCCGACTAGTTTCACTGTCCCCCTGATTAATTTTATGGATTATATGCCTCGTTGTCAATTTTCCCTCAGCCAACAATGAACCATTCTACATTTCCTTGGTCATTGTCTGCTTTGATCTGTCGTTTTCATACCTTACCCTTCCGTATCTCTCATCTCCCTCTCCCCTGACTTTTAGTCTGAAGAAGGGTCTTGACCTGAAACATCACCCATTCCTTCTCTCCAGGGATGCTGCCTGCCCCTGCTGTGTTACTCCAACATTTTGTGTCTATCTTCGGTGCAAACCAACATATGCAGTTCCTTCCTACACATTCAAACTTTGGTATCCATAAATCTAAATTCTTTACTTTTTCTATTTTATTGACCCTGGAAGCCTTCTGTTACTTTCCTTGAGTTTTTTTTTGTTATTTGCAAGTGAGAAGAGTTGAGGACTTCTTTCTTTACAATAGGCAGGTTTTGCCTCCATAAAGTATCTTAATTGTGGTGGTAGTATTTTTAGCCTACATACTTTCACATGGAAGATATTTTGAGGTGTTGCCTAAAATATATTTGACAAAGCACTGAAGAATTATAGAAAAGCCATGCTTGCAATAAATATTTGAAGCATCTTTGTCCCCTTTCCTCAATTAGTTTCAGCTAATTAGGTCAATTGCAATTGAATCCACAAACTCCTGTACTGAATTAAAATGTCCAGCTGGGTCAAAAGGGCTAAATCCAGTTCGAAAAGAAATGAACAATGCTGGCTGTGATGGAACAGAGAGAGGGCTTATGGCAGAATGGTTCTGACAAAGTGGTCCTTACAGAGTTCTGTCAGCTCATTAGAAATCCTGATAGTAGCCTCCAGGTAGGCAATGCTGTGTGCAAAAGAAAAGCTTTGTATTGGCCGGCATACTGATCATGTTATCTAATTTTGGTGAAGTTTCAATAATGGGGGCTGGTTTGATCATGGGAAATTCCAGTGGGTTCAGAAGGACTGACAGTCTATTATTTACAAACGAATGTACTGAAGTTAGCCGATACTGAATGTGAACGTTGTACTGATAACCCATATATCATATAGCCAACACACTGAAGTACTCTATCATATGTTCTATAACAGTAACATATGCCACTGCAGGAGCAAGATTTAAATGTTTTCAGTGGAGCAATGTCTCACAAATTACAATGATATGTACAGTTAAACTGAAATTAAATGACTTATCCATCTGCTTCTATCTTTAGCATTTTTGCCCGAGGGAAAATTAAATCGCAGAAAACAGCATGTGAAATAGTGGAGGTGGTTGTGTATTGGTAAGTGATACATTCACGCCTTTTGTGGTGTATTATGATAAGAATCGAGGAGTGAGACAGGTTAGCATACAACATATGGCTGCTTTACTTCAACACCACCAGAGAGTGTAATCAGGTACCCCACAATGCTTTATACCCGGAACTACGACAAGGCTCAGCTGCCAAAACACAAAACTCAAAATGGTAAATACACCACACCTCTGGTACCATTTTTCTTACTTTGTTTCCTCTCCCTTCAAAATACATTTGATTTGTAGCTTGACTTGTGTAGGGTTGGGCAAGAAATGAAATGAGGAAGACAAAAAAGGGGACATGATATATCTCCGTTTAGATTTAGTTTAGTTTAGAGATACAGCATGGAAACAGTCACTCCGACCAACCGAGTGTGCCGACCAGTGATCCCAGCACACTACCACTATCCTGCACACACTAGGGACAATTTTACAATTTTACCAAACCAATTAACCTACAAAACCTGTATGTCTTTGGAGTGTGGGAGGAAACCGGAGCACCCGGAGAAAACCCACACAGGTCACAATAGACAATAGACAATAGGTACAGGAGTAGGCCGTTCAGCCCTTTGAGCCAGCACCGCCATTCAATGCGATCATGGCTGATCACTCTCAATCAGTACCCCGTTCCTGCCTTCTCCCCATACCCCCTCACTCCGCTATCCTTAAGAGCTCTATCCAGCTCTCTCTTGAAAGCATCCAACAAACTGGCCTCCACTGCCTTCTGAGGCAGAGAATTCCACACCTTCACCACTCTCTGACTGGAAAAGTTCTTCCTCATCTCCGTTCTAAATGGCCTACCCCTTATTCTTAAACTGTGGCCCCTTGTTCTGGACTCCCCCAACATTGGGAACATGTTTCCTGCCTTTAATGTGTCCAATCCCCTAATTATCATATGTTTTAATAAGATCCCCCCTCATCCTTCTAAATTCCAGTGTATACAAGCCTAATTGCTCCAGCCTTTCAACATACGACAGTCCCGCCATTCCGGGAATCAACCTAGTGAACCTACACTGCACGCCCTCAATAGCAAGAATATCCTTCCTCAAATTTGGAGACCAAAACTGCACACAGTACTCCAGGTGCGGTCTCACCAGGGCCCGGTACAACTGTAGAAGGACCTCTTTGCTCCTATACTCAACTCCTCTTGTTACGAAGGCCAACATTCCATTGGCTTTCTTCACTGCCTGCTGTACCTGCATGCTTCCTTTCAGTGACTGATGCACTAGGACACCCAGATCTCGTTGAACATCCCCTCTTCCTAACTTGACACCATTCAGATAATAATCTGCCTTTCTATTCTTACTTCCAAAGTGAATAACCTCACACTTATCTACATTAAACGGCATCTGCCATGTATCCGCCCACTCACACAACCTGTCCAAGTCATCCTGCAGCCTTATTGCATCTTCCTCACAATTCACACTACCCCCCAGCTTAGTATCATCTGCAAATTTGCTAATGGTACTTTTAATCCCTTCATCTAAGTCATTAATGTATATCGTAAATAGCTGGGGTCCCAGCACCGAACCTTGCGGTACCCCACTGGTCACTGCCTGCCATTCCGAAAGGGACCCATTTATCCCCACTCTTTGCTTTCTGTCTGTCAACCAATTTTCTATCCATGTCAGTACCCTACCCCCAATACCATGTGCTCTAATTTTGCCCACTAATCTCCTATGTGGGACCTTGTCGAAGGCTTTCTGAAAGTCGAGGTACACCACTCTCCCCTGTCAATTTTCCTAGTTACATCCTCAAAAAACGGGAGAATGTTCAAGCTCCGTAGCACTTGTAGTCAGGATTGTACCCAGGTCTCTGCTGCTGTAAGGCAGCAACTTTACTGCTGTGCCACCATTCTATGGATTTGTCCAGGGGCTTCTTCAAATCCATATTCTGTGTTAAATAACTGGTGTGCACACAAATCAAGGTATTATCTCATTAATACAGCAGCACAAGCTGTTGGGTATAGGCACCTCTCCACAGGCTGTCTGGTGCAGCAAGGCCATTAAAGTCGGATATGTTTCTCATCCTCGTGAGGCAAGTTATGGATTGTGCAGGGGAGTGGAGTGGGATGTTGTCAAATCTGTTCCAGGGAAAATTGCCAGGTTGAATCAGATCTATGGTGATAACTGTAGAAATGATTAAAAATCATAAGGGCAGGAGTAGGCATCTGGACTTACCAGCCTGCAATGCCATTCATCAAAACTGTGGCTGACTCTCGAACACAATGGCAACATTTTAGTATGATCTCCCCATCCCTAAATTCCCAGAAATTTGTCAACCATTGATTTGTAAATAATATTTACAAAAGACCTTTGCAACACAGGGAATCCAGTAACACACAATCAGAATTTCTGGGAAAACATTTAGATGGATCATGACTCGAGAAAGCAGCCTCAGTATTTCTCTTTCATACTTCATATGTTGTAGGAGCAGAATTAGACCATTTGGCCATCATCTACTCCACCATTCAATCATGGCTGAACTATTTTTCCCTCTTAACCCCATTCTCTTGTCTTCACGGCATAATCCCTGACACCTTTACTAATCACAAATCTGTCAATCTTCGCCTTTAAAATATCCATTGACTTGGCCTCCACAGCTATCTGTGGCAATGAATTCTACAGATTCACCACCCTCTGACTAAAGAAATTCCTTCTCATCTCCTTTCTAAAGGGACTTTCATATTGAATTCATCTATAAAACAATTGCTTATTACTGAATAGTCTGTTTCATTAAACAGCATTGAGCAAAGGGTAGATGGTGAACATTTCCATTTGCTATTTTACATCATTTTACCATTTTAGGGCATGAAAGCCAATTACCAAGTACTAAATGTTGCCAAATTAAGTGGGATTTGCTTGGTGTTACTTACAATACAGCCTTAATGGTACTTCACTGTAAGACGGGCCTGATTCTCACTTTGACAGAAAGCAAAATCATCTTTCTAAATCACCAGGCTTGCCTGGGCATTCTGCCACCTTTTTGCTGTCAACAAATAAACAGCAAGAGAAATCTTTCACATATGGTGGAGGCTGTAAACTGATGATTAGTTTTCCACCGGGTGGCGCCGCGATGGCAGCCTCGCCAACTGTCTGTCTGTTTTTTCGTCCTTTTTGTTATTTTTAGTGTGTTTTAAAAGTTTGTGTTAATGTTCTTTGGTTTGTTTTATGTGGGGGGTGGGGGAGGGGATCGGGGGAGGGAATCGGGGGAAACTGTTTTTCAATCTTTTACCTTGTCGGAGAGGAGATTGTTTTCCGGATCGTATCTCCGGTCGCTCTGTGGCCTAACATCATGGAGCTGGCGGCCTTGCTCGGGACCGACTTTGAGCCCCACCACGGGGCCGTGGACTTACCATCAGAGCGTGCGATCCCTTGCCTGGAATCGATGCTCCAACTGCGGCCTGCGGATTTTACCACCGAGGAGCTCGCAGTCTCGGGTAGAGACTGATGTCAGGAAGCTCCAGCCGCAGAAGGTTTCAACCAGCCCCGGCCCGGGGTCAGATCCCCCCCCCCGCCCGATGCAGGAGCTTGATCGCCCCGATGCGGAGGGCCCAAACGCTGCCGGCTACGGGAGCCAAGATCGTCCCGTCAACGGAAGGCTCGAGGCCCCCCGACCGCGGGAGAACAAAGAAGGGTTGAACTTTTTTTCACCTTCCATCACAGTGAGGAATGTGGAGGATGTTTATGTTCATGTTAAACGTATTTTGTGTGTTCTGTTGCTTTTAATTGGTATGAATGCAAGACAAACAAATTCCTCGTATGTTGCAAAACATACTTGGCTAATAAAGTATGATTATGATTATGATTACAAATTAACTGTAGAAATGAAGAACTGCAGATGTTTATTTTTTTGCTGTGGTTCCTCCTTTCTTTTCCTTTAAGCTTAAGGGTAGCACTTCGATCTATTTTGCTCAGGTTATAAGTAAAGAAGAATATGACCATGATTAACTGGTGGAGTTTCCGGCTCAGAGGGGCAATCAATCCACAGTGGTGTCCTTTACATTGGTGAGACCAAGCGTAGTCTTGGCGAATGTTTTGTTGAACACTTGCGTTCAGTCCGCCAAGGTGAATTGGATCTCATAGTTACTGACCATTTTAACTCTTCTTCCCATTTCCCACACTGACCTCTCTGTCCTGGGCCTCCTTCATTGCCAGAGTGAGCCCACACACGAACTGGAGGAGCAGCATCTTGTGCAGCATGGGTAGCTTCCAGCCCATGATTGTATGAATATTGAATTTCTCCAATTTTTCCTCTTCCCTGTGCCCTACCTGGACTTGCACCCATTTCTCTCCTCTCCCTCCCCTTCCACCTACCTTCCTTTCTCTGGCTTCACAATCTGCAACTCTTCTATCCTTCTCCCATACCTTTTGTCTTTCCATCTCTGGCCTTTGTTCAACCACTTGAGTTGAGAGAGAAAGATAGATCAGCCATGATTGTATGGCAGAGTAGACTCAATGGGACGAATGGCCTAATTCTGATCCTCTGACATGAACCTTATGCAAGACGTTGGAACTCCTGCATGCTCCTTGTCAATCTACTTTCAGCCAAATGGCACTGGCAACTCGCTATTCATTTCATTGTGAATCCACAGCTACTATATCACAAAAACATGGTCCTCATCTGAGCCTTTGGGGACAATGCACATGGATGCTGCTACCACACCACACCAACTTCGGGAATACCCGGGACCAGATGTGGTACAACAAATTATATTCAGATTAGATCAGAATTAGGCCATTCGTCCCATGACTTGGATGAAGGGATTAAAAGTACCATTAGCAAATTTGCAGATGATACAAAGCTGGGTGGTAGTGTGAACTGTGAGGAAGATTCTATGAGGTTGCATGGTGACTTGGACAGGTTGTGTGAGTGGGCGGATGCATGGCAGATGCAGTTTAATGTGGATAAGTGTGAGGTTATCCGCTTTGGTGGTAAGAATAGGAAGGCAGAGTATTATCTGAATGGTGTCAAGTTAGGAAAAGGGGACGTACAACGAGATCTGGGTGTCCTAGTGCATCAGTCACTGAAAGGAAGCATGCAGGTACAGCAGCCAGTGAAGAAAGCCAATGGAATGTTGGCATTCATAACAAGAGGAGTTGAGTATAGGAGCAAAGAGGTCCTTCTGCAGTTGTACAGGGCCCTAGTGAGACCGCACCTAGAGTACTGTGTGCAGCTTTGGTCTCCAAATTTGAGGAAGGATATTCTTGCAATTGAGGGTGTGCAGCGTAGGTTTACTAGGTTAATTCCCGGAATGGCGGGACTGTCATATGTTGAAAGACTGGAGCGACTAGGCTTGTATCCACTGGAATTTAGAAGGATGAGAGGGGATCTTATCGAAACGTATAAGATTATTAAGGGGTTGGACACGTTAGAGGCAGGAAACATGTTCCCAATGTTGGGCGAGTCCAGAACCAGGGGCCACAGTTTAAGAATAAGGGGTAGGACATTTAGAACGGAGATGAGGAAAAACTTTTTCAGTCAGAGAGTTGTGAATCTGTGGAATTCTTTGCCTCAGAAGGCAGTGGAGACCAATTCTCTGAATGCATTCAAGAGAGAGCTAGATAGAGCTCTTAAAGATAGCAGAGTCAGGGGGTATGGGGAGAAGGCAGGAACGGGGTACTGATTGAGAATGATCAGCCATGATCACATTGAATGGCGGTGCTGGCTCGTAGGGCCGAATGCCTACTCCTGCACCTATTGTCTATTGTCTATTATATATGCTAGATATCCGATCAGCAACTAGAGAGCGGTCCTGAGCTACCAGCTACCTCATTGGCAAACCTAGGACTATCTTTAATCAGACTTTTCTGGAGTTAATCTTGCACTAAATGTTATTCCCTTTATCCTGTATCTGTACACTATGGGCAGCTTGATTGCAATCATGTATAGTCTTTCCGTGGACTGGTAGCACGCAGCAAAAACCTTTTCATTGTACTTCGACTCAATGGGCCAAAGAACCTGTTTCCTCACTATACAGTATCTCTAAACTCAACTAATCAAGCCTGTGGGAAAGGACACTGGGTGAATATTTCAGCTTGAAGGCCTTTCATCACAACTTAGAATGAAAGGAAGCTAGTTTGTGTCAAGCTGCAGGGAGATGGAAAAGCTTTGAATGAGACAGGAAGTTTCATCACATCTTATGAAGGCAAACAAAAGGCACCTACATGTAAGTGCCACCCAATAGATCTGATGTGGAATCACACAAGGTAACTAATGTGTCTTTTGTAAAGCAAAGAGATATATAATGTAATATTGCAAATAAGTATAATGTTTGTTGACTCTTTAGTATTGCTGCCTCCAAAGCCAAGCAAGGAAGGTGGAGCTAGCAGCAGAACATCGGTTAGTGAAGGCAGCACTTTTGCAGCATCTGGAGTCACACCGCATGGTGTTCTGAAAGGCACACTTGCGCATAGATGTTACATTGCTCCCACTTTTAAAAAAATCCTTGCCAACTATCCTCAGAATTGCATTTATACAGTTAACAGTGTATCAATCTTCACAGTTGTAAATTCAACCAACCATAAATTTGCTTGATCACTAGGTCCCTTGGTCTACTGAATTCCTTTCCGCAAGATACACTTGACATCGTTGATATATTTGCTCCAGGGGCTGAAAGTTCCAGCCTAGGAGCCTTCTCTAGATGGGTTTCTTGCACATCTGGTCTCACAATCTGTTCTACACTTGTTGCTTTTACATGATTTTCCTCAGACATTGTATTATAGAAACTTGACCAATATTTTACTGATGTCATTCTCTGGGCATCAAACTGTTTAGATAAGATTTAATAATGAGCCAAAACGTGTGTTATCAGTAACCGCTGATACACTAATTATACATTGCAGCTGGACCTTTTCTTGATACCAAGGAACTGAGTTATAGGAATCTAAACTATACAGGAATCTATAGTTTAGTTTAGATTAGTTTAGAGATAAAGCGCGGAAACAGGCCCTTCGGCCCATCGAGTCCACGTCGACCAGCAATACCCGCACATTAACACTATCCTACACACACTAGGGACAATTTGCATATACACCAAGACAATTAACCGACATACCTATACGTCTTTGGAGTGTGGAAAAAAACGGAAGATCTCGGAGAAAACCCATGCGGTCATGGGGAGAACATACAAACCCTGTACAGACAGCACCTATAGTCGGGATCGAACCCGGGTCTACGGCACGGCAAGCACTGTAAGGCAGCAACTACCACTGTGCCACCGTGCCACCCCTTGCTTGGGTTGTTTCTAAAAGCTCTCCATCTTTGTGTCATGAAGTCATAGAGCTATACAGCATCAAAACCGTTGTTTTAGCTCATTTTGTCCACGTCGACTGAGTTGCCATAATGGGGTACTCCCATTTGCCTGCATTTGGCCCATACCTCTCTAAACCCTTCCTTTCCTTCTGTCCAAATGTCTTTCAAACGTCATAATTATATCTGCTTCTTTAGCTTCCTCTGACACCTCGTACCAGAAACGGTTGAAGTGAAAAGGTTGTTCCTTTTGTATCCACATGATTACACATCCCCTCCATTTTCTCCAGTAAACAAAAAGTTTCCTGCTGAACCCCTCTGCATTAACTGTGAGGTTAACCCTGAGGTTGTTCTTAAATTTCTGTTCTCTCACCTTAATCCTTTAACCTCTAATTTTAGAATCCTCTACCCTGGGGAAAAAGACTGTGAGCGTTCACTTTATCCAGGCTGCTCTCCTCTCGTGCACCAAAGAAAAAAGTCCCAGCCTATCCAACCGCTCCTTATAGCTCGAGCCCGCAAACCCAGGTAATGTGATATTCTGCACAGGAAATTCTGTGCTTTAGATGAGCCTCTATTTCACAGTAAAGTCTACTTCACAGCCAAAACATCAGGACATTCAGCAATTGTGTAAACAGAGAGTTTTGTAGACATTTAAGATATTCTCTAGATCACAGACAGCCTTTTCTCCTCCTTCAATCTTGTCTGCACCGGATCTAAATGATATTATAATGCTGAAGTGCCTTGTGCTGAGTGTTTTGCTTCTCATCTAGTTTCTGAACTCCTGTAAGGGAAGGGCACAGCCTTTCTGCACAGATCCAGAAGTATCTGTTTCATGTCGTTCAAAAAGACGATGAGCTCTTCCTTTGAATTACTCAACGTGTAGATTTGTGAAGATAGACACAAAATGCTGGAGTAACTCAGTAGGACAGGCGGCATCTCTGGATAGAAGGAATGGGTGACCCTTCTTCAGACTGAGAGTCAGGGGAGAGGGAGACACAGAGGTAAGGAAGGGTAATGTGTGAAAACGAGGCAAACTTCATCCTGCAAGAGTTCATGAATTCACAAATTCACAAGTTATAGTAGTAGAATTAGGCCATTCGGCCCATCGAGTCTACTCCACCTTTCAATCATGGCTGATCCCTGCCTCCTAATCCCATCTTCTTGCCTTCTCCCCATATCCTTTTGACACCCGTTCAAATGAAGAATTCATGAATTCTCTTGAGATGGCCATATCACTGTCAAAATGTCCTTAGCCTTGGACTCTGATTGCCCTTTGCTCTGGGTCACGTCAACCTGCACTGATTCTCTGATCAGTTTGTTACTTTATTTTGCAGGGCATCTCTATTTCCCGATGGCAACATGAGGACAGACCCTACATGAGATATTTTGCTTCACAGTGACTTTTTTGGAGTTACTAATGAATCTCTTCACTACCCGAAGTAGTGTTCCTATCAAAAGCACTACCCCTCAGAGTAATTCATTTCAATCTACAGTTACCAGTGTAGGCTTGTGGCCTAAAACTATGATAGGCAACTGGATCCATCTGTTTCCACTGGCAACCTAGCAGCCCACCTCATTCTTCTTCCTTAAGTGCCCAAGACAATTTTAGATTTTTTTTTAGATTTCGAGATACAGCGCGGAAACAGGCCCTTCGGCCCACCGGATCCGCGCCGCCCAGCGATCCCCGCACATTAACACTATCCTACACACACTAGGGACAATTTAAAAAAAACATTTGCCCAGCCAATTAACCTACATACCTGTACGTCTTTGGAGTGTGGGAGGAAACTGAAGATCTCGGAGAAAACCCACGCAGGTCACGGGGAGAACGTACAAACTCCGTACAGACGGCGCCCGTAGTCAGGATCGAACCTGAGTCTCCGGCGCTGCATTCGCTGTAAGGCAGCAACTCTACCGCTGCGCCACCGTGCCATCCTGGTTTTGCTCTGGTAATAGACCAGATATGGCCTAGATGTGGAATAGTATAAATATGGTGATCTATTACCCTTCTCAGTTGTCCAAAAGATATTGTTTAACATTCCTGCCTCCATGTTATCCAATTATATTGTGTGTACCACAAACCCCCCATCTTGTTGTTCCATATTCTTGCCCACTTGCATCCAATGAAACTGGTAACTATCCTCTTAACTAGGAGTTGCATTTGCCATAGGCTCTGCAGTGACAATTATATCACTGCACCATTTTGAATGGGTCTTCTGTGACCAGATGATCCTTGATGGCGGTGCTGGCTCAAAGGGCCGAATGGCCTCTTCCTGCACCTATTGTCTATTTAGCAAGCATAGGAAGGCCTTTTGCCTTTTGTGTCCACATGATAGCTCATCCCTGCCATTTTATCCAGTGGACAACAGGTTTCCTGTCAAACCCATCTGCAACCAATTTCTGATATACAGTAGTTTAAAGAAGGCAACTATTTCTCCAGGCTTGTTCCCTGCTTGCATCTTGAAATGAGCCCTGAGCAAATCTACCTCACATTTTTAACCACCATTTCTGAACTGTTGACTATTTTGCATTCTGACACAAATGTTATGTACAACCTGTCAAATAGTTTCTCTTGAACTCTCTTATTCACTAGAGTCTGTAGGCTGATCATGCAATCAATAACCATTGCCTCTGGCTCTTAGTTGCATGTGCTAAACCTGTAAAAGTTAAGAATCCAGTTCAGCACCCTGTTACAATGTCCCATCACCTCATCCGTGTCAAATTCCTAAAGAGTCAACAAGCCACCTGCTCTACAAGTAAGGTAGAAAGATGGGTAAAATAAGTCACTGACCTTAAAAGTGGTACTTCAAAGGATGAACTGAAAATATCCCTCACTCCCAAATCACAAATTAAGGGCGGCAAGGTGGCGCAGCAGTAGAGTTGCTGCCTTACAACGAATGCAGTGCCGAAGACCCGGGTTCGATCCCGACTACGGGTGCTGTCTGGATGGAGTTTGTACGTTCTCCCCATGACCTGCTTGGGTTTCTCCGAGATAGACAATAGACAATAGACAATAGGTGCAGTGGGCCATTCGGCCCTTCGAGCCAGCACCACCATTCAATGTGATCACGGTTGATCATTCTCAATCAGAGAATGATTTTCCCGCCTTCTCCCTATACCCCCTGACTCTGCTATCCTTAAGAGCTCTTTGGTTTCCTCCCACACTCCAAAAACGTACAAGTTTGTAGGCTAATTGGCTTGGTAAATGTAAAAAATGTCCCTAGTGTGTGTAGGATAGTGTTAATGTGTGGGAATCGCTGGTCGGCATGGACCCGGTGGGCCGAAGGGCCTGTTTCCACGCTGTATCTCTAAACAAAACTAAACTAAAACAAGGGTGCATGTGTGACACCCATTGTCCTGGCACTTTCATCTAACGCCATGAATGTTGACCAGTGCCAACATCCTAAGTTAAAATTTAGCGTGCAGTGAAAGGCAAGTTAATTTTTAATCAAAGCCATATTCTCCCACTGCACCTTAGACAATATTAAAATAAGTCTTTTCCTTTATGAAAAGGTGTGATAATCTTGTATGAAAAGCTATTCTGTTTGGCGGCAATGCACAGATTTCCTGATTTTAGAGAAATTACCTTTTGTTTCATAACTGACATCATTCGTAACTTTATAGGAACAAGGCCAAAGTAGACAGTTTGATCATTCTTGAAGCATTGCCCTGTGGTCATTTTTTAATATATCAAAAAATCAGTCATGATCTGACCTCCTGGTGTTTCTGTCAGTATAAGAGCCTGTCCAGTGCACAAAGGAAACTGATGCCACCTAGTGATGTGAACGTTAATTTGTGTCATTCTATCAATGTGGACAGTTTCACATTACTTCGAAGAATTTCTTTTTCATGAAGACAGTATTTCCCATTCTTTCAACCAATGCAAACTGTCTAACTGGGCAGTGGTTTTGAGGATAAGATTTTCCTTCCAATCATGGCTATTATTCATGTTTAATTCTTCAAAATTAAGAGGCTGGAGGCTAGATTATGCCAAAAGAGCTTGAGTCTGTTTCTCAGCTATATAAGTGATTCAACAAGTTGGGTACCTCCTGGGTAAAGAAAAACGCCATCATATAACTTACTCATAGGACACAGAACATAAAACATAGAAAAAGCGCAGCACAAGAACAGCATCCTTCGGCGCACAATATCTGTGCGGAATATAATACGAAGATAAACAAACCTCATTTGCCCGCACGTGATCCAGCACACTCCATTCCCCACTTATCCGTGTGTCTATCACACCTGCTTCAACCACTTCCCCTGGCACTGTGTTCCTGGCACTGTGTTCCAGGCACCACCCACACCCTGTGTACAAAAAAACAACTTGTCCCGCACATTTATAGACAATAGACAATAGACAATAGGTGCAGGAGTAGGCCATTCAGCCCTTCGAGCCAGCACCGCCATTCAATGCGATCATGGCTGATCACTCTCAATCAGTACCCCGTTCCTGCCTTCTCCCCATACCCCCTCACTCCGCTATCCCAGGAATACCTGCCATTGCTGTTCTACCGTCTTCCCTGCTAGGGCCTCCTTCCAGTCAATTTTGGCCAGCTCCCGCCTCATGCCTCTGTAATCCCCTTTGCTATACTGTAATACTGACACTTCCGATTTTCCCTTCTGCCTTTCCATTTGCAGAGTAAAACTTATCATGTTGTGATCACTGCCTCCTAATGGCTCTTTTACCTCTAGTCCCCTTATCAGATCAGGATCATTACACAACACTAAATCCAGAATCGCCTTCTCCCTGGTAGGCCCCAGTACAAGCTGTTCTAAGAATCCATCTCGAACGCACTCTACAAACTCTCTTTCCTGGGGTCCATTTCCAACCTGATTTTCCCAGTCTACCTGCATGTTGAAATCTCCCATAACCACCGTAGCATTACATTTGTGACACGCCAATTTTATCTCCTGATTCAACTTGCACCCTATGTCGAGGCTACTGTTTGGGGGCCTATAGATAACTCCCATTAGGGTCTTTTTACCCTTACAATTCCTCATTTCTATCCATACTGAATCAACATCTCCTGATTCTATGTCACCCCTTGCAAGGGGTTTCCTTTATGCTTTGCCCCGCTCACCTTGAAGCTATGCCCTTTAGTCTTTGACTTTGATAACCCTGGGAAAAAGATTCTGAGTGTCAACCTTATCTTTGCCTCGCATAATTTTATAGACTTCTATCAGGACTCCTATCAACCTCCGAAAACTACCCAAGTTTGCCCAACCTCTCCCTGTAGCTAATACCCCCTAATCCAGGCAGCATTCTGGTAAACCTCTTCTGCACTGTCACCAAAACCTCCATAACCTTCCTATAATGGGGCGACCAGAACTGCATACTCTGCAAGTCATCGTCATTAGTAAATTTAGTGATGGAACAGTCATCCTGTCTCAATGATTAAGAAATTATTTACTTTGTCACAACAAAACTAAATGTCTTTTGTGAAGAAACAATTTAATCTCATTGTACAAACAAGGAACTGTAGATGCTGGTTTACAATTTTTTAAATTTCACTGTACCTGGCACATGTGACAATAAAGAAACCATTGACCATTGAAATCTCATTGATTGTACCAGCCTTCAGCCTCATTAATACTGAGATTGGTATAAAGAGCCTCAATGCAAGTTGAGCCACTGATTTGAACTCGAGCAAGTGAAGACCACCATTGACATTTTTTACCTCGATTGATATCTTTTAAGCAATTTTTAACACTGCCCATTAGGCAGTAACTGACAATTAAAAGCAGCTGATATACACAAAATGCTGGAGTAACTCAGCGGGACAGGTAGCATCTCTGGAGAGAAGGAATGGGTGACGTTTCGGGCCGAGACCCTTCTTCAGAATTATGTCAGGGGAGAAGGAGATAAGGTGTGAAATCAGGACAGGGAAATGGAAACACGATCAAGGAAAATGTGGAATAGATCATTGTTAGCTGGGAAAAGGAGAAAGCAGCTGATATGCTTGCAGTTGTAATATAGGCAATAATATTGAAAAAACTAGTGTCTGAAGCCCATGTTTTAAAAGAAAGATTTATCTGGCCAAGTTTATGGCTGGTTTCACTTAGAGAAACAATGTAATTGTTATGTACCTTGAAAAGCATGTGGAAGCAATATTTATTAAGCCTGACTCTGATAGGGTGATGGTTGAAAGAATTATGGTTTACACTTTTGAAATGCAATTTTATATAAATTTAAATAATTCACCACTACGTTCCTCAAATTTCTGTTAAATGGACATTATTTGATTAAAAATCTGTACTTATGGGGCAATGACTAATCTGCTTGCAATTTTTTTTACTGTCAGTGGAAAATCAGTGCTCCCAAATGTGATGAAACCTCACGTAATTATCAAAAATATATAAATGTCTAACTTCTATAGTACAATAATCTGATAATCTGCTACGATATTGTTAGAAAGCTTAAGGGTTGCATATCTGGAAACAAGGGCCTGGTTTCTGTTCTCCCTTTGACTCAAAAGATTACAAAAGAAAAAAAACAGTCAAGGTAGAAAAACACTATTCATTTGGTAAAACATTGTGACTGTAGGTGAAAGGTGATTTCTCTAACTTCAAGTAACTCTTGCATCCCCTCTCACTCTATCCCTCACCTACCCTAGTCGTACTAGTTTTATTGTCGTCTTGGTGAGTTTCATTATCTCTAACTAGTTTTCACCTAACCCGCAGATAACAATGGCCTGTTTCCTTTACCATTGTTGCTTTTTTGCATGTCTTTAATTCGTTTGTTCTATGACTCTCTACATCACTGTCTATATCTTTCTTATCCCTTTCCCCTGACTCTCAGTCTGAAGAAGGGTCTCGACCCAAAACATCACCTATTCCTTTTCTCCAGAGATGCTGCTGACCTGCTGAGTTACTCCAGCTTTTTGTGTCTATCTTTAATAAAATGAGTAATTGGCAGAAATTTAAAATCATTATTTTACTTCCGTATTTACTAAGGAGGTGGAATAATTTAGTATGGATGAGTTGAGCCAAAGGGCCTGTTTTCATGCTGTGTGACAGACACCATGACTCCAAGTAGATACATCAACTGATGATCAGATAAATAGATGTACGTATGCTGGGGCATATATAAAATCTTTTCAAAATGTCCAGAAACTCTGGTCTAAATTTTTTTTAAACACCCACGTACTTTAAAAGAATATAAGAAGAGTAGGCAGAGATTTTTTACACTTAGTTCATTCTTTGTCAGAAGAAGGTGCAGCGTAAGACAGCTAACACAATATTTATAATTAAGAGTGATGAACATATTAAGAACATTTCCAGGGAATTACACATAAAAGCACTGATCATCAGTGGTAGGAAAAAATATTGGAACTCCCACTTACGGAGAGAATTTCATGAGTTCTTAGTTTCTTGGAACAGCATGTTCTGGAGACAACTAGAAAGCATGCGATGCCAAACCTGATATTGTACAACAAGGCTTCACATGGGGCAACATGTACATGTATTATTGCATTTATAAATGTTCAACTTGCATTTATTTGGTGATGATGCCATTTACATCAATGCATTTGTTATCTCAAATAGTGTGTCACTGTGCATGCAGAGGTATAGACTACTAAAATAGCCATAACGCTTTGATTTCAGCCTTGTCGTTAGTGAAACGTCGCTAATAAAATGGTCTCCAGGAGTACATTGTTTTTGTAAATCAAGGAACTACAGCAAGGGTAATTATGAGCTAATTGGAATAAAGTGAACTGGCAAATTAGGTAAGTGGTTTGTCAATAGACATGCAGTAGCTGACATTCTTTCAAACACAGAGAATAGATGCATTTCAGTGAGCAAGAACATTTTCAAGGTGAGGTGAAATAGTCAAACAAACAAACTGCATATATTTGTGCAACAAACAATTGAAGGTTGGACAGAATATAAGAAAGCGACGTAAAATGACCAAATGATAAACACGAAAGGAAAAAAACCCCAAAATAAGCTGGAAATGCAAAAAACGGAGAGTAAAGATTTCCATTGATATTTAAGAGAGTTAACAAGGTGAATTTTGGTGCAATGGAAAAGGATTCTGGAAAATTAATAATGCAAAAGTGATCGATGAATTAAACTGACTACGGGTGCTGTCTGTACGTAATGTTTACATTCTCGCTATGACCATGTGGATTCTCTCCGGGTGCTCCAGTTTCCTCCCACGTTCCAAAGACGTACAGGATTGTATGCCCTCACATGTGTCTCCTTGATATCCCGCAGCTCCGCTCTTGCTCCCCCACCCCCCCAGTCGCAACAGGGTTAGAGTTCCCCTAGTCCTTACCTTTCTCCCATCAGCCGTCGCATACAAAACAAAATCCTCCGAAAATTTTGCTGCCTCCACTCGTCACATCTTCCCTTCTCCACCTCTTTCCGCCTTCCCATCTCCATCCGTTTCTGCCTTCCGTTCTCTCCACAACTCCCTGGTTAACTCATCCCTTCCCACCCAACGCACCAACTCCCCAGGTGTCTTCCTCTGCAAACGCAGGAGGTGCAACACCTGGCCCTATACCTCCTCCCTCGACTCTGTCCAGGGACCCCTACAATCCTTTCAGGTTTTGTAGAGATTCATTTGCACCTCCTCCAATCTCATCTACTGTATCTGTTGTTCTAGGTGTGGACTCTTATATATCGGCAAGACCAAATAAAAACATAGCACAAAAAGTAAGGACATTTGTGTTTGGTAGATTATTTCTTTGTTGTAACAATGCTTCTTGGCAATAAATCTTATACCGTTGGAAAGCCTGTTTATTTCCCTTTTAAATGGTGCCACATTTGTAAGGAACATGCATTTGTGGGATGAGCAGCAGAGCTGAGTATATGGGTTGCGCCCATGAAAAATTTGCCAAATCTTCTCTGCCAATGCCAAACAGCTTATTCTGCTGTTGCTATTGACTCTTATTTTGAGCTTCTGGTACCCCCAGGTGCTGACAATCAGATGCCTGATTGGCACCTGATTGGCAGCATCTGTGAGCATGGGCCCTGCTACAGTGGTCAGTAGGTGTCTGCTCCAAGAATCGGCATGCCATGTTTGACTGATCTGGATAGGGCCCGTGCGATAGGGCAACTTCAAGCTGATGTTCCGCAAAACCAAGTTGCGGCATTATTTGGAGTGAGCCCTAGTACCATCTCCAAAGTGAAGGCCAAGTTCCATATAACGGGGGATGTCAGAGACAGGCCGCGAAGTGGGCGTCCCAAGAAGACGACACCCGAAGAAGACCGTTTCCTCACCCTGTCAGCACTTAGGAACCGTAGGCTGTCTTCTACAGATTTGTAGTCAAGGTTTGCAGGACGATATGGCCGACGGCTCTCTGCCCAGACAATTCGGAACAGACTGCACGCAGCCGATCTCCGGTCTCATAGGGCTGCCAGGAGGCCTGCCATGACTGCCCTTCACCGTCAGGCCCGTTTGCGCTGGTGTCGGCAACACGTGCACTGGAACCTGAACATGTGAAGGAACGTTATGTTCAGCGATGAGTCCAGAATCTGCCGACGGCAGTTGGATCATAGGGTCAAAGTGTGGAGAAGACGCGGAGAACGCTATGCTGATTGCTGCACCGATAGAGTAACATCTTTTGGTGGAGGCAGTGTGATGGTGTGGGGCGGCATCTCCCTCACTGGAAAAACGAGGCTTGTCATCATTGGAGGCAATCTCAATGCAGAGAGATATCGAGATGAGATTCTGCAACCAGTGGAAATCCCATATCTCCACAGTCTGGGACCGAACTCTCCTCCAAGATGACAATGCTCGCCTCCACAGAGCAGGGTTTCCTCCAGAATTTGGGAGTGGAGAGGATGGAATGGCCTGCCAGCAGTCCTGACCTCAACCCCATTGAACACTTGTGGGATCAGCTTGGGCGTGCTGTTCGTGCCAGAGTGACCAACACAACCACGTTGGCTGACTTGCGACAAATGCTGGTTGAAGAATGGGATGCCATCCCACAACAGTGTGTGACCAGGCTGGTGACCAGCATGAGGAGGAGGTGCCAGGCTGTTATGGCTGTGTATGGTTCTTCCACACGCTACTGAGGCTCCTGTTTATTAAATGAATAAATTGTTAAATTGCCAATATGTCTTGTTTCTTCAGACTTCAATCATCCAATCCACCAAACAACACCGAACAAGAGTCAATGGCAGAATAAGCTGTTTGGCATTGTCAGAGAAGATTTGGCAGATTTTTCATGGGCGCAACCCACATACTCAGCTCTGCTGCTCATCCCACAAATGCATGTTCCTTACAAATGTGGCACCATTTAAAAGGGAAATAAACAGGCTTTCCAACGGTATAAGATTTATTGCCAAGAAGCATTGTTACAACAAAGAAATAATCTACCAAACACAAATTTCCTTACTTTTTGTGCTATGTTTATAAACTGGGCGAATGTTTCACTGAACACCTTTGCTCCGCCCACCTGAGCCTACGTGATCTCTCAGTTGCCAAACACTTTAATTCCCCTTGCAATTCCCACCCTGACCTTTCTGTCCTAGTGAGGCCAAATGCAAATTGGAGGAACAGCAATAGTGTGTCACTGTGCATGCAGAGGTGAAGACTACTAAAATAGCCATAACGCTTTGATTTCAGCCTTGTCGTTAGTGAAAGTCGCTAATAAAATGGTCCCCTGGGGTACATTGTTTTTGTAAATCAAGGAACTACAGCAAGGGTAATTATGAGCTAATTGAACTAAATTGAACTGGTAAATTAATGAACCCTCATATTTCACTTGGGCAGCTTACAACCCAGCGATATGAATATTGATTTCTCAAACTTCAAGTAATCCTTGCATTCCCCTCTCTCCATCCCTCCCCCACCCAAGTTCTACTTGCTTCAAAGTTGTCTTGTTGAGTCTCATTGTCTCTAACGTGTTTTTACCTAGCTCAGAGCTAACAATGGCCTGTTTTCTTTATCATTATTACTTTTTTGCATATCTTTCATTCATTTGTTATATATCTCTCTATATAACTGACTATATCTCTCATTTCCCTTTCCCCTGACTCAGTCTAAGGAAAGATCTCAACCTGAAATGTCACCGATTCCTTTTGTGCAGAGATGCTGCCTGTCCTGCTGAGTTACTCCAGCTTTTTGTGTCTCAATCTGAAGGGACTGACTAAGAAGAATTAAAATCCCCATCCTAAGAGATTGAAATGAAGAGGTTGAATTTAAAGTGATGTTTCATGGCTGGCAGCTAAATAATCCATATCAAGGAAACACACACCAATAAAGAGAAATTGGATTTTAAAAGAAAACAAGACCAAATGGACCCGTTGGGCCCAAACCTCTTCTGCATTGGTGCAGCAACCTCGCCTCTCCCCTCTCCCCTCCCCCCCTCCCCTCTCCCCTCCCTCCCTCCCCCCTCCCCACCTTCCCCTCTCCCCCTCCCTCCCTTCTCCCCCTCCCCTCCCTCCCCCTCCCTCCCCCTCCCCCTCCCTCCCTCCTCCCCTCCCTCCTCCGCTCCACCCTCCTTCTCCCTCTCCCCTCCCTTCTCCCCTCCCCCTCTCCCCTCCCCCTCTCCCCTCCCTCCCCCCTCCCCCCAGGAGATAGATTTAAACTTTAAAACGTGAATAACTTTAAAAGTATAACACCGATTTCAATGAAACTTCTTTCATTAGCATCAAAGGGATGGCGGTGAGTAATGTGGGCCTAAAATTGTCACGCTATCGTGTACCATTTTGGCTGTAGTTTAGGAACAAACAAACAAACAAACGAGAGTTTTAGTATAAAGATCACTTTAAATTGGGCTCAGTTAACTGCATCTATTGTTATTAATCAGTATTTAGAAACTTGTCTGTCAATAAATGAAAAATTTGTTTTCAAGGTTCCTGTTTATTTAACAAAGAATGAAGTTTATTGAGCACATGATATTGTTATCACAGCATTCCAGGGAGTGAGAGGGTTATAGAATTTAATTTTCCATTTTATTTTCTCTTGGTTAGAACAGAAAGGACGGTTTAATATCTATCATGCCCATCAGGTCAATAATTCAGTTATTTCTTCTAAACTTGGCCTTTTCCAGCAGCAAGAATTGAATATTTACACACAACTACCAACTAATCGCTAGTCGCTGTTAGCATATATCTATTCGAACAATTTCACAAGAGCATCTACATTAAAGGAGCAAGTCAGATTAAACTCAGCTCTGTTTTTGCTCCTAAATGTCAGAATGATCATTCAGACTGCCCGTGAACAAGCGAACTTGAATCCAACTGGAATTGAGAGCTCGTGCTTGGCAAAATATTACCAATGCATTTGCCATTGGGGACTGTTAATATAAATTTATATCTCTGTTTTCTCACACAGGAGAGACGGGAAATTAAGCACAGTGTTGGGTGAGGTATCTTCATGGATGTCAAAGATGGACACAAAATGCTGGAGTAACTGAACGGGAGAGGCAGCATCTCTGCAGAGAAGGAATGGGTGACGTTTCGGGTCAAGACCCTTAAGGGCCAGTCCCAGTTAGGTGATTTTAAGGCGACTGCCGGCATCTAGGCTGTCGCCGCATGTTCGCCGGGGTGTCGCGGGCATGATCGTGAGGAGTCTTCAATGAGTCGTAGCAGATCTCGGCGCGTCGCGGAAAAAGTTACCTGCTCAAAAATTTTCGGCAACAGCTGGCTTGTCGCCAAGTATCCTAGCTTATTGCGGGCGCTGTCACATGCTGTCCCCGGGTTTGTTAGGTTGTCGCCGGTACTGAGGACGAATGAATTTCATTGTCGACTACCAACGTCAACCGGAGACAGGTAGCGGGATCAGGAGAAGACAAGGTCCGACAGGAACTGTCAAAACCCGTTTTGACAGCTGACAGAAGTGCAGCTGCAACAGCCAGCTGTGGAATGGGGGCGGAGACCCGAATGCTGTCTCTCCACCGTTATAATTGAATAAGTTGCAGTTTAGTGACACCAGTAATTGGTCGATTTTAAACAATAGAGTGATTATTATCGAATGCTTAACTACATAAACGTGCTTTCAGTCAATAACTATTTGGTCCAATAATTCTGTTCCGGTATCCTGATAAACTGCCGACCATACTGTAACGGCAGGAGATTGTCGAGTGATGGTGTGACAGTGTAAACACCGGCAGAGTGGCTTCTTTTGTGGTTTAACGATTAGTAATTAGGATAGCAGAGAATTGTCTCTGGTCAGGGTCCTTTGTACATTCACCCTGCCTAAAGATGCTGATTTAAACCGAAGATCGACACAGAAAGCTGGAGCAACTCATCTTTCATTCATTTGTTCCTTTCCAACGTTCAGGGATCTCTCGATTCCCCTCTCCCCTGACTCTCAGTCTGAAGAAAGGGTCTCGTCCCCAAACGTCACCCATTACTTCTCTCCAGAGATGCTGCCTGCCCGCTGAGTTACTCCAGCTTTTTAGTGTCTACCAGACCAAGTTGGGCCCAAACCTCTCCTGCATTGGTGCAGCACCCTGTCCTCCCCCCCTCCCCTCTCTCCTCAACACCCCCTCCCCTCTCCCTTCTCCCCCACTCCCCCCTTCCCTCCCTCCTCCCCTCCCCTCCCCTCCTTTTAAACTGTAAAATGTGAATAACTTTAAAAATATAAGAGCGATTTCAATAAAACTACTTGCATTATCACTAAAGTGACAATGGTGAGTAAGGTGGGCCTAAAATTGTCATGCTATCGTGAACTGTTTTGGCTGAAGTTCAGTCACAAACAAGATAACAAACGAGAGTTTTAGTATATAGATTTTCTTTGACCTGACTGCAGCAGGTTACAAGGAATCGGATCTCCCAATAGTAGGAGGAAGAGTGGCCGTGGGATTTTCAGTGGGACTGGATAAGTTGTAATGGCAGTTTCTATACCATCTCGAAATCCCACTTCGATAGCCATTACTTCTCGGGGATGAAATGTAGTTATAGCTTACGCACACGTCGCACCCTGGTATGACAAAACGAATCTTCCAAACTTCCTATCTTCATTAATTGGTTTTATTAAAGTAGCACAAATCAAAGAGTAATTCATCAGTTTCCGTACTTTATCAACTGTTTCTTCTTCTAACAATATCTAGAAATCTTGCAGTTATTACCGTATGGCTCTTACAAATATAGCTGATACAAGCGTGTGGTACGAGCACGTGTGGTAAAGAACTGTATGCTCACCATCCTCCGAGTCTAAACTGACCCACAACCTCTGTCGACACACTAGCCTCCTCCCATCTAGACACTCCCAATTACGCATTAAGCCGCACCCACAAGCAGGCAAAAAGGACATAAACTAGAAATATTAAAACATAGCCATAACACAATGACAATAACTGAATTAAGCATAAATGGCTCCTACATAAGTAAAATATGTTGATACTGGGGAGGCTGATACAAAGACAGTGGGGACAACAGTATTGGCAGTCGGGTTCTCGCTGTCTTTTGGAAAAGTCCTGGACGTCACATTAAAACCAGATTCCAAGTCTCCCACGGGAACGCATTGGTTCTGTTGGAGGTTCACTGAAAAACCCTTGTCGCAGCAGATGCATTTGGAAGCACGTAATATTAAATTAAGAAAAGGCATTTGAAGATACCAGAAGGTAGTTTTGTTTAACCAATTTATTTACTGTCAGGACATTTGACAGGTGGATTGGAGGCGATAGTTTGACGGTCAGGTAAGCGTGGGAATTTTGTGATGTTTCCGAAGACGGTGTAATCTCTTAGCCAGGTGCTAGTTTCACAAATAAAGTAACTTGTATCGACTTGACTCGGCATTGTCGTGGTCATTGTCGTAGACATTGTTGTAGGGTAAAAAAAATGTCGGCGTTCTGCTACGACTTTGACAGTCGCCGGCAGTTGCCTTAAAAATCGCATAACTGGGACAGGCCCTTTAGTCTTCAGAGGAAGAGTACATGAAAGGAATTGTAAATCTGTTTCAAAAATTACCTCATACCAGAAAAAAAACTGATTACATTTTACCCATTTTTTAGAGTGGAACTCAAATCACCTTTTAAAATTATTTTATTTAAGATGTGTACCATTTCTCCCTCCCACTGAGCACTCCATTCATGTAAGATCATATTCTGGCTCATGATGAGTAATATGTAAAGAAAGATTGAATACATGGCTGTTTTGTTCTCAACTGATAGGAAAAATTACATTCCAAAATGACACAAATAAAATCCAAGCACATTTATTGTGCTGAAAGATTGAGATTTAGCTCAGATTTTAAAAAAAATGTTCAGGTGATAAATATTGTGTGTAGGAGGGAACTGCAGATGTTGGTTTAAACCGAAGATAGACACAAAAAGATGGAGTAACTCAGCGGGACAGGCTAGAGCGAAGGAATGGATGACGTTTTGGGTCGAGACCCTTCTATAAATATCCTATAAATATTATGTGGCTGCCCGAGGATGATAGAAGAGAGTGCAGTTAAGGAAGAAGGATATTCATCTCCTGAAGAGGTGAACTTGTGGAAACCTGAGGGGAAATTGGGATTACGAGGAATGGGGAATGAGATGGGTTTTGGACCAGGCTCTGGTTGGGGAAGCTGGAGCATGGTTTAGCTTTGTGGGCAAGGAGAACAGAGTGGTGTAGCAGAGGTGTGGGAACGAGCTTTTCTCAGACAATGGAGGTGAGAGTGATTGGAACAAAAGAGAAGGAGTCACTGCAACACTTTAAATGAATTTTTGGCATTATTATTGGTCTATTATTGTCACGTATACTGGGATACAATGAAAAGCTTTCCACTGTAAGTCAGTACACGTGACAATATTAAACTAAACTGGAATAAAAGTTTTGTTTTTAATCCATTTTGTAATAAGGCTGTAACTTGGCAAAATGTGGAAAAAGTGAAGGGATCTGAATACTGTATATTATGGGAGGTTATCATGGGGATACCAATTTGCCAATACACACTTGAATCTTTCTGCCAATTACTGCAACAGGAATGTTGTCAAAGACTGATGAAGATATTGTTGAATTACAATATATGTTTACGATTATGGATTACATTGCGATCAAATATTGATTTGAGACTTTGAAGGAAGTTATTACAATATTTAGGAAATCTTGTTGAAGCTTTATAGGACTTTGGTCAGGCCGCTTTTGGAGTTTTGTGAGCAGTTCTGGTCATCCCATTACAGGAAGGATGTGGAGTCTTTGGAAGTAGTGCAGGAGGTTCACTAGAATGCTGCCATGATTAGAGGGCATTAGCTATCAGGAGAGGTTGGACAAACTTGGGTTGTTCTCTCTGTTGTTGGAGGCTGAGAGGAGACCTGATAGAAGTAGACCATCATAGCCTTTTACTCGAATTGGAAATGTCAAAGACTAGAGGATATAGTTTTAAGGTGAGAGGAGCAAAGTTTAAATAAAATGTGTGAGGTATGTTTTTAATATAGAGAGTGGTGAGTGTCTGGAATATGCTGCCAGAGGTGATGGTGGAGACAGATAAGACAGTGGTACTTACGAGCTTTTGGATAGGCATGTGGACATGCAGAGAATGCAGGGATATGGATCACGTGCAGGCAGTGGAGATTAGTTTAATCTTGCAATACGTTTGGTGCAGAAATCAGGGGCCGAAGGGCCTGTTCCTATGCTGTAAATGTTCTATTTAATTTGAAGATATTATCTTTGATCAGTAGAACCACACAGGGCTGCAGCAGTAGAATTGCTGCCCTACAGCGCCAGAGACCTGGGTTCGATCCTGACCATAGTGCTGTCTGTACGGAGTTTGTACGTTCTCCCTGTGACCTCATGGGTTTTCTCCGCGTGCCCCTGTTTCCTCCCACATTCCAAAGGAGTACTGGTTTGTAGGTTAATTGGCTTCTGTACATGGTCTCTAGTGTGTATGATAGTCTGTACAGAGTAGGATCACTGGTCGGCGCAGACCCAATGGGCCGAAGGGCCTGTTTCCACTCTGTACCTCTAAAGTCTAAACCAATCTCTGGAAACTTTTCCCAGAGATGAAAAATCCTTTTGGCAGAAGAATATGAATTGACATAAAATAAGTAAATATCAATGCAACCAATTAGAACCTGAACAGGTTCTGAAGTTGTACAGCACATTTTAAATTATTTCAATGACTATCAGAAATAGAGGATGTTTGAAATTGTGGTAATTAAAATTTTTAGAATTATTTCACAATCAGGATAGCTTAATGAAATTTACATGACCTGGGTGTAGATGATTAATATTTGACATTGCCAAAATTTCTATGCCATTAATTGTGTGTGTGTGGGTGTGTGTGTGTGAAGGAATGGGGAAAAGTGATGGCCAGGCCATAAAATATTCATTCCTTTTGATCAGCCATCTTCAAAGTTGAAAAAACAGCATCAGGGCCATGTTACATTTTTAGATAAAACAGTTTTGTTCACTTCTGAATCTTGGTATGCCTGCAGAGCAGAGCCCATCTCTCCATGAGTTGATCGGTATAAAAATGGATTTTTGGTACTTAGCCAATATTCTTTGCTGAGACAACAATGCATTAGTTATCTTTTCGATTTTCTAAATCAAGGGAACTTTAGAGCTTTTGAAATTATTTTATTTATTGCATCCACTTTTAAGCTTCCTTTAAAATTATGCCACAGCACGAAGTGCATGAAACCAGTCGACACGATTAAATACACCAATCAGTCAAAAAGGACTTACAAGGCATGACAAGGCATTCAAAGCCATTGACGCACTCTCCAAAGCAGAGCAATGTTTTTCATTCAGTTATGTAAAATGGCCGTTACTGGGAGGAGTAATGTATATTGTTAATTCCTCATTGCCCATGGGAAATTGAGAATTACCTTCTTGAGATTTTGCAGCTTAATTTAGTTTAGTTTAGACATACAGCACGGAAACAGGCCCTTCGGCAGGGGTGCAGTGCTGCCGGTGCTCACCGGAGCACCGCTCCGGCATTTCAGTTAAAAAAAACCAAAATAAACAGCGGGGAATTTTACAGCAGCCGCTCCGGCACCAGTGACAGCTCAGGCACCTAAAAAAATAGCACTGCAACACTGCCCTTCGGCCCACCGTGTCCGCGCCGACCAGCGATCCCCGCATTTTAGCATTATCTTACACATACTAGGGACAATTTTTACATTTACGAAGCCAATTTACTTACATACCTGTACGTCTTTGGAGTGTGGGACGAAACCAAGGATCTCGGAAAAAAACCACGCGGTCACGGGGAGAACGTGTAAACTCAGTAAAGACAGCACCTGCGGTCAGGATCGAACCAGGGTTTGCAGTGCTGCAAGCGCTGTAAGGCAGCGACTCTACCGCTACACCACCATGCTGCCCTTTTTTAGGTGAAGGTACTTCCACAGTGCTCTGGGGAAGGAGCTCCAGGATTTAAACCCAGCCAGTAACTATTTATTTCCACATTGGGTGGTGTGTACTAGAAAAGAAAGTGTGGGAATGTGGGAGGAAGCTGAAGCACCCGGAAGAAACCCACGGTGTCATTCCGTTCAAACTCCGTACAGACAACACCCATAGTCAGGATCGAACCGGGGTCTCTGGCTTTGTAAGGCAGCAATTCTACCACTGCGCCACTAAGTGTGGAAGAAGTCGAAGGAGGGGAGGCTGGTTTGCGTGATGGCCTGGGCATGGATCAGACTTATGATCAACATTTTGAATAATTCCCAATTGCCAAGTAGTCTTGCAGTCAAATGCCCCATCACTGTCATCATGCAGGGAATCACAGCCAGATCATTGATTGCTTTGTAATCCTCAGGAATCCATGGATGCAGCCAAATCCTTTTATAATCGAGTGTCTGACATGCTAAATTTCAATACAGAAATTTGCGAGGACTTGCTTTCTTCACCACGCAGCTGAGAGATGATAATTAACTCCTTGTAAGCCTTTGCTCAATGTTTTCCTTGTGTTCATAGTTGATACATGATTTCTATGAAGTGATTCTCGCTTTTGAACCAATATTCCGTACCTTCGTTTTCTTAGTTAAAAAGAGTCTCAAATTTAAGAACTAGTATTTACTTCTGTTAAAGATAGACACAAAATGCTGGGGTATCCAGGCAGCGGGTCGGACAGTATCTCTGGAGAAAAAATATAGATGACTGTTTGGGTCGGGACCCTTCCTCAGACATGTTAATTAGCATATTGGAGTACATTTGAACCCTTTTCATATTCCATCAGGAATAACACAATGGTTGGCGTAAGTTTATTTATGAAATGATCCATTGAAGCGTAACGGAGATTTGGGTGCTCCAAAGTAATGAGATTTATACTGAGATGAATAGCTTTTAAAACAGAAACTGGTTTGTGATTAAACTCTACGACAGTTGAACTTGTCCTTCAACTGGAAAACTGAAAATAAGATTTAAAAATTCCTTTCAATGTTTCTTGTTAAAATGTAAAAAAAAGTCTCTAATTGTAGGTTACGAGGGATTAATTCATTCAGATGCCACACATTAGCAGAAGGTTGAATAATGAAATCAAGATACTTAAAGACCTTTGGATTGTAAAGGAGTAATTCCTTTAATATAATTAAAAGATTTATCCTTACTAGCGTATTGTAGGAAGCCATTTACTAATGGTTCAGGAAACCAGCTTCCTGACTGTGGTTTTCACAGGTTCACAGTTTTATTGCTTGTTGATACTTAATACTAATTGCATTATACACTTCCATTTGTGTGACTAGAATAGAACTAGCAGCTAATAAGTATCACTCAACCTAATGTTTTTATATTATAGCATTTCTGGAAGTCAGCTTCAGTTTAATGACAGCTTTCTTCACATGTTCTAGAGACATCTGAATTTCTAGAAAATAAAGGTTTGGATGAACATGAGATTATTTCATTGAAACGTATGCATTTCTGAAATAGCTGAACAGCATTTTCTTAGGAAGATTTCTCTTGCTGAAGCATCTAGGGTAGCCTATCCCGCTGAGTTTCTCCAGTTTTTTGTGTATATCTTCATCTAGGATAAGGTACAGTCTCAGGATAAGGTGTCAGTTATTTAAGATGGACAATTTCTTTAGAGAGGAATTTGTGAATCTGCCCATGAGGGTTATGGATGCTAAAGGCTGAGGTCAATACAGTTTTGGACAGTTCTGGTTGCCCGAATACAGGAAGGGTGTGCAGGCTTTTGAAAGAATGCAGAAGAGGTTTATCAGAATCACGCCTGGTATTAGGGGGTATTAGGTGCTGGGGGTTTGGACAGAATGAAGGTTACAGGGAGATTTGACAGAATCATATAACATTATGAAAGTTATAGATAGAGTAGACAATCAAAACCTTTTACCCAGGATGGAAATATCAAAGATTAGAGGATTAAGGTGAGAAGGGCAACTTTTAAAGGAGATATGTGGGCATTTTACGCAGAGGCTGGTCGGTGCCTGGAACATGCAGCCGGGATGGTTAAGAGGGACAGATATGATGGTGACATTTAAGGGACTTTTGAATAGGCACATGGTAGTACAGGACATAGAGGGATATAGATTATCTGCAAAGCAGGTATGAGTTGGTCTTAGCACCATGTTCGGTACAGGGATTGTGGAACAAAGGGACAGTTTCTGTGGTGTACTGTTCAATGTTCTATGTTCTATGTGTGGATATTAAGGGATATTTACACTGGGCAAGAGTGGAGATTTGAGATGGAACATTAGCCATGATGTTATTGAAGAAGATGCTTATTGATCACGTGGCCTTTTTTCTAATATGTTTTTAAATATGTTCTTAAGTTAAACTATTCTCTGTTGTTTTTAGATTTTGTAGATTTAGAGATACAGCGTGGAAACAGGCCCTTCGGCCCACCGAGTCCGTGCCGCCCAGCGATCCCTGCACATTAACACTATCCTACACACACTAGGGACAATTTTTACATTTACCCAGTCAATTAACCTACATACCTGTACATCTTTGGAGTGTGGGAGGAAACCGAAGATCTCGGAGAAAACCCACGCAGGTCACGGGGAGAACGTACAAACTCCGTACAGACAGCGCCTGTAGTCAGGATCGAACCTGAGTCTCAGGCGCTGCATTCACTGTAAGGCAGCAACTCTACCGCTGCGCCACCGTGCGCCACCGTTGTCGCAGATGATACTTTACTCCTCCCTTCCCTGCATGTCCGTGTGAGTCAGGGACAGCTTCTTCCTCTCCATTATTAGTCTTTAAAATGGTCCTCCAATAATCAAGGGTACTGTCCGATTCATCTTCCCCACTGTGAACATTGAACCTTGTCTACGGAAATGATGCACTACAATGGTGGGAACGGTATTTGGCACTATGTATCTGCTTCTTTGCTCTACCTATTGTACTTGAGTTTGACTTGATTGTATTTATGTCTTGCATTATCTTGGATAATTGTGCAGAACAAAGCTTTTCAGTGTATCATGGTACACGTGTCAATAATAAACCTACACCTAAACCTAGCCTCTCTATTATGGCAATTACTTCTCGACTGCCACCCACAATTTGTAATGAGAAAACATGAACCCGGGATTATCAAGGGAACAATGAAGAAAAAAATATTGAAGTTTTGTTTTAATCCGTGAGAATAATTAGAGCATAAAATCCTGCTCTAAAAAAGATGAAGTTGATACACTGGACATAGTTTTCAATTCATAACCATTGGCTTTAGACTTTAGAGATACAGTATGGAAACAGGCGCTTCAGCCCACTAAAGGCCCTGTCCCACTTTAGGCGATTTTTTATGCGACTGCCGGCGACTGTCAAAGTCGTAACAGATCGCCTAAATTTTATTTTACCTGACGACAATGACCACGACAATGCCGAGTCAGGTCGAGATTACACCATCTTCGGAAACATCGCGAAATTCCCACGCTGTCAATGGTTCTCTGGCTTCCTAATTTTCGCTGAAATCACTGACAAGTCGGTAAGTACTTGAGAGTTTTGAAATACAACATCTTGCCCGGGTTACTTGAAAACCAAGCTTCACGTTAATAAGGCATAAACTGGATTTACTTCCAGTTTAGTAATAGCAGTATTAAGAAATTTAATTTTAAAAGTGGTTAAATGGATTTTTGTGCGGAGTGTTGGCATTCTTTGAAAATGTACGGGAGATGCATATCTGGTTTCTGCGTTGCATATCTGGGTTGGGAGCCTACTTTAAATGTAATCGCTGAAAGCCATAAACATCGCAAAAATTCCCACGCTTAACTGACCGTCAAACTGTCGCCTTCAATCTACCTGTCAAATGTCCTGACAGTAAATAAATTGGTTAAACACAAGCATTTTATGGTATCTTCAAATCACTTTACTCATTTTAATAGTATGTGCTTCTAAATGCATCTAAGAGAACCTAGCAAACGTAGGGACAACATGCGACAGCGCCCGCAATAAGCAATTGATACCTGGCGACAAGCCAGCTGTCGCCGAGAAATTTCACTCCGGTTGATTTCTCAGCGACGCGCTGAGATCCACTACGATTCGTGGACGACTCCTCACGATCATGCCCGCGACACCCTGCGAACTGTCAGCGACAGCCTAGTCGCCGGCAGTCGCCTTAAAATCGCCTAAGTGGGACAGGCCCTTTAGTCTGTGCTGACTAGTAATCACCCCGTACACTAGCAGTATCCTACACATTAGAGACAATTTACAATTTTTACTGAAGCCAATTAACCTACAAACCTGTACGTCTTTAGAGTGTGGGAAGAAACCGGAGCACCCAGAGAAAACCCACATGGTCACAGGGATACCATACAAACTCCATACAGACAGCACCCTTAGTCAGGAATGAACCTGTGTTACTGGCGCTGTAACGCAGCAACTCTACCACTGCGCTACCTCGCCGCCCCTTCTTACAAAATAATGACCAGACTCACTGGTGCCAAAATCCTTCCTGATGCATTTTAAATTCGAATTCAAATTCAAATTGCTTTTTATTGTCTTTCAAAAATAGATTTGAATGAAATTGTCATTACCATGAAGTCATAAACAATAAAGAGCACAAGACACACAATTACATAAGTTTAACACAGACAACCATCACAGTGATTCCTCCAGGCACACCCTCACAGTGATGGAAGGCAAAGATAGGTCTTATCTCCTCCTCTGTTCTTCTCCCAGGTCGGGAAGTCAAACTGCTGTTTCGAGGCGATCGAGGCTCCCGACTTTTGAAACCCCCGCCGGGCGATGGAAGGTCCCAGGGCCGAGCCGAGCAGGCCGATGAAGGTCCTGCGAATGGGTCGATCAAGCCTTACGATTCGGGGCGGTCGAAGCTGTTACGGCTGGAGCTTCCGAAAGCCGGTCGCCAGCCAGGGACCTGCGAGCTCCCGATGTTGCGGTCCACAGAGCCCGCAGCCGAAGCCTCCGAAGGTGGAGATGGTAAGTCCAGGCCTTGCGACCGGAGCCTTCAAGGTCGATCCCAGCTGGTGGCCGCCAACTCCACGGTGTTAGGCCATAGCGCGAACGGAGATACGACATGGAAAAAGGTCGCATCTCCGTTGAGGAAGAGATTTTTTAAAAAGTTTTCCCCCAACCCCCCACCAACCCCCACATATACACAGCTAAAAATAGGTCATTACATACATCTAAACGCTAACAATAGACAAAGAAAGAGAAAAAAGACAGACAGACTGCCGGTGAGCAGTTTGTAGGTGGTTAAGCAGCCAGCTTATTAAAATAGGTAGAATGTTAATTCATTATTCTAAGTAAAAGTCCTGTATTGACGGTAGGGCACCAAATGTAATTTTTAAGTCCTCTGTGTGATGTATACATGCAACAATATGGTAAAGCTGCTATGCGATGTATACATGCAACAATATGGTAAAGCTGTGCCTGCGCAGCTGCAAAAATATACAGAGAGTTAAAATGGCGATCTTGTGTCCACACCTGTGTTGTTTTGGTCTCCCACTCAATGCGTGCTTTAGAGAATGATACTGGGTAAAACGTATCATTAATTGGCGACGAGGATAAACTTGTTTTGAAGTTTCGCTTGGTGACTTGTTGTTGTGGCTACAATGGCTATTTTTGGCTCAATAGGGGAATTTGATGTTGCACAGGGCGACTGGGTGCAATACGCCGAGCGCATTGAACATTACTTCCTAGCCAACGACATTACATATGCGGGAAAGAAGAGGGCTATCTTGCTTTCCGTGTGTGGAGGACGAACGTACAGACTCATCTCGAGTTTACTTGCTCCACAGAAACCTGGGCAAGTTGAATATTCTGAGATTCTGAGAATATTCTCGGCCGCTGGACTTAACATCGCCCGGTGCGGCCGCGGGACGTTTCGGTGCCCAGGGCGGCTCGGCCGCGGGGCCTTGCGGGGGCTGTGCGTGTCGTTTGCCTCGGTAGGGGTCGAGCTGCCTGTCCGTGGGTGCGGGGGGAAGAGAGGGGAAGTTTTGTTGCCTCCATCACAGTGAGGGGGTGTTTGGAGTCACTGTGATGGATGTTTGTGTTGGGGTCGGGTGTCCTGTGTTCTTTTCTTTTTTGCTGTGTTTTGTGTGACTGCTGAAATTTCGTTCGGTGTAAAAAGCCGAGTGACAATAAAGTGTTGTTATGTTATGTTATGTTATGTTAACAGTCACGAATCACAAGGTCCCGAAACCGTCGGTCATCGTCCAGCGTTTACAAATTCAACTCTCGTTATCGTCAACCGGGTGAGTTAGTTGCTGATTATGTGGCCGAGTTACGTCACCTTGCTGAACATTGTGCTTATGGTTCGAATCTCAATGAAATGTTACGTGATCGTTTGGTGTGTGGGATTGATGAGGACCACATTCAGCGTCGATTATTGTCGGAAGCCACGCTGGATTTCAACAAAGCACTCGGTATCGCCACCGCTATGGAGACGGCAGACCGCAAAACGGCTGTTCTCCATGATGGGAAACAAAAGCCCAGCGAAGCGATAAATATAATCGCGAAATCAAGGGGGCCTCACAGTGGTCATACCAAGCGGGGAACCATAAGAGGATCTTGGTGTTATTGCTGTGGTGGCTCTCCCCACGCTGACCTGAACGACTGTCCAGCGAAACAGGTGGATTGTTTCAACTGTGGGAAAAAAGGGCATTTCTCACGGGTGTGCAAGTCGAGTAGGAAAAATGCTCAGCGTGGAAAGGAAAAACTGCAGAAAAACCAGTCAGCTGGAAAAACGGATAAAAGCCACCAACTGACCGAGGAAAGTGATGTGTATGGTCTTTATCATACTAACAGTGAGAAGAAGAAAGTTACTCCTTTCACTGTGGACATGTGTGTGGGGGGAAAGACTATCCCCATGCAAATCGACACCGGAGCTGGAGTTACGCTTATCAGTGAAGAGACGTGGAAGGACCAATGGCGAAAAGGTGAAAGGTTACGCCTTCGTGATACCACCGTGGTTCTCCGTACTTACACTGGAGAGAAAGTGGAATTGTTGGGAGAATGTTCAGTGCCTGTCTCTCACAACCAGCAAACAGCGATGCTCAAGCTGCTGGTAGCGAAGGGGCGGGACCAAGCCTACTTGGCCGTGAGTGGTTGAAAGTTCTGCGACTCAACTGGCAGGAGGTGAACCAGGTCAACGTGAACGACCGCCTGCAGAGCCTCCTCTCCAAATACAGTGACCTCTTCAAAGCGGAAATCGGGACGCTCAAGGGCTTCGAAGTCGACATCTACATCGACCCGGCGGTACCACGGAAATTCATGAAGGCTCGACCAGTGCCGCTGGCCCGTCGCGATCGCGTTGATCGCGAATTAGATCGCCTACAGGAAGAGAAAATCATAGAACCCGCTCAACACTCGAAATGGGCAGCACCGATTGTCTCCATTGACAAGGCAGACGGTAGCGTGAAAATCTGCGGAGACTACAGGTTAACGGTGAATACAGCAGCTCGATCTGATACGTATCCGATACCTCGGATTGATGAGTTGTTTACGAAGCTCGATCTGATACGTATCCGATACCTCGGATTGATGAGTTGTTTACGAAGCTGGTGAAGGGGAAGCTGTTCACCAAACTTGACCTGTCGCACGCTTACCAGCAGTTGGTTTTGTCATCCAGATGCCGTGAACTGGTGACGATAAATACCCATTGCGGGTTATTCCAATACACCAGAATGCCGTTTGGCATTTCAACAGCACCGGCTGTATTTCAGCGTACGATGGACAATCTTCTGGCGGGGATTTCTGGGGTTGCTGTGTATCTGGACGATCTGCTCGTCACAGGTAGTTCTGAGGAAGAACACCTTGACAAACTCGAACAAGTCCTCCGCAGGTTCCAAGATGCAGGCCTACGACTGAAACGAGAAAAATGCGCCTTGGGATGCTGAACTATTATGGCAAGTTTCGGCCTAATCTCGCAACCATGCTCAAACCGCTTCATCAACTGCTGCGTAAAACGGTTCGATGGCACTGGGGACCAACTCAGCGGAAGGCGTTCGCACAAGCTAAGCAAAGCCTGAAATCGTCCAAAGTTCTGACGCACTACGACAGCAACAAGCCGCTCATTTTCTCCTGCGACGCCAGCCCTTACGGAGTAGGGGCAGTGCTGTCACACGTCATGGAAGATGGCACGGAAATGCCAAGAGGCTACACTTCACGCAGTCTGAATAACGCAGAACGCAATTACTCGCAGCTGGACAAGGAGGGTCGCGAATACATCATGAGCGGGTGGCCAGACAAACCACCAAATGATGATTTCAAGCCCTACTTCAGTCGAAAAGTGGAGCTGAGCATTCACGAGGGTTGTCTTCTCTGGGGTAGTCGTGTTGTACTACCACCCCAATGTCGCTCGCAAATGATCGAGGAAGTGCATGATGTCCATCCGGGTATTGTGAAGATGACAGCGATTGCTAGAGATTGTGTGTGGTGGCCTGGAATCGATAAGGACTTAGAGCACAAAGTCCGAGCGTGTTCAGAATGCCAAATGCATCAGCGGGATCCGCCCAAAGCACCATTGCATTCATGGGAGCATCCTAGTAAACCGTGGTCGCGAGTTCATGTCGATTATGTCGGCCCGGTACAGGGAAAGATGTTGCTTGTTCTCATCGACGCATATTCAAAATGGATTGAAGTGCATATCACACGTGAATCAACCAGAGACGTCACTATGGACAAGCTTCGCTTCGTGTTCACGGCACATGGCCTTCCGCATACACTGGTTTCTGACAACGGCCCATGTTTCACTAGCGAAAAGTTCGCAAAGTTCATGAAAGCGAATGGCATTCGTCATGTCAAAAGTGCGCCATACCATCCAGCAACCAATGGTCTCGCAGAGCGTGCCGTGCAGACAGTGAAGGCAGCGCTCTGCAAGATGTTGTGACCGCTGCAAACGCTCGATTCCTCGTATCGTATCGTTCAACGCCGCAAACTACTACAACGCAAACGCCGGCTGAAATGCTGATGAAAAGGAAAATTCGCACGCGTTTACGCATCGCGGTGCCAGATGAAAGAGCGACCATTGGTGACAAAGAACTCTCACAAAAGTTGCACCACGATTCGCGCCCAGCTCGAGAATTTGAGGAGGGAGAGAGCGTGCTAGTGCGCAACTACGCGAGAGGGGAGAAATGGGTACCAGGACGCATCGCAAGGAAGCTTGGTCCTGTCTCCTACCAGATCGAGGTTCACGTCAACGGGGTAGAAATCTGGAAACGTCACGCAGACCAGATTCTGAAATGAGAAATCGACTCTCCCACAACCAACGAAACGGGAGATTCGATAGATTTCGACAAGGGTACGCCCACAGTGCGTGATGACGATGTCAACGAAAGAAGCATTGCACAGGAAAACTTCAACAAAAGCAAACACGAAAGAAGCGTTGCACCTGAAAACGTCAATGAAAGCAACCACGATGACACCGTCGAGGACGCGACATCAGAGCGCAACGAAGAAACCAATTCAGGGCGTAAGCAGTACCCAAAACGAAATAGAAAGCGACCGGATTATTACAGATTCTGAAAACGGACTTGACTATACGGACTTGATTATACGGACTCGGTTATATGGACAATGTAAATGCCACGAAAATTTGGTTATCATTAATAGAAAGGACTGTAGCGTGAATACTCTTTCGGCATTACATTGAAGATGAGACTCATATTCAAAAGATGAATTGGTTATGTAAACTTTGATTTGAATTGTAAATAGATACCAAAATGATGCATGTTTTTGGATTTACTTAAATGGGGTTTTGTATAGAAAAATGCTTTGGAAACATAATGTATAAAGATCATTATGATAAAAAAAAAAGTATCACAATTCTAAGGGGGGAGATATGTGATGTATACATGCAACAATATGGTAAAGCTGCTATGCGATGTATACATGCAACAATATGGTAAAACAGTGCCTGCGCAGCTGCAAAACTATACAGAGAGTTAAAATGGTGATCTTGTGTCCAGACCTGTGTTGTTTTGGTCTCCCACTCAATGCGTGCTTTAGAGAATGATACTGAGTAAAACGTATCACTCTGGTATTTGGAAAAAAAAGTTTGATTTGGGTGCTGCTTGAAAATCAATGCTATCTTTTTATTTTCTTGCTTCAACCTGGCAACAATTTAGGCCTATGCTATCGTTCTGATGCAGCTTTTGTTAGAACTGATCTCATCCTTCTTGTGTTCCCACATATTCAGGAATTTGGGACGATCCTTGATCCCACTCAATGCGTGATTTATTTATGGAATGGTTAGTTGTACCAGCCTACTCCATTGGCGTGTGTCGGATTTCTGCCAGCTCTTGCTAAAACCCCCCAAAATATGACATTCTGATCGCGAAGTACATCTGTCTGGCTGGAACTCATTGTGTTGTCATTATGATGGATTGTTCATCTGCCTTTTGTTCTGAAACCTCAGCATGCAGAAGCCCAGTAAACCTGTCAGTGAGATGCCTCTGGAGCACATTTTCATCTAAATTATTTCAAGACACTCTTTATTTAGCAAAAGAGCCTCTATGTTTGCTCATTATTCAATTAGCATTAAAGGACGTCCTTTTAGGAAGGAGATGAGGAGAAATTTATTTAGTCAAAGGGTGGTGAATCTGTGGAGGCCAAGTCAGTGGATATATTTAAGGCATGGGAGTCAGAGGTTATGGGGAGAAGGCAGGAGAATGGGGTTAGGAGGGAGAGATAGATCAGCCATGATTGAATGGCGGAGTAGACTTGATGGGCTGAATTGCCTAATTCTGCTCCTATTGCGTAAGATCTTATGATCTTATGATTATCTTAAAAACCTGGATAGAGTAGAGTTGCTGCCTTACAGCATTAGAGACTTGGGTTTGAACCTGACTACGGGTGCTTGTCTGTACGGAGTATGTACATTCTCCCCATGACCTGCATGTTTTCTCCGGGATCTCTGGTTTCCTCCCACACTCCAAAGATGCTTGGGTTTGTTGGTTAATTGACTTGGTGTGTGAAGGATAGTGTTAGTGTGCGCTGATCAGCGTGGATTCAGTGGGCTGAAGAGTTTGTTTCCGCGTTGTATTTCTAAACTAAACTAAATGAGATAACTAACAATACTTGAACGTCACCCGGAAATTCCCTCTCTCATAGGTGCTGCCTGACCTGCTGAGTTACTCCAGCATTTTGTGATACCTTTGATTTCGTACCAACATCTGCAGTTATTTTCCTACACAACAATACTTGAATATGACCAAGATCTTACGATCATCTTACAACCAAAGGGTTATTCTGGGTCCAAGGATTGCTCTAACATCAATGAACATCAAGGACCAGGGAGGTTCTGTTGCAGTTGTACAGGGCCTTGGTGAGACCGCACCTGGAGTATTGTGTACAGTTTTGGTCTCCTGATCTGAGGAAAGACATTCTAGCCTTAGAGGGAGTTCAGAGAAGGTTCACCAAATTGATCCCTGGGATGGCAGGATTTTCATATGAAGAAAGACTGGATAGATAGACTAGATAGACTGGGCTTGTACTCGCTGGAATTTAGAAGACTGAGGGGTATCTTATAGAAACATATAAAATTCTTAAGGGGTTAGAGAGGCTAGATGTGGGAAGATTGTTCCCGATGTTGGGGAAGTCCAGAACCAGGGGTCACAGCTTAAGGATAAGGGGGAAGTCTTTTAAGACCGAGATGAGAAAACATTTCTTCACACAGAGAGTGGTGAGTCTGTGGAATTCTCTGCCACAGAAGGTAGTTGAGGCCAGTTCATTGGCTATATTTAAGAGGGAGTTAGATGTGGCCCTTGTGGCTAAAGGGATCAGGGGGTATGGAGAGAAGGCAGGTACAGGTTACTGAGCTGGATGATCAGCCATGATCATATTGAATGGCGGTGCAGGCTCGAAGGGCCGAATGGCCTACACCTGCACTTATTTTCTATGTTTCTATGTTTCTAACTCAGAAAAAATCTTACAATCATAAAAGAGGGAAGAGAGGATCAGTTATCTAATTTGATTTGGTGAGCAGCAGAGGCACTGGAAGATTTGTATCCACTTAAGTTGAATTATGACAACTCCTTGTAGCTTCACTTAATGGTCAGCTGCTCCACAATGCACTGTTCTGAACATACTACTAACTTAGTGGCTGTTGGGTAAGGTGATATCTTTACCTTTTGCATTCCAATGGAATTAAAATGAGAACCAAGAGGAAACAGTCTTAATTTCAGTATAGATTAATTTTAATATAGTGACTACTATTCCTGTGTTGGCAAACAAATCTAAGAAGCAATTTAAGCCTTTATATTTCTTCACTGTGCCAGTTAATGGGGTTTGACAATCTGAACTTTCTTTTTCCTCATTTCTATTCTGGAGCCTTTTCCCTCAAAGTAAATAAATAATTGCGCAATGTATATTTATAACATGTACTTTAATCAGCACATACTCCACTACACACTGCATTTTATATTTAATATATCTAAGCGATAATGTCTGTCAGTCCCAAGTGTACAAGACAATAAATGGCTTTTGTGCTGATTAAGTGCCACAGGCCATGGCATTTAATCAAAGTGTGAGAGCAGTTGCCAAGTAAACTTAGTAAGAATAGAAGCTATAGTTGTAGGCACAGAGACAGGGAACCTCAGGAGGGAGTTGGTGAATGCAGAATTTATTCCCTTCTAAAGGAAGAGTCAATAACTCACAAGTGGTAAAGTCATTGATATATTAAGGTTCCCTTCATAAATGGGATAAACTCATTAATCATATATAATAACTATATTCAAACAATATATTTTTAAATAGGGTTTATAAAAGCTGGGCGGCAAAGTGGTACATAGAAACATAGAAACATAGAAAATAGGTGCAGGAGTAGGCCATTCGGCCCTTCGAGCCTGCACCGCCATTCAATATGATCATGGCTGATTATCCAGCTCAGTAGCCTGTACCTGCCTTCTCTCCATACCCCATGATCCCTTTAGCAAAAAGGGCCACATTTAACTCCCTCTTAAATATAGCCAATGAACTGGCCTCAACTACCTTCTGTGGCAGAGAATTCCACAGACTCACCACTCTCTGTGTGAAGAAATGTTTTCTCATCTCGGTCCTAAAAGACTTCCCCCTTATCCTTAAGCTGTGACCCCTGGTTCTGGACTCCCCCAACATCGGGAACAATCTTCCCGCATCTAGCCTCTCCAACCCCTTAAGAATTTTATATGTTTCTATAAGATCCCCCCTCAGTCTTCTAAATTCCAGCGAGTACAAGCCCAGTCTATCCAGTCTTTCCTCATATGAAAGTCCCGCCATCCCAGGGATCAATCTGGTGAACCTTCTCTGTACTCCCTCTAAGGCAAGAACGTCTTTCCTCAGGTTAGGAGACCAAAACTGCAAACAATACTCCAGGTGCGGTCTCACCAAGGCCCTGTACAACTGCAGCAGAACCTCCCTGCTCCTAAACTCAAATCCTCTTGCTATGAACGCCAACATACCATTCGCTTTCTTCACTGCAGTAGAGGCAGTAGAGCCGCTGCCTTACAGCGCCAGAGACCTGTGTTCGATCCTGACTATGGGTGCTGTCTGTATGGAGTTTACACATTCTCCCTGTGACCATGTGGGATTTCTCCCTGTGCTCTGGTTTCCTCCCACATTCCATAGACGTGCAGGTTGGGAGGTTAATTGGCTTCTGTAATTTGTCCCTAGTGTGGGATAGAACTAGTATATGGGGTGATTGTTGGTCGGCATGGACCTGGTGGGCTGAAGGGCCTGTATCCATGCTGAATCTCTAAACGAAATTAAAGCAAAAGCAGTCTAAATAAGGGTTCCATCCCAAAATGTCACCTATTCCTTTTCTCCAGAGATGCTGCCTAACCCACTGAGTTACTCCAGCATTTTGTGTCTACTATCTTAAATTAAAAGCAATGTTATTCACTCTTTGCATTCTAACTGTAATCAGAACAATTGCATGCTTGAAGGATGTGTTGGTACTTTCCAATAAATCATATGGCTTTTTGCTCTATCTTTTGTTCTTATAATAATTTGCTAGCTCCAGTTACAGGTTGTGTATTAATAAAATTGTGGGTCCACATCAGTTCAGCTCAGAAACATTTAAACTGGAAGAATTCCCAAGCGACATGGTGGCACAGTGGTAGAGTTGCTACCTTACAGCGCCAGAGACCCAGGTTCAATCCTTACTACTGGTGCTGTCTGTACGGAGTTTGTACATTCTCCCCGTGACCTGTGTGGGTTTTCTCCGGGATCTCTGGCTTCCTCCCACACGCCAAAGACGTATAGGTTTGATAAATTTGTGAATTGTCCATAGTGTTAGTGTGCGGGGATCGCTGGTCGGCGCGGACTCTGTGGACTGAAGGGCCTGTTTCCATGCTGTATCTTCAAACTAAAAACTAAACTTTGAACTCGTTTATCTAGATATGTAATTTTTGAACTTATTACATTTCAAAGTGACTAGAAAAAAAGAAGGCAAAATACTTAATTCATGTAGTTTTCTCTGGTGTGGAAGTTTAAGAGATGCAACTAATCTTTAAATAAAACACATGGCAATCGTTAACCTCCAAGTGATCTTCTATTCACAGCAGTTAGATTTTTGCTTAAAAGAAGCAACCTCCTTTAAACAGAGGTGCTCCTTCACAGTTGAATAGCGTATCAGTTGCAAGATATAGCTCCGTTATGTCATAAAGCTGTGTATCATTTCTCTTATCCCAAACAATGCTGCTGGAAAGTTGCTGATTGACATAACATATAGATTGAAATTCATCTTTGGTCACTAGTAATGATGAATGATGGCATTGTGATGTATAGCCACCTAATATTCAGTTCCATTAATTTTGATGGATTCCAGATTTGGGTGGTGAGAGCAACAGATAGGTGATACCCTAAACCCAGATAGAATTTGTAACCAAAGAGATTTTCTACCTCTGTTACAGCGTTTAATCTGCATATTTCAGTGAGTCTTTTTAAAAAAAATTTGCTTTCCGTCGTTCGATTTTATTAAAATTTCCCTGTCCAATAATGAAAAGCTAATCCAAGGTCTTCGGACATTTTAGAATCCCAAACTGAATTTCTGGATGATAGAGGAAGCAACAAAGTAAATTTTGCATTTTGGATGCAGATGCAGAATTAGTTGAAGTAATCGAGTGTCTGACGGAAAATACGTTCTTTAAATGAATTCATGGGATGTTTCTTTAATAATATTGGAACTCAAAATAAATACCTGTGCAATTTTTGTCTCCTTATTTGCGACTGTACTCGCAATGAAATTTCTGCTCATCCTGCTGTAGGAAGGATGTCATTAAGCTGGAAAGAGTGCAGGGAAGTTTTAAGACGTTGCCAGGACTCGAGGGCCTGAGCTATAGGGAGGGATTGAGCAAACTTGGTCCTTATTCCTTGGCGTGCAGAAGACTGTGGAGGTGTATAAAATCGTGAGAAGAATTGATAAGGCAAATCACAGAGTTTTTTAAAAATAGGATATGGGAATCGAGAAGCAGAGAACATAGGTTTAAGGTGAGAGGGGAAAAATTTAATCGGAAACTTGAGGGGCAACATTTTCACCAGAGAGTGGTGGGTATATAGAATGAGCTGCCTTAGGAAGTAGTTGGGGCAGCTAAAATAACAACATTTAAAATACACTTCAACAAGTACATGGGCAGGGAAGGTTTAGAAGGGTATGGGTCAAGTGTGGACAAATGAGACTAGCCTAAATGAAATATTTTGGTAGACATGGAAGAGTTGGGTTGATCGGCCCGCTTATGACTCTGAATAAGTGCAGCAAAGGTTGACCAGATTGATTTCTGAGCTGGTGGAACACATATAAAGAGAGATTGGGTTAAATAGGTTTATATTCGCTAGGGTCTGTGAGATTTAGAGGTGATCTCGCATAAACCCTCAAAATTTGTATGGCAAATGAAGTTCCTCGCATGTTGCAAAACATACTTGGCTAATAAACTATTATTGTGATGTTGTGATTGTGAACATTTGAACAGGATTGAACAAATTGGATGCAGGAAGGATGTTGCTGATGGTCAGTGGAGCTAGGACCAGGTGTGAAGTTTAAGGATAAAGCATTAGCCAATAAACCCAGAGGAAAATTAATTTCTTCTCCCAGAGAGTGGTACACTGTAGAATCCTTGACTGCGGAAAGCAGTTGAAGTCAATTCATTAAATATATTCAAGATGGAGTTGGGTTTAGAGGGGCAAAGGATATAGGGTGAATTATGAAACTGAGTTATGAATTTAGAAGATAATTCATGATCATGCTGTGTAGAGAAGCAGGCTCAAAATTCAACTAGCCTTGTATTTTCCTATTTTCTATGCTACTATGTTGAATTGCATGACCTACACCATCTATATATATATTACTAATACTCTCATCTTATCTGTTTGTGGATATATTTGTTCGTGGGTTTGTGGATATATTTGTTCCCAAAATATAGCCAAAACGGTACACGATAGCGCCACAATTTTATGCCCACCTTACTCACCATTGGCCTGCGGTTCAAATGGTTGTTATATTTTAAACGTTTTTCACATTTTAAACTTTAAAAATCATTTTTAAAACTTTAAAAATCATTTTTTAAACTTTAATAAATCCCTTTTCCACTTGTCCTACCGTCAGCCATGCCTGCGCAGTAATACCTCAGTTTTCGACGTCACAATGGGACCCCGACAGCTCCACAGCTGCGCAGTTGGGGCCCATTGGTCTAATACAGATCATCCCGACTTACGATGCTTCGACTTACAGAATTCCCCAATTGACAATGTGTTATAAGGTAAGACACTCTTTGCCTTCTGCCATCCAGCCAACCTGCTATTCATGCTACTATCGTCCCTAGATGCCATGGGCTCTCATCTTCCTTAGCAGCCTCACGTGTGGCACTCTATCAAAGGCTTTCTGAAAATCTAGGTAAACCTAGACCTAAATCTAGGTCTCCAATGATATAGGTGGGAGGTCAGAATCGTTCTCTGGTCGCTGAGAGGACGGTTCAGTTGCCTGATAGCAGCTGGGAAGAAAATGCCCCTGAATCTGGAGGTGTGCGTTTTCAAACTCCTGTACCTCTTGCCTGTTGGGAGAGGGGAGAAGAGTGGGTGAGTCTGGTCCTTTGACTGGTCAGCCTGCAAACAAAAACTTTCCACTTGATCTCGGACGATAATAAACTAAACTAAAGTGGTGAATGCAGTTTGGCTGTCGTTGCTGTGAAGTCCTCTGACAATCTAACAGGAGCCAGAGTGAAACAGATTCAGGGTGACAATCTCCTTGGTTGTGCTTCAGTGGTGTTTGAGCTGGGAGATATGTCTGTGGAACCTCTTGCCAAACCTTTCCATGCCTCTCTGGAGAAACAAAGCTTCCTTCCGCAATGTTCCTCAGTAAATTTCAGAGATGTAGTTTTTGACCCGTGAGTACCACAGGAGAATAAAGATTTCTTCGAGCATCTATTCTTCTTTATGTCCTTCCTTCAGCTTTGTATTCTACTTCTTTCATTTCTGCCCAGAGAGATATGCCTCAAAGTTCTCAATAATAAAAAAGGAAAAAGTAATGCTCAAAGTCCTTCAGGTCTGAAAATGGGGACCATGAGAAATGTAATATTTTGAAGGCCTCAAGCTCTTTAAAAAAATCTTCCAATATGGAACAGACACTGAGTATTTCTTTAAAGTGTTTAAAATGCCTGCTTCCAAACTTCTTTCACCGGTAACGTGAGGAGGATACGAAAGTGGCCCAAGTCAGTGGTAACTTAGCAATCATAAGTTCATAAGTTTATAAGTTCCAGGAGCAGAATTAGGCCATTCAGCTCATCGTTTACTCCGCCGTTCAATCATGGCTGATCAGTCTTTCCCTTTCAACTCCATTCTCCTGCCTTTGCACCATAACCCCTGACATCCTTACCAATCATGTCTGTCCTGTATTAGTGACACGCTATTCTAATTCAAACAACATTTTGGAATGTCTGTTCTGAGTGCCAGGGATGAGACTGGTGGGATAAAATTATAAAGAGAGACTAGATAGGCTTGGACTATTTTCCCTGTAATGAAGAGGAATGGAGGGGAGACGTGGTAAAGATTTATAAAATCATGACACAAGGTGTATAATCACAGTCCACGGGGGTCTTTAAATTGAAGATCATAGGTTTAGGGTGAGGGGGGAATGATTTAAAGGGTCACCTGAGATTAGGTTTTTAACACGGTTGGTGGTGGTTATGTGGAATGAGAGGAAGTGGTAGAGTCGGGTATAATCACAATTTTTAAAAGACATTTGGACAGGCTCATGGATAGGAAAGGTTTAGAGACGTCCAAAGACGTACAGGTATGTAGGTTAATTGGCTGGGTAAATGTAAAAAAAATGTAAAAAAAAATTTTTTAAAAATTGTCCCTAGTGGGTGTAGGATAGTGTTAATGTACGGGGATCACTGGGCGGCACGGACATGGTGGGCCGAAAAGGCCTGTTTCCGGCTGTATATATATGATATGATATGATATAGTGACATGGGGTCAAATGCAGAGAAAGAGTACCTTGATCAGCATAGACGAGTTGGGCCAAAAGGCTTGTTCAGGCCTATGAGACGATAGAGGGTGCATGGATGAATCGGCATTCAATGAAAACCAGTTACCCTAGGGAGGGTCCGCTGAATAAGTCAAGTGGAATGTGGTGCTGGCACAAACATTCTGTCAGCAATATTCTATCATAATTCAAACATAGAAGATAGAACAGTACAATGCAGGCATAGGCCTTTCAGCCCACAATATCTGTGTTGAACATGATGCTAAGACAAACTAATATCATCTGCCTACAAATTATCCATATCCCTTCATTCCCTGCACATTTATGTCCTTTTCTAAAACTATTTAAACACCACCATTGTATCTAACCTCCACCACCACCCCAACCAGTACATTCCAGGTAACAACCACCCTCTGTATTAAAAAATACTTGCCACGCACATCCCCTTTAAATGTTGCCTCTCTCACCTTAAAGGGCCTTTCCCACTTCGGCGAATTTTTATGCGACTGCCGGTGACTGTCATAGTCGTAGCAGGTCGCCCAAAAACTGGCGACTGGACCCCCCTACAACAATGTCTACGACAAGCTACAACAACCTACTACCTAGTCGACATCAAGCTATGACAAGCTACCGACAACCGGCGACCCAATCGTCACGAGTAGGACGTTCAACCGCACCTACGACAACCTATGACGACACCTACGACAACCTACGACCACACAGGCGACAACCTACGATAACCAAAGTCAACCTACGTCCACCCGCGACAAGCTACGACAAGCTACAACCCTGTCGGTGACAACTGAAGACAATACTACTCTTTAGGCGACTGAGGAGACTACTCATTCAAGAGATTCAAGATTCAAGATATCTTTATTTGTCATCCAAAAAACAAATTTTTGGACGAAATTTAGTCACCCACAGTCCAACAATAAAAGCAATAAAATAAGCAAATTACACAACCCCAACCAACACATAAAAAAAAAGAAACATCCATCACAGTGAGTCTCCTCCAGTCTCCTCCTCACTGTGATGGAAGGCCAGAATGTCTTTTCCCTGCCCCTGCCGTCTTCTCCCGCGGTCAGGCTGGTGTCGTTGCCACGTTCCAGGCCGCGCCGGACGGTGAAAGGTCCGCGGTGGGCCGACCCAAGCCCCGCGATCCGGGGAGGGCGAACACGCTGCCGCTGCCGGAGCTCCCGATGTCGGCATCCACGCGGCCCGAGCCTAAGGCGAGTCGCAGCCGCCCCCGCAGCCTCCAAGGACGGCTGGCTCCGCTGATGGTGAGTCCGGTCCGCGGGCTCTGCGAACCAGAGCCCTGGAGGCCGCCAGCTCCAGGAGTTGGGCCGATGGTACGGAGACCTGACCCAGAAAACAAAGGTCGGGTCTCCGTTCGGAACGGACACATTTACAATTTTACAGTTCCCCCCCTCCCCCCCACACACACACACATAGTACTCAAACACAAAAACACGACATCACATCTATAATTAAGACAAAAAAAACAACAAAACACAAAGACAAACGGACCGCAGGTAAGCCGCAGCTGCTAGGGCAGCGCCGCCATTTTGTTTGACCATACAGGTGACACCCCACCATGTGGTGACAGCCTAATCGCCTGTAGTCGCCTAAAAAATCACCTAAGTGGGACAGGGTTTTATAGCTATGCCCTCTGGTATTTGACATTACCACTCTGGGGTAAAAAGGTTCTGACTGCTACCCTATATGCACCGCTCTTAATTTTATATACTTCTATCAGATCTCCCCTCAATCTTCGGCATTCCAGAGTAAACAATCCAAATTTGTTCAACCTCTCCTTACAGCTAATGCACCTTAATCCAGGCGGCATTCCAGTAAACTTCTTCTGCACCGTCTCCAAAGCCTCCATATCCCTCCTGTAATGAGGTGACCAGAAGTGCATTCAATACTCCAAATTTTTCTCCTAAATGGACACTTGGGTCCTGAGATAGACACAAAAAGCTGGAGTAACTCAGTGCGTCAGACAGCATCTCTGGAGAAAAGGAATAGGTGGCGTTTCAGGTCGAGACCCTTCTGCAGACTGAGCGTCTGAGGAAAGGGAAACGAGACATATTGATGGTGATTTAGAGAGATATAGAACAAATGAATGAAAGAAATGCAAAAAAGTAACGATGATCAAGAAAGCACCCCATTGTTAGCTGTGGGTCCTGAGAAAGGGGAGATGGTTAAGATAAGCATGCAGACAAACATGTTTGCCCAGTTCTGTAACTTAATAAGCTAAGATTAATTCCAGCGATGTGGTTGTTGCAGTACGTGTGCAGAGAGTGGCAGTGTAGGCCGCGGGTCAGCACCATCATCATGTGAAGTGCTTCAAAAACATTCCCGCTCCCCGAGTATCAAGCAGATTAGTTTTTGCGTGAGAGAAGCTAATCCTGTGTCCCAGTGTCACGAACCACAGAGGAGCTGGTGAATGCCAATACCTTAAGACAGCATAACCATAATTCCTAAAGCAGGGTCAAAACATTGTGCATTTATAGTATTTTTAAAAAAATCATGCCTACACTCATCGAAACTAGTTTAACTCTTTCACCAACATAAAACCATTCAATTAACCTATCAATATTTTGATCACTGGTCTTCAAACAGATTTGTTGTAATTATATTTTTAAATCATTTTTATTTATTATATATGTCCTGCGATTTTTACTCTTTCAGTTATTTGCAGAATTCCCATGAATTTTGAGAATTTAAAGGAGCCAATTAATGCAAAGTTGGTGATGTGGCAAAGTTGCACAAAGCAATTAGGGGGACATAGTGGCACAGCATTAGAGTTGCTGCCTTACGGCACCAGAGACCCGGATTCCATCCTGAATACGGGTGCTGTCTGTACGGTATTTGTACATTCTCCCTGTGACCGCGTGGGTTTTTTCCATGTGTTCCAGTTTCCTCCAACACTCCAAAGACGTACAGGTTTGTAGGTTAATTGGCTTCGGTAAAAATTGTAAATTGTTACTAGTGTATAGAATCGTGCGAGTGTATGGGATGATTGCTGGTCGGAGCGGACATGGTGGGCCAAAGGGCCTGTTTCCACTCTATATCTCTAAAGTTTAAAAGTCTCGAGTCTAAAAAGAGACAAGAAACAATGGTGTACGGCTCCTTGTGATCTATTGTCAATTGTGGATGGGAGGCAGTCAATGAAGGTCGAGGTGGTAGTTTTGGTTGGATTACTCCAGTGATTTACACCACAATGTATTCATGTTATATTTGCTTGCTGGCTACTCTTGCTGTTGACCCTGTTTGTTCTCCAAAACCTTCTTCACCTCTGTGTGGGAAGGAACTACAGATGCTGGTTTACACCGAAGATACAGTAAACACAAAATGCCAGAGTAACTCAGCGGGTCAGACAGCGTCTCTGGCGATCAGGAATAGGTGAGATTTTGGGTTCTCTGAAGAATAATCTCGACCCAAAACGTCACCTATTCCTTTTCTCAAGATACGTTGCATGACCCACTGAGTTACTCTGGCATTTTGTCCCCTTCACCATTCCCCATTACCATTGGGGTGGTGTTGGTGTGATGAACAACCAAAGTGCATCAGGCTACAGAAGTGAACTGTCTCTGGAGACTTTGCAGGTGTCAGCAATTCTCCCAATGTTTGAAAGGAAGCAATTATGGGAACAAGCAGATGAAGGTCTGAAACTGGAGCCAAAGAAATTAACGTCACTCCTTTTTAAACCAGGCCTGGCACTTGCTCCAGGCAGTGCTGATGAATTTTGCTGAGAATCACTTCCTAGGTCAGACCATGTGTGTGGTATAGATTTTGGAAAAATCATAATTCATTTCCTTCAGTTATGAGTTTAGTTTATTGTCACGTGTACAGAGGTACACTGAAAATCTTTCGCTGCGCGCTAACCAGTCAGCAGAAAGACAATACATGATTACAATCGAGCCGTCCACAGTGTATAGATACACAATAAAGGGAATAACGTGAATAACGTTTAGTGCAAGATAAAAGCAGTAAAGTCCAATTGAAGATAGTCCGAGGGTCTCCAATGAGGTAGATAGTAGTTCATGACTGCTCTCTAGTTGTGGTAAGATGGTTCAGTTGCTGATAAAAAGTTTCCATGTTATTATTACTTTCCGAATATTAAGAACAAAAGCAGCATACAAATTAAGAATATTGTGCTTCTGATATCATAAAATATGCTTTTAAGATTAGGTTTCGTATATAATGCCCAGTTTCTGTCATATCACCAACATGATTTGGTAACAAGATAAGAATGTGAAAAATCACAGCCTGCATTCTCTAGGCTTGGAGATTCTACCATCGCAAGCAATATGTAACTTATGGAAAGTATATTTTATAAATGTACACAATAGGTAAACCATTGATTTCAATCATTAATAAGGACAAAAAGGACAAAATCCATTTGTGGAATATCAAATAATGTCCAAAAGTGAGTCAAAGTTGTTTTAGGTACAGCAATGGTCATGAATAGTAAGATGAATTACGACAGAGCAGGCTCAAGAGTAGTTTAGTGACAGAAATAGAACCCCTCTGGTGATAATTGGGAATGGGATTTAGAAATAATCAAATCAGGAATTGGTGATCATATCATCATATCATATATATACAGCCGGAAACAGGCCTTTTCGGCCCTCCAAGTCCGTGCCGCCCAGCGATCCCCGTACATTAACACTATCCTACACCCACTAGGGACAATTTTTACATTTACCCAGCCAATTAACCTACATACCTGTATGTCTTTGGAGTGTGGGAGGAAACCGAAGATCTCGGAGAAAACCCACGCAGGTCACGGGGAGAACGTACAAACTCCTTACAGTGCAGCACCCGTAGTCAGGATCGAACCTGAGTCTCCGGCGCTGCATTCGCTGTAAAGCAGCAACTCTACCGCTGCGCTACCGTGCCGCCCTATGCTATCCATAGCTATGGATGCTATCCATCCAAACATTTGATGAAGAACTCATACACGACTGGGAATTAGATTTCTCTGAGCTCCTCAGTTCATTTTGATGCTCGGTCACAACCAATACCGTTGTATTGTCATTCTTCACAGAGGGCACAAAAAGACCAACTCGGCCTCTGTGGAATTAATTTGTCATCATTGGTAATTTTGAAATAGGAAAGAACTTGAAAAGCCAGTAACCTAAATAGTGCTTTAAGTTTTGTGAAAAATGCATCTTTGACGTGTCATCAGAAGTGTAGATAACATCCAGCAACAAACAATTGTTAAGTTATCCAAATAAAAATAGGTTATTAGCGCCTGGTTTTCCCAAAGTGCAGATATTCATAGACCACACATACGTTTTTACAAAGGCATTGCCCTACCTGGATGTGCACCCATTTCTCCCACTATCCTGCCTCCTAAAAAGTCCCTTTCCCCCTCAGCCCTCTTCCATTTCACTTGTATCCCTTCCTCTGGCTTCACATTTTGCTTCCCTTCTTTCATCTCATAGCACTTTATCCTCTTTTCATTTCTGCCCTTTGTCCAACCATTTGCCAATCAACAAAAACCCTCACCTGTATTCACCTATCATTTGCAAGGCTTTCTTCCAGCTACCTTTCCATCATTACAATCAGGCTGAAGAAGAGTCTCAATCCGAAACATCGCCTCTCCATGTCCTCCAGAGATGTAGCTTGATCCATTTACTTCAGCACCTTGTGTCTTTTTCAAAGTCTTTACATAGATATCTCTGGCTATTTGCTTGGAGTAACTGGCTTAGTCCACGCTGATCTCTTTGGCCTCCTTACACAACGCATCTCCTGAAGGCACTTTTCGAGAGCAACATGCCAAGATTTAATGAATATTTTCCACGCACTTTCTCACCTCCTCCCGTCAATATTGCTTCCAATCATTCAATTGAAACACTTCTTACTAGTTGTAATGGAACATAGAACATAAAACAGAATAGCACAAGAACAGGCCCTTTGGGCCACAATGTCCATGTCGAACATAATGCCAAGACTATCACCTATCTAGCTGCACATATATCCTTCCATTCCCTGCATATCCATGTGCCTATCCAAAGGTCTCTTAAACACCATCAACAAAACTGCTTGTCATAGAGTGGTACAGTGTGGAAATAGGCCCTGCGGCCCAACATGCCCACACCAGCCAACATGTCCCAGCTACACTAGTCCCACCTGCCTACGTTTGGCCATATCCCTCCAAAACTGTTCTATTCATTTACTTGTCTGTTTCTTAAATGTTGCGATAGTCCCTGCTTCAACTACCTCCTCCGGCAGCTCATTCCATACACCCACCACCCTTTGTGTGAAAGTTACCCCTCAGATTCCTATTAAATCTTTTCCTCTTCACCTTAAACCTATGCCCTCTCGTCCTCGATTCACCTACTCTGGTCACGAGACTCTGTGCTTGTACCCGATCTATTCCTCTCATGATTTTTCACACCTCAATAAGATCACCCCACATCCTCCTGCGCTCCAAGGAATAAAGACCCAGCCTACTCAACATCTCTCTAAAGCTCAGACCCTCTAGCCCTGGCACCATCCTCATAAATCGTCTCTGTACCCTTTCCAGCTTGACATCTTTCCTATAACATGGTGCCCAGCTGTGGAAGTCGAGATCGGTCGCTTCACCCGGCCTAGGAGCTAGATTTTCGGGGTGACTTCGGGGAGGGAATTTTAAGTGCTCTTTCGTAATTTTGTCTGGATTAAAGGACCATCAGTTGCCGGAAAATCGATGATGTGCCTGTATATAATAATGCTTACATTAGGGGGTGTCTCTTTAACAGCTGGCTCCAGTGACTGCACCTACCAAATTCTCTGCTGACCACTTGCTACACATCAGTACAAAGCACCAACAAAAATCCAACTGTCGGAGGAGCTCAGTGGGTCAGGCAGCATCTATGGAGGGAAATGGACAGATGACATTTCAGGTAGGAGCCCTCTTCGAAAAGCACCAAGTCAGTTTCAGTTTCTTTGTGGACAGCACAGGAGCACAACTGGCAGAGCTGCTTCCTCACGGAGGAAGAGACCCGGGTTCGATTCTGATCTTGGGTGGAGTTTGCATGCTCTCCCTATGATTCCTCTGTGTGCTCCCACATCCCAAAGATGTGCGGGTTTGTTGGTTAATTGCCTTCTATAAAATTGTCGGAGTGGAGGGAGTAGAGTGTAGAGTTGTAGGGAGTGAATTGCGAGTGGGATAACAGAACTAGTGCGAATGGGTGATCGATGGTCAAGATGGACTCGGTGGGATGAAGGGCCTGTTTCCAAGCTGTATCTTTCAATCAATCAATTAATTAATCAATCAATCAATTACATACGGAGACCCAACAATTTTGTTCAGTGTAAGAAAATAACTGCAGATGCTGGTCCAAATCAAAGGTATTTATTCACAAGATGCTGGAGTAACTCAGCAGGTCAGGCAGCATCTCAGGAGAGAAGGAATGGGTGACATTTCGGGTCGAGACCCTTCTTCAGACTGAACAATGTTGTTCAGTGAACCTTGCCACTAAAGATCTCATTCATTGTGATCAATTTTTACCTGTATGGTCTAGGCCCTTCATGACTTTGAACACAACAGATCTCTGTATTATTTTCCCTAAGCAGAACAATCTGAGCTTCGGCAATCTATCTCTTTACTATTAATAAAATTCCTTATCCCTGGAACTATTTTATTAAATCTTTTCTACACCCTAAGGCTTTCAGATTCTTACAAAAGTGTGGTGCCCAGAATTGAACCCGGTACTCCAGTTACAGATGAATCAGTTTTTTATGAAGTTCTAAGCAACTTCCTTGCTTTTGTATTCCCTTCCGCTTTAGATAAATACCAGAGCCCTCCTTAATTTTTTTTAATGGCACACATGCTGATCGGAGTTCAGATGCACAAGCTTCCAACATCATCGAGGTACTCTCTCAGCATAAGTACTGCAATGAAAGTCTTTCACATAAGAAGCAAGATCACTCTCAAGGAGTTTTCACTAATCATTGGCATACTTGAGTCATAGTGTGGATACAGTGTGGAAACAGGCCCTTCGGCCTAACTTGCCCACACCGGCCAACAATGTCGGCACGGTAGCGTAGCGGTAGAGTTGCTGCTTTACAGCGAATGCAGCGCCGGAGACTCAGGTTCGATCCTGACTACGGGTGCTGCACTGTAAGGAGTTTGTACGTTCTCCCCGTGACCTGCGTGGGTTTTCTCCGAGATCTTCGGTTTCCTCCCACACTCCAAAGACGTACAGGTATGTAGGTTAATTGGCTGGGTAAATGTAAAAATTGTCCCTAGTGGGTGTAGGATAGTGTTAATGTACGGGGATCGCTGGGCGGCACGGACTTGGTGGGCCTAAAAGGCCTGTTTCCGGCTGTATATATATGATGATGATGATATGAATGTCCCAGCTACACTAGTCCCACCTGCCTGTGCTTGGTCCATATCCCTCCAAACCTGTCCTTTCCATGTACCTGCCTAAATGTTTCTTAAACAATGGGATAGTCCCAGCCTCAACTACCTCCTCTGACAGCTTGTTCCATACACCCACCACATAACATCATCCTTCTATTTGCTGCTGGGTTCTTGCCTTGCCTTCACATGGACCCACAATTGACTTGAAGAAACAATGATGGTATTGGTGCAATTGGGATAGTACCTAAGTCTGCTACAGATAAATATAGCCGCCAGTGGGTAAGAGACGGTTTCTGGAAAAGTTTCCACTATCAGGCTGTCTCCAGGTTACAAATGGGTTCTGCTTTTTAGTTTTGTTTTAGCTTGGAGATACAGCATGGAAACAAACCCCTTGGTCCACTGAGTACTTCTGACCATTGATTACCTGCTCACACCCATTTAGTTTAGTCTAGTTTAATTTGGTTTAGTTTAGTTTATTGTAACATGCACTGAGGTAGTGAAAAGCTTTTGTTGCATGCAAACCAGTTAGCGGAAAGACCATCTATGTTATCCCACTTCATCATCCCACAACTACATTTGGTTTGGTCAAAGAGAGAAGGGAAGTCTAACAACCACCAGCTTTTATATAAAGAAGAGGAAAGGGACCACAGTGAAAGAGTCATAGAGTCATACAACACCGAAACAGGCCCTTCGACCCGACTTACCCATGTTGACAAAGATGCCCCATCTACACTAGTCCTACCTGCCCATATTCTGCCAGGTTCACCAGATTGATCCCTGGGATGGCAGGACTTTCATATGAAGAAAGACTGGATAGACTAGGCTTATACTCGCTGGAATTTAGAAGACTGAGGGGGGATCTTATAGAAACATATAAAATTCTTAAGGGGTTAGAGAGGCTAGATGCGGGAAGATTGTTCCCCATGTTGGGGAAGTCCAGAACCAGGGGTCACAGCTTAAGGATAAGGGGGAAGTCTTTTAGGACCGAGATGAGAAAGCATTTCTTCACACAGAGAGTGGTGAGTCTGTGGAATTCTCTGCTACAGAAGGTAGTTGAGGCCAGTTCATTGGCTATATTTAAGAGGGAGTTAGATGTGGCCCTTGTGGCTAAAGGGATCAGGGGGTATGGAGAGAAGGCAGGTACAGGTTACTGAGCTGGATGATCAGCCATGATCATACTGAATGGCGGTGCAGGCTCGAAGGGCCGAATGGCCTAATGGCCTACTCCTGCACCTATTTTCTACGTTTCTATGTTTCTATGTCCTGCCCTGTCCTACCTCTATACCAATCCAATCCATGTACCTGCCCAAATGTCGAAATATCTTTTGGATTCTGTTATAATACATTCTTTTAATGTTGTGAAAGATTCAATGTTGTTATAGTACCAAATGTTGTTATTGTACCAAAAAGGCTTAATTATAGTATTAGGCTCTCAACCCAGGGGGGGAAGGAATATTGCAAGATAGTTACATTTCTTTGTTGCAAACAACATGGCTTATGAAAATAAACAAAGGTCCATTTTAACCGGTTTAGCAGAACCTTTGTATATAATTTATCGAGAAACCTGCTGAGCCCAGAAAAACCTAGCAATAAACAATGTAAAAGAATTGTTGCATTTATTGAAAAATCACTTTAATCCAAAACCAGATCATGCATAGATTTAGATTTGATTCAATAAATAAAATCTAAACAGTGGCTCAAGTATGCACAAATTGAGGAAGTAATCACAAAAGTTTAATTATGGCAATGCATTCTCTCAGAAGCTAATGGACCAGGTAGTGTGTGGAATCAATTATGACCGGATTCAGACTTGTTATCAGAGGTAAATCTGACCTTTGAGAATGCTTTCAAAATGGCCCCAGCAGTGGAAACGACTAGTAAAGACATGTAGGACTTGTAAGGGAAATCAATTGTTGCATGTAAGAGTGTGGATATGAGTCTACTGGCAGAACACACGATTGAGAAGCAATCATTATCAAAAAGGGAATTAAAGGCTGTTACTGCTTTGGAGGGAAAAATGTCAAGCATGCAGTTTAAAACACCTCCTCACATCACAGAGGAATAAGGATAAGGCTGAGAAAACAAACTGAAAGTAAGAAATTAAAGGAATTTTCTGATATGTTCGCCATTCTCACTATGTAATGCAAGCAAGTGAAAGAGAAAATGCTCAACAAAATTCAATGGAAAAGGAGCTAACTTAGGAATAACAAAATTGTTGTGAAAGTGAATAGGAGAGAGTTTGATATAGAAGAATCAGACTGAATGTGCAACCGGGAAACCAGAAAACATTACACCTGAAGCTAAAAAAGCACAGGTAAATCTGAAAATCTTTACAGGTGGGAAACATTGAAGTAGTTAATGTTGTTGAAGAGAGGGTAAAATGCCGATGACAGGTTAAAGAGATAATAGATTATGCAGACTTTGAACCAAAACTTTGGAGAAGAGGCTAGTTAAAATAATTTCTCCTGGATTCAACATGTTAAGATGTTTAACTTATCAAGCTGAAAAGGGTGCAGAGAAGATTTACGAGGATGTTGCCAGGACATGAGGGCCTGAGCTACAGGGAGAGGTTGAGCAAGCTAGGACTCTGGTCCTTGGAGCGCAGGAGGATGAGGGGTGATCTTAAAGAGGTGTACAAAATCATGAGAGGAATAGTTCGGGTAGAGGCTCAGAGTCTCTTGCCCAGAGTAGATGAATCAAGAACCAGATACGTAGGTTTAAGGTAATGGGGAAGGATTTAACCAGAGGGGTAACTTTTTCACACACAGGGTGGTGGGTGTATGGAACGATCTGCTGGAGGAGGTAGTTGAGGCAGATGTTATTGCAACATTTAAGAAACATTTAGACAGGTCCCTGGATGGAACAGGTTTAGGGGGATATGGGCCAAACGCAGGCAAGTGGGACTAGTGTAGATGGGACACATTGGCCAGTATCATATCATATCATATCATATCATATCATATCATATCATATATATACAGCCGGAAACAGGCCTTTTCGGCCCTCCAAGTCCGTGCCGCCCAGCGATCCCCGTACATTAACACTATCAAAGGGCTTGTTTCTGTGCTGTGAGACTCTATGACTCTAATGCTACAACACCTGGGTCCCGGGAGGCATGTAGAGGTTTTCAAAGATCAGCTCTCTTTGTTCAAGGTATTTATTCACAAAAAGCTGGAGTAACTCAGCAGGTCAGGCAGCATCTCAGGAGAGAAGGAATGGGCGACGTTTTGGGTCGAGACCCTTCTTCAGACTCACAGACCAAACGTCATGTTAATCTTAATGTTCCACTATGGTTCTTCAAGGCAAGGTCAGTACCTTATGTAATGAAATCAAAATTAGAGGCAGATATTGCTAAACATCTCGGCGAAGAAAATGATTAAATCTGTTAAAGACTCTGAATGGACAGTGGCCTAAGTGGCAGTGATAAAGTATGAAAGATCCACCAAGATTTTGCAAGATTGTAAGTTAACTTTAGAATTGACACTCTTCCCTGGAATACTATCTCATGTCTGAAATAATGGACCTGTGCAGTTTTGTCTGGAGGGCACCAATTCACTCAATGGGGATAAATGCTCATAAGGAATAGGAGTAGAATTAGGCCATTCAGCCCATCTCCACCATTCAATCATGGCCGATCGATCTCTCCCTCCTAATCCCATTCTCCTGTCTTCTCCCCATAACCTCTGACACCCGTACTAATCAAGAATCTATCAATCACTACCTTATAAATATCCACACCTTCTGTGGCAAAGAATTCCACAGATTCACCACCCCTCTGACTAAAGAAATTTCTCATCATCTCCTTCATAAAAGAACGTCCTTTAATTCTGAGGCAATTACCTCTCATCCGAGACTCTCCCACAAGTGGAAACATCCTCTCCACATCCACTTTATCCAAGCCTTTCACTATTATATGAGTCGTTCATTTCAATGGATAGTGTAAGGGAACCAGTTTGAGGTTTTTGATGGTCAATGCACAAAAGGGCTTGATAACATGCCACTGCCGACCCTTCATAGTTTAATCTGAAACTTTCAGAGACCCATGGACATCTCTCTCTTGAGAACTCCTTGGATCATGGTCTATTTGGATGATATGCTAGTCATGGAAGCCTCAATAGATGAATACCTCTGGATTCTAGAATAATTGCTGTTCAAACAGTTCAAAAACAGTTCAATGTTCAAAACGAAGTAGGTGTACTTCCTTAGTAAATGAATATGAGACACTACAGGTCACAGAATTACACCCAATTCAAGAAAAGTTAAAAGCCCACTGGTAAATCTCCCACTCAACTAAGGTAATTGAGCTGAATGCAAATATAGGATTGTTAAATTATCTTCAAAAAATTCTTGCCAGCTCTGGCTCTGCCCTTATCTCTATTACACGTTGTTTCAGAAGACCTTGACTCAAGTCCAATTGATACTGTTGCGTGCTGACATGCAAGATGACCACTCAACAGAGAGAGAGTAAACCTTGCCTTGTGACACATCATCAGATGGTGTTGGTGCTGTGCTGTTCTATCAGATAGAAAATGGTTATGAAAAACCAGTAGAGTTTATGTCATTGACAGCAGCAGAGGCAGAGGATACATAAGGTCCATCCAAAATGTTTCGAGTGCATCAGTTCTGTGAGCAGGTTAATGGGATATCATCTCACCATTTACACAGATTACAAACATGGTACAAGACATTGGTGAGGCCTCATTTAGAGTATTTTGTAGTTAGAGTATTTTGTTTAGTTTTGGTCACCTTATAGGAAAGATGTTGTTAAGCTGGAAAGGGTGCAGAGAAGATTTACGAGGATATTGCCAGGTGTCGAGGGCCTGAGCCATAGGGAGTGGTTGAGCAGGCTAGGACTCTATTCCTTGGAGCACAGGATGATGAGGGGTGATCTTATAGAGGCATATAATAATATAATATAATATTCATTTATTGTCATTGCAACGAGTACAACGAAATTAAAAAATAGCCAATCCTGACGGTGCGTACAAACATATATGCAATAAATGCAAAAACAAATAAATACATAAATACAATTAAATACAATTATATTAAGTACAAGATTTTTTAACGGTGTTGCCTAGTGCAAAGGTAGTGTTCAGTTCTCGTATGGCCCTGGGAGGAATAGATCTGGTAAATACACAGAGTCTTTTACCCAGAGAAGGGGAATTGAGAACCAGACGACATACGTTTAAGGTGAGGCGCGGAAAGATCTAAAAGGAATCTTTGAGACAACCTTTTCACACAAAGGGTGGTAGAGAAATGGAACAAACTGCCGGAGGAGGCAGTTGAGGCAGGTACTATCACAATGTTTAAAAGACATTTGGACAGATACATGGATAGGATAGGTTTAGAGGGATATGCGCCAAATGCAGGCAGGCAGGACTAGTGTAGATGGGTCAGCGTGGGAAGTTGGGCCGAAGGGCTTGTTTCCAAGCTGCATGACTCTATGACTCCATGCCAATCCCTTGCCTTCCCTGCTTCATGAAATGAAGTCAGTGCCTCAAATTTTCTGATGTCTTCCTGCATCAAAAATGACTCTCTGAAGGAATACAGAGCCAAATGCTATGATGGGTCATCTGAACACTATGCTGGCAAGTACTATTCAAATCAGATAACCAAGGATCCTGTACTGCCTCAAGTGGAGGTCAGAAGCTCTACCATTGACAGGAGGTCTTAATGTACTGGAAAGTTTCTGTTAAATAAACTTGAACTTACTTAAGGAAGGGGGTGGGGGGGGGGGGGGGTGTGGTGGGACAGGGTGAAGAAGTGAAACATTTATAACTTAACGTATGACATTCTGAAGAAGGGTCTCGACCCGAAATGTCACCCATTCCTTCTCTTCAGAGATGCTGCATGTCCCGCTGAGTTACTCCAGCATTTTACGTCAATCTTCGGTTTAAACCAGCATCTGCAGTTCCTTCATACATATTTTGTGTATGCGTGATAGTTCTCATAAAAAGCAGCAGAAATCGTGGTGCTTTTTAAAAAATGTTAACTTGCATTAACATCTTAATCTTTTACACCCCATCTCAATAAAAGCTGTGCTAACAGACAGATGCACTCCACAGGGTTGAATAAAATTAAATAAACCTCCTAAAGGAGTTAACTCGGCCTCCCACCTTTTGTATATTTAGGTTCAACACCCATACGACCACATTGATCATCACCCACTACCTTGTCACCTTTCATCCTACATTGTTTGCTGTCAATCGAGTAACTGTTAGTCCCTGCTGGTGTATGACTTACAGTCCCTAGTGCTTTAACCTCTATGAAAGGATCTCTAAAAATGCAAATACACTACCTTACCAATGTATACACTCAACCAGTTACATTCATGTAAAATTCCAGGAAGTTTGTCAAACATGATTACCTTTTCATAACTTCACGACAAAAGGTCTTTTATAAGGCAAGAGAGTTTCACTGTCAAGAGGGACGAGTGTGCAAATGTAAAGGAAATGATTATGGGAAACGTAAAGATACAAGCAATGTTTCAACAACAGTGGTTTCCAACTTCTTTGAATGAAAACCTCATGTGTTTGCACTTGGTAAAATATAACACCCCAACTCCCCAAATAAACAACTGATAACATATCGAGTCCCTCTCTATAAGAAGTTGGAACAGTGATCGAGTCACAGAGTGGTACGGTGTGGAAACAGGCCCTTTGGCCCAACTTGTCCACACCAGCCAGCACATCCCAGCTACACTAGTCCTGTTCTTTCCATGTCCCTGTCTAACTGTTTCTTAAATGTGGTGATAGTCCCTTCCTCAACTACCTCCTCTGGCAGTTTGTTCCATACACCCACCACCCTTTGTGTGAAAAAGTTACCCCTCAGATTCCTATTAAATCTTTTTCCCTTCACCTTAAACCTATGCCTCTGGTCCACGATTCACCTACTCTGAGCAAGTGACTCTGTGCATCTACCCGATCTGTTCCTTTCATGGGGAATTCCCTAGGGACTCCCAGAGACGGGCAGCAGCCCTGTAGCTGGGACAGTCAGCTTGCTGGGTACATTTTCTATTTATTTTTCTTATGTACATTTTAATTTAATTTAATTAACCTTAACACTATTAAAGCTTCACAGATCCCCAGTAGTGTTTTGTGCCCATGCCCGCTCTTTAGGGGTTGCACACTCCATATTGGGAACAAACGGTTGAGAGAACTTTAGACTTTAGAGATACAGTGCAAAAACAGGCCCTTCAGCCCACCGAGTTCGCACGGACCACTATCACCACTGGTACATCAGCACCATCTTACACACTAGGGACAATTTACAATTTTTACTGAAAACAATTAACCTACAAACCTGTACGTCTTTGGAGTGTGGGAGGAAACCAAGGCACCCAGAGAAAACCCACTTGGTTAAAGGGAGAATGTACAAACTCCGTACAGGCAGCATCTGTAGTCAGAATCGAACCCGGGTCTCTGGCGCTGTAAGGCAACAATTCTACCACTACGTCACTGTGCCTCCCAGGAGGAGAAAATGAGAACAAAATATAATTGAAGAGAGACACAAAGGGCTGGAGTAACTCAGCGGGTCAGGCAGCATCTCTGGAGAAAATGAATAGACGACGTTTCCGGTCGAGACCCTTCTTCAGACCCGAAATGTCACCTATTCCTTTTTTTCCAGAGATGCTGCCTGATCAGCTGAGTTACTCCAGCTTTTTGTCTATCTTCGGTGTAAACCAGCATCTGCAATTCCTTCTTGAACAGAAAGTCATTACCTGTCAGAGTAGGAGCAGTGGTTATGAAGTGAAATTATCACATTATCTGTTTTATTTGAATATTGCGAGGTGCCTTATTGAAAATGGATTGCTGTCTCTCAAACTTGCATTGAGGTTCATTGGAAAACCACAGGAGACCACAAATCCAAATGTAGGTGTAGAGTGGGTGAGAGCATGCATTCGCCAGCAGAGTAGTGAGGGGTGGCAGTTTAAGTTCAGTACAAAATAGACATGAAGTAATGCATCTGGAAATACAAATAAGGAGAGTAAATGCACTTGCAGTTGTGAACAGCAAAGATTATATGCTAAATTGAAAAATGAGGTAGTTAGCAAGATGTGATTGTAAACACTGGCAAAACTGTTGATTTGGGGTTTTTTACAAATAAATCTTTACGTTGTCTTCAATGAAAGATTAATAGAAATCAATGTGACACCAGGCAACAGATGGTGAGCATTTTTTACAAAAAGAAATAAAATCACATCTGTAGACTATAATTTTTGATACTTCAACTTAAGGGAATTTGGCAGCATCCACCTGGCAAAGATGGTGATGACAATTGAAGTCCACCTAGGTTTAACATCAAAACCTGACCCAACCATAGTTAACCCAAGAACCTACAACCTTTTCCAAATCTGACAGGTTTATAAACATGAACCTAATAATCGCAAATGTGTGGGGAAATTGGCAGATGGAGTTTAATCCCAGCAAATGTAAGGTGTTGCTCTTTGGAAAGGTCCAATGTAAAGGGAAATTATCCAATTAGTAGTAAAATGCTCAACAGGTGGGTGGTGCCACCAGCAGTGGCTGCCTCGCCAACAGTCTGTCTGTCCTTTCTTCTTTTTTGTTATTTTGAGTATGTGTTAAAAGTATGTTTTAGTGTTCCTTGGTTTGTTTTATATGGCGGGTGGGGGAGGGGGTTGGGGGAAGCGTTTTTTCAATCTCTTTCCTCGACGGAGATGCGATTTTTTTCAGTACCGTATCTCCGTCCCCATTGCGGCCTAAAATCGTGCGGCTGGCTGCCTTTCCTGGAGATCATCGGGCGCTGCAAGCCGCGGGAGACTGCGGGACTTTAACATCGCGGAGCTTGCGATCCCTTTGCTGGGGATCGAAGCTCCAACCACGGGGCCTGTGGACTTTGACATCGTGAAGCCCGCGGTCTCTGGTAAGAAGAGGCCGACTCGGGAGCTCCATGCCGTGGAGAGAGTTTCAACTGCCCCAACGTGGGAGTTTCGATCACCCCGAAGGGGGCTTCGATCGCCGGCTGCGGGGGCTTTGATCGCCCCGACTGCGGATGGTTTTACTGCCCCGACCGCGGGAGAACAAAGAGGAAGAATATTTAACTTTATTGCTCTCCATCAGAGTGAGGAATGTGGAATCCACTGTGGTGGATGTTTATGTTAACTTTTATGTGGTTGTGTGCCTTGTTGCTTTTCATCTAGTAAGGCTGTGTGGTAGCTCAAATTTCACTGTACCTTAATTGGTACATGTGACAATAAACTGACCTTGAAACCTTGAAACAGCATTGATGTACAGAGGGATCTTGGGGTCCAGGTCCATAGTCCCTCAAAATGGCAGCACGAGTAGAGTGTGAAAGAAGACATATGGTGTACTTTGTTGGCCGGGGCATTGAGTATGAGTTAGAAAGTCATGATGTAGCTATGAAGGGCTTTGGTTAGGCCAAATTTGGAGTATTGTGTGATGTCCTGTTCACCCTATCAAAGGAAGGATGTGTAGGGTTTAGAGAGGGTGCAGAGAAGTTTACCAGATGCTTCTTTGGATTAGAGGATATTAGCTATGAGGAGAGGTTAAACAAACTTGTATCGTTTTCTATAGAATCTCGAAGTTTGAGGGGAGATCTGATAGAAAGTGTAATATTATGGGAGACCTGGACAGGGTAGACAGAAATAACCTTTATATTAGGGTAGAAATGTCAAGGACTAGAGAGGATCGCTTGACAGTGGGAAAGACAAGGTTTACAGGAGGTGTGCAGGACAAGATTTTTACGCAGGGAGTGGTGGGTGCTTAGAATGTGCTGCCAGTGGTGGAGGCACATACGATAATGGCATTTAAGAGGCTTTTTGATAGGCACATGGATATGCAGGGAATGGAGGGATATGGATCAGATGCAGGCAAATTAGATTAATTCAACTTGGCATCATATTCAGCACAGATCTTGAGGGCTGAGGGGCCTGTCTTGTGTTGCACTGTTCTATGTTCTGTGTTCAAACATACTATTCACAATTGGTAAAATGAAAATAATCTTCCTGACATCGATGAGGTTTAGAGAGAGATACAACGCGGAAACAGGTCCTTCGGCCCACCGGGTTTGCAGTGAGCAGCAATCCCCGCACATTAACGCTATCCCACACACACTAGGGACCATTTACACTTATACCAAGCCAATTTACCTACATACCTGTATGTCTTTGGAGTGTGGGAGAAAACCGAAGATCTCGGAGAAAAGCCACGTGGTCACGGGGAGAACATACAAAATCCGTACAGACAGCACCCCTAGTTGGGATTGAACCAGGGTCTCTGGTGTTATAAGCGGTGTAAGGCAACAACTCTACCGCTGCACCACCGTACCGCCCCAAGGTGAAGAAAATGACCCAACCCGAGTCAAACCTGATATTTATCCGAATGCACACCCAGCCCAACCTGACTGAACTGGACACATTAGTCTGTTGCATTGGGATTGGGGTGGGTGGGCAAAATATAGATTATTAAAGTGGCTAGTTAGACTGCTTAGAATTGCACAATATGAAAGACAGGATGAATAGCCTCTTTAGAATATGAAATAATGATTCAAAATCCATGACTTTTTTTTAATAACAGATAGTGTCCATCTCTTTTGTGTCCATCTCTTTTCCTGTTCTGGTTCCTTTTTAACGCCCCCCCCCCCTCCCCCCCCTCCCCCCTTCCCCTTCACCTTCCAGTCAAATAGCAGCTGTCAGTGACAAAGCTGCCCCTTTTCCCCAGATGAAAGGAATCAAGTGGAGGCAAGTAGATTCACTGAGAGGGAAAAAAAGCAACAAAATAATATAATAAATAAAACAACGTCACTAAATGCATGCCTTCCATTTCGAGGCAAGCTGGTCATTTTGCCTGAAAGAAAGACACTAGGTTATGCAGAACATGAACCCGACTGAAAGATTTTTTTTCTTCTTCTTTTAATCCTCTCAGCTTCCTTCGGGGTATATACAGCAAATGCTAACTATAATTCCCATCCTGGGAATAATCAGGATGCATGGATTTCATTTGCATGTTGATGATGACACATTAGTTTGAGGTGTCAAGGTAGGCAAATCCAATTTTGATGAAAATAAATAACCTTCTCTGCAGGGTTGTGGCAAGTCCTGTACATCTGGGGGAAACACAGCTCAGATAATAGTGCTCCACTCTCCCCAGACCTAAGAGAGGAATATAATTTCAGGATTTCCAGATTTTCATAATTTTTATCAATTTCATGTCCCATTGCATGCTGTCATTTTTGCTCATCGTCTCTGCTGACAATTCTCCCATGGAAATACCTTGCATATTTGAACTTCTTTTTTTGTTTCTGCTGCTTTGACATTTTGCCAAGTTTCTACATGTAAGTGAGGTATCCTGCCTGCCATTCTTTTCCTTTGCAGGGCACACATGTGTTTTGACTGTCTCAGTTAGAATTCTCCACTCTTCAGGCAAGAAACTAAAATAATGATAGAATCGTGGAGCTGCATGCAAGCACTTACATATGTGATTATAATGCAGCATGAAATGGTTCAAAGGTTCAATGGTGCTTTTGTCATCGTATGTGCAAATGCACAGTGAAATTATTTTCTTATATACAGTCCAGTAAAGTATTGCCAAACCTAAGCACAGTCTGTGTCAACCATCAAGCATCCATCTTATTTTAATGCTGCATTAATCCCTTTTTTTATGACCACACATTCTCATTCTCAACGGTCTCCAGATCACCAATACACTGAGGCTAATTGTCCAATGTAAATAGCCAATTTTGTAGATCAACCCGCATATCTTTGGAATGTGTAAATCATTTTGAGGACTCAGAGAAGAACCAACCAGTCCTAGTTGTTCCACGGTGCCACTCAATCTGCACTTTAGAAAAAAAGTCTAAAACCATAAGATATCAGACTTTAGATTTTAGACTATAGAAATACAGACTTTAGAGAACAGGCCCTTCAGCCCAGTGAGTCGGCGCTGACCAGTGATCTTCCCATACACTAACACCATCCTACACATTAGGGACAATTTATAATGTTACCAAAGCCAATTAACCTACAAACCTGCACGTCTTTGGAGTGTGGGAGGAAATGGGAGCACCCGGAGAAAACCCACGTGGTCACAGGGAGAACGTAGAAACTCCGTACAGACTGCACCCATTGTCAGGCTCAAACCTGGGTCTACGGCGGCACGGTAGCGCAGCGATAGAGTTGCTGCTTTACAGCGAATGCAGCGCCGGAGACTCAGGTTCGATCCTGACTACGGGTGCTGCACTGTAAGGAGTTTGTACGTTCTCCCCGTGACCTGCGTGGGTTTTCTCCGAGATCTTCGGTTTCCTCCCACACTCCAAAGACGTACAGGTATGTAGGTTAATTGGCTGGGTAAATGTAAAAATTGTCCCTAGTGGGTGTAGGATAGTGTTAATGTACGGGGATCACTGGGCGGCACGGACTTGGAGGGCCGAAAAGGCCTGTTTCCGGCTGTATATATATGATATGATATGATAAAGCAGCAACTCTACCACTGTGCTGCCTGTGCACCAGTGATTCATGGGCATGTTTCAGACGAGTTTCATTTCTTTAGAACTCCATGGATTGAGGTACCTGCATGAAGAAGCACAGCTTAAAAGATTTACACGTTACTTTGGAGAGCAGCAACGATCAAGGGGGATGGAGTAGGTAGAGTGCGGTTGTGGGGAGTGATGCTGAGCAAGCAGAATGCACACCTATCTTGTTTGCTGCAGATGGCTTATGTGGGAAATGGTCAGAGGCTTGAGAAATAAAGTACCTTCAGAAAGGGCAACACTTACCTTTGGCAAAAAAGGAAGTCTAACAAAGTCTAACTGCTGGTGATTGATATGTTTAAGCACCAGAAAAGGTCAATCAGACACTCCAAACTCATCTGTTGTGCGTCCCGTTCCTCACAATTTAGTTGAACTGCATTTTGATTGTTCCTCACACTAATTTACCAGTCTGAGTATTCCAAACATGTAAGTAAATCCATTCCTCTGATTACCTATTTAAGTTGACACTTCTCAGATCTAAATTTAAGGTCTCTGTAGATATTTTTGAGGCCATAGTCATTAATGGGGTGGAAAGATCATACTGACTCTACTACAGGGTTAACTGTTCCCCTGAAAGTTGAGCCATGCCTCATGATCCTGGTATCTCAAATTCAGAATTTACTACTGCATTTCACATTTCAATTAAAAACAAATTGTATATGTTTTAACTCATTTTAGCGGGTGCTTCGGGATGTTAGTTTGTAATAGTCCATCTGTTCTAATACCTTCTAATATCAATTAGACGGCAGCAGTAAAAATACATACAACAGGTTGTCAACATTGTGTGCAATTATTGTAAGTTGGCAGGTCTGTTTTTAAATATGTAGGTTGGAACTGCAGATGCTGGGTTAAACAGAAGATAGGCACAAACTGCTGGAGTAACTCAGCAGGATGGGCAGCATCTCTGGAGAGAAGGAATGGGTGATGTTTCGGGTCGAGACCCTTCTTCACACCCTTTTTCAGACCCTCGACCCAAAACGTCACCCATTCCTTCTCTCCAGAGATGCTGCCTAAACTGTTGAGTTACTCCAGCATTTTGTGTAGATCTGCAAAATAACATTTATGGCATCGCCAATATAATAATTGCATGTATATTCAAAAGTGGAATATAATGTTTTTGCATGGTTTTCTTATTTCAATAGACAATAGACAATAGACAATAGGTGCAGGAGTAGGCCATTTGGCCCTTCGAGCCAGCACCGCCATTCAATGTGATCATGGCTGATCATTCACAATCAGCACCCCGTTCCTGCCCTCTCCCCATACCCCCTGACTCCGCTATCATTAAGAGGTCTATCTAACTCTCTCTTGAAAGCATCCAGAGAATTGGCCTCCACTGCCTTCTGAGGCAGAGAATTCCACAGATTTACAATTCTCTGAGTGAAAAAGGTTTTCCTCATCTGTTCTAAATGGCCTACCCCTTATTCTTCAACTGTGGCCCCTGGTTCTGGACTCCCCCATTTCCCCCCATTCTCGTATTTAATATTCATGATATATGATGTGAAAGGAGGCTATTTGGCTATTCTGGTTGTCCAGAGCAAACAAATCAATCCTGAAAACATTTGCTTTTTCAGGAGTATCTTTTGTCAGTACTATCTGGAGCTTTGTCGAAACATTGATTTATTTTGCATGACCTCTAATGGAGCATTTGTCAGCTATGAAGATGTGTAAAATGTGAATTCTACAGTGACGTATGATGGAACCACTACACACCTAAACTTAAGGATTGAGGGGCAATTATGAATCAAATTCATGACAACAAAATTGGTTTATATCACAAACTGTAACATGGTTAAGAAGATTTGCAGGTGGGGGTACATTGGTCAGAGGTATAGGGGGATGTGTTATATCTGAAAATAAAATTATGAAAATCCCAAAAGAATTAAAATTAGAAACCTTCCCCAACATTTTTGCCACTTGGATGAATGAACCTGCTTTCTCTCTTTTTCAGTCCTTATGTCTTTGACCTGTAATGTTAACCATTTGTATTTCTGATATTGCCTGAGCAGCTGAGTCTTTGAACTATTTCAGAAATATAGATGTTGATTCAAAAAACAATTCAGCTAAAACATCAACTCAAATAAAGAAGAAAGTATGAAATAATGAGGTGATTGTGTACTTGTTTGATCTTAGCAAGCCCACGTTTAGAAAACTGTAAGCTTTGTAGACCCTGTAAAAATAATATAGAATAACAGCTTTCTTTCAGTCTCGACAGTTTAAAAAATTATATTAATAAACTACAAAGGAGAGGGAACAGCATAAATTTTCTAGGACATACACAGAAATGTGGGGTTGCAGTTATGAAGAGAACATGTAATAGAAAAACTATGACTCCTGAGGATGACAGGCAAAGTAGACAGGCTTCTTTGGAAAAACACGCTTTAGAATGGGTTGTGGATTTACCATGTAGAAACAAGAAATTGTTTATGCAAATGCTGGTTTATGCAAAAGGACATCACGTGCTGAAGTAACTCAACGGGTAAGGCAGCATCTCTGGTGAACATGGAAAGATGACGTTTTGGGTTGGGGCCCTTCTTCTTCAGAAGAGTCCCGAGCTGGAATGTCACTTATCCATGTTCTCCAGAGATACTACCTGACTGACCCGCTGAGTTACTCCAGCACTTTGTGTCCTTTTGTGAATTTATTACTACTGTTTTGCACAAGGTTAATTTTATCCCTTTGGTCACTGACTCACGGGAAGGTATAAACTGCTGAGATGGTATTCTTTAATTCGATTAAGTGATGTGAATGGTTCAATTAGAGATTACTCTACAATCCCTATTTTTTCTTTAAGTGCCTCTATGACACTCTTTTATGCTGGACATCTTATGCCATGAGCCTTTCTCGATTAGCAGATGGTTTGAACTGATCCCTGACTTTTCAGGCATTTCCTACCTTGTCGCCAAATATCTCCTCATGAAGATCATCTTGAAGAAATAACATTTCCGATCAAAAGCTGCAAAAATGTGGTGTTTTTTTCCCCTAATCTCCTAATACTAGTTGTTAGAAAGCAGAATGTAAAGCAAAGCTACAATGTTTGAAAGAAGAAATCAATCTCCACCTATCTTCTTTTTTTCAGGGCTCCATTGGTAGTCGTTTAAAACTGGGCACATTGTCAGCCTGCAAAGCTGCTCAGTCATGTTTAGAAATCTTTAAACTGTGCTCTGCTACACATTTTCGAAGTCAAGCAGTTAATACAGCAAATGCTATAGCTAATACATCAACTGGGGTGCAAGTTAGCACAGAAATCAAGGCAAACGCGGAGGATTAAGGCAATGCAGCAAGAAGTGAAGTTGCAAGTTTTTTTTAATTTGGCAATTCTTCAAACATACATTTTGAACGATTTTTTTTGCCTATTTGATGTTGAAATTTTTGTTCGACTCTCACCACGTTCTGGTGCATGTTTGTGTTCAGTACATGAATAAAGTATGTCTAGTTTTAATTAGTTTAAAAATATTACTCAAAGCCCGATCTCCTGGGGATTCTGGCAACCACAATTCAGTTTCTTTTCTTTTTTATCTTTTCTGCTTCCATCACCCAAGGCAGTGTCTGATGTTAAAGCTATTCTTTTTTTAATGAATTTTTCAGGGGTTTCTTTTTTTTTTTAAACCTTAATTATGGGCACTAAGACCAGGCCTGATTCCTAATCCTGACCCCCAGCTATTGGCTTGTAGCATTAATCCAGCTTGGTGCTATGTAGTGGGATGCAGGCCACATTGAGCGCTGCCAGGGACAAGGGAGAATGAAGCCAAGCTACAGAATACAAAATAAAATAATTTTGTGTGTGATTTGCCCCAGGGGTTGAAGTTTAAAGCCAGATGATAGGGATTGGTATTGAGGAGATAATCCAGGAGACTCATGATGCAAGCTACTTGAAGATGCTTCCCAGTGGAAGGCTTTACTTTGACTGAAAGGCCCGGCCTTGGTTTGATAACACCACAGGAGCAGAGCACTCCGTTACCTGGGGCTGTTTGTGCGGCTGCTAAAAGATTTTGATCTCCTTAAAGCCCCCTAAATTAAGGACTTTTCAGACAAAATAAAGAGCTGAAATCTTAATAGATTTTAGAGCTCAGCTCGGAGTAGGATAGGAGAGGGCAATAATTATTTCGGTCCTAATACTAATTAAATGGTTCAATTAATTCCGTTCCTTTTTAGTTATAAATGTCTGTTTTTCAAAGATACAAAAATAAGATCAATAAAGAATGAAATGGATGTCAGATTTGGTGGATGCTATTGAATGAGAAGAGAAAGAGACAATGAGGAGGGAAAGAGAGAGGGAGAGCAGAAGTAGACATTATATACTGAGGAAAATTTAAATGAGGGAATAGACAGCGCCATTTTACTTCACATAGGCCCTTTGGTGTTTTTACGTGTAATTGTTATGCTTGACTTCACTTTAATTGTTCGGTGGAATTCTATTTCTCACTAATCTGCCAAATTATTATACATTGCGTAGTGAAATGAAGGCATAATGTAGCAGGGCAGAAACTGGCATTAATGTGTTACCAATTTGGCGAAGCTATGATAGTTGAAGTGCTGATTGATGTTACTGAGAAAGCCAAGGAGATGGTGGCAGGGAGGGTTAAAGTGGACAGGAAGAAAGACTTGCTTTTATATAGAACCTTCCACAGCCTCAGGACATCCCGACGCACTTCACAAATACGCGTTTATTTGAAAAAGTAGTCCCTGTTCCAATGGAGGAAAGACTGTAGCCAATTTGCCCGCGGCAGACTTCCACAAACATCACGTAATGACCGTATAATCCGTTTTGCTGGCTGAGGGATGAAATATTGGATAAACACCAGCGATAACTCAAAAGCAAAAAAAACCTGTAATCACGGAAATCTGAAAGAAAAACGTTAAAAACACTCAACGGATCAGAAGGCACCTTTGAAGAGAGATACGGTTAAGTCAACATTTCAAGGTCAATAACCTCATGGTGATAGGTCATATTAAGAGGTATACTATTTGTGTGTTATTGTGTTTATGGACCTATTAAGCTGCATCAAGCAAGAATGTCTGTTTCATTGTCGGTACATATGACAATCAAACACTCTTGACTCTTGATTCTTGAGGTAGTGCAAAGAGTAAATATACTAGAGTGCAGAATAATGTAATGTCATAGCATTATACCATTACATTAAATATGTTATGTTATGTTGGATATAGCTCTTAGGGCTAACGGACCCAAGGGATATGGGGAGAAAGCAGGAACGGGGTACTGATTTAGGATGATCAGCCATCGCTCGAAGGGCCGATTGGCCTACTCCTGCACCTATTTTCTATGTTTCAATGTTTCTACTAACAGAGAAGGTGCAAATTTAATAATTTAAGAGCTAGGGCTTCATTGCGGAAAGTAGGGAGATTAGGACTACATGTTTGCATATGAGAGGACTGTTCAGTAATCTGATAACAATGGGGAGAAAGCTGCCCCTGACTCTAGTGGTATGTGCTTTTGAGCTTTTGTATTTTCTACCCAATGGGAGAGGAGTTTAGAGGGAATGACTGGGGTGTAAATGACCCTTGATTATGTTGCCTGCTTTCCTGAAGTAGCTATAAGTGGGAAGGTTAATTTGTGATGGACTCTTCTGCATCTCTGATACAGGTAATAGCGTGCACTCCACCCTGCTTATTAAAGTCAATAGCCACTCCTGATATAGCTGACAATGAGAGAAAGGTTAATGTATTTTGTTCTCTGTCGCCTTCCAGTACTCCATCTTGTCATTGTTCAAAATCCGCCTGCTACAGTGGTATCATCTGGAAATGTGTAAGTGGAGTTAGTCACACAGTCATGTATGTATAGACATTGTAATAAGGGGCTGAGAAGAATGTTCCCAATGTTGGGGGAGTCCAGAACCAGGGGTCACAGTTTAAGAATAAGGGGTAGGCCATTTAGGACTGAGATGAGGAAAAACCTTTTCACCCAGAGAGTTGTGAGTCTGTGGAATTCTCTGCCGCAGAAGATGGTGGAGGCCAATTCACTGGATGTTTTCAAGAGAGAGTTAGATATAGCTCTGAGGGCTAACAGAATCAAGGAATATGGGGAGAAAGTAGGAACGGGGTACTGAATGGCGGTGCTGGCTTGAAGGGCCAAATGGCCTACTCCTGCATCTATTTTCTATGTTTCTATGTTTCTAGAACACATCCTTGCAGAATATTGGTGTTGAGAATTATGGTAGAGGATCTTTTGTTACATATCCTTACAGTTTATGATTTGTACGTCAGAAAGCGGAGGAACCTTTTCCAATAACTTATGGCCATGAGGTCTGTTGTGACTTGTGAACAAAGCCACTCGGATGCTGAACCTGGTTGATATGAAAGTCTTTATTCATCATTCTCTTCAAGACTGTCTTGGTAGAATCTCCAAATTCAAAATACATCGGGTTTCTTATTTCTTTTATACACAATGATAACATAAATGATTAATTACAGTTTCACTGGCTATATACTTATTTTTAACATTTTGCGTGTAGAGCAGTACCTGTGCAAAAATACATATTTACAATGGGAGTACATTGTGTTGGTGGTGCGAGCCACAGGAAGTTGCTTGTGTCTAGTGCCCTGGTATAAATCCAGATGCCGTTGGCTAGCAATTTCTGTGAAAAAGGGAGCCGAGTGCGTAAGCCTCCCGCTGCCAGTACATGACCTCTGCATCATCAAGACTCTCGCAGTGCCTCCTCATGGCAACACATGGTAACTGGGGCCACCTTCAGTCACAGGCTAAACTGCGTGGGGATCTCGGATGAACTCTAGCCCCCAGAGATGTGACGTGCATGCCCACCGGTGTGTGGGCACGTCCTGATGTCCATTAACCAGGTCCCAACTATGGGTTAAATTGCACCCCGCTGCCTTGTGGGTAAGGCTCAGGAGAGCCAAAGGCACTGGAGCTGGAGTCCCTAAAGACGGTCGGCTGATCCCTCGTGCGTCCGTCTTCCGGCAACTCCTGAAACCGAGAAGGCCCCAGACGTAGCAGCCACGCCATTCCTCTGGAATCAGCCTATCAGGTCAAGAGGGGAATGCAGATTTTAGATTTAGATTTAGAGATACAGCGCAGAAACAGGCCCTTCGGCCCACCGGGTCTGCGCCGCCCAGCGATCCCCGCACATTAGCACTATCCTACACCCACTAGGGACAATTTTTACATTTGCCCAGCCAATTAACCTACAAACCTGTACGTCTTTGGAGTGTGAGAGGAAACCGAAGATCTAGGAGAAAACCCACGCAGGTCACGGGGAGAACGTACAAACTCTGTACAGTACAGCACCCATAGTCAGGATCGAACCTGAGTCTCCGGCGCTGCATTCGCTGTAAGGCAGCAACTCTACCGCTGCGCCACCGTGCCGCACAATGTTTTTGATGCTGGGCAAATTTGTATTCCCATTTACCTGCCCAGGCTCAGCGACCAAATCAGATGGGGAAGACACTTCATCCTTGCTGGGCACAGTGAGATGTAACCACAGATGAAAAATCCCCCTCTCCAAGCAGGACAACGCCAAGCCGCACCATCACCACCCGCAGATGGAAGGATGCCAGTACACTGTGGCTGCCAAGACACCTCTGACTAGCTTAGTTTAGTTTAGTTTAGTTTAGTATATATCAGTTTAGAAATACAGTGCGAAAACAGCCCCTCGGCCCATTAAGTCTGTGCCAACCAGTGATCACCCCGTACACTAGCACTATTCTACACACTAGGGACAATTTTCAATTTTTACTAAAGGCAATTAACCCACAAACCTGTACGTATTTGGAGTGTGGGTGGGAGCCGGAGCACCCGGGGAAAAGCCACGCAGGGTCATGGGGTGAACGTCCAAACTCCGTACAGACAGCACCGGTGGTCACGATCAATCCCAGGTCTCTGGCGCTGTAAGGCAGCAACTATAACGCTGTGCCACCAAATATTTTTCGTGGTCCAAAGTAATTATCGTGAATGATCTAGAAGCTTCTGAGGACAGAACCCGCACACTCAAAATATGCCTCTTGTGTTACAGTGTTGTGGGACGGCTCCCTGGATGCACAAGCAGCATAATATTAAATGACCAGATAAACCATGCATTAAAGAGCAAGGATATGCCTTTAAATGATAGGCCTATACATGCATGAGGTGACCAGAATATCTTTCTTGATCTCATCAAGGAGTTTTCAATGAGGGCCAATTAACATGCACATTTATCTACTGTCGTCAGAGATACTGATCAGAATGTGCCACACCCTTTGACTGTTTTCAATAGCCTTAAGGTGTCCTTGCAAGGTATTTATTAGGAACAGGTCGTTTTGCCATTTTGAAGATCGGGTTCTTAATTTAATAAATTGCTTCAATGGTTCAATGGTGCTTTTGTTGTCACATGCGCCAAATGTAAACGCACGGTGAAATTCCTTTCTTACAAACAGTCCAGTCGAGTATTGCCATACCCAAGCACATCCCCGATTAGCAAGTGTACAGAAATAGTCCACTGATCCCTTGTGCAAGAGGCGCCATGTTTTGGTGCCATTTTCTTTTTCTTTTTTAAAATTATTTTTATTGAAGGAAAGATACAATACGAATGACGTAATGCATTACATTCCCCTCCATTTTGTTTTTTATATATAACAACAAAAATAACCCTCACCCACCCTCCCTGGACATCCCTTTGCAGCTGATGTGTTCACAATACATCATATCACAAATACAAATGCACAATTTGACAGCAAAACCTCTACATTCTTCCAAGGCTCAGGCCCATACCTATCTACAACATGTCAGATGGTTCAGGATACACTCATTCATTATGCATCAGCCATCCTGTGAGGTAATCAGCAATTGTGTAAACAAAAATAAGTAAATAAATAAAAGTAAAACATAATTAAAGGCAGATCCCCAACTACAGTCAAGTGCCCTCAGTCAGTTGGAAGTTCTTTTAGATTCTCAAAGTATGACAGAAAAGGTTCCCATTTTGAATAAAACTTTTTCACAGACCCCCTCAGTGTAAATTTGATCTTTTCTAGTTTTAGAAAAAACATTACGTCCTCTAGCCAAGCGGCAGCAGATGGAGGAGTTGTAGATTTCCAGACCAGCAAAATTCTCCTACGGGCCAAAAGTGATATGAATGCAATGATGTCAGATTGGTTTGCATTTAAACCCAAAGTTCCATCTGTTATGCCGAATACAGCTACAAGTGGGCAAAGCCTCACTGTCACCCCAAGGACTTCACTGATGGTTTTAAAAACCACTGTCCAGTAGTCACCAAGTTTGGGGTAGGACCAGAATGTGTGAGCTAGATTGGCTGGAAAGAAGGAGCACCTGTCACAGCCAGCGTCTGTCCCCGGATATATGTCGGCAAGCCTGGCTTTGCTTAAATGAACCCTGTGTAAAACTTTGAATTGTATGAGCCTCAATCTTGCACATGATTATGAGGAATGGACTCTTTTCAGTGCTTCTGTCCAGCATTCCTCAGACAGATCCGTACCAACGTCATCCTCCCACCTAGTTTTAATTTTGTTCAGGTTTTGATCCCCTAAAGACATCAATTGAGAATATAATACAGCAGAGATCAGTCCTTTATTTGCAAAGGTAAGGGTGAGTTTATCCAACACTGTGACAGACGGGAGATCAGGAAAAGAAGGAATTTTTTTTCATGGCAAAGTGGCGGATCTGAAGATATTTAAAGAAATGATTATGTGGGAGGCCATATTTTCTGCACAGGTTATCAAAACTATCAAATGTGTTGTCAGTGTATAAATCCTTAATGCACTTAAGACCATTCAAACCCCATTGTCTAAAGGTTGAATCAAGTGTAGAGGGGGGGGGGGGGGCGGAATTAAATGGTTACTGTGTACGGGACCCAGAACTGAAGCTGATGTGAACTTATAGTGACAGCGAAATAGATTAAAAATTTTGAGGGTGGATAGTACGACAGGATTGGATGACGGCAGGGGAAGAGAAAAAGACATTCTGGCCTTCCATCACAGTGAGGAGGGGACTGGAGGAGACTCACTGTGATGGATGTTTCTTTTTGGGGGGTTTTGTGTTGGTTGGGGTTGTGTAATTTGCTTATTTTATTGCTCTTATTGTTGGACTGTGGGTGACGAAATTTCGTCCAAAAAACTTGTTTTTTGGATGACAAATAAAGATATCTTGAATCTTGAATCTTGAATCTTGAATCTTGATCTTGAATCGAGAGGATTTCAATGGCAGGGAGGAATATACTAAAGCTGGAAGAGACGAGGAGTGACAAGACTGTGACTCAAGCAGGCACCAGTCAGTATCTGGTCGGTGGAGCCAGAATAATATATTTTGGATATTAGATGCCCAATACTAATGAATAAAACTGGGAAGGCCCAGTCCATCTACTTCACGACCTCTTTGGAGAGTACACTTATTAACCCTTGGAACCTTATTGCCCCATATAAAGGAGGTTACAGATTGGTTAACTAAGTTAAAAAAATGACTTGGATAGGAAGCACTGGAACAAATAAAGAAATCTGGGAAGTACAGTCATCTTCACCAACTGTACTCTCCCAGCCATAGTAAGGGGTAGACTACGCCATCTCTCAAAGTCAGCCTTCATTTGGCTAACTTGAGGCGTATAATTAGCTTCAAACAGAGATGCAAAAGAGCGGGTAATGCGTATTTACAGCGAATGCAGCGCCGGAGACTCAGGTTCGATCCTGACTACGGGTGCTGCACTGTAAGGAGTTTGGACGTTCTCCCCGTGACCTGCGTGGGTTTTCTCCGAGATCTTCGGTTTCCTCCCACACTCCAAAGACGTACAGGTATGTAGGTTAATTGGCTGGGTAAATGTAAAAATTGTCCCTAGTGGGTGTAGGATAGTGTTAATGTACGGGGATCACTGGGCGGCACGGACTTGGAGGGCCGAAAAGGCCTGTTTCCGGCTGTATAGATATGATATGATATGATATGATATTCTTAGATATACAAAACCATCTTGAGATAAGGGAAAAGGCAGGGATACCTGGACGTATTTGGAGTGTGGGTGGGAGCCGGAGCACCCGGGGAAAAGCCACGCAGGTCATGGGGTGAACGTCCAAACTCCGTACAGACAGCACCCGTGGTCACGACCAATCCCAGATCTCTGGCGCTGTAAGGCAGTAACTATACCGCTGTGCCACCAAATATTTCTTACAAACAGTCCAGTCGAGTATTGCCATACCCAAGCACATCCCCGATTAGCAAGTGTACAGAAATAGTCCACTGATCCCTCGTGCAAGAGGCGCCATGTTTTGGTGCCATTTTCAAAGTCCCGTCCGCGCTCTAGATGTTATGAGCGTTGCCCATTCCAGGCGAGCTCCAGGCTGCTGCAAGCCTCCAGCCATCATCTTCCTAGATCCCCTCAACTTGGTCAAAAAGGCCCACTTCAAAATTTAATCACTACTCTACTCACTCCGACCTGCGCGAGATAACCACTTATGAGGTGTTTGCGCAGTAATCAACCAGAATCAGAACCAGAACTTGGATGTGTGGATTAACCAGCAAACCCACGTCCCTCTCCTCACCCAATCCATGTAACTCTATAACTGCTGGAAATTTTCCAACATGCCAACACGGCACGGTAGCGCAGCGGTAGAGTTGCTGCTTTACAGCGAATGCAGCGCCGGAGACTCAGGTTCGATCCTGACTACGGGTGCTGCACTGTAAGGAGTTTGTACGTTCTCCCCGTGACCTGTGTGGGTTTTCTCCGAGATCTTCGGTTTCCTCCCACACTACAAAGACGTACAGGTATGTAGGTTAATTGGCTGGGTAAATGTAAAAATTGTCCCTAGTGGGTGTAGGATAGTGTTAATGTACGGGGATCACTGGGCGGCACGGACTTGGAGGGCCGAAAAGGCCTGTTTCCGGCTGTATATATATGATGATGATGATCATTGTCCTGAAATGGCAAGGGGGGGGGGGGGGGATTGCTAACTCCTTGGTCCAGGAGTTTGGAGATGAGTTTGCTTGGATTTACGGTGCAGGAAGCAGAGCTATAGTCAATAAATCAGGATCTGACATAGGTGTCCTAGTTATCCAGGTGATCCAATGATAAATTTAGGGCTAGGAAGAAGGTATCTGCCATGTACCAGTTGCAACAGCAGGTTAACTTCATTGGATCAAGGTGTCTGGGAAGCTGGAGTTAATGTGCGCTATGACCAACTTCTTGAAGCACTTCATGATGGTGGATCTCAGAACCACAGGATGGTAGTCATTAAGGCACATTACCTTGCTTTTCTTTGGCACCGGGATGATAGTGGTCACCATAAAACAGTTTGGAATCTCTCAATGAAGTAGGGAGAGATTGAAGATAGACACAAAAAGGTGGAGTAACTCAGCGGGATAGGCAGCTTCTCTGGAGAGAAGGAGTGGGTGATGTTTCAGGTCGAGACCTTTCTTCAGTCTGAAGAAGGGTCTCGACCCGAAACATCACCCATTCCTTCTTCAGACGGAAGAAGGGTCTCGAGCGGAAATGTCACCCATTCCTTCTCTCCAGAGATGCTGTCCCGCTGAGTTAACCTTCGGTTTATACCAGCATAGACAATAGATAATAGACAATAGGTGCAGGAGGAGGCCATTCGGCCCTTCGAGCCAGCACCGCCATTCAATGTGATCATGACTGATCATTCTCAATCAGTACTCCGTTCCTGCCTTCTCCCCATACCCCATGACTCCGTTATCCTTAAGAGCTCTATCCAGCTCTCTCTTGAATGCATCTGCAGTTCTTTCCTACACAGGGAGAGATTGAAGATGAAGATAACGATACAAGGTAGAAAGAGGTTAAAAATAAAGTAAAAGATTAAGTAAAAATATATTATGGTAATGGGGTGCCCTGCACTTTACAGATATAGCCCGGAGAATGACACAAAGTGCTGGAGTAACTTAATGGGTCAGGCAGCATCTCTGGGGAAAAAGGATGGTGATGTTTTTAGCTTGGGACCCTTGTTCAGATTTGCCCGGAGAATGCTCTTTTTACAACATGAAGCCATTTTCTTTGGGTAGTCACCTGTTTTAGGTGTCATAGTTGTCATAGGACTTGTCATCGTCCTGGAAATTGTTACATTATGTGAATAAGAAGCTTTCAGAAAAGTAATTGCACATTTTGCAGCGGTTTCAATGAGGGCCAATTAACAGGCACATTCATTTATTGTCCTCAAAGGTACTGATCGGAATGTCCCACACCCAATGACTGGTTTCAATTGCCATAAATTACCCTTATAAATTAATTTATGAACAGGTTGTTTTGCCGTTTTGGAGATTAGTTCTTATTTTAATAAATATCATCTTTCCACATAATTCTGTGACTGCTGAATATGTCACAACAAGATAATTGAACTGTAATTGCAGAGACTGGTGCTGACTCCTTGGGAAAGGAGATTGGAGATGAGTATGGTTAGGATTATGGTGCTGAAGGCAGAGCTATAGTCAATAAATTGGAGTCTGACGCAGGGTGTTCCTGTTATCCAGATGATCCATCAGTGAGGAGTAGGGCCAGGATGGTGCTGTCTCTGTTGTGGACCTGTTGTGATGGTAGAAATTGTACATCCCAAGGACTCCCTACCTCAGTAATTTTCAGCATCTGCAATAAATACACTGCCACCTTATATTCTTACAGTTCTGACCTCAGGAAATAGCAGTTCTTTCTTACACATATATGGGAGGAATCCTCCTTCTATAGACTGTGTGCATAGCAGGAACTTGTGCGAGAAGTATCCATAAGGGCAATAAGAACCCCTTTTGAATGGTTGAGCTCTGGAAAACACAGTCCTGCTAATTTTGAGCGCTAAAGTCGCATTCATTCAATAATTAAATGTTTCTTTGCATGTTGGTTAGATTGTTTACTTCCACCGAGCAGCAGTGAACATCATATGTAGCATTTCTCACTACAGATATACTAGAAAGATGATGGATAGAATATTGGGTAATTTACTACATAGGTGGAGGCTATGTGGCCCAACATGTCAAAAAATTAGCTGTCGACCCTGATCTAATCCATGAACATGACATCCAAGACCCTCTAGGTTTTTACTCTTCAAGCGCACATTCATGAACGTTTAAACATTTTGACGAGTGTTTCTATCTCTATCACCTTTTCACCAATGAAATCATGACCCCTTTCACTAGGAGATTTTTTTCCCACTTCCCCTTCCCTCTCATCTTCTATGAATTGCTTTAAATGTCGGTCTTTTGATTTTTGACTTCACATTAAATGCAGAGTTCTTATCCATTTACTCCATTAAGGATTGTCATAATTTTATACACCTGTATTAACTCTCTCTCAGCCTCCTTTATTACACCCTACGCGTATCCAATCTTTGCTCATAGCTAAACTTTTCCACTTCCAGCAACACCTTTGTAAATCTCCTCTGCGCCATCTCCAGTGCAATCACGTCTTTCTATTGAAAGAGCAAACATAGAAACATATAAACATAGAAAATATGTGCAGGAGTAGGCCATTCGGCCCTTTGAGCCAGCACTGTCATTCAATATGATCATGGCTGGTCATCTAAAATCAGTACCCCGTTCCTGCCTTTTCCCCATATCCCCTGATTCCTTTAGCCCTAAGAGCTAAATCTAACTGAACACTAACTAACTAACTAACTAACTAACTAACTAATCAGAATTGAACACAGTATTCAAGTTGCGGACTAAATAGTTCTTCCACTCTCCCGTGGACTAAAACTTTATTCACCAACCTCTCACATGGACCTTGCTGAAATCAGTGTGGATTATATCAAATTCACAGCCCTTATTATTAGCTCCTGCAAAAATAAAACAAATCAAGTTAACCTTCAAATAAATTTACGCTGACTATTTATGATTAATTTTTATCTTTTGACATGAAGTTTTATTCTCTCCCTTAGAAATGGTTCCAATAATTTGCCCACCATTGATCCAAGGTAACCTTTCTATAACCAGGTAACCAGGATAGTTTGTCTGTTTGTTTTTATGTTATGACTGTTTTTGTAAAGCGCTTTGAGCTTTTGGTAAAGCGCTATATAAAATAAATGCTTATTATTATTATTATTATTATTATTATTATTATTATTATTATTATTATTATTATTATTATTATTATTATTATTATTATTATTATTATTATTATTATTATTATTATTATTATTATTATTATTATTATTATTATTATTATTATTATTATTATTATTATTATTATTATTATAATAATAATTTTTGTATTTACCTGGGTACTAACAGTCTCCCAATGCTTGGGACCTGTCCTTTGGCTGAATGTTTGAAACATTGTCGCCAGTCTCCACAATTTCCTCCCTTGTTTCATTTAACAGCATGGGAATTATCTTGTTTTTTGCCTTAAAAAAACAAACTGCTGGAGGAACTCAGCAGGTCAGGCACAACCCACTGAATTCCTCCAGCAGTTTGACTTTTCAATATATATTGCAGAAATTCCAGCATCTGTGTTTTTTTGCGTCTGATATTTTATTTGTGCCTGGTGTTTTACCTATGTTCAAGGATGCTAAATAACCATCATACTTTCTTTCTTAATATTTTTATCCCATCCAGCATTTTACATTTTTTCCATGGCTATATTGTCATCATCACCCGTCTTTGTGAAGAAAGCTGAAGTATTTACTGAGGTTTGCCCATATTCCAGTAGGCTCCTTACTTTCTTTCACCATCCTTTTTTTTTCTTTATGCATTCATAGAAACATGGAAATATAGAAAATGGGTGCAGGAGTAGGCCATTCGGCCCTTCGAACCAGCACCACCATTCAATATGATCATGGCTGATCATCCAGAATCAGTACCCTGTTCCAGCTTTCTCCCCATATCCCCTTGATTCCTTTAGCCCTAAGAGCTAAATCTAACTCTCTCTCGAATACATCCGGTGAATTGGCCTCCACTGTCTTCTGTGGCAGAAAATTCCACAGATTCACTTAAAATTACTTTTTTATACTTCCTCTTTGCATTCCTAATTTCCCTTTTAACGTCACTTAAATTTCAATTCATTTCAATTTATTTTCGGCTGAACCAAATTTCAGTTTCTCAGTTTCTCTCATCAGGTTACTTTTTCTTTCCTTGTCTTACCTTCAAAGCATTTTATTATCTTAGGGCTCAATATATGACAGTCACACTAACTGTCTTTGTAAGATCATATTTATGCTGAATCACTAGTTACTCTCTCTCTCTTAAATGTCTCCATTGTGCTGAGACTAAGTTATCTTCAAGTTTTTCCATCCTCTTTTGCTGAATTATGTACCAATTTGCTGAAATTGGCAATGACTCAAGTTTTTCTCCTATTTCATCTTTATCTTTTTGCATATTGGCACTAAAACCGATTTTAATCACTACCATTAGAATACTTTCCCTCCTGTACCTTCATAATTTCATAAGACACAGTAGCAGAATTGTGCCATTTGACCCATCATGTCTGCTCTGCCATCTATCTTTCTCTCTCAACCCCATTCTCCTGCCTTCTCCCCGTAACCCTCTTCCCCTGCACAATTTCATTCCCTAAAACTGTGTTAAGATCTCCCCAAATACTAGCACACTCTAACCCCTAATTGGGCTTGCTATATACTGACTAAAAAGGTAGTTTAAGGGTTCTGTGGTCGTTACATATTTTGTAGTTAAACAGTGAATATTACAGTATTAAAATCTCCTACGACTACATCTGATAGAGAATGGTGCAGATTCTGCATACGTGTCTGGTTGTTTAGTGAATGTTGCTGAGGTGCCTTCAACATTAAAATACTGAATAGTACAGCACAGTACAACACAATGGCTGGGCTGACTAGGAGGCCAAATGAAACAAATTCCATTTGATTATCTATATCCGTCTATTCACAGCCTGTCCATGCGTCTGTCTAAATACCTATTAAATGTTGCCATCGTATCTGCTTCCGCCATCTCTCTGGGAAGGACATCTCAAGCACCTACCATTCTCTGAGTAAGGACCTTGCCATATAAACCTCCTTTAGAGTTTCCCCCTCGCATCTTAAACCTTTTGTAGTTTTGTATTTGACATTTCCACACCGGGGAAGATAACTTGACAATCTACCCCGTATGTGGCTCTCATTACCGCTCTATATACTTCTGTCACATTGTCCCTCAGGAACACCAGATAAAATAATGCAAGTTTGTCCAATTTCTCCTTACAGCTAATACCCTCTAATCCAGCCAATGCCCCAGCAAAGCTCTGTAACACCCTCTCTGAAGCCTCTCCATTTTTCCTGTAAAGCGGGACCCTAAATGCACACAATATTTCAAATATGGCCTAACTAAAGTTTTATGCAGCTGCAACGTGACTTGCCTACTTTTCTACTTAACATTCCAAACAATGAACGCATGCATGCTGTACTTATTCTTAACTACCCAGGCTACTGTGTTGGCACTTTCAAGGAGTTTGGGCTGTATTGATCCCTCTATACTTTAATGCTCCTAATGGAAGCACCTAGGGTCGCAGGGAGAACACGCAAATTCCACATTGGAGATCAGGATGGAACCTGAGTCACTGAACCTGTGAGATTGCTGCACTACCTGCACTCTCACTGTGTGACAATTGCTGTTTTTATTGTTGTTTTGGTTTCCTTGACGTACAAAATTAGGCCAAAGCATGGTTCCTCTTCCATGGAGGCCATGTGGACTATAGTTGTACACTTTGCTAATCAGGGGAATTGTGCTTGGGTATGGAAATCTCTACTGGACTTCTTGTAAGAAAATAATTTCACTGTGTATCGACACATGTGACAATGAAGCACCATTGAACTGAACCGTATCTCATTTTATATTTATATTTAAAATTAGGTCAGTTTAGTTTAGAGATACAGCATGGAAACAGGCCCTTCAGCCCTCCGAGTCCGCACCGACCAGCGATCCCCACACATTAACACTATCTTACACACACCAGGGACAATTTGTACATACGCCAAGCCAATTAACCTACAAACCTGTACGTCTTAGGAGTGTGGGAGGAAACCGAAAATCTCAGGGATAACACACGCGGTCACGGGCAGAACGTACAAACTCTGTGCAGACAGCACCCGTAGTCGGGATCGAACCTGGGTCTCCGGCGCTGCAAGCGCTGTAAGGCAGCAACTCTACCTCTGCTCCACCATTATTTTAAGTTTTATTTTTTTAAAGACAATGTTGTGGTTTTGGACTTATTTATCGAGAGCATTGTGATCCACGTTATGTCAGGAGTGCAGGAGACACGTTCAAATGGAGCACAACACTTTAGGATATGCGGGTTGTACTTTGCAGAATGTGGTCTTCAGTACAGTTCAATGGTCAGTTTATTGTCACGTGTACCAATAAAGATACAGTGAGACTCGAATTACCACACAGCCATACTAAAAAAAGCAACAAGACTCACAACTACATAAAAGTTAACATGAACATCCACCACAGCGGATTCCCCACATTCCTCACTGTGATGGAAGGCAATAAAGTCTAATCTTTTCCCTCTTTATTCTCCCGCGGTCGGGGCAGTCGAACCATCCGCAGTCAGGGCGATCGAAGCTCCCGCGTTGGGGCGGTCGAAGCTCCTATGGCTTGGAGCTCCCGAAGTCGGTCCCTAACTCACGGACCGCGAGCTCCACGATGTAAAAGTCCACCGGCGTTGGGGCGGGTGGAGCTCCTGAAGTCGGTCTCCAGCAGAGGCTGCCAGCTCCTCAATGTTAGGCCACAGTGCGGACAGAGTTATGATACGGAAAAAAATCGCATCTCTGTCGAGGTAAGAGATTAAAAAAAGGTTTCCCCTAACCCCCCCCACCCACATAAACAAGGTAAAGAACACAAAAACATACATTTAACACACACTAAAAATCAAAAAAGAAGGAAGGGACGAGACAGACTGTTGACGAGGCAGCCATTGCGGGCGCCACCCGGTGGTTCAATTAAAGCCAATGTTGTGTGATTTCTTACATCTGCCTCATGGGGAGTGGTGGGGGTGGGGTGGGGTAGGGGGGGGTTGATGGACAGGACACAGTTTAACCTCACCTTAAAAACAGCGCTCGCTCAGTACTGTTCTGGTGCAGTGTATATAAACATAGCACAAAAAGTAAGGAAATTTGTGCTTGGTAGATTATTTCTTTGTTGTAACAATGCTTCTTGGCAATAAATCTTATACCGTTGGAAAGCCTGTTTATTTCCCTTTTAAATGGTGCCACATTTGTAAGGAACATGCATTTGTGGGATGAGCAGCAGAGCTGAGTATGTGGGTTGCGCCCATGAAAAATTTGCCAAATCTTCTCTGCCAATGCCAAACAGCTTATTCTGCTGTTGCTATTGACTCTTGTTTTGAGCTTCTGGTACCCCCAGGTGCTGACAAGAATGGGATGCCATCCCACAACAGTGTGTGACCAGGCTGGTGACCAGCATGAGGAGGAGGTGCCAGGCTGTTATGGCTGTGTATGGTTCTTCCACACGCTACTGTGGCTCCTGTTTATTAAATGAATAAATTGTTAAATTGCCAATATGTCTTGTTTCTTCAGACTTCAATCATCCAATCCACCAAACAACACCGAACAAGAGTCAATGGCAGAATAAGCTGTTTGGCATTGGCAGAGAAGATTTGGCAGATTTTTCATGGGCGCAACCCACATACTCAGCTCTGCTGCTCATCCCACAAATGCATGTTCCTTACAAATGTGGCACCATTTAAAAGGGAAATAAACAGGCTTTCCAACGGTATAAGATTTATTGCCAAGAAGCATTGTTACAACAAAGAAATAATCTACCAAACACAAATTTCCTTACTTTTTGTGCTATGTTTAGATGTCTCATAAAAAAACAGTGCCAAAACTAGTCTTGATCAATATTTGATCTATTCTGAATTGATTCATAAATAAATTGAATAAACTCCTCTTATATAGTGTATGGCGCTAGAGAGATAGTGGAGTGAAGAGTGCCTTCTCTTAATCTTCCCTTGTCTTGTTCTATTCTCACTCACTTCCATTCATCTTCCTTTTGGTCATAAACCTGCATTCTGTCAGATATTTCACAATGCCTTTCAGCTGTATTACCAATGCTTTCAGGCCGATAGAAACTTAATACTCCAGATAGTGACAAAGACTCAAATTCACAAGATCATCCATCATGGTCTGAGTCTATGGAAGTGCAAAAACCTGTAGTCTTAGAAAATCTGCAATAATTAAAGCAGAGGCAGGGGTGGGGGGGTTGTAGAATCCACACAGAATTAAAATAAGTAAAGAATTAAGTGGGAAAGAGGTAAGTGTGAATTCGCTACTAAATATGAACATCCAGTTTAGAAATCTATCACTGATAGTTTAGTTTATTGTCACATGTACCAAGGTACAATGAAAAGCTTTTGTCGTGTGCTTTCCAGTCAGCAGAAAGACAATACATGATTACAATCGAGTCATCCTCAGTGTACAGATACATGATAAAGGGAATAACGTGAATAACGTGAATAACATTTAGTGCAAGATAAAGCCAGTAAAGTCCGATCAAAGATAGCCCGAGGATCTCCAAAGAGGCAGCATTACCAATCTAGACAGACAGGATGCTGACGACATCGGTTTTGCTGCAGTGATTAAGCATGACCATGAAACTAGTGCAGGAGGCACAGTCCAAGATGTACGGTGGTCAGCACAAGATGACAGCTTTCCGAAAGCAAGTCTTATTGCGGTGGAGGTTGGCAAATGTGAGAAGTAGCTCACAGCTCTTTCCAGCCAAGAAATCAACTGACTGCCACACAAACTTAATCCAATGTAAAAAAACTCATTATTCTACCAGTTCAAAATGCCAGTGAGTGCTCTCACTGCTGGATGACAATTGAATATGGGCCTTCATATGTGTCTTTGTTTTTCTCCATTATTCAGGTGTTATCTTGTTGCTAATAATTTTGAATGACTCCAGAGTGGAAGATGGTGATGGGGAAACTGTCCTATGTTGAAAGACTGGAGCGACTAGGTTTGTATACACTGGAATTTAGAAGGATGAGAGGGGATCTTATCGAAACGTATAAGATTATTAAGGGGTTGGACTTGTTAGAGGCAGGGAACATGTTCCCAATGTTGGGGGAGTCCAGAACCAGGGGCCACAGTTTAAGAATAAGGGGTAGGCCATTTAGAACAGAGATGAGGAAAAACTTTTTTAGTCAGAGAGTTGTGAATCTGTGGAATTCTCTGCCTCAGAGGGCACTGGAGGCCAATTCTCTGAATACATTCAAGAGAGAGCTAGATAGAGCTCTTAAGGATAGCGGAGTCAGGGGGTATGGGGAGAAAGCAGGAACGGGGTACTGATTGAGAATGATCAGCCATGATCACATTGAATGGCTCGAATGGCCGAATGGCCTACTCCTGCACCTATTGCCTATTGTCTATTGTCTATTGTCTATAAGTAGATAAAATTGGAACATTGACTAATTTTCAGCTGCCCTTTCTGAACTGGTCCCTTGAAGGGTTCGCTGGTACAGTATGTTGGAATGTGGAAGTTTACCCTGAAGGGATTGGCTTGCAAACCTTCTCAGAGTTGGAGAATTTACAATGAACTGAATGCATGTGATGGATGAAGATTTGCAATGAACTGAATGCATGTGGCTTTACTCCAGCTCCCAGTGGACACAAGTCTACTACACAACCTTTCTCTTAAACTTGACACTAATTGGCACTTAGCAATCTCACTCCACAATGGCTACAAGCAGGAGAAATGAAAATGTCACACTGTGACAAAAGGGCATGTTTCTCTCAGGCTGAAGTTAGGCAGAATATCATTGCATGGGAAATAACTTAATATTGTACCTGACACACACTCTATCCAATTTGAGACAAGTAAAGTTAAAAATAAAAAATGCACATTAGATCAGTTGGCATTTGATGAAATGGCATTTTGGGTGGTAAATTGTTAAAATAAAATACCATTGAAAATCTTTCTATTTTGTTGAGCCCTGGAATCTGCTTTCAACTGTGTGATCAAGTATTTGCACATACAATTTACAAAAAGAAAACAAATCACTGATTGTGGATGATCAGCCATGATCACAATGAATGGCGGTGCTGGCTCAAAGGGCCAAATGGCCTCCTCCTGCACCTATTTTCTATGTTTCTATGTTTCTACTTTGTCCAAACAGAAGTGACTATGTTTTAACAAGGAACTGCCTGACCTGCTGAATTACTCTGGCATTTTGTGTCTATCTGAAGTAACCATGATGTAGGGTGCATAGAGTTGTAGAGGTGATGCGGCAGAGAATGAATAAAGGAAAGCACCAGTTTTCATCTTGCAAGATGGCGACGGTGGCAGGTGAAGGGGAAAGTTGGTCATGATGAACAGTCGATGAACTCATCTTCCATTCCCCTGGAAAGGGCCTTGATCAGTTCTGTGATCAGCTCAGAAAGCAATACATGGTGCATGGACATAGAGGAGTAGCTGCTGGAGTCGACAAAGTGCACGTTTGTGGAGGTTACTGGTCGTGGTGTTGTTGGAGGTGGCCACAGGGGGGCCGACAGCAGCTGGGTGAGCAAGTAGAACAGACACAGCCCACAGCAGCCTCACGGAGTGGCGGTGGAAGGTGCTGTTAGCATTGCATTGGGCCAGACGACCCCTGCTTCATCGATCGAGCGCCGCCAACACACTGAGAATGTGAGAATGGAAGACACTACATATCTCTATTGATCTTGCGGAAGATGCAAAATGGCAGCAGAACGTGGCAATTCTCTACATGCTGTTCCAGAAGAGGATCTATTATATTCCTCCTACGTGGTATGACTTGGCAGGATAGCGTGTAGAACAAGTGATTCACTGTATCTCTGCACACGTGACAATAACCAAACCAAATAATTAACGTTTCATCAACCACCTGAAATTCTGCAAGGTTTTCATTAGTGAATTTAATCAGGAAATTGGATAATTGCCAGAATCAGTGTCCAATTATTAAATTTGGAGGAATGCCATTGCATGCATCTGAGTGTACCTTATTTCAGTCAAGCCGACCAGAAATAACCTGTGCAGGTCACAGACAAACATAGGTAAGTTGGGGCATCAGTAATGACTAAAGTAATAAAAACAGCCAGTATCACATGACTTAATGGTGCGCCATTCATTTTGATCACAGTCTCATCCACACCCCCTTTGGCAGATGAATACAATTTGGATCCTAATGCAGAATTTGAGAGCAACATTTTAGCAGTCTGAAGCCACAGGCAACTGTCAGATCTAGTGACATGCAGGGTATTAAAGGAGTATCCCTGCACACAGGCAATAAATATGACAAAGTGTGTATTGTTCAATTAACAGAGTAACGGTGACTTATTCATTATGAAAGATCGCTTCTTTTCCTTTGCAGCAGCTCAATAAATCTGACAAAGGCACTATTTGTTGGCACTTGAAGATGTGATGTCTGTGTGTTTCTTCACTGAGGTAAACTGATGCAAATTTTCATTGAACAGTTAAAATTCTGTAAAGGCAATTCACAGCACCAAAGGGATATGAAGGGCTGTTGTTTGAAATTACATTATTGGAAACAGATATTTTTTTGCCAGGAATAACATGTACAGCACTCTGTGCACAACAGGATTCAAATCAAAATATAACAAATAAATAATAATCCAACTTATTTCTTGCAGCAAGGGTACAATCCTAAATTGATTCAATGTTTTGTGATCCATGACATCAGTTTCTGATGTTAAAACACAGCATAACCCATTTGGTGAAGATAATCGTATGTATTTCCTTGGTTTATACAACAACATTGCTATTAGCCTGACTTTTATAGCGTGGAACCTTAATATTTTTACGTGTAAAAGTACATTGCCAATATCATATAAGTAAAAGTTATAACCTCAAAGATTGCTGATTGGCATTGGTTATAAAACATAATCCTTTGAATATTACTGAGAATGTTGCTGAGGTTGTGGGAGATAATGGGTGGCACTGTGGTGTAGCTGGCAGAGCTGCTGGCTCACAACGCCAGAGACCAGGGTTAAATCCTGACTTTGGGTGCTGTCGGTATGGAGTTTGCATGTTTTCTCTATGGCCACTTGGGTTTCCCCGGCTACTCCGGTTTGCTCCTACATCCCAAAGATGTGAGGGTTAATAGGTTAATTAACCTCTGTTTATTGCCCTTAATGAGTACGGAGTGAATGAGAACGTGGGATAGCATGAAATGAGTGCGAACGGGTGATCAATGGTTGGCGAGGACTTGTTGGGCTGAAGGGCCTGTTTCCATGCTGTGTCTCAAAACTAAACTAAAATAAAATCTAACAGTGAGCTAAGGATATTGGCACAGGAATTGAATCACATCTGAATTGCAGCAATATCCCAGTGCAGTGAATGTGTAATGAGCCATAGCAATTTGGTTCATCGTTCTGTTCATGAGCTACGACTGTCGACACAGAAGCAACTCGCCAGTCATGTAGAGGAGGATTGGCCAGCTTGAACATTGACCTAGGATCTTAGTCCATGGTGATCATGGTGGGAGAGAGGTTCATGGAAAAAAAATCAGGAGGGGATGTAATGTGTAGGAAGGAACTGCAGATGCTGGTTTAAACCTAAGATAGAGACAAAAAGCTGGAGTAACTCAGCGGGTCAGACTGGGGGGGGGAGACTGGGGGGGGGGGAGACTGGGGGGGGAGACTGGGGGGGGGGGAGACTGGGGGGGAGACTGGGGGGGAGACTGGGGGGGAGACTGGGTGGGAGACTGGGTGGGAGACTGGGTGGGATAGTGGAACAAATTGGTGCACATCCAGAAGCGGGTGTTGTATAATTCAATGTTCATACTGCTGGGTTGTAAGCTACCTAAGCGGAATATGAGGCACTTTTGCTCCTGTTTACGTGTGATCTCTCTCTGGCCAAGGAGCTCAGGACAGAAATGCTGGTATGGGAATTCAAAGGGAAGTTAAAATGGTTAGCAACCAGGAGATTCAACTAACATTGAAGGACCAATGCAAGGGCTTTCCACGGCTGGTCTCGCCGATGTAAAGAAGGTGATATCAGGAACACTAAATGTAGTAGGTGAGGTTAGACAGAGATGAAAGAGATTAAATATACTTTAGCCAAATTTAATGATGATCCAAAGATGTCAGAAAGCAAAGGTAGACACAATATGCTGGAGTAACTCAGCGGGACAGGCAGCATCTCTGGAGAGACATTTCAAGCAAGTTGTGAGGAGGATGCAAAATGTTTGCAGAGGGATATGGATAAGCTTAACAAATGGGCAAATGTTGTAGATAGTGTCGATTATGAGTTTTTATTTCCAGTTTGCAATGAAATATTGAAAAGCACAATATTGTTTAAAAGGAAAGAGTATTCAGTGCACTGGTGCACAAAGTAATCTGGGTATGCTCAGACACGAAACAGAAAATGTTAGCATGAGGACAAACCACGCTGCTCAGTTCTGGACACTACCTTATATAAGAGAGTTTTTAGAGGAGAAATACAAGGATAGTACATGGACTGAGAATTTCATTTTTAAGGGAAAATTTATTGGTGGGGGTACTGTTCTATGAACTAAGATATACAAACTAATGAGAGGATCGGATGGGATAAACCGGAAATAATCTATTAGTAGAATAGAAAATAACGTAAAGGTTAGATTTAAGGTAATTGATGAAATTAAGAAGGGTGAAGTGATAATTTTTTTAATCTGAGGAACATGGTCGTTCAAAACTCATTGCCTGAAAGGATGGTGGAGGTAAAAATTATCAATAGTTTTAACAAGAACCTGGAAGAAAGCATGACACGTGCCATTGCGTGGGTTTTCTCCGAGATCTTCGGTTTCCTCCCACACTCCAAAGACGTACAGGTATGTAGGTTAATTGGCTGGGTAAATGTAAAAAATTGTCCCTAGTGGGTGTAGGATAGTGTTAATGTACGGGGATCGCTGGGCGGCACGGACTTGGTGGGCCAAAAAGGCCTGTTTCCGGCTGTATGTATATGATGATGATGATGATGCCATAACCAACAAGCCAATGTAGAGAAGCAGGAAATAAGAAGCAGAATTAATATGAACATCTCCTTTTCAGCTGTGATGAATATGATGATGTCAAGGGTCTCAGTTTGTGCTGCATATTTCAATGCTTTTAGAACAATATGATTGCAGTGTTGTGTATGATTGCAGTGCGAGAGCAAGGATTTATGCACAAGTGCTATGTGATCATGGCTAATGGAGATGGTTGAAGAATGAATGTTGGCCTAAATCTGAAGGTAGCTTCTTGCTCTTCTTCAAAATAATATCATGGGATTTTTATGTCAATCTGAGTTGAGTTGAGTTGAGTTGAGTTGAGTTGAGTTGAGTTGAGTTGAGTTGAGTTTAGTGAAGACGGACTCATTTTATTTTATCTTTTGTGATCATGTCATGTCCCATTTAAAAATAGCTATTCCCACACAGCATATACACATTGCTCTTTTGAAATGTTATCATGCATTTTTGTGTTAATCTTTGGACTGAGTTATGCCTGACTGTATTATCATCCCTTTAGAAGTAAAATGCACATAATCTATGGTTCCTAATTCACAAGTTCACAGTACACGTTGGTTTCCTTGGTGAAAATAATTACTAAAATGATTAATTATTTCTGAAGTTGATCATCAGGTTGATCCACTGTTCTTCCTAGGATTTAGCAATGGGAGTTTAATATTGAAAGTGTCACTGTGCATGAGCACTAATCCAATTGGAACAGCAATGATATTCCATTCCACCACATGGTAAGTGAACAGGGAAATGGAAAGGGAATTTTCACTGTAAATCGTGCAAAACATTTTGAGTTAACTTCATATGTAGTGTACCTCAAGTACACATAAGATAGCATTATATTAATGCAGACTGCAGCACTGTGGATCACTAAAGTTTCAGGAGTATCAGATTACATTAGCCTGAACACTGGGAATAGGAGCAACCTCAAATAGTATCAGATTACAGGTATTATCTTTACATTATATATCTAAGTTATTTTTGGGCAGGTTTTATATTCTAGGTAAAATATACTCTTACATATGTGTTATTTAGTTGTTTTTATTTAAAAATAGTGAAATACAGATTATAATGACAAGACATGATCACAAAAGATAAAATAAAAAGCCTCCTTGGTACAAGAAAAATAGGTTTTATCCAAATTATCACAGCATGCATTCAAACACAGGAAAGTTTAAGAAGCATGCTGCAAAAGCAGCCAGTGTGAGGAAATAAAAGAAAATAGCCAGCCAAAGTCAAATATCAATACATTAAACTAATTCTAGTGAAATAATTATGTAAACATCCAACTTTCATTTTAAATGTGGTATTCTGTACAAAAGAATGAAACAAATTTTAAACAGTTTTTAATATGCTCAGTGACTTTCTATTGTTTAATATACTAATTTCAAAAACATATTTAAATATACTCATATTTTATATATTTATATATTTAAATATACTCATATTTTTTTATATATACTCATATCTCATATTATTTCTGAAACTCAATTCTCTTCTATTTTCATTTGGAATATAGTTTCCAAGCAATTCACATTATTTGTATTTGTCCTTTGCTATGTTAGGACTTCCTTCACTAAGTGGAACTGGGACATAATCCAAATAAAGACCCCTGTCCAAAAATAAGATTAGGATTTTTCAACATTTTCAACTTTTATAAGTCAACAGTAAACTTCCAAATAATAGCTTAGAATCAGACGCAGACTTTAGAATAGTGAACATTCAGAAATTGCTTAAATTAACTTTAGTTCCTTGGATTGCAAAGCAGCAACAAAAAGGAAGTCCTCGATGTGCTTGGGTGAAGCTAACAGCTTTTCTTCCTGATATAACCAACTGTTACAAAGCCAGGTAGGAGATACTTAGATCAATTACGCTATGCCCAAATGCCTCTCATTAAGCTACAAGGAATTACAGGGAAAGAGTCAGTCCATTTTACTGACTTTCAAGCTGATTTTAAACTTTTACCTTTAGCTTCAAATGAGAGAAAAATCAACAAAGGCTATTTAGTCTGAAGAAGGGTCCTGACACAAAATGTCACCTAACCATGTTCTCCAGAGATGCTGGCTGACCTGCTGAGTTACTCCAGCATTTTGTGTCTATCATTGTGTGTTTAGTTCAAAATCTAGCCTAAACCCAAAAGGAAGTCAGTAAAAATGTATTACTGATTTGAAGAGGATAACAGAAGATCAAGTTAACCTTACTCTACATCAAGCATTACCCTTATGATTCTGCGCAATGTCCTCTTTCCAACCCTTGATGTCTCAGCCATATCTCAGTATCTGTGATGGACCAGGCACTGTCCACCACTTTTTGTCCATCGTCCTTCATTCCTGAGCATTCAAGTTGCCGAACCAGGCTGTGGTGTACCAGTCAATATGCCTCTTGTTCAAAAGTGGATTCATCGACATACCGAATATCCTCAATCTTCCAAGGAAGTAGAGGTGTTCATCGGCTTTCTTTATGATTGTATCAACGTGCAGGGCCTACGACAGATCTCCAAATATATGCAACCCCAGGAACTTGAAGTTGTTGACTCTTTTGATAGCAGGTTTGGAGGGGATGATTGCTTTGAACTGTAGTCGATGAGTTACAACATATCATGTGTGTTCTTATTATTCAAGTAATCCAGTGCAGAGTGGACAGCCAGCAAGATCACATCCCCTGTTGATCTATTGAGGTGGTCGACAAATTGTAGTGGGTCCAGGTTCTTGCTCAGATAGGAACTGCTATGCGCCGTAACCAACCTCTCATCACCATGGATGTTAGTGCCACTGGTCAGTAGTTAATGAAGCATGTCACTTTACTCTTCTTGGGCACCAGTATTATTGATGCCCTTTTAAAGCATGTAGCATGCCATTGCTGTCAGTATTGGTTTATGGAATTTTTAGTGAGCTAAACAATTATTTACTTTCAATTGAAAGAAAGGATGGAAGGCTATATGAACTGTGTAAAATACATATCTTACTTTTTGAAATGCAGAATTCAAGAAAAAATGTTGGTAAAGCTTTTTGGCTACAGTAAACCAAAGACAGACCCACCTCGATAAAATAGTGGGCCAAAAGGCTAACATTTTATGCAAGCAATTAAAAAGTTTTGCTCATTTAATACCTTAATTGGAACAAGCTTCTCCTTATTAATGCCTTGCTGAGCAAGTCTTATCCAAATGTTGATCATGGGAAGCTTAACTATTCTGAAAAGCAATTATAAAATATTGATTGTAAACAGGTTTTGGAATGATAACAATCTTAGCTTATTTGCATCAATTTTCTTTTCAGAATTTATCAGTTTTCAAGCTATCCAGATTTCAGCTGCATTGTTTCAGGTCAAAGACTTATTTCTTCAGTGTCTTTGCTGCTCCAGAACTGCTACTTTTTTCTTTCTCTCGGCGAATGATTTTTGCCTGAGCCATCTATTGATTTCCTGGGAAGGTATGCTGGAGCCTGGGTGTATAGAATATCTCCACCCTTGTATTTAAAATGATTCAACACATCACAAATCTCTGCCTGTGGTCATATGTGAAGATCAGACAAGCGCCTCATGAAACTGATGTCTTTTAAGCAAGAGGCAGTTCCAGCTGCCAGGGTGATGTATAGATGTGGCAGCGGCAAGATGAGCGATTAATTATGTCTGCCTAAAACCACTGCCATGGGAACAGTTCTGTAAGCAGTGATGGAAAGCAAGAATGGAGCACATTATTCTTTCATTGTTGTCAGGTCAAATGCAACAGTGTAAAAGAAAAGATGCAAACTAGGGCTTCAAGGCATGACAACGAGTAGGTTTAAAGCGCTTGGAGTCTTAAAATTCATAATCAATTAGTCTCTCTTGTAATTCTTAGTAACAGATCCCCACATTGGGTTGACAGGAAGAGCAATAAGTTTTCTTTATTTATAATTATGCAGCTACTGAGAATGATATATCGTTAGCTGCCTTGTTTTAAAGAGGAACGCTCCTGTATTGAAACTCTCACATGTAAAGGGCAAGGTCTGATCATTTACATTAATTTGATCAACTCTTGCAAATATTATTCAGGGTAAAATATCAAAAGTGAACTCACGTATCTGTAATCTTGCACAAAATCGTATCGAGGGAACAAATAAAAATTTGGACTGATTTGCACCGTATATTTCTGCCCCCGTCTGTGTACTGTGGGGCAAGGAACCCAGGGTGAATTGCATAATTTATGTTTGGTTTGTATTTTTCATTTGATTCAATGCACCCAAGGCTGGGCACACATCATCAGTCTGTAGCTTCTTATTGCTTTAGTTTTAGTAACGTAGAGCTTTCCTCTTGTGTTTCTGGTATCTACGTTCTCAACCCCACAGACAATGCTGCAGGGTTGAAGCGAGTGGGTGTTGCCTCTGTCCTTAGTGATTGACCGCAGATTAATGTCAATGATTTATTCTCAGTTGCCCGAAGGTCCGATATTGGAATGTACCTCCAGTTTCTCTCTTCAACATATTTTTGTGTGGAATTTGTACATTTGAATTTCAATTCCTAAGTATTTATTGAATGTCCAACTTCATTCTTCATTCTTGGATGCAGATATGTTTTTGAATATTTATTAAATACAATCGTCCCGGAAACTACTAATACTTGGGGAATTAGACTAGTTTACATGGCATTTGCAGGGGTTCTGCACCAATTATTTTCACCTTCTCAAGAAGCTAAGCCAACATCTACTGAGGTCTGGAAGATCCAGCGGGGATCTGCTTCTAAAAATAAGGTAAAGTAGTAGTATTAGTAGGGAGAGAAGCAGAACATTCCCGGAATGGCGGGACTGTCGTATGATGAAAGGCTGGAGCAATTAGGCTTGTATACACTGGAATTTAGAAGGATGAGGGGAGATCTTATTGAAACATATAAGATAATTAGGGGATTGGACACATTAGAGGCAGGAAACATGTTCCCAATGTTGGGGGAGTCCAGAACAAGGGGCCACAGTTTAAGAATAAGGGGTAGGCCATTTAGAACGGAGATGAGGAAGAACTTTTTCTGTCAGAGAGTGGTGAAGGTGTGGAATTCTCTGCCTCAGAAGGCAGTGGAGGCCAGTTCGTTGGATGCTTTCAAGAGAGAGCTGGATAGAGCTCTTAAGGATAGCGGAGTGAGGGGGTATGGGGAGAAGGCAGCAACGGGGTACTGATTGAGAGTGATCAGCCATGATCGCATTGAATGGCGGTGCTGGCTCGAAGGGCTGAATGGCCTACTCCTGCACCTATTGTCTATTGTCTATTGTCTATAACATTGCCCATAGTGTGCAGAATAGTACAGATGATCGTTGGTCAGCATGGTCTTGGTGGGCCAAAGAGCCTGTTACCATATTGTATCTCTAAGCTAAACTAATCTGCAGCAGACTTTTATTATTCCTTCCTTCCCACCTCAACAACTTCCATATTTTTTCTCTCCACGTGGCAATACGTTTCAGCTTCAATTTGTTTCTTTATTTTCTCCTTTCTGTCTCCAACTGCAGATTTTTAAAGTAATTGTTCTTGAGGGTGAACACCACAAAAAAACATATTCTTCAACTTAAACAAATGCAATTATAATGTATGAAGGTGCGATTGTCTAAGTTAAACTGGGAAAATATGATAAGAGACAAGTCAGTAGATAACCAATGACAACATTTGGTCCATATCACTCTGCAGAAATCTATCACAATTAGAAATAGGGATTCCATGTGAAAGAAGCACAAATGTTAATTAATAGAGGAGGTAACAAATAATAATAAAGCGAAGAGTAGGGCATACAAAGCAGCAATGGCCGATGGTGGGCAAGAAGAACAAGAGGTTTTAAGATCCAACAAGAAAAGACTAAAAACTCATAATAAGGGGAAATGGATTTTGAGTGAATACTTGTGTGTGATATTAAAACTAACAGTAAGCGTTTCTATGGATATCTAAACAGGAAGCAGTTCATAAGTTCATTAGTTATAGGAGCAGAATTAGGCCATTTGGCCCATCAAGTCTACTTTGTCATTCAATCATGGCTGATCTATCTTTCCCTCTCAATCCCATTCTCCTGCCTTCTCCCCATAACCTCTGACACCCAGGCTAATCACGAATCTATCAATCCCCGCCTTAAAAATATCCATTGACAGTCTCCACAGCCTTCTGTGGCAGTGAATTCCATAGATTCACCACCCTGGGTGGCTAAGCTGAGTGGGAGACCTCCAGAGAATGAGGCTGATTTATTAATCATAAGTAACAAAGAAATGGCCGATTAATATCAATTATTTTTTAATTAAATCATTCTTCACCATGTAGGACACTGAAAATGTCCCTAACTGAATAGATTGCTAACTTCAAATAAGAGGGAGGAATTTGTAACGATCCCAATCACAAGGGAAAAAACATTAGAGGGAGATGCACGGGGTTAAAGGTGGATGAATTGCCAGGACCAATAGTCTGCAGCCAAGGTTTCCTAAATAAAGTGACTGCAGAGACAGTTGACTCATGTTTTTCAGAACTTGCTAAATTCTGGGAGAACACCAGAAGATTGGAAAACAACCGATGTTTCTCCCATGTTCAAAAAGAGAAAACGTAAAGGTGGGGAGGCATGGGCCAATGAATTTAAAATCTATTGGTGGGCAGATGCTCAAGTCAATTAATCAAAGAGCCATTAATTAATGAGTTATTTAGGAAAGTTGAATAGAATTTGGTCAGAATCTCTTACTATGTGGTTTAAGGTTAGATTCATAGTCATAGAGTCATACTGTGTGGAAACAAGCTCTTCGGCCCCACTTGCCCACACTGTCCAACATGTCCCATCTATTCTACTCCCAGCTGCCTGCGATTGGCCCATATCCCTCTAAACCTATCCATTTGAGCTTCAGAATACTGGAAGAACGGAGCAGGTTAGGCAGCATCTATGGAGGCAAAAGGTATAAGTCGACATTTCAGGTCAAGATTCTGTCTCGGGACAGTCTGAATGCAGGAACTCGACCCAAAACATTGCCATACATCTTTTTTCCTCCACAGATGCTGCTTGACTCAGTACTTCTTCCAGTGTTTTTGCAATTCTAGATTCCAGCATCCCTTTTGTTTATCATTCCTCAATGATTTTCCAAACTCCATTGTCCTTTCTTGTTACCAGCTGAACCTAGGAATATGTTCTTTCTTTTTATTAGCCGCATACACTGCAGTCACACACATCATGCATTAAGCAATAACCTTCCTCATTGCTAGAGTGTGCTCCAGGCAACATCAATGTGTGCATCATCAAAAAGACTTCAAATCTGCCCCTGATAGCAGCATGCCATTACGAAGCAAGGATGGTAGTATATTCTATGTTAATTTGTTGGCCTGCCATTCGTATGCCGACAGTATAAGAACAGAGCAGAAGAAATATGTGCAGGCATGGTCTTTCTGGACCCTTAAGCCCTCACTCCCATTTATTAAGATCATGAATGATGCTTTACCTGATGTGTATTTGCTTGCCTTGTCTCCAGAGCCCTGTTTGACCAAAATCTATTAATATCAGCCTTGAATAGGCCCCATAGCAGAAGCGTCCACGTCGTGGGGCTGGAAACTGGAAGTGTCCTGTGCTAATTCTGCTTCCACCACCATCTACTGTACGTGATGGCTCCCACTGATTGTCGCTGGAAGCTTGCGTCCTTTTCAGGGTGGACGAAGACAGTGATGTAACATTTGAAACATAGATGATGGACACGAAAGAGGAAGAAGCCTTGAATATACTCACTGATAAAATATTGCCGTCCAATGATGTTGGAACCCTATTTCTTTGCAAATCTGCAATTGTGGCGGTGCTGCCCTAGCAGCTGCGGTCCGTTTGTCTTTTCCTTCTTGTCTTGATTTTAATGTCAGAGGTATGTTATAGTTTGCTTTTAGTTGTGTATTATGTGGGGGGTGGGGGGCAGGGTGGGGGATTAAAAAAAAAAATCTCCTTCTTCAACGGAGATGCAACCTTTTTTCCGGGACGCATCTCGTTCATGCTGTGGCATAGCAGCAGGGAGCTGGCGGCCTCCAGACTTACTTACCTTCGAGGAGCTGGCTGACTTCAGAGGCTTCGGCCCTGGGCCCTGTGGACTGTGGCGTCGGGAGCTCGCGGGTCTCTGGTTGGTGACCGAGTTTTGGCGGCTCTAACGGCAGCGTCCACCCAGAATCGTGGGCCTTGGGTCGGCCCGTTCACGGAACTTTTCGTCGTTCGGCGCGGCTTGGAATCAGCCGCGGGATCTTCCATCGCCCGGCGGGGACTTCAGGGTTGGGTGCCTCGATGCACCGTTCACAGGACTTTTCGTCGTCCGGCGCGGTTTGCAATCAGCCGCAGGATCTTCCATCGCCCGGCGGGGGCTTCAGGGCCGGGAGCCTCGATCGCCTTGACTGCTCGGCTGCAGGTGAAGAAGCAAGAAGGAGATAAGACTTTCTTTTTGACCCTCCATTACAGTGTGGAGGTGCCTGGAGGAGAGTCACTGTGATGAATGTTTGCATTGAATTATGTAGTTGTGTGTTTTTGTTGCTTTTTCTGGTGTTGTGACTGCATGGTAACTAAATTTCGTTCAAACTTGTTTTGAATGACAAATAAAGATATTCAATTCAATTCAATTCAATTACTTGGAATGCTGCATTAAAATCAAGGGAAGTGGTATAAGAAACACTGAAGAGTTTAAATCCACATCACGGTTACCAAATTATAATTATTTTATTCTTCTCTCCTTCAATGAGCAAATAATGGAACTCTAATATTTACATAATCAGCAAAATGCCTTAAAATATGATATGTATTTTCTCAGGTAACTGAAGCTCCAAACTTTCAGTTGAAGGGACAATAAGATGATGGAATAGAATACAAATGAAAGTAATTGATTCAGGACCAAATGAGAACTGAACTGATAAGAATTGAGAATTGAGATTGAAGATAAACGAGGTATTGATCAAGTACTGTTACAGCTTTGCTTGTAAAGTCAATTGATCTGCATTTAAAAATGTTGAAATAAAATAAAACTGAGAAACATGAATGAATTCTCCAATTAAGTCCTTCAAGCAAACTGCTTTTTTTTCTTTTTGATATAAACTGTACCCAACAATGTACATTAAAGATTTAGATGAGGGCTTTAAAAGTAATACTTCCAAGTTTACAGACAACACACAGTGTAAGTTGTGAGGAGAATGTATGCAGGATCCAGTGATTTGGACATTTCGAGTGAGTGGGCAAATGCCTGGTAGATGCACGTTAGAATGTGGTAATCAATTTTAGCGACAGATTATTATCTAAATATGGATAGATAAGGAAAGTGGGAGGTGAAATACCTGGATTTCCTTGTGTGCTCAGGTGCAACAAGTGGTCAAGTAGGCTAATGGCCTGTTGACCTTCATAGCAAATAGCAGAGTTATGTAACAATTATTGTATAAGGCCTCAATGGGATCACACCTTGAATATTGGGTGTACTTTTGGTATTCAATCTGAGGAAATATTTCCTTGGTATGGGGGAGTGCAGATAAGATTCACCAGCCTGACAGTGTGGCTGGCAAGATGGCAAGAGAGATTGGGACAATTGGGTCAAGTTGAATTTATTTTTGTATGCACAATTACTGTGAGGTACAAGTACGCTTTATGATAAGAATGATCCTGGCCCGAAACGTCACCTATCCATGTTCTACAGAGTTGCTGCACTTTGTGTCTTTTTTCCAGGAAAAGTACAATGTAAATCTTGCCTGCAGCATCATCACAGGCAAAAATATCAATTATTAAAAACAATTCCACTGTAGTGCCAGCGGCGGTGGTTTGCTGAAGTAGAATTAGGGTTGTGCGGGTTCTAGGAAAGCAATTGTTCCTGATGGTTCTAGGAAAGCAATTGTTCCTGAACCCAATGGTGTGCCATTTCAGGCTTCTGTACCTCTTGCACGATGGTAGCAGTGAGAAAAGAGCATGGTCTACGTGGTGGGTCCTCCGTGATAGATGTCACCTTCATGAGGCAGCACTTTATGTAGAGTTGACCAGGGATTTCAACTTGGCCAACCTCAAGAGCATTTTGCCAAAGTACCGCCACATGTCTGCTTCCCACCAGGGGCCCAAACATCCTGGACCATTGATGCACAACCATCAAAGACACCTATCAATCCATCTTATCTACTTATCACTGCTTTTACGTAGAAACTGAAGCCAGCCTTAAAAATGGAAACTCAGCTTTCCTGAGAGCGAACCCATGGAAGATGACCTGCCTGGATGGTGTACCGAGCCATGAAGACCCTGAGTGGACCAGCTGACGGAATTATTCGCAGATGTATTTAACCTCTCCAGACTGCACTCTGAGGTTCCCACCTATTTTAAGAAGATCACTGTTATCCTGCTGAGAAACAAGGTAGCATGTCTTATTGACTAGCATGAAGTGCTATTAATCCACCGTCATGAAGTGCTACTAGAGCTGCTCATATTGCTGATCAACTCGAACCTCCTGCAGAGCATTGATCCACTGTCTCCCCAAGGCTATAACAGGTCCGCAGCAGATGCCAAAGCTGGAGTAACTCAGCGTGTCAGAGAGCATCTCTGGAGAAAAGGAATAGGTGACATTTTGGGTCAAGACCCTTCTTCAGACACAAAGCGTCATCTATTCCTTTTCTCCAGACGTGCTCTCTCTGGGGCCCCGTGTTTCCTTGGAACATGTATATGGATAATAAGGCACCTACACTAGACTCCTATTTATCGACTGTAGCTCTGCCTTGAACACAACATTTCCAACCAAATTCATCTCCACACTCTGAGACCAAGGACTAATCACCTCACCCACCTACAAATGGATCCTCAACTTCCTGACTTGCACACTGCAGTTCATAAGGCAGGCGACAAAACATCCTCCACTATAAACCCCAACATCAGTGCACCACAAGGCTGTGTTCTCAGCCCTTCACTACACTGCCCGTGGACTCCTAACTGTGCAGCCAAATTGTGGTCCATTTATAACTTTGCAGTTGTCACCAGTATGGTGGGCCAGAACTTGAACAATGCCGAGACGGAGCCCAGGGAGGCGATAGAGAATGTAATAGCACGGTGTAAAGACAACAACCTTACCCTCAATGTCAGCAAAATGAAGGAGCTGGTCATCGACTTCAGGAACCAGAATGGAGTACACACCCTTGTCTGTATTAATGTTGCTGAGGTTTAAAGGGTTGAGTACTTCAAGTTCCTGGGTGTAAACATCACCAATATTTTTTTCCTGGTACAAGCACATTGATGCGACAATCAAGAAAATGTAGCAATGTCTATTTCCTCAGAAGGCTGAGGAAATTCAATATGTTCCCAGTGACTCTCACCAACTTGTACAACTCAGAGAGTTGTAAATCTGTGGAATTCACTGCCTTAGAAGGCAGTGGAGGCCAAGTCTCTGAATGCATTCAAGAGAGAGCTAGATAGAGCTCTTAAGGATAGCAGAGTCAGGGGGGTATGGGGAGAAGGCAGGAACGGGGTACTGATTGAGAATGATCAGCCATGATCACATTGAATGGTAGTGCTGACTCGAAGGGCCGAATGGCCTACTCCTGCACCTATTGTGTATTGTACAGATGCAGCATAGGAAGATGCACACAATTTACAGCAGCCAATTAACCTACAAACCTACAGATACATGTTTTATTAAATATGCATGCATGCACGCATAAAAAATAGTTGCAATCTAAATAGATGGAAACAAATTTAAGTTTTTCCTTGTGAGCTTCCTTGTTGTTTAAGAAGAGATAGGATTTCAGTTTCATTTAATACCATGAATGACTAAAGGCCCTGTCCCACTTAGGCAATCTTTTTGGCGACTGCCGGCGACTGTCAAAGTCGTAACAGATCGCCGAACTTTTCTTTTACCCGACGACAATGACCACGACAATGCCGAGTCAAGTCGAGATTACAGCGTCTTCTGAAACATCGCAAAAAGTCCCACGCTGTCAATGCTTCTCGGGCGTCCTGGTTTTCGCTGAAATGACTGACAAGTCGGTAAGTACTTGAGAGTTTTGAACTATAACATCTTGTATGGGTTACTTAAAAAACAAGCTTCACTGTAACAAGGAATAAACTGGATTTACTTCCAGTTTACTAATAGCAGTATTTTTTTAAAAAAATTAAAAAGTGGTTCAGTGGAGTTTTGTGAAAAGTGTGCGGGCATTCTTTGAAAATGTAAGGGAGATGCATATCTGGTTTCTGGGTTGAATATCTGGGTTTGGAGCCCACTTTAAATGTAATGGCTGATGGCCAAAAACATTGTGAAAATTCCCACACTTACCTGACCGTCAAACTGTCGCCTTCAATCTACCTGTCAAATGTCCTGACGGTAAATAAATTGGTTAAACACAAGCATTTTATGGTATTTTGAAATTACTTTACTTATTTTAATATTATGTGCTTCTAAATGTATCTTAAGAGAACCTATCAAACCTGGGGACAGCATGCGACAGCGACCGCAATAAGCTACGATGCCAGCTGTCGCCGAGAGATTTCGAACCGTTTGATTTCTCGGCGACGCGCCGAGATCCACTACAATCCACTACGATCTTTGGAAGACTCCTCACGATCATGCCCGCGACACCCCGGCAAACGTTCGGTGACAGCCTAGTCGCTGGCAGTCACCTTAAAATCGCCTAAGTGGGACAGGCCCTTTAGGCTTTTCTTGTGAGATCATTTTACATCAATGATGTAAGTCTTATCATAATCCCTGAAGAATGCAGAAGATACCAAATTTAAGACGGCGACATAATGCCTCCTAAAGGAGACCTGTCGTATAGCTTTGGAAGCTTGTGCAATGAGAAGCATGCTTGTAGAAATACGATCAGATAAAACCCGATTGTCATCTTGTTAATTGAATAAGCTCGGGAAAATTATAATTAAGATGGGTGTGGTCTGTTACCAAAGAATCCATGAACAGACTTATATTATTCCTACTGGATTTCAATTAAGTAGCAATGTATGCGATCAAAAAAAATCACAGACTAATTATCAAACGCTGGATTTATCGTTGGTTAAATTTGCCTTGCTTTAAAATGGGGGCATGCTCATTTCTCTTCAAGATTAATAACGAGTTAAAGAATTAACTTCTCTGAAAATGTTCACTTCTGACTTGTGCCTTTTAGTGATATCACACAATGGATACTAATTTTGTAGAAGGGATTTGTTCATTTACTCTTGAAGGCCCAATGTTATTTGACCAAAACTTCAGATTGTGAGAGATGGGGTGGGAGATGGAATTAGCATTTGTGATTTGTACCATGAGATATTGTCTCCATTCCTTGATTATAGGTACATCTTGAAATTCAGATTTAGGATGTTAAGAAAACTCTAAGTTCAATGGGCTTCATTTATTTTAAAAGAATATACAGGGTCAATTGTTCCTCACCGACTGTTTGAGTGTTTCTTCCACTCGTAATCGTTGTTTCTCATGCTAGAGTTTTTTCCTTGGGTAGGGGAGGAAGAACTGCAGGGTTTAGGCGAAGGGGAAAGATTTATTAGGAACCATCACATGGTGGATGGTGGATATGTGAAATTAACTGCCAAAGGAACTAATTGAGGCAAGTACAATAACTACATTTAGAAGTAGATGGATCGGAAAGGTTTTGAGAGATATGGGTCAAACACAGCAAATGAGACTAGCTTAGATGGAGCATCTTGGTCGGCATTGACGATTTGGGCTCAAAGGGCCTGTTTCCTGGTTTCCTACTCATGTATGACCTATGATTCTACAGCCAAACAAAAAGAACCTGGAAACAAACAAAAGTTAATTGTACAAATGATATTTACCAGTATTAAATTTAACTTCGCTCTGAAAATAAATTAAAATTGACAAGATAAATATCTTTCTTCTCTGTTGGAAAAACAGGAAATTAATGGTGTCTTTTTGTACAGGAAACTCAAGAAAACTTCAAGCTACACCTAATTATAGATATGTTAGTCTCACAGAAAATCAGGATAAAGTGATACTCTCAGGTTAATGAGAAATAAACACTAATTTGATATAAAGCTGTTACTGCTACTTATTGTTTTCAAATTTTATTAATGATCTGTTTATAAGTTCAACAAATCAACCAAATAATATTAGTAATGCTTAGGTAGATTAATGGTCTGGTCAGTGAAATTTGCTGGTGCACTTTAGAAAAGAAGACCCATGAAAGAAAATATCCCTCAAGTGCTAAAGTAATTTATTATGGTGTCGAGTGAGATATGTTTTCATATCTGTGTGCTGCTGCAAGTAAGAATTTCATTGTTTCATTTTGGGACATATGACAATAAAACACTCTTGATTCTCTTGACTTGAATGTTCCATGGAAATCTAAGTCATTCCATAAGGAACTGATAACAATTTTTCACATAACTGCTGGAAAGTTTGAGATTTCCGTACATAAATGCGGAAGCCACAGTTATAGAGTCATAGAGTGATATAGCATGAAAACAGACCTTTCAGCCCAACTTGCTCACAACGACGAACATGTCCCACCTACACTAGTCTCACCTGCCTGCATTTGGCCCATATACTCATACTTGCTCACAACGACGAACATGTCCCATCTACACTAGTCTCACCTGCCTGCGTTTGGGCCATATACTCATACTTGCTCACAACGACGAACATGTCCCATCTACACTAGTCTCACCTGCCTGCGTTTGGGCCATATACTCATACTTGTTGGTAATTTGATAACTATTTCCTGGCATCAGAATCTTTCTGGAGTCCAACAGAGGAGTATTCATGCTGGGAAAGAGTTCTCAATGAGGATAGAACCATGAGACTTGGTGGTTTGTGTTATTCAAAAAAAATATTTGCATCTAATATGCCTATAAAGCTGCAGCAAGAATTTAAATTGTTCTAAGGTTACATGCAGGGCATATTGCAAATATACACTCTTGACTTCTGCCTTTTAGTTTAGTTTAATTCAGTTTACCGCCACGTGTACTGAGCTGCAGTGAAGAGCTTTTGTTGCATGTTAACTAGTCAGTGGAAAGACTATACATGATTATAATCGAGCCATCCACACTGTGCAGATACATGATAAAAAGAATAACGTGTAGTGCAAGATCAAGTCCAGTGAAGTCCAATTAAAGATAGTCCAAGGGTCTCCAATGAGGTAGATAGCACCTTCGGACCGCTCTCTAGTTGTTAGGATCGTTCAGGTGCCTGATAATAGCTGGAAAGAAACTGTCCCTGAACCTGGAGGTGTGCGTTTTCATACTTCTGGACCTCTTGCCTGATAACAATAGACAATAGACAATAGGTGCAGGAGTAGGCCATTCAGCCCTTCGAGCCAGCACCGCCATTCAATGCGATCATGGCTGATCACTCTCAATCAGTACCCCGTTCCTGCCTTCTCCCCATACCCCCTCACTCCGCTATCCTTAAGAACTCTATCCAGCTCTCTCTTGAAAGCATCCAACGAACTGGCCTCCACTGCCTTCTGAGGCAGAGAATTCCACACCTTCACCACTCTCTGACTGAAAAAGTTCTTCCTCATCTCCGTTCTAAATGGCCTACCCCTTATTCTTAAACTGTGGCCCCTTGTTCTGGACTCCCCTAACATTGGGAACATGTTTCCTGCCTCTAATGTGTCCAATCCCCTAATTATCTTATGTTTCAATAAGATCCCCCCTCATCCTTCTAAATTCCAGTGTATACAAGCCTAATTGCTCCAGCCTTTCAACATACGACAGTCCCGCCATTCCGGGAATCAACCTAGTGAACCTACACTGCACGCCCTCAATAGCAAGAATATCCTTCCTCAAATTTGGAGACCAAAACTGCACACAGTACTCCAGGTGCGGTCTCACCAGGGCCCGGTACAACTGTAGAAGGTACCTCTTTGCTCCTATACTCAACTCCTCTTGTTACGAAGGCCAACATTCCATTGGCTAATGGGAGAGGGAGAAGAGGAAGTGACGAGGGTGAGACTCAACCTTGATTATGCTGGTGGCCTTGCTGAGGCAAGTGTCAATAGAAGGGAGGTTGGTTTGTGTGATGGTGTGATGGTGTGATATTTTTTTCATCAATGTTCTAACAATAGTTTAACATTTGGTATATTTTTAAATGTTTTGGGCTTTTCTTGAATGTGAAAAATATGTGGAAATATGCAGAGTTTTATTGCAGTTTAATGAGGTGTTTTGTTCTGTACCATTCCTAGCCCCACCCTCTCTCAAGGGGATGTTTGATGTGGAAAACCGTACTACAATATGGGGTCTTGTAGCTACTTTTCTTCCTTCAAGGGTGGCACAGTGACACAGTGATAGAGTTGCTGCCTTATAGCGCCAAAGACCTGGGTTCGATCCTGACTACGGGGGCTGTCTGTACGGAGTTTGTACATGCTCACCGTGACCTGCGTGGTTTTTCTCCAGGAGCTCCGGTTTCCTCCCACGCTCCAAAGATGTACAGGTTTGTTGGCTAATTGGCTTGGTAAAATTGTAAATTGTCCCTCATGTGTGTAGGATAGTGTCAGTGTGTGGGATGGTTGCTGGTCAGTGCACTGTATCTCTAAACTAAGGTTAAAAAAAATGCCTACTGTAGTCTGCAATTGGGTTAAGTTCAAAATCAATTCTTCATTCAGTTGTTTACTACCTACAAAGTCAGGGACAAGGGAGACCATCATTTGAAAGTCCATTTGCAGCACCTCTGATTGTCCTTGAGACATCTGCGGTGAGACTTTACCTTGAGTCTCTGCTGCCTGTTATGAAAATACTCCCACATTTTTATTGAGATGGATGTTTTAGGGTTTCATCCAAGCAAACGATGAAGGATTATGAACATATGTCCAAGATGGGATGGCATTCTCAGAAACCTACTTGTCTTTTCATTCTATGTAGCACAAGTACAGCCAAAAATTCTTGAGGTGCATCCTAAAGATAATATATACAGTTGAGTTTAGTTTATTGTCACGTGTACTGAGGTACAGTGAAAAGCTTTTGTTGCATGCCAGTCAGCAGAAAAACAATACATGATTACAATCAAGCCATTTACAGTGTGTAATAGATACATGATAAGGGAATAACGTTAAGTGCAAGGTAAAGCCAGCAAAATCCGAACAAGGATAGTCCGAGGGTCACCAATGAGGTAGATAGTAGTTCAGCACTGCTCGCTGGTTGTGGTAGGGTATTCTTCTTGCATATGGCATGCACAGCCTAAAGTTGTAGGTCAAGGGTAGACATCCAGGCCAGGGCAGCATCAGTTGCTGGATGGATGGGCTTGATGCCATTATGGAAAAGCCTCAGTGAGCAATCATTCACGATGTGTGGGATGGTCTGGTCTGGATATCCGCAGTCGCAAGCAGGGCTATCTGTCATCCCCCACTTGAGCAGGTGATGGGCTGTTCTTGCATGGAGGGTGTGGATCCTGTTCAGGATTAGCCATTGTTAGCGATGGAGGTCAAATCCCGGTGGTTTCACTGTAGGGTCTGAATCACCTCGTGCAGGAAGGAACTGCAGTTGTGGGTTTATACCGAAGATAGACACAAAATGCTGGGGTAACTGAGGGGGGTCAGGCAGCACATCCGGAGAAAAGGAATAGGTGATGTTTCGGGTTGAAACCCTTCTTTAAAAACACTTTTTTGAAGAAGGGTTCCAACCTGAAATATCACCTATTTCTGTCCTGCAGAGATGCTGCCTGACCTGCTGAGTTACTCCAGCATTTTGTGCCACTCCTCTAACTCAGGTTTGCGAAGAAAAATGGGTGTGGGTGCCTAGATGAAGCCAGTTTGATTCCGCCCATCAGATTAATGCCACATATTATACCTTTTAATTATGGGAAATTACTTGAGAAATTAAGCCCCTATCCAATGAGAAATTAAGGCCTTATTACAGAAGGCCCGTGATTTGAGTGTATACAATCAAAGACTGTTTTAAATGGTTGGCAAATCAGATATTGGGACATTTGGAAAAATTACTAGCATGAAGGGAAGTTGGAAGAACTTTTATTTTCTCCAAAGGTTTCATTAGGAAGTGGAATGCATCACCATCACCACAAATGGCCATTGAGTCGTTTAGAATGAAATCTGATGTTATTTGTAAAGGGAGAATATTAAAGAATAGATGCAACAGCAGGAAATGGAATTAGAGGAGATAGCATCAGTTGAAAATTTCCCACCGGCAAAAAATCATGAAGCTCAATGATTTCCATCTGCGGCCGCATGTTTTTTTATTTTATGAATGGCAAAATTGGAAAATTGTTCTAATTCTCAGAAATTAAATTCTCCACTTCCGAATGGAAGACTCTCCCAATGCCTTATCCAGTAAGCGGCCAATTAAAACAGAGCAGGATGCAGCAGGATTCTACTCCGTACTGATTTCAGCAGGGAGGAACGATTGCGATAATTAAGTGAAAAGTTTATCTTTGGAGCCCACATGTTGCATTTGCAGCTGACTGTTATACTTCTCTCTGCACATTGACTTGAGAAGTACTAACTGTGGGCGAGATGAGTACAAATGGCAGCTCACGTTCACACACTCTGCTAGTGCTGGTGACTAAAGATAAATTTGTTCCCTGATGTCCCAAGGTATTCCCTTATCGTGTATCTGTACACTGTAAATGGCTTGATTGTAATCATGTATTCTCCTTCTGCTGACTGATAGCACACAACAGCTGTGCCACGCAATGCAATGTGATCAGCCATGATCATATTGAATGGCAGTGCTGGCTCCAAGGGCCGAATGGCCTACTCCTGCACCTTTTGTCTATTGTCTATTGTCTAAAAGCTTTTCACTATACCTCAGTACATGTGACAGTAAACTAAACTGAACTGAACTGTAAATATAGTCAACCGGACTTCCCATTGGTACTGATGAGAACTCTGCAATAGTCGGTGGGTTTGGTCGTCAGGTGAATTCGGGATCGGTCATGTGGAAATGTTGTCTTCGGCTGATACAATGGTGTTGGAAGGTTGAGGTCAATTTGTAACTGTTGAGCTGTCTCATGTGGCAGAAGAGGAGGGAGGAAAGTCAGCAAGACAATAGATTTTTTACATTTTCTGAATGTGTGCAGAATTCCAAAGAAGTACAGGTCTTAGGCTAATTGGCTTGGATAATTATAAATTGTCCCTAGTATGTGTAGGATAATGTTAGTGTGTGGAGATTGCAGATCGGTGCGGACTGGGTGGGCCGAAGGGCCTGTTTCCACGCTGAATCTCTAAACGAAACTAATTTAACAGTTCCCAGGAAATTGGTTCTCAGGAAATAGCCTCTTGCTTATGACTGTAAAAAATTATTAAGTGACAGTTTCTATTTGTGAGTGCTCCAACTGGCTACGATTATCTCGGTTCAAGAGCTCGAGTTTATTATCATATGCACAAGTACAATAAGGTACAGGTACAATGAAAATCTTGCTTGCAGCAGCAACACAGGCACATAGACTCAGCCAACTTGCAAAATATAATGACACGTTGAACTATACCAGATAGTGACAAGAAAAAGGACTTTAGTGCAAATCATAATTAGAAAACAAGGCCATTAGGTGGATTGTAGTTTTTGGTGGTGATGTAGGATTAGGGTTGAGCAGGCTGATTCAAGGCACAATAGTTGTAGGAAAATAACTGTTCCTGAACACAGTGGCTTGGGACTGCCTGATGGTAAAAGCTAGAGAGGCATGATCTAGATGGACGGGATCCGTGTTGATAATTTCACCTTTTGGGGTAATTTAGAGATACAGCATGGAAACAGGCCCTGTGGCCCACCGAGTCTGTGCCGACCCGAGATCACCCCGTTCACTAGCACTAACCTACACACTTGGGACAATTTACGATTTTCATCAAAACCTACAAACCTGTACATCTTTGGAGTGTGGGAGGAAACCCGCGCACCCGGAATAAACCCACACAGTCACAGGGAGAACGTACAAACTCCGTACAGACAGCACCCATAGTCAGGATCGAACTCGGGTCTCTGGTGCTGTAAGGCAGCAACTCTACTGCTGCGCCGCTGTGCTGACCCTGTGCCTGTGCACCTCCTTGAGACAGTGCCTCATGTAGATGCTTTCAATGGTGGGAAGAACTGTCTCCATGATGGACTGGGCTTCAGCCCCTTGTGCTTCTGTGCATTGGAATTGCCATACCCAGCCCATGGTACAAACTGTCAGGATACTACCTCCAGTACATTTGTAGAAGTTTGTTAGGGTATTCATTGTCATGGTGAATCTCTTCAAACTTCTTAGAAAGTAGAAGTGCTGGCACGACTTCTCCATGATCACATCTATGTGCTGGCCCAGGTCAGGTCATCCAAAATGTGAACACCTAGGAATTTGTTGTACCTGCTAACTTTCTTCACCGCCGGACCACCAATGAAATCTGGCACGCATTCTCTGACTTCCTCGTTCTGAAGTCAGCAATTAGTACCTCGTTTTTGGGTGTTGTTGAACAAGATTTTGTTGTTACAGTACAAGACAACCGTGCGCCACAGTGGCACGCGATAGAAGTCAAGTCAAGTCAAATTTATTTGTCACATACACATACTCGATGTGCAGTGAAATGAAAGTGGCAATGCCTGCGGGTTGTGCACAAAAATAATTACAGTTACAGCATATAAATAAAGTTAATAAGTTACTAAACATAGCACAAAAAGTGTCGACAAAAATTTAGTCTCTGGGGTTATCAAAGTTGACAGTCCTGATGGCCTGTGGGAAGAAGCTCCGTCTCATCCTCTCCGTTTTCACAGCGTGACAGCGGAGGCGTTTGCCTGACCGTAGCATCTGGAACAGTCCGTTACTGGGGTGGCAGGGGTCCCTCATGATCTTGCTTGCTCTGGATCTGCACCTCCTGATGTATAGGTCCTGCAGGGGGACGAGTGTAATTCCCATGGTGCGTTCTACCGAACGCACTACTCTCTGCAGGGCCATCCTGTCCTGGGCAGAGCTGTTCCCAAACCAGACTGTAATGTTGCCGGACAGGATGCTCTCTACAGCCCCAGAGTAGAAGCAATGAAGGATCCTCAGCGACACTCTGAATTTCCTCAGTTGTCTAAGGTGGTAAAGGCGCTGCTTAGCCTTACCCACCAGTGCGGCAATGTGCGTTGCCCACGTCAGATCCTCTGCGATGCGGACTCCCAAGTATTTGAAACTGCTCACCCTATCCACAATAGACCCATTTATCTCCAGTGGCGTGTACGTCCTTGGATGTTTAGCCCTTCTGAAGTCCACAATCAGCTCCTTTGTTTTAGTGACATTCAAGAGGAGGCTATTGTCCTGACACCAGAGTGCCAGATCAGCCACCTCCTCCCGGTAGGCCTTCTCATCGTTGTTGGAGATCCGGCCCACCACCACAGTGTCATCAGCAAACTTGATGATGGAGTTTGAGCTGAACCTGGCCCTACAGTCATGTGTGTACAGGGAGTACAGAGTTGCAGCACCAGTGATACATGTTCGATCTTGACTACGGGTACTTCTTTGTATGGAGTCTGTATGTTCTCCCCGTGACCTGCGTGTGAACTTTGGTTTCCTCACACACTCAAAAGACATACAGTTTTGAAGGTTAATTGGCTTTGGTAAAATTGTAAATTGTCCCTAGTGTGTGTAAGATAGTGTTAGTGTACGGGGATCGCTGGTCGGTGCAGACTCAGTGGGTCGATGGGACTGTTTCCGCACTGTATCTCTGAACTAAACTAACCTAAATCAGGTGTTCTACGATTCTTCTGAACATAGACTCATCACCACCCATGATTCAATGTTGCACCCATGATTCACCCGTGCCACAGCAGTGCTATTAGTAAATCTGTAGATGGCATTAGAGCTGTGCTTAGCCACGCAGTCATGAGTGTAAAGAAACTAGAGTAGGGAGCTAAGCACCCAGCCTTGAGTTTTACCTGAGTTGATGATCAGTGAGGAGGAGATGATGTTTCCAGTCTGCACAATTTGAGGTCTGCTGATGAGGCAGAAAAGTCAGAAGGAAATGTAAACCATGAGTTGTACTGACCATTACCCTGTAACTTGTGCACAACATGAATATGCAGCTACTGTATATCAGAAGTGATCTAACTGACCTCCTAACAATTGTGCAGATTGCTAAGACTTACTGACAAGTGGCATCAGTTAAAAAGAAAGAACATTAACGCAATTTCATTCATGTCATTTCGTGATGATGTAAAAAAATATAAATTCTTAAAGAGCACGTTTTAACTTGTCAACATCCAATAACTTATATTAGTTCAGCTTAATGTTCAAAAAGAAACAATAATATATATTTGAGCGTTCATTTTAAGGTCAAGTGTGTATATGTATTTATTATATAAATTGAACTAAATGTGGTACAGATATGATACATATTTAATTAAATAGTAGGACAACTCATGAAGATAAGCATGGACATTGAAGTGAGGTATAAATCAACCTTAGTTATAGGCAAAGGCATTATGATCCATTCGAGTTGATTTAGCTTGTTATATCGGTAGTGCAAAATCTAAAAAAGGAAAATCTTAAATTAATAACTCATTTTCTGGCTCAATGAACAAAGAGATTTCAATGGCTTGACAGCTGATGACAGTACAATACTGCCTCAGCTTGCACAAGGAAGCCTGACCTGTCAAACTAAATAAAACGTGACAAGTTATCATCCTGACAGCAGATTGAAAGTTGACTAGTAAACAATAATGCGCGAGGGACTAAGTCAAGCCAAGCCAAGCTGTCACCACTGACATGCTGACAAGTGGCAACATGAAGATCCAAGTTTGCATGTTTTGAATGACTTTTGGAGCAGTAGCTATAAATATTTTCGAAAGTCACACACAGTTAAGTAATTGGCAGTGCTCCTGTAAAATGTTAAGTTAAAAAAAAAAAAACTGCTGGAGGAACTCAGCAGGACAAGCAGCATCTTAATGGTGCCTGACCTGCTGAGTTCCTCCAGCATTTTGTTTTTAACTCAAGATTCCTGCATCTGCAGTTTCTTGTGTTTCTATGTTGTTAAGTTGTTGTGATAATAATTATTTTTAGCCGTGCAGTAGCTTTGGTTTGTAATGTATTCGCAGAAAATATAACTCTTGGTTTTTCCGGATCGAGGTGACAATCTCCTTTTTCATAACTCTAATAAGTTCAAACCCAGAATTATTTTCCCCCACAGCTTGTGTTTCTACCTATACATTGTCATTAATTATTGACAAGAAAATTAATAAAGTACATTTGGAGGGTTTGTACATCTTAATTTCCAGGAAAATGTAATTTAAGAAGCGTTCAAAAAAGGGTGGCACAGTGGCGCAGCAGTAGAGTTGCTGCCTTTCAGTGCCAGAGATCCGGGTTCCATCCTTACTACGGGTGCTGTCTGTACAGAGTTTGTGCGTTCTCCCCGTGACCATGTGGGTTTTGTCTGGGTGCTCCATTTTCGTCCCACATTTCAAAGACGTATGGTTAATTGGCTTCGGTAAAAATTGAGAATGAGAATGAGAATTGAGAATGTTCAGCCATGGTCACATTGAATGCCGGTGCTGGCTCGAAGGGCCGAATGGCCTCCTCCTGCACCTATTGTCTATTGTCTATTGTAGATTGTCCATAGTGTATAGGATAGTGCTACTGTTCGCGGATAGCTGATCAGTGTGGACTCGGTGAGCCAAAGGGCCCATTTCTGCACTATATCTCTAAACTAAATTGAACTAAAAAAAAAATCAATAAGTATGGTTTATGTTTATATAAAGCCTTTTGCATTCCTTTAAGAATAAATTTAAGTTCTCATCAGTCAATGAAGCACTTTTGAAATATTCACTATTACAGCAATGGAAATGCTGCAAATAAGTTGAAATATTCATTATTCCTTCTGCTTCTTAAGTCCTTGGCTCCTCTAGGGAGCATAGGCCACTGACAAATGTCCTCCACCTCACTTGGTTGTTGGCGGTTCTTTCGAGATCTCCCCAGTTGAGCCCAGGGCCGTTTTTACAGCATTATGGGCCCCCGGGCAAAGCCCGGTAGTGTACTGGGGCCCCTACCGTTACTCTCCCCCACCCCCCTTTCCCTACCAGCCCCCCCCTGTCGTGCCGGCGAAAAGCACACCGAAAAGCACAGCGATGGACTTAGGGTGCTACATTGTTGCGAAAAACACTTACAGATCGCTGTGAGAAGCACTTAGGGACCGAAAATGTTGCGAAAAAAGCACTTATTGAACCTACATTTTTAAAGTAGTATTTATTTATTGCATAAGAAAATAACTGCAGATGCTGGTACAAATCGATTTATTCACAAAATGCTGGAGTAACTCAGCAGGTCAGGCAGCATCTCGGGAGAGAAGGAATGGGTGACGTTTCGGGTCGAGACCCTTCTTCAGACTGATGTCGGGGGTGGGACAAAGGAAGGATATAGGTGGAGACAGGAAGATAGAGGGAGATCTGGGAAAGAGGAGGGGAAGGGAGGGACAGAGGAGCTATCTGAAGTTGGAGAAGTCGACGTTCATACCACCGGGCCGCAAACTGCCCAGGCGAAATATGAGGTGCTGCTCCTCCAACTTCCGGCGGGCCTCACCATGGCACTGGAGGAGGCCCATGACAGAGAGGTCAGACTGGGAATGGGAGGGGGAGTTAAAGTGCTGGGCCACCGGGAGATCAGTTGCGTTAATGCGGACCGAGCGCAGGTGTTCAGCGAAGCGATCGCCGAGCCTGCGCTTGGTTTCGCCGATATAGATAAGTTGACATCTAGAGCAGCGGATGCAATAGATGAGGTTGGAGGAGGTGCAGGTGAACCTCTGTCTCACCTGGAAAGAATGTTTGGGTCCTTTGATGGAGTTGAGGGGGGAGGTAAAGGGACAGGTGTTGCATCTCGTGCGGTTGCAAGGGAAAGTGCCCGGGGTTAGGGTGGTTTGGGTAGGAAGGGACGAGTGGACCAGGGAGTTGCGGAGGGAACGGTCTCTGCGGAACGCAGAGAGGGGAGGGGATGGGAAGATATGGCCAGTGGTGGGGTCCTGTTGTAGGTGACGGAAATGTTGGTGGATAATATGTTGGATCCGCTGGCTGGTGGGGTGGAAGGTGAGAACGAGGGGGATCCTGTCCTTGTTGCGAGTGTGGGGATGGGGAGCAAGAGCGGAGCTGCGGGATGTAGAAGAGACCCTAGTGAGAGCCTCATCTATAATGGAGGAGGGGAAGCCCCGTTTTCTGAAAAACGAGGACATCTCGGAAGCCCTAGTGTGAAACACCTCATCCCGGGCGCAGATGCGGCGTAGACGGAGGAATTGCGAGTAGGGGATAGACTTTTTGCAGGGGACCGGGTGGGAAGAAGTGTAGTCCAGATAGCTGTGCGAGTCGGTGGGCTTGTAATAAATGTCCGTCACTAGTTTTTCTCCTGTGATGGAGATGGTGAGGTCCAGAAACGGGAGGGAGATGTCAGAGATAGTCCAGGTATATTTAAGAGCAGGATGGAAATTGGAGGTGAAGTGTATAAAGTCAGTGAGTTCTGCATGGGTGTAAGAGGTAGCACCAATGCAGTCGTCGATGTAGCGGAGGTAGAGTTCGGGGATGGGGCCAGTGTACGTCTGGAACAGGGATTGTTCGACGTACCCAACAAAGAGGCAGGCATAGCTAGGGCCCATGCGAGTGCCCATAGCCACGCCTCTGGTTTGGAGGAAGTGGGAGGAGTCAAAGGAGAAGTTGTTGAGGGTAAGAACCAGCTCTGCTAGGCGGAGGAGAGTGTTGGTCGATGGGGATTGGCTGGTTCTACGGTCGAGGAAGAAACGGAGGGCTTCGAGACCATCCTTGTGGGGGATGGAAGTCACTTAACATACACAGATCAGCATGGGGCCCCTATGCTCGTGGGGCCCCGGGCAAGTGCTCATCAGGCCCATGCGTTAAGACGGCCCTGGTTGAGCCCACTCCCAGACATTTCTGCCTGGACACCTCTTCTCCAGCTGTTCCTGGCGCGACCTCTTTTCCTTTTTCCTTGGGGGTTCCATTTCAGGGCTTGCCGGGTGATGTTTGTGACAGGTTTTCTGAGGGTGTGTCCAATCGAACTCCATTTTTTCTTTCGAATTTGTAAGTCAATGGGATCCTGGCTTGTTCTTTTCCACAGGTTCACATTGCTTACTTTGTCTCTCCTCCAGATGTTTAGTATTCTCCTGAGGCAGGTGTTAATGAATGTTTGCAGCCTGTTTGTTGTGAGTTTTGTTGTTTTCCATGTTTCTGATCCATACAGCATTACCTGCTTCACATTTGAATTAAAGATGCCTATTCACTATTACAGCAATAGAAATGCTGCAAACTCCCACAAACACCAATATGATAATGATCAGATAATCTATTTTAGAAAATGTAGCTGAGCCATGTAAGATGCATAACTACTCTGCCCTTCTTCAAAATAGTGTCATGATATCTTTTTACCAGAAAGAACACGCAAAAAATCAGTGCAGTACTCTCTGTAATGCAGGTGTGTGTGTGAATCTGTATTGTGCGTTCAAATCCTTCTGACAGTAATACGAGGCCCTTCAAATTAATTACAGCAGTGACAATCATATAAACAATAATATCCAGTTTATGAAGTGAATGAATGGAATAATTATTTAACATCCAGTTTATGAAATTAAGGAATGTAATAATTATTTTTATGTGAGTATGTTAATTTTTTGAATAAAATTTCAATATTGATGACACAGTGTGATCGTTGTGTCAAGTCTTTTTTTTTTTGCTTTCTTCTCTTTACAAGTTGGTAGCAAGAGATGCTGATTATTACACCAGGACTGGTCATCATCAATCAATCAATACCTTAATTGGCTTGTAGTTTAATGGTTCGAGCCATATAATTTATGGCAGCTTTTGTCATTGTTAACAATAGAGGATCAATACTTGGCACTATTTAACTCGGGGTAACGGAATGCCAAGAATTGTTTTTAGTGTCCTTCTTCTAATATTGCAATCTGTTTCTCTTCACCATTCACCCACAAACTGTGCCACGCCACAGTCTTGATTCCCACCCCACCTTGCTGAGGATTCTAATTCCAATGCTGCTTCCAGTTATGATGCTTCTGAAAATGTTTCTTTTTCACCCCGAGACCTGAAAAAGCAATTAAGGGTGCTCTCATTTCCCACAGGTCCATTGGCAATATCCGACTAAACTACTTTCTGAGCTGTACTGTTTATTTGACTTTTGCTCAACTTTGAATATAGTTTCTCACACTTCATTGATCAGTATCTCGTCCGATATCATTACCCCTGCAATGCTTAGGTTAGTCTAACGTTAACACCTCACATGGGAAATTGCTATGCTATCAGGTTCTCCATCCACATCTGTACATGTTTTCCAGCACAAACCCTTCAAAAAGTGCTTTCTATATTTCTTGTCAATAAATAATGACAATGTATAGATACACCACTAAATTTTGGGCATTTTAAAAATTTATGTTAAGGAAAATGTATGTCATATTTCTATGGCAGGAAATGAAGCATGTCGACAGGTGATGAAGCAGGTCCCTCTAACTATTAATATCCTAATATTCGATTAGCTTTAAACTGTAATCTCTGACAAAAAGAAATGGTATGAACAGTTAGAAGAAAGTAACATCATTCTGAACTTATTATGAAAGGTAATTAATGTGGTAAGATGATTTCATGATTGTTAACATTCTTTCAATCCATTAAATTCAAATTACATCAAAGGATAATTTGGCATTACCTCCTACGGTGGAACAGCAGTGTGAGTGTTTCTGCAAAGGCAATTAGAAACTAATCTCAACAACCAAAGATTGGGAAGTAGCTGTTTTTTTAAAGAAGTTCCTTATCATGAGATTTAGTGCATGACTTCAATCAGATCAATTGTATGGAATTTTGGGAGAATAAGGGGAGAACAGATTTTTTTTGCTTCTGGTTCCTTTCTTTATTCATACAGTTCAAAGTAAAGCACTAAGTTTGTTACTGGTTTCATGAAAATTAGATCATGAGAATTAATTCCTGCAGCAAAATTTGTCTTTGTTTTTTCAAGGGCAACTTATTAGGCTTTCTACAAAGTCTCCTTTTCGCACTTGAAAGCACAAATGGGTCTGCAGGATTCTGACCCGAAACATCGCCCATCCATTTCCTCCAGAAATGCTGTCTGGCCTTCTGAGTTACTCCGGCACTTGGTGTTTTACTCAAGATTCCAGCATCTGCAGTTCCTTGTGTCTGCAGAACTCTAATTTTCTGCAATTTTACCCGGTCTCAAATCATGCGACGTTTTACAAGGTGGCTACCAATTGCATATTCACAAAGAGAGCCCATATGTATCGGCAGCTTCAATGTAGGACCAAATATCTTACGAAAAATCTGTCGGTAATGTATGATCACTCATAATTTATTTGAAAACGGCTTGCAATATTGAAAAGATATGGGGGCGGCATGGTGGCGCAGCGGTAGAGTTACTGCCTTACAGCGGTTTCCGCGCCAGAGACCCGGGTTCAAACCCGACCACAGGTGCTGTCTGCACGGAGTTTGTATGTTCTCCCCTTGACTGCGTGGGTTTTCTCCAAGATCTTCGGTTTCCTCTCACACTGCAAAAGACGTACAGGTTTGTAGGTTAGTTGGCTTTGTAAATTGTAAATTGTTCCTAGTGTGTGGAGGATAGTGTTAATATCTGGGGATCGCTGGTCTGCACGGACTTGGTGGGCCGAAGGGCCTGTTTCCCCGCTGTGTTTCTAAACTAAAGTAAACATTTGCAGAGGAACAATAACAAATGTTATAAGTAAATATATTTTGTATTTATTTCCCTTTGAAATCAAAGCTGTTACTTTGGCAGAAATTGCACTTCTACCTCTTTATTCAACATTGACAGAAGTTTACAATTATTAAATCTCACTGCATTTTATTGGTGAATTTAACAAATTCCGGCTCAAAAGACTTCATTTAGGGGTGACATGGCGTACTGTTGCTGCCTTAGAGTGCCGGAGACCCGGGTTCGATCCTGACTGTGTGTGCTGTCTGTATGGAGTTTGTACATTCTTTCTGTGGCCCGTGTGGGTTTTCACCGGGTGCTCCGGTTTCTTCCCACACTTCAAAGACGTACAGGTTTATAGGCTAATTGACTGTGATAAAATTATAAATTGTCGCTGGTTAGTTGGCGTCTGTCCCTGGTGTGTAAGATAGAACTTGAGTATGGTTGATCATTGGTCTGCACGGACTTGGTGGGCCGAAGGGCATGTTTCCACAGTGTATCTCTAAGCTAAACTATTTGGTTAAAAATCTAAGGCATCCAATTAAATGTACCAGATGGGATTAGCAGTGGCATGATAATGACTGGGAGGTTCCAAAGGACTGAAGCAAGCATGAGGCTTGCCCTAATAGGGCCCTGATCCACTTCTACATTGTGAAGAACTAGTGAAGAACAAGTTCTACATTGTAAAGAAGGGTGACACAGTGGCGCAGCGGTAGAGTTGCTGCCTTACAGCGCCAGAGACCCGGGTTCGATCCTGGCTGTGGGTGCTGTCTGTACAGAGTTTGTACGTTCTCCCTGTGACCTGGGTTTGCTCTGGGAGTTCCGGTTTCCTCCCATACTCTAAAGACGTAGAGGTTTGTAGGCCAAGAAGCATGCACAGAGGGGGAGCAGCCAGAGAAAGAGTCTATCCCCTACTCCCAATTCCTCCGTCTACGCCGCATCTGCACCCGGGATGAGGTGTTTCACACTAGGGCTTCCGAGATGTCCTCGTTCTTCAGGAAACGGGGCTTCCCCTCCTCCATTATAGATGAGGCTCTCACTAGGGTCTCTTCTACATCCCGCAGCTCCACTCTTGCTCCCCCTCCCCCCACTCGCAACAAGGACAGAATCCCCCTCGTTCTCACCTTCCACCCCACCAGCCAGCGGATCCAACATATCATCCACCAACATTTCCGTCACCTACAACGGGACCCCACCACTGGCCATATCTTCCCATCCCCTCCCCTCTCTGCGTTCCGCAGAGACCGTTCACTCCGTATCTCCCTGGTCCACTCGTCCCTTCCTACCCAAACCACCCCAACCCCGGGCACTTTCCCCTGCAACCGCACGAGATGCAACACCTGTCCCTTTACCTCCCCCCTCAACTCCATCCAAGGACCCAAACAGTCTTTCCAGGTGAGACAAAGGTTCACCTGCACCTCCTCCAACCTCATCTATTGCATCCGCTGCTCTAGATGTCAACTCATTTACATCGGTGAAACCAAGCGCAGGCTCGGCCATCGCTTCGCTGAACACCTGCGCTCGGTCCGCATTACCAAAACTGATCTCCCGGTGGCAGAGCACTTCAACTCCCCCTCCCATTCCCAGTCTGACCTTTCTGTCATGGGCCTACTCCAGTGCCATAGTGAGGCCCACCGGAAATTGGAGGAACAGCACCTCATATTTCGCCTGGGCAGTTTGCAGCCCAGTGGTATGAACGTCGACTTCTCCAACTTTAGATAGTCCCTCTGTCCCTCTCTTCCCCTCCCCCTTCCCAGATCTCCCTCTATCTTCCTTTCTCCACCTATATCCTTCCTTTGTCCTGCCCCCCTGACATCAGTCTGAAGAATGGTCTCGACCCGAAACCTTACCCATTCCTTCTCTCCTGAGATGCTGCCTGACCCGCTGAGTTACTCCAGCATTTTGTGAATAAAGAGGTTTGTAGGCCAATTGGCTTGGTAAAAATTGTAAATTGTCCCTAGTGTGTGCAGGTTAGTGTTAGTGTGTGGGGATCACTGGTCGGCGTGGACTCGGTGGGCTGAAGGGCTTGTTTCCTCACTCTATCTCTAAACCAATCTATAGATTAAAGAATGTCCCGTGATGGTCACTTCCAGGTCAAACTGTTCTAATATTCCCTGCAAATGCAGCATTATATAAGACATGACATCATCTTAATGTAGAAATTACAAAGGTGTATTTAACCTGAAGAGCTCAGTTGAATTTTTGGAATGGCGTGATCCTACTTAAATACTGTAGTTGCAATCACATGCCATGCAAAAAGCCATTTGGTTATTGACTGAAAAATATCCTTGCAAATCAGCTGAATTTCTACATCAACTTCCCCTGCACTCAAGTTATGACAGATAAGCAGGATAAACACACTGGAATTGTTGCTTTTTATTTCTAATTTTGATGTAAATTCACCACGTCAATGGGCATAAAGGAAAAAGACGAATAGATTTAGTCATGTGGCCTGTTCAGTCCTCGGACTGAGGTAGATTCACATGTTAATCTGCAAATTCAACCTGTCTCTACCACTCACATTCATGGGATTGAGGGTATGTTACACGAACCATCATTTAATGAGCGATGTGAATATATTCCAGTCTAGTTTACTTCACGTTTGCTGAAGGTTGTAACTTATCCGGTTGCCCTGCAGTTCTTTTAAGTTTGGATTGCTGCGATATTCACTCAGAGACATTTGTTGTGCCATCGTATTGACATAAATGACAAATTTGGAAGGAACCGCAAAATTTGTCACGCCACCAGACATGATGCTGCAGTCACTCGTTTTGATATGCAAGAGTCTGTTAAAACTGTTTGACTAATTCAATGTAACATCTGTAAACAAAACCTGACATGGTGCATGAATTAATGGTTAAATCTGATGTTTTTTTAAAATAAAGTTATTTTCAACGTGCTAGTCATTTTGATGGAGAGCTATTCCCTATCTGTAAATATTTTTCTGTGTGTCACTTACAAGTTCAGCATTTATTGCACATCCCATTTTGCACTTGCAACTGGCTTTGAGCTTTGGTTTCTTGCACTGCTGCAGTTATTTGCTGAAATTACACCAATACTGCTATTATGGAGAAATAGTCACAGAGTCTTACAGCGTGGAAACAGGCTCTTCGACCTAACTTGCCCACACTGGCCAACATGTCCCATCTACTGTACACTGGTCCCACCTGCCTGCGTTTGACCCATATCCCTGTAAATTTATCCTATTTTATCATGGCTGATCATCCAAAATCAAAACCCCGTTCCTGCTTTCTCCCCATATCCCTTGATTCCATTAGCACTAAGAGCTAAATCGAACTCTCTCTTGAATACATCCAGTGAATTGGCCTCCACTGCTGTCTGAGGCCGAGAATTCCACAGATTCACAGCTCTCTGGGTGAAAAGGGTTTTTGTCATCTCAGTCCTAAATGGCTTACCCCTTATTCTTAAACTGTGACCACTGGTTCTGGACTCCCCCCACCTGCGGAATTTTTTTCCTGCATCTAACCTGTTCAATCCTTTCAGAATGTTATATGTTTTTATAAGATCCCCTCTCATCCTTCTAAACTCCAGTGAATACAAGCACAGTCGACCCATTCTTTCCTCATGTCAGTCCCGCCATCCCTGGAATTAACCTGGTGAATTTACGCAGCATTCCCTCAATAGCAAGAATGTCCTTCCTCAAATTAGGAGACCAAAACTGCACACAATACTCCAGGTGCAGTCTCACCAGGGTCCTGTACAACTGCAATAGGACCTCCTTGCTCCTAAACTCAAATCCTCTTGTAATGAAGGCCAACATGCCATAAGCTTTCTTCACTGCTTGCTGTACCTGCATGTTTACTTTCAGTGACTGATGTACAAGGACATCCAGGTCTTGTTGTACGTCCCCTTTCCCTAATCTGACACCATTCAGATAATAATCTGCCTTCCTGTTCTTGCCACCAAAATGAATAACCTCGCATTTATCCACATTACACTGCATCTGCCATGCATCTGCCCACTCACCCAACCTATCCAAGTCACCCTGCAGCCTCATAGCATCCTCTTTGCAGCTCACACTGTCACCCAGCTTTGTGTCATCCGCAAACTTGGAGATGTCACATTTAATTCCCTCATCTAAATCGTTAATAAATTGATGTCTTTATGAATTGATGCAATTCATTTTATAGGTGAAGCACACTGCAGCTGCAATGAACCATTGGTGGATGGAGTGAATATTTAGCCTGGTGGATGGGGTCATAGTCTTATAGCATGGAAACAGGCCCTTCGGCCTAACTGGCCCATACCGGCCAACAAGTCCCAGCTACACTAGTTCCATGTGCATGCTTATGGCCCATATCACTCTAAACCCATCCTATCCATGTACCTGTCTAGCTGTTCCTTAAGTGTTGGGATAGACCCTGCCTCTACCTCCTCTGGCAGCTCATTCCATACACTCACCACCCTTTGTGTAGAAAAGTTACCCCTCAGATTCCTATTAAATCTTTTCCCCTTCACCTTAAACCTATGTCCTCTCATCCTCGATTCACCTATTCCAGGCAAGAGATTCTGTGCACCAACTCGATCTACTACTTTCATGATTTTATACACAGATGATGATAAAGAGTCGATTAAGAGGATTTGTTTGTGCTGGAGGTATTGCATTTCTTGTCTGTTGTGGGAGCTACTCCAATTCAGGCAAGCAGATGGTTTGGTATTGAATTATTTTTGTCAAATGTACCGAAATACAATGAAAAAACTTGTCTTGCATATTATCCTGGCACAAGCCTCCTTCACCACCCTTTATACCCGTGATGCCACTTTTATGCTTGTACTCTTAGATCCCTCTGTTCTGCAATGCACCCCCTCACCGTATCTTTCTCTGTGAAAGCCATATATTGGTTTGGCTTCCCAAAATGCAACACCTTTGAATTGAACACCATTTGCCATTCCTCAGCCCACTAACATGCTGTAATTTTTAACAACCTTCTTCACGATCTGAGGCAACTCCTATTTTCGTGCGAGTTTACTAATCATGTATACTCTCATCCAAGTCGTTTAAATAAATGTCAAAAAACAAAGGGGCCAAGCACCGATCCATGTGGCACATCACTTTCAGATGTTCATCTGTAAAATAACTTTCCACTATCACCCTCTCCCCTAACCGTCCTGAAATATTAACACTTACGTACATGCGTGCTAGCATCTTATGTATATGCGTGCCAGCATCTTACGTGCATGCGTTCCGTCATCTTACGTGCATGTGTGCCAGCATCTTACATGCATGCGTGGCAGCATCTTATGTGCATGTGTGCCAGCATCTTATGTATATGCATGCCACCATCTTATGTGCATGCGTTCCGTCATCTTACACACATGTGTGCCGGCATCTTACATGCATGTGTGCCGGCATCTTATGCGCATGTGTGCCAGCATTTTCCGTGCATGTGTGCTGGCATCTTACGTGCATGTGTGCCAGCATTTTCCGTGCATGTGTGCCAGCATCTTATGTGCATGTGTTCCGGCATCTTACGCACATGTGTGCCTGCATCTTATGCGCATGTGTGCTGTCATTTTACATGCATGTGTGCCGTCATCTGATGTTCATGTGTGGCGTCATCTTATGTGCATGTGTGCAGTCATCTTACGTGCATGTGTGCCGGCATCTAATGTGCATGTGTGCTGGCATCTTACGTGCATGTTTACCATCATCTTATGCGCATGTGGGCCGGCATCTTACGCACATGTGTGCCTTCATCTTAAACGCATGTGTGCCGTCATCTTATGCGCATGTGTGCCAGCATCTTACGTGCATGTGTGCCAACATCTTACCTGCCGGCATCCCTGCTGGCCAGGAACGTCACGGGTGCGCGCGTGTGCGGTAGAATGGGAACACCGTCCAATCAGAGGACGGTGGCAAGGGGTCTACGTGGGACATAGTTTGTTAGGGTGCAGCCATTGTATGTAAGTTAGGGTGATGTACCGTGTTCAAAGTTAGTTGGTAAAGTACTGTTTAGTTACTTCATTGTGATTATTGTTCCGGGTGACACATCACACTTCCAATCATCAATTCAAGTGCATATATTTGATTACTAGCTCTCCATGGACACCATACGATCTAACCAACCAGACTAATCTACCATGTGGGACCTTATCAAAGACCATACTAACGTCCATATAGATAACATCCATCACCCTGCCCTCATAAATCCTCTTTGTTACTGGTTCATAAAAGGTCAAATGGATTTGTGAGACTTGATTCCCAAGCACAAAGCCATGCTGACTATCCGTAATCAGTTCTTGTCTATCCAAATACTGGTAGATCCTGACCATCAGAATCCCCTCCAATATACCACTGATGTGAGACTCACTAGCTTGTAGTTCCCCAGCTTCTCCTTGGTGCTTTTCTTAAATAATGGTTCAACATTAGCCATCCTCCAGTCTTCACTTGTGATTAACTTCTAACATAATGGAAGGAAGGTCAATGATCAAGTGGATCCAGATGGTTGGGTCTCTTTCGCCGTCCATGAAACACTTGTAGAGCCAGTCTTCAGTTTACCAAAGGAATGCGTTCCTGAAACCATTTTATACATTGAAATACATTTTGGGTACAAGGTATTTCTATGAGTAGAGAGTGGTCTATTATTCTTTGTAATAAAAAAAAGATTTATAAATTTGAAGACACATACTCCAAAGAGTTAATGACATTATAGCAAATATAAAGGCAAATATTGTTTATTGCTTGATAAATTACAATGTTTTAGCATTTTGAGTATTTATATTTCATTAATTACTTTAACTTATCTTACAAATTACAGTATTAAATTTTAACTTGATTTAGTTTTCTACAAGCTGTAGTTTGAATAATTTCATACATTTTTAATACCAGAGACATATGTGTACAAAACCTGACATATACATATCATCTAATACTTGGCAAGTATTAGTTGTGGTCGTCAATTATTTATAAGCACACTGCAAGTATACACATGCAAAGCAGCTTCTTCACAGGTAAGAAAGCCACATAAATAGTTTACAAATGAATAATGAAAAAAACAACTTGTCAAATTTATTCTGAACTTTTGGCTTTTTTTACAAGAACCAATCTATTTTTTTCCCCCATTGCCTTGCCCATCCCAGACCATTTTTTTTTGCTGGACACTAATGAGAAGATTGATCCAATTGCTTTATAGAAATTTTACACTTAGGTCTTTTACCAATGGGAGTGTCTTTGTGTTCCAGGAATGCTGCGCATTTTGTGGAAGTTAACTCAATGAAATACTGTAAATACTTGACTTAAAGCATTGTGTGCGATGCCAGTGAAATAACAAACGTCATATCTCTGTGGTATTCCTGAATAATGGACATTATATGGTAAATTAATTAACACTCACTTTGAAATAGTGTTTACTTGGAAACATTTAAAATGAGCACATTTTCTTACAACCCCCACAGGCAAGGTTGCAATGTGAATGCAGTACATAAAAGTAGCCCCGTGCCTTGCATAATTTCTTTGTGTCCTAACTTCCTGCTGGTGCTAATTAAACCAGAGTGCTTTTCGTTGGGCAGGTGATGGTGCCGGCTGTTCAATGCAGTCATGGAGAAATGGAAATTATAGGGCCCAAAGGTTTGTTCTGTTTAAGTAAACTGTTTGTTGCATTGAGGTCCCAGAGATTCTGTGGAATGAAACAGCGATGGTGAGAAATTAAGATTGTTTCTCCTGTTTTTTGGGTGTTGAGTGAGGGGAAGTCAAAAATGCTGCTCATATTTTGTGCATTACAGTGCAGTACAAACAGGAGATGAGAGCAAGTTACTGCCTAACTGGAGAGATGTTGCTGGAGGGAGGGCTTCAGACTTCCGAGGAACTGGGACCATTTCTGGGACAGGTGGGACTGGTACAAATTGCCAATCAGCAGGACCAGTGCGGATATTCCTCGCAGGGAGTTTTACTGGATGTTACTTGGGAAGAGTTTAAACCAGCTTGGCAGGGGGATGGGAAATGAGGCGGATTCAGGAAGCAGAGAAATGAAGCACAAATTGTAATCAGAAAATTAGTAAGCAAAATCAATATACAGGTGAAACACAAAGGCAAGAACAGAAGAAGAACATCAATGGGCAAAGAGAAGAGGTATATCAAGATGGCAAAATTAAAGTGATATATCTAAAGATACAGCATTCACAACAAGGGAGGTAAATTAATGGCACACCTGCCATTTTGTGGCTATCAGGAGACAATAGTTAGGAGGTGAATGTGCAAGAATATTTGACATTTAAGAAGGACAGGCAAATGGAAAAGGAGGTGATATGACACTATTCATAAGGAAAGAGAGATGTGTTCGGAATTATCTGGCCTCAATAAATCATTATGTGAAATTAGATTTGATGGTCAAGCTGATAGCAGAGGGAAGAAAGCACTTGTAGGAGTTATTTTGTGGCAATCTGGAATGGTTTTCCATATCAATATTAGTCTAGTTTAGAGCTACAGCATATAATTAGGCCCTTTGGCCCAACGATTCCTCATTGAGTAACGATTCCCGCACACTAGCACCGTCCTACACACTAATTGCTGACCAGTACACTAACATTATCCTACACATGTGGGAGGAAACCGGAGCACTCGGAGAAAACCCACGAGATCACAGGAAGAATGTACAGACTCCGTACAGACAGCACTCGTAGTTAGGATCAACCCGGGTCTCTGGCGTTGTAAAGTAGAAACTCTACCGCTGCTCCACTGTGCCGCCCTGTATCATATCATATCATATATATACAGCCGGAAACAGGCCTTTTCGGCCCACCAAGTCCGTGCCGCCCAGCGATCCCCGTACATTAACACTATCCTACACCCACTAGGGACAATTTAAAAAAAAAACATTTACCCAGCCAATTAACCTACAAACCTGTACGTCTTTTGGAGTGTGGGAGGAAACCGAAGATCTCGGAGAAAACCCACGCAGGTCACGGGGAGAACGTACAAACTCCTTACAGTGCAGCACCCGTAGTCAGGATCGAACCTGAGTCTCCGGCGCTGCATTCGCTGTAAAGCAGCAACTCTACCGCTGCGCTACCGTGCCGTTGAATCAAATTGAGAGAAAACTATTTAGATTTTGTTTAATGCAATGTGAATGGTTTATTCTTTTAATAAAGGGATATTTATGGAGATTGTATGTAATTTTGCAATGAATTTGAAAGTGATGTGTTACAATCTGAAACCATGAAATTATAGGGAGAGAATTGACTGCAGTCAATTGGGAAAATACATTGTTGACTTGACATTGGCACAGTGGTAGAGTTGCTGCCAAAGAACTGCATTTGATCCTGACTATGGGTGCTGTCTGTACGGAGCTTGTATGTTCTCCCTGTGACCATGTGGGTTTTTCTCTGGGTGCAAAGATTTCCTCCCACACTCCAAGGACGTTTGGGTTTGTAGGTTAATTGGCTTCTGTAAATTGTAAGTTGACCCTGGTGTGCAGGATAGTGCTAGTGTACAGGGTGATCACTGGTTAGTGCGGGCTCAGTGGGCCGAAGGGCCTGTTTCCACGCTGAATCTCTAAACTCTAAAGTCAAAAGTAAAGTTTTATAAAGTTGCTGGAAACAGCAGTATTGAGAAGTTTTAGAAATTCTTTTGAAAATTGAAAGTTTTTAAGAACTGAGCAAAAGAAGACCAAGAAATTGATTTAAAATTAAAAAAAAGAAGGATGAACATGAGAGCAAAATGGTGAAAAACATCGAAATGGTCTGCAAGAACTTCTGTTGACATGAGAAAGCAAACAAAAACAAAGGCAGGAAGAGATGGGAGAATTTATAATGGAGGATAAGAAATATTCAGAGGAATTTCACAAGCACTTTTTCTATGTCTTCATAAACGAAGTTGTTAAAAAAACATGTTAGAAATACTTTAGGGTTAGCAAGAATAAGGCAGTGAAGGAACTATTTCTTTATTCTAAAAGGAGTAGTGGAGAAATTGGTGGGCTTGGAGGCCAAACAACCTCAAGCACCTACTGGGGGAGCTATAACAATATTGGATGCATAAGAAAATAACTGCAGATGCCGGTACAAATCGATTTATTCACAAAATGCTGGAGTAACTCAGCAGGTCAGGCAGCATCTCGGGAGAGAAGGAATGGGTGACGTTTCGGGTCGAGACCCTTCTTCAGACGCTGTAGCTGTATTTGATTTAGTAATTATTTGTGTGGATTGGAGGGGAACAAATGTGTCCTCACTGTTTAAGAAAGAAGGGAGAGAGCAAACTGAGAACTTTAACCTGTAAACCACATACTAATGACAAGGAAAATATTGGGATCGACCATAAAGAACATAATAATAGACAGATTACATTGTACATTTGTGTACAGTTTTGGTATCTTTACTAAGAAAATGTATACTTGCTATAGAGGGAGTCCAATAAAGATCCAATAGACCGGGCCAGTGATGGTGGGTTTAAGTTGCTTTTGTCTGCATTCTTTGAGTTTAGAGGTATCATTTGAATGTATACCATTTTTACATAGCTAAATGTAGGTCTAATGTTTCTTCTGCTGAATAGTCTAGGACCAGGGGCACAATAAGTTGAGGAGAGAGAGGTAAATCATTTGAATTCTTTGCCCCTGAAGGCTGTGCAGGATCGAACATAGAGTTCATTCAAAACAGAGATCGAATGATTTCTGGACATTAGGGAAATGAATGAAGTTGAGATAGTGATGAAAATGATGCTGAGGTGAAAGATCAGCCATAATCGTAATGGATGGTGGAGCTGGTTTAAAGGACATGATGGCGGCACGGTAGCACAGTAGCACGGTAGCACAGCGGTAGAGTTGCTGCTTTACAGCAAATGCAGCGCCGGAGACTCAGGTTCGATCCTGACTACGGGTGCTGCACTGTAAGGAGTTTGTATGTTCTCCCCGTGACCTGCGTGGGTTTTCTCCGAGATCTTCGGTTTCCTCCCACACTCCAAAGACGTACAGGTATGTAGGTTAATTGGCTGGGTAAAATGTAAAAAATGTCCCTAGTGGGTGTAGGATAGTGTTAATGTGCGGGGATCGCTGGGCGGCACGGATTTGGAGGGCCGAAAAGGCCTGTTTCCGGCTGTATATATATGATATATGATATGGCCAACTCAGCTTCCTAATATTTTTGTTTTTTTGAATTGTCAAAAATTTTGGAATTGTTTATAAATGTCTTTGATTGTAATATTTTAAGTAGCAATCATAGAGTCATACAACAGGGAAACGGGCCATCAGGTAGATGGACAGTCTCTTGCCCAGAATAGGGAAATCAAGGACCAGAAGACATAGGGTTAAGGCGGAGGGGAAAAGATTTAATAGGAATCTGAGGGGCGACTTTTTTACACAAAGGGTGGTGGGCATATGGAATGAGCTACCAGAGGAGGTAATTGAGGCAGGGACTATCCCAACGTTTAAGAAACAGTTAGACAGGTACATGGAAAGGACAGGTTTTGAGGGATATGGGCCAAACCCATGCAGGCAGGTCATGTGTATCTGGGACATTTTGGCCAGTGCGGGCAAGTTGGGCTGAAGGGTCTTTTTCCACACTGTATGGCTCTACAACTCTATGACTTTATGAGGGTACATTCACTGGAGTGAAGTTCGATTCCCACAGAATGAAGTGCTGCCCATGTTGAAAGACAAAATGGAAGAACAGCCCAGTTCTTCCCACAATTCCCACAGGATCTCTGCTTTTGACAGCTCATGGAAAGGTCTGAAATTGATGATGATGATGATGATACTTTAATGTCACCTGTACCTAGGGAGAGTGAAAGTCTTTGTTTTTGCATACAAAGTACACAAATGAGTCACCGCAGAAATGCCAACAAAGTTACGCATCCCTTTATCGCCCCCCCCTCCCACCTCCTTAGTTCTGGGCGGTCCCGTCCGCCACACCGGGTCCCCCTTTCTTCTCAGCGGCGTGACCCGTCCATCTCGGCCCGACTCGCGGCCCTGGCCTCAGCTTGACCCGCTCCAACCTTGAGACTCCGGCGGCAGGACTCTTACCTTGAAGCTCCAACCTTGACCCGGACTCGAGGGACTCCATCCTCGGCCCGACCCGACCCGACTGCCAGACATTCGACCGCCTCACTCCGCACCAGCTTCTCCGTAAGCCGTAGCAGCCCGTGGGGCGAGTCCACCTCCATCGCCTGACTGCGGCGGGTAAGTCGGGCCTGCTTGCCAGGAGGGTCCTGGTTGATTGAGCCACTAATGGATGAAAGGCAGCTATTCTTGAAGAATTCACTGCTATCACTATTCTTGATTAGTACAGGTGTCAGAGGTTATGGGGAGAAGGCAGGAGAATGAGGTTAGGAGGGAGAGATACATCGGCCATGATTGAATGACGAAGTAGACAATGGGCCGAATGGCCTAATTCCATTCCTATCACTTATGACCTTATGACCTTATCTGATAGCCTGATTTGGCCCAATGGCTTTGGTTCTCTTGTTGAATATAGATTGGGGTCTGTTGGATACAGGGATAACAACTGATTTATTTTGATGATCAACCTCAACTGCTTGGTGGAAATTAAATTACATTATCGTCTTCTTCATGCATTTAAATGGCCCTGCACCACTTAGAAGCAAGCAAGCAAGCAGGTTAGGTGCCCCTTTATGAACTGAAGTATCACACCAGGCTTTGCAAGGGCAGTTAATGTATCCTTTTCATTGGTTTTAAATTGAAAGCAACCTGTTTTTCAGGACCTGTTCCAACAGCATTTCTCTTACATCAAGTCAAGTCAAGTCAAGTTTATTTGTCACATACATATACAAGATGTGCAATGAAATGAAAGTGGCAACGCCTGAGGATTGTGCTAAACTACAAAACAGAATAGATTTTTTTTTTTTAACACAAAACATAAATTAATGCAGTAAATTAAATTAGTCCCTGGTGATATGAGAGTTGACAGTCCTGATGGCCTGTGGGAAGAAACTCAGTCTCATCCTCTGTTTTCACAGCGTGACAGCGGAGGCGTTTGCCTGACCATAGCAGCTGGAACAGTCCATTGCTGGGGTGGTTGGGGTCCCCCATAATGTTGCTGGCTCTGGATCTGCACCTCCTGATGTATAGGTCCTGCAGGGGGGCGAGTGTAGTTCCCATTGTGCGTTCAGCCGAATGCACTACTCTCCGCAGAGCCTTCCTGTCCTGGGCAGAGCTGTTCCCAAACCAGATTGTGATGTTCCCGGACAAGATGCTTTCTACAGCCCCAGAGTAGAAGCACTGAAGGATCCTCAGAGAGACTCTAAATTTCCTCAAAATGTCCTGAGAAAAACAAATAACCAATGACCAAAGAATGGTGTCTAAATTTCGTCAAAAAAACTTGTTTTTCGGATGACAAATAAAGATATCTTGAATCTTGAATCTTGAATCTTGAATCTTGAATATTCTGGAAAATTCATCTCTTCCCCGATTTGGCTTTATCTGCTCCAGTCGAAATCCATACGGATAAAGATTGGCTTATCGTTTAGGAACGAACTGCAGATGTTGGTTTAAACTGAAGGTAGACACAAAATGCTGTAGTATAAGAAAATAACTGCAGATGCTGGTACAAATTGAAGGTATTTATTCACAAAATGCTGTAGTAACTCAGTGGGTCAGGCAGCTTCTCTGGAGAAAAGGAATAGGTGACATTTCGGGTCAGAACCCTTCTTCAGACTGAAAGGTAGATGTGGCGAGGTGGCAGGGGAATTGGAGGCGAGAAAAAGGCCAGACCAAATCAGAGCTGGCAAAGGATAACCTCAGGAAGGGTGGAGTTCATAATGGCCCATTGTTGGCTGGGGAAGATGTGCTAACGACAGGGGTACAAGGATGCGAACAGTGGAACTAGAAAGACGACTAGGGTGGGAGAGGAGGTGGGGGGGGGGAGGGGGAGGAATGCAAGGGTTATTATTATTGATGATTTTGCACGAACATGGCAAAAGGAAATGTGATTATTGCATGAACATGGCAAAAGGAAACATTTAGTCAAATAAAAATATACATTTCAGAGCCAAAGCATCTTAAAAATGAGCTTATTGAGAGGCTAATATAAATAGAGAAACATATGAGGCCTATAGTTCAGACAAATAAAATAATTAAAATAGGAAAGGTTATCTTCACATGCATATTGTGAATGACTTGTGGCAATTCCTCTGGAAATGCATCATTTATAGCCCCTGAAGTAAATGTGGACTCCATAAGGTGCAGATCAATAAACTTTGTTCAACAGAATGTTTTTTGTTCTGTTATGGATGTGAGTCAAGAATAAACAATTTGTGTGCAAATAGCTGATGGAAAGAACCAGGGTCAGGATATTTAATCTCCTCACCATGACCAAATTCAAGATAACGTACTAAAATATTAAGCCTGGTATTTTCTACCACTTTACACCCTTTCATTTTAATTCAAGTGGAGAATAAGGGGGGGAGGAGGTTAATTTCCCCCATTCTCCCCCATTCTCTGATTGTGTTGGCTGTATGTCTGCAGAGCCACTGTATCTTCCCATCTATTGTCATGCATGTCAATAGTCAATAGTCAATAGTCGTTTATTTGTCACATACACATAAATGTGTAGTGAAATGAAACATTACCCGCAGTTCAACAATAAGACCAATAAGAATAATCAATAAAAATGCAATAACACACACAATCATGAACTAACACCAAACAAAAAGAAACATCCATCACAGTGAGTCTCCTCCAGTCCCTCCTCACTGTGATGGAAGGCCAGAATGTCTTTTCTCTTCCCCTGCCGTCTTCTCCCGAGGTCAGGCTGTTGTAGTTGCCACGTCGGGGCGGTCTCCCTTCAATACTGTGTAATTCGGCTACATTTTGTGTGCCATGGCTTCTTTTTCTTTTGACCAGAGCATAGACACATTTAAAGGAGAAAGGTAGATATGCAGGTAAGTGAAAAGGGAACGGAAGGTAATAGTAAAATAGTTAAATGGTGATTTGAGTGGAGCACTAAAGCCAATATGAAATGCTTGGGATTCATTTCTATGCTGTTTATTTGATCGAGTTCTATGTAATCTGATGTTTTTCTGTCAGATTTTTCACTTCTCTCTGTATTTCACACTGCAATGATTGGTGTCGCAGCTTTAACATAGGCAGCACCTCAGAGTGCTTCAAACGCAAATGAAAATTCGCGGCACAGTGGCGCAGTGGTAGAGTTGCTGCCTTACAGCGAATGCAGTGCCAGAGACTCAGGTTCGATCCTGACTACGGGGGCCGTCTGTACGGAGTTTGTACGTTTTCCCCGTGACCTGCGTGGGCTTTCTCCGAGATCTTCGGTTTCCTCCCACACTCCAAAGACGTACAGGTATGTAGGTTAATTGACTGGGTAAATGTAAAAATTGTCCCTAGTGTGCGTAGGATAGTGTTAATGTGCGGGGATCGCTGGTCGGTGCGGACTCGGTGGGCTGAAGGGCCTGTTTCCGCGCTGTATCTCTAAATCTAAAAATAAATACAGCTCTGCAGCCCTTTGCATCATCTGAATATTTTTGAGGAAAGCCTATAAAGAGCTTCAGAGAAGGCATCTTATTCAAGCTTCCTTTGCATTCTTTAATAAATGAACCATTTTCTATAGATTAAGACAGTGGCCTTCCTTAATTAGCCTTCTACAAGTACACTTTTGTGAGGATTTTTAATAGGAATATTTAGAATGATTTAGGAGATGGCACAGGAAGCCTTTAAGGTCTATCAAAAATCAAATCCATCTGGGTGGATTTTAAAATGCATTATCTGTTTAAAAGGTTTCAGGCAGCAATTTAACCTTCAAAAATAAATTAATTTCAAATGTTTAATGCAATTTTTACAGTAACAATGTAATAATTATTTCACGGACATTTATTCATTGTGGTATCTGTACTTCTCTGAACGTAGCCAACTTTTTTTGTCCCTTGGGATAGAGATTCTGTTGTCATGTTCCTAGGAACAAGCTATGGATGCATATCACAAAATTACTCCAGCCTGTGAATTTTGCCCATTAAAGTTAATAAATGGAAAATTACACTGGTAGAGTGTAATTTCACCAAATGTAGCCCTGATGTGTGCCTGAGAACAATGCTGCAGCACTATTACTGTTTCATTCAAGATGGTGATCTAAAACCAAGAAAAACTAAGGATAGGCTGTACTCTAGAAACACTCATGAAATGGAGAGCATTGCATTCGCGGGATAAGTAAAAACGCAGTGAAGGGCTTATGCATTTGGGGCATTTCATGGCGAGGGTTAACATATGATGAGCGTTTGACGGCACTGGGCCTGTACTTGCTGGGGTTTCGATGGATGAGGGGGAACCTCATTGAAACTTACTGAATAGTGAAAGGCTTGGATACTCTGTCTGTGCAGAGTATGTATGTTCATCCTGCTGTCTGTGCAGAGTATGTATGTTCATCCTGTGACCACCTGGATTTCTCCGGGTGCTCCGGATTCCTCCCACATTCCAAAGATGTTTGTAGGTTAATTGGCCTCTGAGAATTGCCCCTAAAGTGTAGAACATACAACTAGTGTACAGGTGATTGATGGCCCTCCTGGACTCGGTGGGCAGAAGGGCCTGTTTCCACGTTGAATCTCTAAATTATCTCTAAACTAGAAAGTAAGACTTATAAAGTTAGGAATTGTTGAAACTGAATTGGAGTATAATTTCAGAGCAACACATGTATTGACTATCTAACTACTATGTTACAATAAAATGGACTTTTCCTATTATAACCATTACTCTGAATATGGTACAATAAAAGAATAGGGGTTTTCTTGAAAAGGTTATATATAAGGTCTAGAAATTCCTGTAAATAAGTGTAAGCTTATTTTCATTAGTATAAATGTGTGATCTTGCATCTATAGCTTCGCTTGCTAAAGATGGTCATAAATATTGATTCCAATGGTGATTTACTCTATGTTTGCATAATGGCATTGGAAAGAATGGACCAATGACTACACTGGTATAAATTCAGGGCAGATTTGTTTAAGTGAGGGCCAAGATGTTAGATTTAGGTTTCATCAGCAGAAATAAGGAAGATTCAACATGAACTATGGCAACGGTTATTTGTAAGTCTGGCTGACTGCCCTTGGCTCTTCCCACAATACTAAATATCAGAGCCCCATTTCCTCTCATTTAGCAGCAGGCCCTAGTTAACAGTAAATGCTAGAATTAAATGCTAGAGAGGATGGACTTGTTCACATTGTTAATTCCCGAGGCCATGACCTTTCAGGTGAAAGAATGTTCATTTAGTTTGGGAATAATTCTATGAATGGTTTTACTACTCTGTTAATTAATAAAGACATTTCAGTGAAAGATATAACATGCCATCATTTTCGGGTTTTACATAAATCCTTGTAAATAGAAATGAATTGCGGAAATTGTATTTTTTTTCTACTGAGGAGAAGCAGAAATTAACCACATCAGCAGATTGCTTGATGTAATACCATAAATGCTCAAAGCTTGAAGTCTGTAAAAGCAGCTTAAAGCAACGGATGTTAATCTTATTTATCTGATCTTATCAATGTCTTGAAATCTTTCTTGACATCACAAGGGGAAGGGATCGGTGCCCGATCACACAATTGGGGACCAATGCCACTAATAAAATAAGGGACAAAGGGCTTGAGCGATAGACAGAAATGAGCAAAGAGTTGTAACGTGTTTAGTAAAGATGATGTGAAATTTCAAACTGATGATAGAGAAAACTATAGAGTTCTTTCCTGGCTTTAACAACTCTGTAAAATCACCTGGAAATGAACAGATTGGAGATTCTGTGTGTAAATATCATAGATATGTTCACCAACAAAGTTTCTCAAAATGAAATTATTTTCTTTTTGTTGCATATATTTGAAAAGGTTAATCTATTTATCAAAAATAAGCTATCTGAGTAAAATAACTCTTTCAAAAGGATGCACAGCAGAAGGGTGCAGCAAATTGTGCAAAATTGTTTTGAGAGATGAAAACAAATGTGTTACTTAACATATTTCCGATATATTTCTTGGAATTTACAACAATGTTTCAGGGAAATTAAGTGTGACATTGATTTATGATTTATTATAATACAATTAGCTACTTAAATTGACATAATCAGATTTAATATAATACAGCTTGGTAAACAGTGACCAGAAAATGGTTGCAATTTAGAAAAACTCAGAGTTAATTCACTGTAAATTGATTTTGGATACGGATATCCTCTTTGTTTCTAGACACAAGTCAATTTAGGCACTTGTGCATTGAAGATTATATTTACTGTCATTTCACTGGCAGTGCCCAAAACCATGTTCCCTCATTAAGGTGTGCTGAAATAACAGTGGCTATAAAACTGTTTATTGGTCAGTTTAGTATAACAGTGCTTACATTGCATCAAAGGAGCCCTTGACTAATGGAACCTGTCTAGCAAGCAATAAAAATATAATTTAGTGGAAGGCATAAACTTGCACCTAGATTATTTGGTTTAACTTAAGCAGAACATGCAGCTTACAGTTGTGTCACTTTAAATAACCAGTACCAATGTTTGCATAAGAGATTTGTTTCCCGAAAAGGATCACCGAAATGTAGCCAAGAATATTTCATTTTCCACCACCAAACGGAAATCAAACAACAGAAAAATAAACTCATTTTTAATTACTTCAAGGGCACTGGCTGGACAGCATAAAAAAACTACAAAAAATAAATCCCTGAATATAAGTTTAAATAGATAGCTGTCAGCCATAATAGAATGTTTAATACACTTAGATTAAATTTCTTAGATATTTTAAGAGAACTGTCAAGCACAAACCAGTTGATGTCTTGAATAAATTGCAGGTACTTTTAAGTGTTTGGGTGATAAAACAAATTTTCTACCATGCAGGCATTAAAGTTGTTCCATGGGACATTGGAAAATGAATATTAAACCCAATTGTTGAGATCGATTTTTTGCTGAATTCATGTCTCTACCAGAATGATGATGAGAATAGTTTCAAACAAGATGCACTCCATGGCTGATATTCCTTCAGCATGTGGTGTTTTTGTGAAGATTCTGTCATGAACAATGCTCTTTAAAACATTGAGTTAATGTTCACATTAGAGCTTGAATTTTATAATTGCTTTGCTTTTCCTTATCTGTGGTCAATTTAAAAGAAAATGCATCATTTAATTCTCAAGTGCAAGAGTATTTTTTCTGTATTTCTCTATCTATTTTATTTAGAAAAGGTAAAGGCAAATTTAAACACTTGTATTGAATGTGGAATATTAATTAAAACCACAAGATTGATAAGATTCCATTCCAACCTTTCAATTCGACAGTTCTCCAGAACACATGCGTGAAAGAAACATGAGGGCAAAATAAAAAATATCAATTTGAGAATTATTCAGATTAAGAGAAAAGAATCATGTGTTAGTTTAATAGTATTTACGTAGAGAGATAAATTATCACTTAGAACTTGTGTAGAGAGAGAGAACACATCGAGTACCGAGAGCCATCCTGTCTTTTCCCAGAATTATTCATTACTCCAGAATCATGAAGGCATTATATCGGACTTCTTCTTTAATTTCATCCAACTAGATATTTTGTCATTAAGATTGTGGCCACCATTCAGATGCTGCCCCATTGCTGGTAGGAAGGGGTAGCAATTGTCTAGACCTACTATTCCACAACGGTACCAGGAGATAATCTGACAGCGACTTCCCTTACAGTCTGAGCATCGCTATCTCTGGAGAGTCACAATGATCTTTTCTTGTCGGCTTTCCAATATGAGCCTACCTGGCTACTTGGGAACATGATCCAAAGTTACGAGAGTCACGGGACTTGGTTTTGAACTCCTGTGGGTTAGCATAAGAGTGAGCAGTAGGCTGGGCCTGATGAAAGAAGCAGGCAGACATGGCTGATTTTAAAGGCCAGAAGCCCCATTAGCCACGATTTTCTGACTTCCTGATCAAAACAGTAGGCTCAGCAGAAAGCAGCTGCCAGCCTGTTAAAATCAGGCCTCAAGAGGCTGAAGCCTGAGGTGTGGTTTGTTTAGAAATAAATGCTGTATGTGATGAATCCAAGCCAAGAGGGAGAAAATTCAGCACAGGAGAGCCTGGGGTTTTATTTGGGGGGGAGGCCCAGAAGAAATCTCTGACTACTCTTGCTTCCCAAGGAAACCAAACAAATATTAAAAAAGCTCTGCTCTGCCTCGCTTTTCACTGATCTTTCTTCATTCCAGATGCCTCTGTTTCCTTTATTTGCATCTAATTTCCATTCGGCTTTTGAAGGGATGGACTGTGTCCTGTTTACTTTTCCTCCTCTTCAACAACCATCTTTCTGCACCTTGCTAGTCCCTCCACTGACTTGAACATGGTTGATCACTGAAGATTTCAGGATGGAATTAAAGCAGTGCGGGAGGTAATCCACTGGTGTCCTCCGGTGTTGTGACATGTTGTGACACTTTAGTAACTGATCTGCGTATTCATACTCGAGCTGCGTATTCATACTTCTCCACAGCAGACAATGAACCACTGTGGGCTCCACCTTTCATTCCTTTGTTCTCTGCACCTTTCCATATCTCTCGTTTCCCTCTCCCCTGACTCTCAGTCTGAAGAAGGGTCTCGACCGGAAACGTCACCTATTCCGTTCTCCAGAGATGCTGCCTGACCCGCTGAGTTACTCCAGTTTTTTGAGTCTATCTTCATACTCCAGCTTCTTGCTTACAAAAGGGAGTACATGTTGTCTAAATTTGTACCTGGTCATATTGGGGCTAGAAACTGGTGACTGAGTTGCAAGCTCCATTTTAGCTGTCCACTACATACCCCACCTCTCCCAGACCAGACATGATTTCAGACTTGAATCGTGTCAAGGATACGAGCCACGTGAAGTTCTTTATCCAATGTTGATGCTAAAGCTTTTTTATTGACCTCTTCACTGCTCTTGCACCATTGGCTGCTTGGCTGATATCCACTTCTGTGTGAGCTGCAGTTTAAGCATCATTTTATCAACTTCAGAAAAGTTGGACTCTGACTATTTAGTAACATGGGGTGACGTTTTAAAACTGAACGTCACTTCCGAATCCTGTCCATTTACAGCAAGTTCTTTAAAAAATCTGGAATTTTATACTTTTGCTATCTGCAGAAAAGTCAAAAGTGGGACGTTGAATCTAAAGTTTGAGTCAATAAGAATGAGAAGAGGTTTTGAGCCAGTTTAAATTTATGGACCTGTGTTTAGTTTGAAGTACTAGATTCCATCAGAGCATAGAACACAAAACATAGAACATAGTGTAATTCAGCACAGGAGCAGACCATTCGGTCCACAGTGTGTATGCTGAACATTATACCAAGACCAACTCCTACCTGCCTACACATTACCATCTCCCTCCACTCCCTGCAAATCCATCTGCCTACCCAACAGTCTCTTAAATGCTACTATTGTATCTGCCTCCACCACCATCCCCGGCACCACGATCCAGGAACACACCTCTCTCTGTGTAAAAAAATTGCCCCACGCATCTCCTTTAAATGTTGCCCCTCTCACCTTTAAGCTGTGCCCTCTAGAGGTGAGAAGATGGAGACGAGTGAGGCTTCACAGCTGATTTCCATCATCATAATTCTTCTTTTGCTCTTTGCGTATCTTTCTTCATTCCAATGATCTGACTGCCTTTATTTGTTGTTTATTTCCAGTCTTCTATTTGAAGGGTTGGAACGAGGCCTCTTCCGTCTCACTGCCCCTGCCCCCCCTCCTCCACCGCAACCATTTCCCCTTGTGAACTGTCTGTACAAACCACTGGAGAAACCAGGAAGGGATGAAAGCACTGCAGCAGACAACAGGGGTTTCATTAATTTGTTCTAGTCAATGCCTGAGGAAAAAGTAACATGCACCAGGCCCAAGTCATTTGGCCCAAGCAGGTTTAAAAAAGGCTGAAGAGCCAACAATGGTTTTCTTTGGAACTGGCAGCCTCCAGCCACCTTTTAATGAAACCCCTGGGCCCCTTTGTTAATTTATCAAGGAATCCTTATTTTTTAAGATTCATAAACCTCAAATAACTCATATCCCAACATGTGTCTGCCATGCAAATAGAAAAGCACCATGAATAATTAACTATTTAATTAGCGATCACTGGCTTCTGTAATATGATAGAACCATTTAGTCATGCAATGACAGTGACATAGTAAATATGAAAACTGTGCACTTGAAAAGCTGTGGGGAGGTTGTTTATTAAATGCAGAAAATGTAGCAGCTCCTCACATACAACTGACTCTCCAAAGAGCATTGTGTGATCAATTGCCTTATAGATCTCCCCAACATCTTGCTCGCTCACTTTCAGCTCCCTACTCCTTTCCTGAGGTCATGTCCTGGTGTTCTACTGCAATTAAAAACAGCCATGCAGCATTCAGAGGGAGAGAGGTTGAGTGTGGGTTAGCAGGGGTAGACTGTGCTCCACCTGCATTCTATATTCTCCCAAGTCCAACACATATTTTTCTCTTTGTCGCTACCTGTTGTACTTGTTTATGGTTTGATTGTAGTCATGTGCGGTATGATTTGCCTGGATAGCATACAACACAAAGCTTTTTTACCACATCTCTGCACGCATGACAAAAAAAAACCCAATACCAATACCGAATAATGCATTGCCAGTTAGTAATTACTAGAGTGAGTGGACCTGTTGGGCCCAAACCTCTCCTGCATTGGGCAGCACCCTCTCCTCCCCCCCCCCTCCACCCCTCCCTCCCTCCCCTCCCTCCTCCCCTCCCCTTCCCCTCCCCCCTTCTCCCTTCCCCTCCCCCTTCCCCTCCCCCCCACTCCATCCCCTTCAACCCCCCTTATCCTCCCTCCTCCCCCTCCCTCCCTCTCTAGGAGATAGATTTAAACTTTAAAATGTGTATAGCTTTAAAAATATAACACTGATTTCAATGAAACTTCTTCTATTAGCACCAAAGGGATGACGGCGAGTAAGGTGGGCCTAAAATTGTCGTGCTATCGTGTATCGTTTTGGCTGTAGTTCAGGAACAAACAAACAAAACGAGAGTTTTAGTATATAGATAACCACCAAATATAAACATTAATGATGTACTTAATTTTAAGACTCTATAATGCACTTAAAGGTGGCTAACACCTCTTAAAGGTGAGCTATACTGTCTTGCTGTAGCCCATTTTGATTAGAGTAATACTGCCCGATCTATTAAATGCCTTAAGATTTGCTGGTGAGGGCCTCAGCCTCTTGGATACAGAAGATCCTTCAGCAAAAGCTATATTGCCAGTGCGAAGACATTGCTGCTCAAAATTCAATGATGGATCTGAAACCTTCAACGTAAAATGGTGGGCCTGGAAATTCCACCACGCTCTGAAATTATTTTATAGCAGTAAATGTGGAAGCCAATTAGGGCACAGCGAGCTCTCATGAGCAGCAATCATTTGTTTTTCAGTAGTGCTGGTGCAGAGAGATTTTTAGCTGGGGCATGATGGTAATTGACTTGATCTTGTAGTGCAGAGCAATCTATTTCCAATGTGTTACATGGACCGAATGTATTTGGAGTATGGTAGTGGCTGGATGGCAACGTCTAAGATAGGTTTTGAGTATTAAGAAAGATATCTGGATAAAACAGAGGTTGTTCTTTTCATCTCTGAATGAAATAAGCAGTGTGCAAGATGTTCAAGTGCCAGAATTGTAACGTGGTAACTTTGTCATGACACACAAGTCTACGTGGTTTCTGATTTTGCATTTGTTCTGCACAAATCCGATGAGAAATTTAAGGATGAAAAATGCTGGGTTGTGACATTCCAGTCGATGAGGAGAATAGTAATCATGATTCAGTACTCTCTATTAGGGTCATGGAGACATACAGCAAGGAAACAGGACCATCAGTCCACTGAGTCCACATTTACCATCCACACCAATCCTACGTTAATCTCATTTTTTAATTCTCCCCACATACTTATCAACCGGCCTCAGCTTCAGCCATTCACCAAAACGCAAGGGGCAATTTACAGTGGCCAATTAATCTGCCAACATCCAAGTCTTTTGGGATATGAGTGGAAATTAGAGCACCCGGAGGAAACCCAAGCAAAGGGAGGATGTGCACACTCCACACAGACGGCACACACGTCCGATTTGAACCCGGGGTCTCTGGTGCTGTGAGGCAGCAGTTCTACCAGCTGCACCACTGTGCCTCCCAATATTATTGCTTGATCAGATGCCAATTTTATTAATCAACTTCCGTGTCTTGACTGCTTTCTATCTTTGCCTTTAAAGCTTTCACAACTCTCAAATCACCTTTCCGGAGACATTGCTCTCTCACACTGTGCAGGAAATGATCATTATTTATGTATTGGATCAGACCCAACAGCGATTCCTAATTTTTTTCTTTCACAGTGAGCCCCCCCCCCCACCCCCCCCATGGCAAAAGTACAAACTGCTGCTTTTACGCTCGTTTTACTTTTCCTTGAGATTGGCTTTCATCAACAGACACATTTTGTGCAGCAGTGTCTGCCCCAGGATCACGTGAGCCATATGATTAGAGTTTGCGGGATGGGACTGAGACCAGGAGAATAAACATTAACAAAGACTCGCTGAGCTGACCTGCGCACTGTTGTGGATTCTCTGCAATTCCTCACACTCATGCACCAGTGCAGCCAGTAGGGGTCATTGGCCTGAGGTGAAGAGCAAGATTACTGTTGTGCTTCCATTCCTTCCCTGAGATCAGCTGATTCAGTATGAAGCAAAAATTGAACGCTGGCTCTGTCTGGCCTGTCTCTACGAGCACAGCACTCCATGGTGCATTTAAACAACTCCATCACGGTTAACATCAATCTCATGAAAGTTTCCATGTGGGAGGCAGGGCAATTTTTCTAATGCTAGGCTGCAGGGTACAGTGGCGGAACTGCACAACAGGACTCCTCTGTCTGGGAATGGTGTGTGGTAAAGAGGGGAATTCGAAGGACGGCAATAAAGGTACGGTAGATAATATCTTATGCAATTTGCAGCACCTGCCATTGAGATGTGGAAAACTGGAAAAGTAGCAGCTAATTAAAGTTAAGAATTATTTTAATATTTCCATACAGTCAAAATATTTTCCACCAGTCTGGACAGTGAAGATAATACTCATGGCTGTCAAATGAGTATGCAACTAATCTATATTGATTGCAAAGGAGGGCGAAGAAGTTATGTAAAGCAGGGTAACCTTCCAATGCACCAAAAGCTATTTTTATTCCAGCTGAAAGATAATTTATTATAGAGGATTTCATCATCTGAGGGAACTCTAACCTTTGGAGACATGATCCTAACCCCCAACAGGCAGAGAAGTGGCAAGCAGGGGATTTAAAATGGACTGAGTGTCACTGTTTGGATCTGACATGTTTTAATGACAGTGAGTATCTCCAAGGACGGTCTACAGTAATTCTACTTGCTTTGATTGATTTAGGACTTCAAAGTAAACGTCAACTTCCAGAACATTGGAAACCGTATCCATTGAGAAACCAGTGGGTGAAACCTTGGTCGTTGGGACTGCATCAAATATGTGTCAGATTTAATTAAGAAATAACCTCTGAAAATGCACTCTAATGCTGTGTGTAACTGGCACTTTAAGAAAGAAGTTTATTGTTTCAGTGCATTTTAAGGTTTTCTTTACCTCACTTTAGGTCCTTATACCATGGCAAACTGAAAAACTTAGCATGGGCGCTGCATTTGACTTTAGACTTTACTTTAGACTTTAGCGACACAGTGCAGAAACAGGCCCTGCGGCCCACCGAGTCCGTGCTGACCAGCAATAATCCTACTAACCAGCTAACTGCTAACTACTAACACTAACATTATCCTACACACTAGGGATAATTTATAATATTACCAAAGCCAATTAACCTACAAAACCTGTACGTCTTTGGAATGTGGGAGAAAATCAGAGCACCCGGAGAAAACCCACATGGTCACAGGGAGAATGTACAAACTCCACACAGACAGCACCCGTGGTCAGGATCGAACCCGGATCCTTGCCGCTGTAAGGCAGCAACGCCACTGTGCCTTGTACGTGATGGGGATGGAGGGGGAAGATGAATGGAAGCAGGGGCAGGACCAGTGGACCAGCTAAGAACCAGGAGAGAGGCCTTTAAAGAAGACACCAATAGAGCGAGCAGCTGGCCCTAACAAGTAATTGCATTTGGAGCTTGTGAACGGGTGATCGAGATAGATTTTGATAACATGAACAAGTCAAGGGCAGTGGTACTATCCTTGGTATGCCGAGGCAGCAGAAATCAACATTGATTTCTCTGGACAATGTCACCTTCCAGAGGCAATGCAAATTGTAGAAGTCTGAAGACGGTGGCTGGGATTTTCCTCGCCAGCTAGGCACCCAGGCCAAAGGCCCAAACACATCCAACATGCAATGCCTCCAGAGGCTGGCATTATTCAGGGTGAATGAAATCATCCTGGAACTTCAATTTGGATCTTCAAATTAAGGGACAAAGCAACACAGTGTGTACTTTTGCCATGGGCTCACTGTGAAAGAAATATTAGGAATCACTATTAGGTCTGATCTGATACATAAATAATAATCATTTCATATACAGTACAAAAGCTGCAATGTCTCTGGAAAGGTGATTTGAGAGTTGGAAACAAGTTAAAGGCAAAGATAGAAAGTAGTCACCACATGAAAGTTAATTAATGAAATTGCCATCTTATCAATTAATAATATTGGATGGCACAGTGGTGCAGCTAGTAGAACCGCTGCCTCACAGCTGATATACCCAGCTACCTGAAAGGAGATCTGCTAACTGCTTTTACCATTGTATAAGCAACCACTATCAGTGACTTCCCACGTTATCAAAGTCTATCTCAATCTCAGTCACCCCTATATGAGTTCATCATGAAAGTCCCAGATCTACAACTTGTTAGAAGCATCTGTTTAGTTTTGCTTCAGTGAAACATTAATGGTTGGATGACAGTGATTTGGACTCCTTAACATTAAATCGTGGTCCCTGAGAACAAAGCAAAATTAATTGGACACACGTACTCGTTACTGTGACCAACCAAGAAGAGATACCAATCGTTCATTCGACAAATGCAGAATATTTTATGTGTTCACAAAACAAGTCTGATGAACTGGTAAAAAGTTCTCAGACTGTAATATTCCCTATTATTGTTCCAATTTGAGAACTGTTTGAGAGAAGAACTTTTGTGAGTCAAGGAATGTCATACTTGATGTCACTTCGACCCCTACCATTCCTAAACGGAACAGAATGTTATAACAATATTCTCATCAGTACTAAATGTGTCACTGGGTAGGCCATAGGGATTAGTAGGCAAGGATTAACTGCCATGAAAGTTCAAGAACTTCTTGAAATATTCTCTAGCTAGATTCTCTAAAATCCTTGTGACTGATTGAACCTTCATCATTTTGCGTAGGAGTAGATAATGGAGCAGTAGAAGGTCCACATCTAATGAGGAAACGTAGGCTGAAGATAACATAGAAACCCACGGGGAGATTTGATAACTTATCTCTAGTACGAGCCAGGACTTTAGACTTGACTTTAGAGATACAGCGTGGAAACAGGCCCTTCAGTGCTCCGACCAGTTATCACCCCATACACTAACACTGTCCTACACACTTGGGACAATTTATAATTTTACCAAAGCCAAGTAACCTACAAAGCACCGGGAGAAAACCCACACGGTCACAGGGAGAACGTACAATCTCCGTATAGAGGGCATCTGCAACCAGGATTGAGCCTATGTATCTGGCGCTGTAAGGCAGCAACTCTACCGCTGTGCCACCCCTGAAAGCCTTGATAATGTGAGCTGGACTCTTTTTCCCCCACATATTCCCTTTGGAATAGCTTTGGTTTGCTCTGGTATCCTGGCCCAAGCAAATTGATTCTCCTCTATTACAAGAGAAGGGAAAAAATGGCTCTGATGTCACAGCAGTCTGATCACCAGTAACAGTATAATTATTCTCTGAATTAGAGTTCAGTTGATCATTTCGCAGGTCAATTGAAGGATTGAATGGTGCTACAAGCAAATTAAAACAAGCGCCTTCAATGGGCAAGGAAGAATATCCAAATAGTATTTTGTTGTGAGTTGGTGACAACGCAGGCTGTAGTGACTGATGCTGGAGGAGTGCTTTGAAAACAAAGTGCCTACACTATGTTTCTTTCTTATAAGTACTAGATAACTTCGTGAACAGAAAATGATATTTAGGATTTTAAAAGATTTGCACAGAAAATGATGAAAAATACGCAGTATAGCAGTCAGCATCTGTACAGATGTGAGACAACTTTAATGTTCTGGGCCAAAGGCCCAGCAGGATTATTGCGTGACATCTCACCATTAAATAACATTGCGCATGCCAAAGATTCTTCAACTTTATGGAGATGCAATTCTTTGGAATTTAAACTCTCCAAGAAAGGCGCAGGTTATAAACATTGAAAACGGCTTCCTCCACAGGAAATTGTACCATCCTAGGACGCATAAAAATTGAAGCATTCTGCTGGTAGGAAAAGGCATCCCTCGTAACAATAAAAGGTTTTATTTGCGGTCTTTATATCTTATTGCACAAATAATTAGCATCCTTGTAAATCAGTCGCACCATCTGTTTAAAATTTAAGCCATTGATCTGTGTTTAATTTGTTGCACACCTCACAATTATTTTCCTGAAATTGCTTTCCATAAGAAAGTAAAATTCTGCCAAAAGCTTGCGTTATTTTGAATGGGGAAATAAATGCGCTGAGGTTGATTGGATTACACTATGTGTTTGATGTGCTGTGGAAAGGGATACAAAAACGGAGGGAGCCGTAAAGGTCACAACAGACCTGGCTAAGCTTGTTGTGCTGTCTTAAACTCAAATCTGACAGTGTTACCTTACTTTTGAAACTTGATGGACTGATTATCCTAGATGCCCTTAAATTAAAGCTGCAAATATTCCCTTTGTCCTAAAGTGGCTGCAGGATTGAGAACTTTGAGGAGGAGTCAGTGGTCAGATTCTTAATTGGATTATCTTTGTTTTCATGCATACACGTAAGCACTTTCATGACAGCTTACCCAACAGAAACATGTAAAACAAAAGGCGATGGTATTCACCAGATCTCCCACCCTAGCCAGGGGGGATACACCTGGACTGTATATTATCAGCATCTGAATTATAGGCTACTGGTAAGAGCTGCAAAGTACATTATTATTGTCACCGGCTGCATCAGCTTCATGTGCAGGGAAAGAGCTTGCTTTTAATCTATTTGAAGCAGCATATTCAGTCCGTCACCAATCTACAGCAAGGAACTTTTCTCATCACCGATTATCAGATTTGCGTCTTCAGTGAGAAATTGTTAGTTTATTTGCTTGCACTTTTGAATGTTTTGCGATACAATATGGAAACAGGCCCTTCGGCCCACCGAGACCATGCAGACCATCGGTCACAAGTTCTATGTTATCCAACCTTCATATACTACACACTGGGGGCAACGTACAGAAGCCAATTAATCTACAAACTTGCACGTCTTTGGAATGTGGGAGGAAACCGGAGCACCCGGAGAAAACCCATGTGGTCACAGGGAGAATGTGCAAACTCTGCACAGACAGTACCCGTAGTCAGAATTGAAAACGGGTCTGATACTCCAAAGTAGTATCATTCATCCTTACTGTGTCTGGTTTTGATTCTAATCCCGAGTGTATTTCCTTCTATTTTTTGTTTAAAAAGAAAAGACCACTTAATTGATCAAGTTTGCTCCTCTCATATAAAAATACTATCAAGTATTCATACCTACTGAGGGAAAAATCTGTATAACTTCTCTGCAATCGGCACATTTCCACTATTCAAACACACAAAAGCTAGTTCTCTTGAATATTTTAATATTTGATTTGATTGATTGAATTGATACACCCTGAATTGATAGCATGGAAACAGGCCCTTCAGCCCACCAAGTCCACACCAACCATCGATCACTCATTCACACTAGGTCTACGTTATCCCACTTTCACATCCAATCCCTACACATAAGGGGCAACTTACTGAGGCTAATTAACCTACAAACGCACATGTCATGAGATCATAAGGTCATAAGTGATAGGAGTACAATTAAGCCGTTCGGCCCATCAAGTCTGCTCCGCCATTCAATAATGGCTGATCTATCTCTCCCTCCCAACCCCATTCTCCTGCCTTCTCCCCATAACCTCTGACACCCATACTAATGAAGAATCTATCTATCTATCTCTGCCTTAAATATATCCACTGACTTTGCCTCCACAGCCTTCTGTGGTAGAGAATTCCACAAATTCACCACCCTGTCTTTGGGATGTGGGAGGAAACCTATGCAGTCACACGTGCAAACTCCACACAGACAGCACCCGAGGTCTGGATCGAAACGTGGTCTCTGACGGTGTGAGACAGCAGTTCTACCAGCTGCACCACTGTGCTGCCAGTTTCTTTCAACCTAATAATATCTAACAAATCACCAGATAGTAAGGCTGCACCATTTACATTTAATCACTGCTTTATTCACCAGAATGCATTATTTTACCAACCAGCAACAGTAACCTCTTCACTTTTTCAGGTAAAGCTGATGGAAAGTAGATCATGGGATGTGAGTTCATGAGCACAAACGTGAGTTTTGTAGTCAATCAGAACAGGGTTTCTACTAACAATAAGTTCAAAAGTTCATAAGTTCTAGGAACAGAATTAGGCCATTCGGCCCATCAAGTCTACTCAACAGTCTATTTAAGTCTATTCAAATGTGGCTGATCTATATTTCCCTCAACCCCATTCTCCTGCCTTCGACCCATAACCTCTGACACTTACTAATCAAGAATCTGTCCATCTCTGCCTTAAAAATATCCATTGAATTGGCCTCCACAGCCATCTGTGGCAATGAGTTCCACAGATTCACCATGCTCTGACTAAAGAAATTCCTCCTCATCTCCTTTCTAAAGGTACGTCCTTTAATTCTGAAGCTATGGCCTCTTGGGCCTGGACTCTCCCACCAGTGGAAACATCCTCTCCACACAGATGGAGAACTACACTGCTTCATGGAGTATCTCTTGAATGGATAGGTTTCCCAAGCTAAGCAAACAAAATCAAGGTGCAGCTGGCATTGAGAAGATGTTTTGTTGCACATGATCTCAATATGCTGGATATATTAACTCCAGTTAATTTAAATTCAAATCCAAACATTGTTTGTTGATGTAAATCGCCATTCTCTTTGCATGGGACACTACGTTGACATGAACCGTGACCTCCTTTCATGCATGCTTTGCAGTGTTGCTCATAGCTAAAGATAGAAATCCACCTTTGATAAATACTGCTGCAGGGTCTGAAGCAATCTCTCTCAATGAAGGAAACTTTAATCCTTCTGTCAAGTTTCTTGCACTTCCTTCAGACTTATTGCTTCTCTAAGCTTGACAGATAAATTGTTGGACCATTTAAAATTGTGAGCAGCTTCCCAGTAAAGATGGTCTTTAAATCTTCTGCCGCACGATAGATTCTACCCCTCAAAGAACGATTTACAAAAGGCAGTTCCAAACCCATACATGGAATGTACTTGCGTTTAAAAGAGCAGATTCCAGAGTCACTCCAGCACTTTGTGTCAGAAGACATTGAGTTCTACTTCCTGCAATTTCCCTGCATTACTGCTACCTGCCGTTACTGTTACTCGAGTGAAATTAGAAACCTTAGCTTCTTTCTTCTAATCCCCGGCCTCACCTATGGTTAACAAAGTAGCTATTTTCCACGTGGTAGTCACTGACAGTTGTATGAGCTAGACGTTGATATGGCAACATGCATTTTCTGCCCTTCCTGTTCCTGAATTATCAGCACAGAGTAGTACAGATCACACATTTTAGGAGTTCAGACTGTGTTCACTCTTGCTGTAAGTGCTAAGTCCAAAGGGGAAAAAGGTGATAAATATAGCATTAGAATGCAATGGAGGCAGAATTTGTAGTTGCTGTCGCTACATATTGGCCATAAGACTAAGACATAGGAGCAGAATTAGGCCGTTCAATCATGGTTGATCTATTTTCCATCTCAACTCCATTCTCCTGCGCTTTCTCCCTGTAACCTTTCACACCCTTGCTAAACAGGAGCATATCAATCTCCGCTTTAAAAATACCCAATGACTTGACCTCCACCACTATCTGTGGCAATGAATTCCACAGATTCACCACCCTCTGGCTGAAGAAATTGTTCCTCGTTTCCATTCTGAAGGTATGTCAATAGACAATAGACAATAGGTGCAGGGGTAGGCCATTCGGCCCTTCGAGCCAGCACCACCATTCAATGTGATCATGGCTGATCATGGCTGATCATTCTCAATCAGTACCCCGTTCCTGCCTTCTCCCCATACCCCGGACTCCGCTATCCTTAAGAGCTCTATCTAGTTCTCTCTTGAATGCATTCAGAGACTTAGCCTCAACAGCCTTCTGAGGCCAATAATAATGTCCTATTATTCCGAGTCTGTGCCCTCTGGTCCTAGACTCTTCCACTGCTGGAAACATCCTCTCCACATCACCACATGTCTGAAGATGGGTCCCGATCCGAAACATCACCCATCCTTTTTCTCCTGAGATGCTGCCTGACCCATTGAGTTATGCCAGCACTTTGTGTCTATCTTTAGTATAAACCAGCATCTGCAGTTCCTTGTGTAGGAAGGAACTGCAGATGCTGGTTTATGTCGAAGATAGACACAAAATGCTGGAGTAACTCAACGGGACAGGCTGCATCTCTGGATAGAAGGAATGGGTGACGTTTTGGGCCGAGAAGTGAGTTACTCCAGCATTTTGTGTCTCTCTGCAGTTCCTTTCTACACTCTTTCCTTTCCACACTCTCTCCATATCCACATCCACTGGAATGATTCTGAAATGTAAACCTGTAACATTAGTTTCGTCTCTCAGTAATATAATTCAGTAAGAGTGCTGATGAAAGATCAGACATTGTAGATCTTGATATCCAGTTTTCAAAAATCCTGAGATTTCAGTCACAAAACATAATTCCAAACTGGCCATCAAAGTAGGATGAAAATCAAATAAACTGTAGATGCTGCAAATCTAAAATAAAATCAGAAAATGTTGGAAACATCAGCCAGTCAAGTAGCATCTGCAGAAAGAGAAACAGAGTTGATGTTTCAGATTGAAGCATGTCCTTTATTTTAAAATCTCAGAACAGGCTTTTTATATGAGGAGATGTTATTCAATTTTGGATCAATAAAGTGGCGTATGCATGGGAAGGAACTGCAGATGCTGGTTTACACCGAAGATAGACACAAAATGCTGGAGTAACTCAACGGGACCGGCAGCATCTCTGGAGAGAAAGAATGGGTGACGTTTTGGGTCGAGACTCTTACTGGCAGTAAGGTTACTGAGTAACTCCAGCATTTTGCGTCTATAAGTGGCTTATGCATGCCTGAACAGGGGTAGACAGCTAAGTCAATGTGTGCAACAGAATGGGTTTCTCTTGACTGTAGGTGTACAATAACCTTCCTCAGATGAGGAACTGGGGTACAATTCAGATTTAGCTTTGTGAGGTGGGTCGATTGGGTAGAAGTCCAAAGACGGCAGTGGGAACCAAAGCTTCAGTCATTTTGTTCTTGAAGGTTTTCCAAGTCCTTGTTGGTTAAATGCATCCTGTGATAAGGAGTGAGTTATCTAAGGTGGCATGTCGGGGCAAGGGGTAAGATTGCAATCATGTCCAGATCTAATGGTGAAGGGCCAGAAGGAAACCCATAGCAAATATTGATGTTTGTAGGTTGAGATTTTTGCCATGGGAACAACTGTAGTTCAAAAATCAAGAGTCATGTGTGTTTAATAGTTCTATGTACTGATAATGGAATAATAAAATCCTTACTTGCCGTATAATAACAGGCTTGTAAATACAATACACATAAATAATATATAATAAACAATAAATTAATAACCACTAACAAATTAATAATCACAGTTGCATCCAGGGGCTAAATTCAGCAACTTAGACCTGATCAGGAATGTTCCCATTCTGTGGTCCATTCAAATCCTGCTTTTGTGGTCCATATAAATTCTGCTTTTATCTGAGTGAGGCTGCATTATATACCAAACATGCATGCATGGATGAATTGTAAGCAAATTCAGCCCAAGCTTGCATTGGATGCCCTTGCTCACATCTGGGCTCCACCGTTCCTTGATCATCGTTGCTGGCTTTGATATGTTCTTTTCATAACTTTCATTAGTTTTATTCTTTGTGCCTTTTCATGCCTCTAGTTTCCCTCTCCCCTGCTCCTGAAGTCTGAAGAAGGGTCTCGACCCGAAACGTCACCTATTTCTTTTCTCCAGAGATGCTGCCTGACCCGCTGGGTTACTGCAGCATTTTGTGTCCTTCTTCTGGCTCCTGTACATATCACCAGATTGGTGGACCTGGAAGTAATTTACAGTGTGTACTCAGACTCATACATAGCCCACAAGAATGCTGTACCACGTGATAGAAATTCCTGGCAAATACACTTCAGGGAAGAGAAAATGACATTGCGACTTTCACGTTTTCAGAAACTAATAGCACACACAGACCATCCCATCATATCCCCAAAGCCCTCCGTTGTTCATTGTTCATAATGTGTGGATTTAATTTGTACTGTTAAATTCAGTAGTAATGACGATTTGTTCTCTATGTGAAAAGTTGCATCTGAATTTCCATTTTATTGTTAACTTTGGAATTTTTAACACTTGGGGCAAAGGGGCGTGGCTGTGTTCTGCAGCTGCGGCTCACCGGCAGTCTCTCTGTCTTTTTTTTGTTTTTTGTCTATTGTCATCGTTTAATGTACGTTTTGTTCTATTTTTAACTCTGTGTATGTGGGGGGGTGGTGGGGGGGGTTGGGGGAAACCTTTTTTCTAATCTCTTCCTCAACGGAGATGCGACCTTTACCGTGTCGTATCTCCGTTCGCGCTACGGCTTTGAGCACCCGATAAGGCGCTATATAAAATAAATGCTTATTATTATTATTACTTGTTGAACCATTCCTCTCATTTCCTCTCAATCAGTTCAATCGTTCACTTGATCGCCTCAGATTTATCAATAGGGAAAAAGAAGCCCCATTGCCAAAAGTGTGTGCTTTGAAAGATCATTATCATTCTTCTCTATGTCTTTAGAAGGCAAACAAAATAATTACTTGAAATTTGTGTGGAAAACCGTCAAGTTATTCATCTAATCTCTGAACAATATCAACCAGATATGTCACCAGATATTGCCCCTATATAAATATTGTGGTCAGCAGGATCCTCCATTAATGCCACAATCTTTGTAAGGAGATGTTGCTACCAAAGTGGTGGTTCTGTCTGGTTGCACACATTGCATATATTTGAGGGATGTTGGCATAATTTCCCTATCGTCAACTGGAAAATCTACATTTTATCTGGCTCGTAATGAACCGACTACATGTACATAGATACATAGATACGTAGAAAATAGGTGCAGGAGTAGGCCATTCGACCCTTTGGGCCAGCACCACCATTCAATGTGATCATGGCTGATCATCCACAATCAGTACCCTGTTCCAGCCTTCTCCCCATATCCCTAGACCTAAGAGCTCTATCTAACTCTCTTTTGAATGCATCCAGTGAAACGGCCTCCATTGCCTTCTGAGGCAGCGAATTCCACAAATTCACAACTCTCCGGGTAAAAAGGTTTTTCTTCATCTCAGTTCTAAATGGCTTATCCCTTATTCTTAAACTGGGGCCCCTGGTTCTGGACTCCTCCAACATCGGGAACATGTTTCCTGCATCTAGCGTGTCCAATCCCTTAATAATTTTATATGTTTCTATAAGATCCCCTCTCATCCTTCTAAATTCCAGTGAATACAAGCCCAGTCATTCCATTCTTTCATCATATGACAGTCCCGCCATCCCGGGAATTAACCTCGTGAATCTACGCTGCACTCACTCCATAGTAAGAATGTCCTTCCTCAAATTAGGAGACCAAAACTGCACACAATACTCCAGGTGTGGTCTCACCAGGGCCCGGTACAACTGTTTTACGGCTTTTACTTACCTGCAGTCAAACATTGCGTTGATAGATTAATTGCTACAATTAATTCCTGATCAACAAGCTGTAAACCACGGTTCCATTTCTCTTCCTTTAGCTCATTGCTCCTATTCTGATTAGTTACAGTAATCTGAACCTAATTGCCTCTGTATCTGCTATATAATGCTTTGGTCATTTAAAGATCGTAGACAAGAGACATGTTATTATGATACGATACGATACGATAGAACTTTATTTATCCCAGGAGGGAAATTGGTCTGCCAACAGTCATAAAACACAGGATACATGAAATATTAAATTAAAGTGATGAGTGGAAAGGATTGGGGATGTGCAAAGATTGGAAGGGTGGGGGGGGGGGGGGGGGAGTCAGTCTACCCCACGACAGAAGGGGAGAAGTTGTACAGTTTGATAGCCACAGGGAAAAGGGATCTCCTGTGGTGTTCCGTACTGCATCTTGGTGGAACCAGCCTGTGTGCAAATGCTTAATGCATTTGTTTGCTATTTTAATGATGCCGTTACCCATTTATTTCAAATACAATTAAGACTACAAATGGTAATTTCTGCAGTGTGAAGAAACTTAAAGAAAGGTGTAATAGGAGAAATTTGTGTTGGAGTGTTGGTCGACATTGCCTAAATCTAAATTTGGAAAAGGTTGTGTGTGGCACCATTTTTGTTTAATGCACTAAGGAAAGCAGAAATAGGAATAGGGTTAGTGGAATTCTTTGCCACAGAAGGCTGTGGAGGCCAAGTCAGTAGATATTTTTAAGGCAGAGACAGATAGATTCTTGATTAGTACAGGTGTCAGAGGTTATGAAGAGAAGGCAGGAGAATGGGGTTCGGAGGGAGAGATATCATCTCATATCATATATATACAGCCTGAAACAGGCCTTTTCGGCCAACCAAGTCCGTGCCGCCCAACGATCCCCGCACATTAACACTATCCTACACCCACTAGGGACAATTTTTACATTTACCCAGCCAATTAACCTACATACCTGTACGTCTTTGGAGTGTGGGAGGAAACCGAAGATCTCGGAGAAAACCCATGCAGGTCACGGGGAGAACGTACAAACTCCTTACAGTGCAGCACCCGTAGTCAGGATCGAACCTGAGTCTCCGGCGCTGCATTCGCTGTAAAGCAGCAACTCTACCGGTGCGCCACCGTGCCGCCCATATGTCAGCCAGGATTGAATGGCGGAGTAGACGGTGGGCCAAATGGCCTAATTTTATTCCTATCACTTATGAATAAATGATATGGGAGAAAAAATATATACCACTTCCAACGTAAACCTCTCTATACCCCTGCTCAACATCTACAGTCATTTTCCCAGCTGTATGTTAAAAGAAAGCATTGTTGGCACTGGATATAAAGAACTCCGTGGTGGAAGGGCTTCTCCCAAGCAGCCTGGAAAATCACTGGCCTCAGTGCAAATCAATATATTCTATCCATGCTTCAAACCACAGCCCTAACATAGAATGCCTTTAATCACATGTGCACCTAATGTGCCTGTAAAGTTACCGCTAGTATAAAAATGGCAGTATTCCGCCTCCGATCCGGCACATTTGACAAACAAACACTCTGAGCTTGAGTCCAATATACACAGTGAAAGAACCAAACATGCAGAAAACATAGGGCCTATGTCCCACCTACAACGTCATCAAGCAGATTTCCGTGCTGTATGTCTGTATGACTCTCTGATTACATTTCTTCAAATTCTCCATTTCTCTTTGGATCCTGCGTTCTAGGCAGCTCGATATGGGCTCTGCGAAGTGGATTTCTACATTCATTGCTGCCGATGACATACTGCAACACTGGGCAATCACTTGGACCGCGCCAAAATAGACAAAAGACAGAGTAGGTCAAGGACCCTCAGTAGGAGGCCCATTGAGGGAGAAGGAGGAGCAGGAGAAGGAGGCCGAAGGTAGGGAAATGGAGGAAGAGAAAGAATTATAAGACAACACCTCTTGGTATTGCCAGTAATTGGATCTGCTTTCCATGATCTCAATCCCAATTCCTCATTCCACTGCGGTTCACGTACTAAATTTCACTCTTGCTGATCATCTCAGTGCAACTTGACAACAGAGAAAGAACAGAAATCAACGCTGTGAACATTCAAAGATTGTTTATGAATCCAAATGTGACAACGACATTGGTAAGGTCACTTTTGTATATTCTCTGGTGCCTGTTTTCCATAAGCCTCTCCCAGGCATCATTTTAATATGAAGAATCTTGCCAGTCTCTTCAGGATATTTTTATACTAGCGGTAACTTTACAGGCACATTAGATGCACATGTGATTAAAGGCATTCTATGTTAGGCCTGTGGTGTGGTATCTGCACAGTGTAGGACACCAATAGTGTAACTGATGTGATACAGCATTTAAAGATACATTTACCAAGCTTGACCCTATGTGTGAAGCACTGGAATTTTTTGAATACATCTGGGTCTTTGGAATTTGTATTTTCAGAGAAACGTCCTGTCCCTTGGCTTTAGGAGGAGTCTGGAGAACTTCCTCTTCCCTAACACAGATAGTGAATCTCTCCCAACTATTGCCTCCAGCACTATATTTAATCATATAAATGCCCTACATACTTCATTGCTTCCCAATGAATTTTGTGTGCAGTCTGTGCTTCGAGTTGCATAGGAACAGATTCATTGTGCATTGTGATTTCCCCCATGATAACTTTCAATAAGTTGTACCTAGAACTCTCCCTTTACCTTAATACCTCGTAACCTATATAACATTCTGGGGAATTGATCTGCTTATTGTTTGAAGACTGCAGCCTCCAAACTGAGGTACAAAACTTTACCGTAAGCAGTAAAAATTACCACTGCTTGATTTTTACTTCTAATTTTGGCTGCTAGATCTTTTCAGACAGCCTGAAGCAGTCTTAGCCCCATCACTCAGAATGCAGTTCATCTTTATAGATGCCTTAGTTTAGTTTAGTTTATTGTCACATGTACCGAGGTACAGTGAAAAGCTTTTGTTGCATGTTAACCAGTCAGCGGAAAGACAATACATGGTTACAATCGAGCCGTCCACAGTGTTCGGATACATGATAAAGGGAATAACGTGAATAACGTTTAGTGCAAGATAAAGTGCAGTAGTCTGATCAAAGATAGCCTGAGGGGCTCCAACGAGGTAGATAGTATCTCAGGACTGCTCTCTAGTTGTTGGTAGAATGGTTCAGTTGCCTGATAACAGCGCCATTGATGTTCTTCTTCAGATGAACCTCTCAGTTTCTAAACTGCTGAAGGAAACCAGAAAACAAATCCTAATTGAACAATCCGCCCAATTTCAATGGACTGCCAGGAATTCAAGAGATGCAAGTAGCAATTAATGGACCACACATAGTCTTGGTAACATCCTATGTCAACTCGCTGAATGTTTTAAGTAGAGAAGGGTTTCCTTCCATCGATGTCCTGCTGAGAACATTGTCAATCACCTGTATGTTGTTCTGCTTTTCTCATGTGACAATTCTGATGATCTAGTATCATGTTACAGGATGGTTTGTTAATGATCAGGGATATTCCCCACAGTCACAAATAATAACTCACGCGAGCCTTCCAAAGGCGAAAGGGTAGAACAAATATAATAAGTCCTTTGGGATTACATGAAGTACAATCGAGCATAACACTGGTTTTCTGTTGAAGGTGCTTGACAAAATTGGCAGAGCCCTGCAGTGCAGCCCGGCAAGTATCCAGGGTTGTTGTAGCTTGCTGCCTAATAGGCTGATAATGAAGAAGAGGAAAGTGACACTCAGTCTGAACTGCATACAAGGTTGCATAGTTGGGAGACTGTGTGAAGCAGGATGTCCAAGAGCACACCATCAGGGGAAGGAAGGGAGCATGTTATTGTTTATCTCACTCAGTGACACAGAAATCCATCTCTCACATGACTGCCCACCCTCCCACTATTAAGTTTATAATGGCATCCCTCAGTAATGGAAATATCACTTAATAATAATAATAATAATAATAATATTCATTTATTGTCATTGCAACGAGTACAACGAAATTAAAAAAATAGCCAATCCTGACGGTGCGTACAAACATATATGCAATAAATGCAAAACAAATAAATACATAAATACAATTTAATACAATTATATTAAGTACAAGATTTTTTAACGGTGTTGCCTAGTGCAAAGGTAGTGTTCAGTTCTCGTATGGCCCTGGGGTAAAAACTGTTCTTAAGTCTGTTTGTTCGGGATTTGATCGACCTGAAACGTCGACCAGAGGGCAGATGAACAAACAGACGGTGGCCGGGGTGGGATGGATCTTTTATTATTTTGCCTGCTCTACTGAGGCAGCGTAGGCTGAACAGGTGCTCCAGGGAGGGCAGTGAGCAGCCGATGATCTTCTGGGCCGTCGTGATGACCCTCTGAAGGGCCTTCCTGTCCTTTTCTGAGCAGCTGGCATACCATGTGGTTATACAGTATGCCAGCACACTCTCAATGGAGCAGCGATAGAAGGACAACATGAGCTTCTCCTGCAGGTTGGTTTTCCTGAGGATCCTCAGGAAGTGGAGTCTCTGCTGTGCCTTCTTTACTGTGGTGATGGTGTTGGTAGACCAGGTAAGATCCTCTGCGATGTGCGTACCCAGGAACCTGAAAGCTGGTACCCTTTCCACACAGACCCCATTGATGTAGAGTGGGTCGTAATCTCCACTGGTTTTTCTAAAGTCAATTATAAGTTCCTTTGTTTTGGAGGAGTTCAGGACCAGATTGTTCACTGAACACCATGCTGCCAGCCTTTGGATTTCATCCCTATAGGCTGTCTCATCTCCTTCTGAGATGAGTCCAACCACAGTCGTGTCATCCGCGAACTTGATGATGGTGTTGGTGGGATGGGTGGGGGCGCAGTCGTGAGTGTAGAGAGAGTAAAGGATGGGGCTCAACACACAGCCCTGTGGTGAGCCGGTGCTCAGTGTAATGGTGGAGGAGAGGTGAGGGCCTATTTTGACGGTCTGGGGGCGGTTGGTCAGGAAGTCCTTGATCCATTGGCAGATGGTTTGGGAAAATCCAAGGTCGGAAAGTTTGGTGACCAGTCTGCTCGGGATGACCGTGTTAAAGGCAGAGCTGAAGTCGAGGAAGAGCATCCTCACATAGCTCCCCTGGTGTTCAAGGTGGGTCAGTGCAGTGTGAAGAGCAGTGTCGATGGCATCCCCTGTAGACCTATTTGCTCTGTAGGCAAACTGGTGTGGGTCGAAGGTGGGTGGGAGGCTGGCTTTGATGTGCTGCAGGACCAGTCTCTCGAAGCACTTTGTGATGACCGGTGTGAGTGCTACCGGACGGTAGTCGTTAAGACCGCTGATGACAGACTTTTTCGGCAGTGGGATGATTATGGCGGACTTCAGGCAGGGAGGGATGGTGGATTTTAAAAGGGACAGGTTGAAGATTTTTGTGAAGACCTCAGATAATTGGTCTGCACATTCCCTCAGCACTCTGCCCGTCACACCATCGGGGCCTGCAGCTTTCCTGGGATTCACTGCTCTGAGCATGCGCTTAACATCATACTCCTGCACAGTGAAGGTGTTGCTGTCAGGTGCTGGAGAGGGTGTAATGTCTGCCACTGTAGCTTTCACCTCGAAACGAGCAAAGAAACAGTTAAGTTCCTCAGCCAGCGAGGCGTCGCCGTCGGCAGTCGTGCGGTTGCTGGTCTTGTAGTTGGTGATGTGCTGGATGCCTTGCCATACCCGCCGTGAAGCAGAGAAGGATTTTTTTGGAACATGAACCATGTCAAAGATTTCATAATTTGTGTAACATCGTTCCAGATTATTAAAAAAAATTCCAAGATTAATTGTTATTCCTTCTTTTCTCCCCCAGGCTTTCATTCTCACTCGTATTAGTAGCCAACCCACAATTTCTCTGAGTGACTGGATATAAAAGCTGAGTGAGTTGAAGCCATCAGGGTTAGAGATTGCCCTCACAGTGAAGCTAGTGGGCTATGTTTTGCTTGGTATGTGCTGGGTCCAAGTCTGACATATTCTCATGTTCTGACATTGAAAACACCTCAAAGAATTAAGATGTAGTCACTCACACGAAAGAGAATAACAATGTTCTGATTTCCTGTTGCTGGACATGAGGCTTCGGGATATCACTGATCAATGTAAGAAAAGGGCATATAGGCATAATTAAGTATTGGAATTGTATTCTATGAAAGTGTAATGTTCAGGATGACTTTTAGGTCATCCAATTAAGTTTTAGTTGCTTCCATGCTGAAAATCACTGACATCTTTGGCACAGGTTCCGGATATCTTGTTGGAGGAGATAGCTCATCCTTAGTGCTCCATCCAGAGTCATCGTCCTAAGAATTATACATCACAGAAACAGACCCTTTGATCAAACTTGTCCGTGCCAGCCAAGTTGCCTACTTTTTTTGTTTAAAAAAAAAGGAAAGGTTTCAGGAGATTTGGACCAAGCACAGGCGAGTGAGACTAGCTCAGTTAGGCAACTTGGCTGGCAAGGGTGAGTTTGATCAAAGGACCTGTTGTCCAAGTGTCTTTATAAATGAAGAATTGTTTTGACCCAAACCATCACCTATTCCTTTTCTCCAGAGATGCTGCCTAACTTGCTGAGTTGCTCCAGCATTTTGTGTCTATCTTCTGTCTTTATGGAGTGTTCGGTATACAGTATCATGAGATTTTTTTTTGCTGGGATTTGCCTACAAACTCATCTGCAGGTCCAGGGTATGCAATACTAGTGCAGGATTAGGTCAACAACAGTATCCTACACTGCAGTCTAAATGCTGCCAGTAGTCCCGAGCTGCACCTACAGATTTCTATTTTTTGATTTATTCACCTTTTGCGAACAGTAGCAGAGGTTCTGTCACATTTATTCTTGATGTGGAGCTTATCTTTCAGGTGCCAGACGTCATTATTTCAGAGCCTAGTTAGTGGGTCTAAATGGAAATGTTATAGGAAGTTATGCAACATGGGTTAACCATTGCACCCAAGATTGGCATATGTACCAATACCTCAAGCTATACAACTGGAACTCAAGTCAAGGGAAGTAAGAGGATAAATATAATTTTTTGAATAAATACCAAAGCCCAAAATAAAAGGATTAAAGATGGAACTAAAAAAATAAAGCAATCTGCTCTGATCCACATGTTGCACTAACTCAAACAAACTCTCTTCAAAAAAGTGCTGGAGTAACTCAGCGGGTCAGGCAGCATTTCTGGAGAACATGGATAGATGACGCTTTATATTTGAATCCTTCTTTAGATATAGTGTGGAGAGGGGGGGGGGGAGGAGGGGAGGGGGGGAAGAATGCTGCAAGATAGGAGGGGCTCACCCCTTCTCTCCAAGATGTCCTCTGTCTTTAGTATAGTTTAGTTTAGTTTAGTTTGGTTTAGTTTAATTTAGCTTATTTTTGTCACTTGCACTGAGGTACAGTGAAAAGCTTTTTGTTGCGTGCTATCCAGTCAAAGAAAAGACTATAAATGATTCAAAGACTAGTAGGAATGTTTTCTTTGATTTAAGATTCATATTTATCCCTCAACCAAGACACCAAGCAGTTGCTTATACTAGAACAGTGGGTGCACTTCATAAATACTTAACCAGCTATGCAGCTTCTTTAGGATATCCTCCAGCTAAAAATAGGTGCTACAGTATATAATTGTTACTTTGTATATGTTCCTTTATAATGTAGGGATTCCATATTTATTATCCAGTATTTGATTCTGTATTTTCATGATGTGTCTATCCAGGAGGGTTTTACGTAGACATATGCGGAGGATTGAGTCACATGGACAACACACAGGCAGAAGGTATTAGTTTACGTAGGCACAACCACTAGTTAACTCAGTGAGACTGGCAGCATCTCTGGAGAGAAGGAATGGATGATGTTTTGGCACAGACATCATGGGCCGAATAACCTGTTCCAGTGCTGCACTGCTCTGTGTTCTATAGACAATAGACAATAGACAATAGGTGCAGGAGTAGGCCATTCAGCCCTTCGAGCCAGGACCGCCATTCAATGCGATCATGGCTGATCACTCTCAATCAGTACCCCATTCCTACCTTCTCCCCATACCCCCTCACTCCGCTATCCTTAAGAGCTCTATCCAGCTCTCTCTTGAAAGCAGCCAACGAACTGGCCTCCACTGCCTTCTGAGGCAGAGAATTCCACACCTTCACCACTCTCTGACTGAAAAAGTTCTTCCTCATCTCCGTTCTAAATGGCCTACCCCTTATTCTTAAACTGTGGCCCCTTGTTCTGGACTCCCCCAACATTGGGAACATGTCCAATCCCCTAATTATCTTATATGTTTCAATAAGATCCCCCCTCATCCTTCTAAATTCCAGTGTATACAAGCCTAATTGCTCCAGCCTTTCAACATACGACAGTCCCGCCATTCCGGGAATCAACCTAGTGAACCTACGCTGCACGCCCTCAATAGCAAGAATATCCTTCCTCAAATTTGGAGACCAAAACTGCACACAGTACTCCAGGTGCGGTCTCACCAGGGCCCGGTACAACTGTAGAAGGGCCTCTTTGTTCCTATACTCAACTCCTCTTGTTACGAAGGCCAACATTCCATTGGCTTTCTTCACTGCCTGCTGTACCTGCATGCTTCCTTTCAGTGACTGATGCACTAGGACACCCAGATCTCGTTGAACATCCCCTCTTCCTAACTTGACACCATTCAGATAATAATCTGTCTTTCTATTCTTACTTCCAAAGTGAATAACCTCACACTTATCTACATTAAACTGCATCTGCCATGTATCCGCCCACTCACACAACCTGTCCAAGTCACCCTGCAGCCTTATTGCATCTTCCTCACAATTCACACTACCCCCCAGCTTAGTATCATCTGCAAATTTGCTAATGGTACTTTTAATCCCTTCATCTAAGTCATTAATGTATATCATAAATAGCTGCGGTCCCAGCACCGAACCTTGCGGTACCCCACTGGTCACTGCCTGCCATTCCGAAAGGGACCCATTTATCCCTACTCTTTGCTTTCTGTCTGTCAACCAATTTTCTATCCATGTCAGTACCCTACCCCCAATACCATGTGCTCTAATTTTGCCCACTAATCTCCTATGTGGGACCTTGTCGAAGGCTTTCTGAAAGTCGAGGTACACCACATCCACTGACTCTCCCCTGTCAATTTCCCTAGTTACATCCTCAAAAAATTCCAGTAGATTTGTCAAGCATGATTTCCCCTTCGTAAATCCATGCTGACTCGGAATGATCCTGTTACTGCTATCCAAATGCTCAGCAATTTCGTCTTTTATAATTGACTCCAGCATCTTCCCCACCACCGATGTCAGACTAACTGGTCTATAATTACCCGTTTTCTCTCTCCATCCTTTCTTAAAAAGTGGGATAACATTCTGTTTCATAAGGGACCTTTAGAAACATCTGCATGTTAGTATATCAGTCGCCATGACTTGGCCAATTAGTCGTTATTAGAAGCTCCGAGATAGAAGGGGCAACTTCTTACTTGGGTCGCTGTCACACATTATTTACAAAGCCTGGGAAAAATCATAGAAAATAAACAATAATAATTATTATTTTTGTCACAAGTTTGCACAAGAAATTTGAACTTCTAAAATCCGATTCAAATAAAAGTGATCTTAAACTCATTAAATAATTGATTTACCATGAAATGATGGACGAGTTAATAACAGGAGGTTTGTTTGTTTTAATAGTGTAATTTGGGCTAACGTTTTAGTAAATCTTCTTACATCATGGTGAGTAACTTCTACTGGGAGATGGGCTGAAATTCCTTTGTCCTAAGTAGGAGAAGGGACAATCATCTGAACTATTTGTGTTAGGTTCAGACTTGGAAAGAGAAATGTTGAACTACAATGTGACATACCTTCCAGATGTTGGATGATAAAATGCATCTTTGTTTCTGTTACCATTTAGTATCATCTAAAGTACCAGAGAAAACTTCTGGAAATCTTTATACTGTGGTGAAAGACACTAAACAGCAACGGCTTCAAAAGCAAATGACCGAGTGTTCTTCAGAACCGTTAAACATAACACTGACTTTCATTGACTTGCAAGTCATGTCATAAGCATTCTCTATTGATGTGAATTTTATGTATGCTGTCTCGGAGTTTATTTCTGACACTCAGTTACAGAGTTGTTCGACAACTCTGCAATTCAAGATTTTGCTTTATTGCAGGAGAAAAGGTTGATTTGGATCAGAATTTGCTCTGAAGACAATGTGCAACAACAACAGAAACCTTTAGATGTTGCAGAACTCTTTGAAGTTTCAACATGTTATGAATATTTGGCATCAGCAGATTTTCATGATAGGAAGTTGCACTTTAAAAAAAAAATAACACTCTTAAAACATTTCATACAGGTTTTGCTTCAGTCACTGGAAAAAGACTTAATTTCAAAAGGTTAGATAACAATCTTACAAAAACAAAACTAGTAAAGTCATATCAATGAAAAAGCACCATAACTTTCCCAGATAAGAAAATTGGCAACAAATGCTGGGAAGATGATGCACATTTAACGTCCAAATATTCAGAAACTACCCTGTGTTACACTTTAAACCATTTAAATCTGTCTTGATGAAGGACATTTTGTTATCAGGAATATTGTTTAAAGATATCAACTCAAAAATCTAGTAGCAGTCTCAACTTGACAACAGGTTACATCATACTGAGTGCAAGACATAAACTGTACTCCTATTAATTACTCCTATTAGCTCTTAAGTCTGAGGGGCATGGTGACACAAAGGTAGGGTTGCTGCCTTACAGCACCAGAGTCCCAAGTTCGATCCTGACTACAGATGCTTATGCTCCCCCCGTGGCCTGCATGGGTTTTCTCCGGGAGCTCTGGTTTCTTCCCAGACTCGAAAGACGTACGTTTGTAGACTAATTGGCTTGGTATAATTGTAAATTGTCCGTGGTGTGTAGGATAGTGTTAGTGTGCGGGGATCGCTGGCCGGCACGGACTCAGTGGGCCAAAGGGCCTGTTTTCACGCTGTATCTCTAAACTAAACTAAACTAAACTAAACTAAACTGTTACTCCAGCATCATGTGTCCTTTTTTGAAAACTAGCATCTGTAGTTCCTTGCTTTTGCATGGTTTCAGAATCGTTCAGAATATCTCTGGAACTGTTAAGATTAAATAAAAATTGTTGATTTAGTACTAAGTAAAATCATCTTAAAACACTTTTGACAAATAGCTCCTTACTTCTATAAACAAACAATTCTTGAACTGAGTTAGTATCATATCCTGCATCAGATTCACACTGAGGCAGGACAGGTGAAGTGATTCCTCTATATAATTGCTGGGAAACCTCAGTAAGTTTATCTTTGCAATTGGACTCTGGGTGCTGGGTGCTCCGGTTTCCTCACACACTCCAAAGATGTGCAGTTTTGTAGGTTAATTGGCTTCTGTAAATTGTAAATTGTCCTTAGTGTGTAGGATAGTGCTAGTGTACGGGAGCGCTGGTCGGTGCGGACTCGGTGGGCCAAAGGGCCTGTTTCCATGCTGTATCTCTAAACTAAACAAAACTAAACTAAAATGCATACTACAAATTATGCGTGACATATTGTAAAACCCAATAAATAAAACCTCTAACTGTCTGAATAGTAGGGACTGCAGAACATTGTTGTAAGTTCACAAGTTCACAAGTAAGCTATGTTACTCGTACTTCCTTAAGACTTTGTAGATGTCCCACAATTTCTTGAGACTATTGCAATTTTATTTTTGTCTTTATTCATTTTCAGGATCTGGGCATCTTTGGCAAAGCCAGCATTTATTACCCCCCACAAATTGATATTGTGCCACCTTGTTGAACTGCTGCAGTTCTTTTGGTGCAGGTACTCAGGGGTGTTGGAGGGGGAGTTTCAGGATTTTAAACCGATAATGATGAAGAATTGTCGATATTTCCAGATGTTCACAGCTCAGTGGGACTTCAACTGTTGTTATTAACTGCTTCATGATAGCTGTCAGTCATATGGATTTTATCTTTAGCCTTATTTATTAGCTTTGTATATATCATTCACCCCTGGAAATATATTGATCTTTTTAAACCTACATGGAATGCCACTTTCAGTGATGATAAATAATTAAGTTAATTGCGACATTTCTTAAAATTGGTGAAGCACTATAATAGTCTTCACCAGAATTTTTTTTCTAGGATGTTACCATTAAGCATGTTATCTAAGAAAAAGACACAAAGTGCTGGAGTAACTCAGCGGGTTGGGCAGCATCCCTGGAAAACATGGATAGGTGACGTTTCAGGTCGGGACCCTTCTTCAGACTAAAATATTTAATTTTATCTAATTTTACTTAACTTTCAATTTGTATTCTTGAAATAGCATTTGCTTTTCATAGAGTTATATCAGCAGAACAATGGTAGAATTTCTTGGTATTATAGTTTACCTTTTGAAAAAAATCTTCTTTGAAAAGCACAATTTTCTTTTATTGTTATACCATGTTAAATATAGATTGTGCTCCTTATACTAGTTTTTTAAAAATTAAACCATTGAGCATTATTTTTCTTGAATTGGTGTTTATGTGGTGGAATACTGATGGGAGCCTGCACTATTAAATATACTGTTTTTAAGACCAAGCCCTCTTCTCCCTTCTGAAGTAGAAGGAAAGACCCCTTAGCTCTTTTTGAAGTACAAGGGAATCTTCCTTGGGCTCCAGGCCAAGATTTATCCCTCAACAGGCATCACTAAAAGTCCAGCTTACTCAACTATATAAGTACAGGTCATTACCTTGTTGATCAAAATGGCAGCTGTGTTTTCTAAAATTACAACAACGATCCTCCTCAGATGTGCTTCACGTCCTGACATGCACACATGTGTGTGCACGTTTCTTGCTTACGTGCTTTTCTTTCTTTCTTTCATCTAAATCCACATACCACTTGGACACTTAAAATTCCCTTGAGTTATGCATTCTTGTCCCCTTCCCCCTTGGTGCATCTTTTTCTTTTAAACAACCTATTCCAAAGCACATTCCTACTAATGAATCTACTCTCTTTAGCTTTTATGTGACCAATCTTGAACATTCCCACAATCCTACACGTTGTATTCATTTCCTTTATCAGAGGCGAAATAATTATCTGAAGTTTGCATTATTTCATAATTACCAATTTCCACAGCATCTTGTCATGATGTACATAAGTACATTTACAAACTAAAACAAATTCTTCAAAAGCTTCTCTTCTCATATGTCTCAAATTATCTGATAGAATATTTTTGTTGATATACATTTCTAAATGCTGAACTTCTCCAATGCTTGCAATAGAATTGGAAACAGAAGTCCTGAATAATTTACAATGATAGCACGTTTGGCAAAATCTATGCTCCATGGCAAATTATTCTTCCTTCCCATTTCTCCACTGAGCTGCAGTAAGTGGTTTATCCTCTGATATCTTTCAATTGGATTAACGATTCATCCATCCAAATATCAATGGACACATCTAGTAATCATTCGTTCCGATGCATACCTTTGATAAAGATTCCTGCCCATGTTCTTCAGAGTCTGTGACTTAGTCATCACATGCTTTCAATACTCCATGGTATTGACTGAGTTAGCTCATTTATATCTCAATCATATACTTTGAAAATGCACAGACATGGAATTTGAATCCTGCTCCAGAATCCACCAATGCTATTCAACTGCGCTGACATGCCTTTGCAGAATACAGGGCTTGATGGATGCTAGTTCTCTTTCTGCTAGCTTCCACCTTCTTTCTCTAATGCAGCTTTTCTTTGGTTCGTTTTATTAATCACATTATGTTCAGAGGAGTTCTGACCAAGAGTTGCAAATTTCCCATATCACATGGCTTTTCTCCTCTTAGCAGTGTTCAAAGTAAGTTTCGTTAAATATTCTGTTGCTTCAGATCAATCTTTCCTCTGATCTCCAAACTATGGAATGCTTTGTATCTTGAGTTTTTCCTTCCATAACATGCAGACTTTCAAACATCCAGAAGCATTACCTACTTAGAGATTTACATTGTCCTCTCTTTTCATCGGTAATTTCCTACATGATGACCCATCACCTTGTTTTCTTTTCAATCGTGAAGAAACTCTGCAGCAAATTTTAAAATCGAGCATAATTCAATTATTACTTTAGTACATTAGAAAAACAATCTTTAAAAGAAAAATCAATATGACAAGCGTAAATCTTTAATGAATAATGTCTGCCAAGGTTTGGTCCTTTTGATGTTATGAGTCTGATCAGAATCAGCATGAAACGTAGGCTTGCGATTTCTTTCTCTTTATCTATAAATGTTCGTTTCTGCATTTGGAAGCAAAAACCACAATCCGACACCATCTGGTAATAGTCTGCAAATGAAAACATACCACAACAAAGCATTATGAATTCTGAGCTGTACATCGTGGAGTTATGCATGACCCACCAGGACAACTTTTAAGAATACTGATACGGTAAAACTCCGATAATCTGCTATTCAACTATTCAGAAATGTTGAAGGTGTTGTATTTGACTCACCAGCCGTTCTTTACCACACTACCCTTTCCAAATAAAGGTGACCCAGTCACTGTGTTCCCTTTGGCCTCACAAGTTGCTGTTTCGAGTTAAGACTTCACCTGGTCCAAAATTATCCTTTTTGGATGCATTTATTTTCCAACATTCATTTGCAAGTTAAAGGCTCAAAATGGGTGATTTGAATACTGGCAAGACTATTGGAGTTCAGCATCATTGCACGGCAGCGTGACAACAACTTTTAGATTTTCTTGCACTGACTACAGCTCTGCCATTGACACCATAATTCCATCCAAATTCATCTGGAAACTAGTGGCCCTGGGACTCAACACACAAGCTCGGCAACCTTATTCTTGACTTCCTAACAAATAAAGTGCAGTTAGTTAGGAAAGACAACAAAACATGCTCCCGGATTATTTTCAACACCAGGGCCCTGCAAGGCTTGTTCCCTGACTCTTACTACACTTCCTATACATTCACAACTGTGCAGCCAAATTCTGCTCTAACTCCATGTGCAAGTTTGTAGGTGACATCAGCATAGTAGGCCAGATCTCAAACAATGACAAGGCAGAGTGCAGAAGGAAACAGAGAGCTTAGTACATGGTGAAAAGATGGCAACCTCCCCCAAATGGCAGCAAAATGAAGAAGCTAGTCATGGACTTCAGAGAGCAGGGTATACATGCCCTGGTGTCCACCCAACAATGGTGTTGAAATGGAGATGGTTGAGTGCTTCCCAGGTGTAAATACTACCAACAATCTTAACCTCACATCCTCCTAATTGATTCAATATACTCTTTGCTCTGCCTCAGAAAAGCAGCCAAGGTCCACACGCATCTCTCTCTCATTGGACAGAAACATGAGGGGTTGCATTTTGGGAAGTCTCACCAGGACCTTCACAAACACTGGGGAGTATTGCAGAGCAAAGGGATCTAGGAGTGCACGTACATGGTTCCATGAAAGTGGCCTCACAGGTAGATAAGGTGGTCAAGAAGGCTTTTGGCACACTGTCCTTCATCAATCAGAAGGACGTAGGGCAGAGAGTTGTGGATGCAATCCAGACAGTCATGCAAACCAACTTCCTTTCCATTAATTCCATCAACACTTCACGCTGTCTGGTATATGGATAGGGAAGATTTAAAGAGATAAGGGGCAAATGCAGGCTGATGGGACGTGTAGATGAGGCACCTTGGGCAAGCTGGCCAAAGGGCCTACTTCCGTGCTGTGTGTCTAAGATACGAAAGCTTGAATGTTTGAACCCCCCAGATTCAAGACAGCTTCTTCACTGCTGTTATCAGACACTTGAATGGACTTGCCCTCTAACCCATTCCTTCTCTCCAAAGATGCTGCCTGTCCTGCTGAGTTATTCCAGCATTTTGTGTCTGCCCTATACTCAGGCTGCATTCCCGATCTCCTAATCGACCTGGTTGCCCTTTTTTATCTGCACTTTCTCTATCTGTAGCTCCATAATCTGCACTATGTTTCCTTTCTCTTTTTGCATTACCTGTTGTACTCATGTATGGTTTGATTGTACCCGTATATGGATGATTTACCTAGAAAGCATGCGGAACAAAGCTTTTCCATGTGTCCCTGAACGCTTGACAATAATAAACCAATACCAATGTCAATGCATTTTAGGATGTCCATTCCGCTGAATCCTGTCAGATCCTGCCTCCCTCCCCAGTTTGCTAGTTTACACTGAATTGATTGAATGGCTCAGAACTTTTATACAGTACCTGTTTTCAAAACCTTCAGCATTTCAGTACCAGTCTTTCTATAAAATGACACCCATTTTGCGCAGAAAATATTACCCATTGTTGTTTAAAGTGCAAGAAAGCATAATTACTACAGAACGCCTGATGTCAAACAATTTATTTGGTGCAATTTGGTCAGATAAATAATTGATATTCAACATTAAAAAATATATATTTCAGTTTCTACTTTCATTATTCATAGATGTTCTGATCATTATTTTGTAAAATCTTCACTAAAATTTTTTTTTCTTCTTCCCGGTTTTGTTGCCAAGAAGGATTTTTCAGCGTGAAAGGTTGTGCAGCCAGCTTGTTGCCATTACAGCTGTGGGCACTAACATCTCTTCGAGCTGGATGTCTGATAGGAACCATTGTTAGAAAATAAAAGGCCTGTGCTTCCTTTAGATTGTGGAAGGTTTTATTTTCCTAAGGTCAGCACTGGGCAGTCTCCCTTTGCTGACTATGTGGGCCAATTATACTGATTCTGGAAGCTAAAAATGCCAATTCTATCCAATACAGTCAGCGCTCATTAGATTAATTTGGCAAACTTGAATTTCCACGAGAAAAAGATAGCTTAATAAGCAGTCCTTACTCCCGACACAATGCAAACAGAGATGGCGATGAAGGGATGATTTTTGCTGGAAAATGCTAAAGATTCGGCAGAGAACTGTCAGTAATTACCTGGGCAAATACCTGCACGTTTGATTTGCGCTGGTACATCTGCTGGTGCATGAAAATGCTGAAAATCCGCTGTGACAGGTTGGACCTGCACCATGTTAAATTCATTTCAGTGGAGATTTTACAGCTGCGAGGAAGAAAGTTATTACATTGTTTAGAATTATTTGTGTGGGGCTGTTCAAAGCATTCCAAAAGTTTGACAGCTGTGACAGTCAGTGAATCTGGGAGAGTGTCTTCCCAGTCTGTCAAGGTTTTTCTTAGAGATTTTGTGATGGGGGCTTTTCAACCCTTGTGGATATGAACCACATGCATTGAACACTGGGAAGTTAGAGCACAAAATAGGATCAAATGGTGAGTATCACTGGGGTAAATCCAGACCAAAACCCAATCTCACTGGACCAAATCCAGACAAATAAAGGGAAACACACTGATATTTAAAAAAAATTAGAACAAGACCCTTTGCTGATTATCCAATGGTTATATAAGAAAATAACTGCAGATGCTGGTACAAATCGAAGGTATTTATTCACAAAATGCTGGAGTAACTCAGCAGGTCAGGCAGCATCTCAGGAGAGAAGGAATGGGTGACGTTTCGGGTCGAGACCTTTCTTCAGAAGGGTCTCGACCCGAAACATCACCCATTCCTTCTCTCCTGAGATGCTGCCTGACTTGCTAAGTTACTCCAGCATTTTGTGAATCCAATGGTTATAAATTTGCATGACTAAGGTTTGTGCAATATTTTTACATGCAAACTACAATGTGATTGTCATATTTAAAAGATAGTTTACCACCACATCTTGCATATATTAGCCTCAAGAATGTTTTTATTTGTGATTATTTTATATTTTTGATTTGGGTTTTTTTATAATTTTTTTTTTAATTGTTTGGTAAAATAGTGTAATTTTCGTTGTCTAAAAAAATTTCAGTCATCAAGATACATCAGCGTTTTTTATCAATTAAAAAAAGAAATTGTTTGATTGTCAAAAAAAGACATCAATAGTAAAGTCAGATTGATGTTCATGTCCATGTGCCGATTCTGGAAGCAAGCAAGCAAGGTGAAGCTGTTCTGTGATCTGAATTCCACTTACCTTGAATTGGGAGAAATATATGTGTAGGATCCCAGCCAATGTTGGGGTGAGGCAGCCTGACCTTAACTCTGCCTTATAAAAGGTTGCCGATTTTGACATTCTTGCTGGTGCTTTATTCAAACATGCACTGGAATTTAGAAGGATGAGAGGAGATCTTATCGAAACGTATAAGATTATTAAGGGGTTGGACACGTTAGAGGCATGAAACATGTTCCCAATGTTGGGGGAGTCCAGAACAAGGGGCCACGGTTTAAGAATAAGGGGTAGGCCATTTAGAACTGATATGAGGAAAAACATTTTCAGTCAGAGAGTTGTGAATCTGTGGAATTCTCCGCCTCAGAAGGCAGTGGAGGCCAATTCTCTGAATGCATTCAAGAGAGAGCTGGATAGAGCTCTTAAGGATAGCGGAGTCAGGGGGTATGGGGAGAAGGCAGGAACGGGGTACTGATTGAGAATGATCAGCCATGATCGCATTGAATGGCGGTGCTGGCTCAAAGGGCCGAATGGCCTCCTCCTGCACCTATTGCCTATTGTCTATTGACTTGAAGCAAGCCTATTTAGCAAATGGGATTAACACTGAAACTGATCATGTCAGTTAAATATCTCATTGTTTTGCTCTCTTTATTCTGTTAGGTGCTGGACTGAATGCTGAAGACAGTGCACAAAATCTTTGCTAAACAGACTCCCTGGAGTGAAATTGTGAACCTCCTTATTTTTTTGCCTACTTTTGCCTTTGCTTTTAGTCTTTGTTTTTCATCATCAGCTGCTATGAACCGGTCCTGCTGAGCCGGATGGCCACAACGCATAGATCGACTTGCACTTTACCCTGTCTAAAACTGTTACAATTGTTTCGTTTTGTTGGGTTGCTGTTGTCGAAATTACTTAAATTATTGCATCGTATGGGAGGCGCATTCCCAATCTCGTTGTACCCCTGGGTACAATGACAATAAAGATATATTGTATTGTATTGTATTGTATTGTATTGTCAGGCCACTGACCAACATATTCCACTGATAAGCGGGATTGCCCAATAGCCTACAAGTACATTTTAAAAGGCGCATACACTATTCTGAAAAGAAAAAGTAAATACTGCATGGCTATATTTACTAGTAAATAAAGTTTTATCAATGAACCAAAATAAAATACAATATTTCTATTATGCATTTGTGCTTTTATTTTTTGTTGGTCAATGCTGAAGAAAGCAGCCTCTATAAAAGTTTATAAGACAATGAAGTTTATAAGACACTGGAATTTAGAAGGATGAGAGGGGATCTTATCGAAACGTATAAGATTATTAAGGGGTTGGACATGTTAGAGGCAGGGAACATGTTCCCAATGTTGGGGAAGTCCAGAACCAGGGGCCACAGTTTAAGAATAAGGGGTAGGCCATTTAGAACAGAGATGAGGAAAAACTTTTTTAGTCAGAGAGTTGTGAATCTGTGGAATTCTCTGCCTCAGAGGGCAGTGGAGGCCAATTCTCTGAATACATTCAAGAGAGAGCTAGATAGGGCTCTTAAGGATAGCGGAGTCAGGGGGTATGGGGAGAAAGCAGGAACGGGGTACTGATTGAGAATGATCAGCCATGATCACATTGAATGGCGGTGCTGGCTCGAAGGGCCGAATGGCCTACTCCTGCACCTATTGTCTATTGTCTATTGTCTATTGATTTGTACTTTTAAAAAATTGGTCTAGATTTCAAATTACTGCTTTACTTTAATGCATTTTATTTCTCTGACATGCTGAATAAACATTAACTTCTAACTGTTTAATGTTATTCATTTCAAAATAAGTCACCGAGCATTAAAATTGAAGCTGTTGCAAATTCAGATTAGGAAAAAAAGAGAATTATAATGCAATAAATGTGAACCAGCTGGCAACTCAGTTTTTGAACAAATTGTTGCCGGCTGGAGATCTTTGATGATATTATAGAAAATGAGAATGAATTAATATCTTAAAATATGGAACTGCAGTTTATGAGCAACATTTATCAAATCATGGGAAAGATTTGACTCAATAACCAAGTGGAGAAACACCACAGTATGTAAAATTATAAAAACATTTTTTTTCCTGGTGTTCTTCTAAATAAATTATTTTATTTTATTCTAAATAAAAATGTGCACTTGTACACAATTGTCTAAATATTGTAGGTGTGAAACATAACAGTGAAATGTTTTCTAAATAACTAGTGGTTTAAAATCTAGCAGACTCCCATTAAATACATTGGCCTTGTTGCCCTTTCTCATTTCTGGAAGTAACCCCTGAGCATTATATGATAATGGAACCTCATCTACCTCTTGAAAGACCCACACACTTTAGATCACACTGGGGTAAAGGCCTTCTCAGGTGTATCAATGGAGGCTGGCATGTCAAGTTACACCTCCCTTGCAAATTGTAAATTTCCCCGGTGTGGGACGAATAAAGGAATATATTATTCTCAGCAACTAAAATTGATCACATTAGTCTGGAAACATTTGAGGTAAACAAGCAGGAATAGCTCAAATGGCTGCTCAAATCCCATCTGCATTCAAGAGTCGAGGATCAAGAGTGCTTAATTATTATATGTACTGGCAACAGAACAGTCAGATGCTTGCTTGCTGCAGCTTTACATGTTAAATAATGCAAAAACAAACACATTAATATACATTAAATAGTGATATAATAAATTAATAATCAGTAATACAAGGTAACCAGACCATATTATTGCAAAACCAAAGTTTAGTTTAGTTTAGAGATACAGCCCCTTCGGCCCACCGAGTCCGCATCGACCAGCGATCCCTGCACATTAACACCATCCTACACACACTAGGAACAATTTTACATTCATAAAACCAAGCCAATTAACCTACAAACCTGTAAGTACTTTGTGTGTGGGAGGAAACCGAAGATCTCGGAGAAAACCCACACAGGTCATGGGGAGAATGTACAAATTCCATACAGACAGCCCCCATAATCAGGGTCAAACGCAGGTCTCTGGCGCTATAAGGCAGCAACTCTACCACCGCTGTGCCACCGTGCCGCCCACTCTGGAACACAAAGTATGTAATATAACCAAAACAAAGTCGATAGCAGATCATAGTTGCTGAGGTAGGGATATTGTTAGTGTTGTGCAATGGAATGCAGTGATCAAGAGCCTGATGGTTGCTGGGAAGCAGTTGTTTTTGAACCTGGAGGTCCCAGATATCAGGCTCTTGTACCTTCTTCCCAATGGGAGCAGCATGATGAGAAAATGGCTAGGGTATTGTGGGTATTGGATGACATCAGGTTGCGCCTCCTGTAGATCCCTACGATGGTGGGGAGTTCAGTACCCATGATGGATGTGGCAAAGTCTACCACTTTCTGCAGCCTCCTTCATTCTGGGCATTTGAGTTACTAAACCAGCCATGATGCAACTAGTCAGTAAGCTCTCACTGTAAACCTGAAGAAGTTGGATAGAGTATTCAGCGATACAGAGAATCTCCACAATCTTCTAAGGAAGTAGCAGGATTGATAGGCTTTCTTTATGATTGCATCAATTTGCTGGGCCTATGTCAGATCTTCAGAGATATGCATGTCCAGGAACCTGAAACTGTTGATTCTCTTCACCGCCATCCTGTCGATGAAGACAGATTCACAGTTAACCTCTTGTCCACTTTCCCGATTCATCTCCATATGTCTTGATTATCTTGATGTCCAAAACCCTCTCAATCTTAGCACTGACTATGCATAGCTCTCTGATTAAAGAATTCAAACTGTCCTGAGAAAATTGCTCTTAATTTCACTCCAAAAATTGCCATCCGCTTATGACTGAGTCTAAGCTCTGTGATTGTAAACTCCCCACTGTGGAGTAACAACCATTCGATAGCCACACTGTTAATCTCTCTCAGAACCTCAGACCTATCTTTCCAGTCAATATTTCCACATAAGGCAATTCTTGCGTCTGACAAATCAACCGGGTAAATCTGAGTTGCATCAACTCTAAGGAGGCTTTGTCCTTCCTTGGATATGAGGAAACAAAACTTGATGCACCGTTGTCGAATTCAAATACAATAGGTAGACCAAAGGGGAAGATCAGAGTGCAGAGTATAGTTATTTTTTGTAATTCTTTTCTGTAATTCTTTTTTGTGCACAATCCGCAGGCATTGCCACTTTCATTTCACTGCACATCGTGTATGTGTATGTGACAAATAAACTTGATTTGACTTGAGCATTGTAGCACCAGTTCCATAGACAAAGTCCAATGCCTGCATTGGTGAGGTGAATCAGACAGTGCCCTTGCATATGGAAGGACTGTTCAGAAACCTGATAATAGAGGGGAAGAATGGTATATCACTTCAAGTGGTATGGTCTCACAATAGTAGTAATAAAGATCAACATATACTCACTGGAATTTAGAAGGATGAGAGGGGATCTTATGGAAACATGTAAAATTCTTAAGAGATTGGACAGGCTAGATGCAGGAAAAATGTTCCCCATGTTGGGGGAGTCCAGAACCAGGAGTCACAGTTTAACAATAAGGGGTAGGCCATTTAGGACTGAGATGAGGAAAAACTTTTTCACCCAGAGAGTTATGAATCTGTGGAATTCTCTGCCACAGAAGGCAATGGAGGCCAATTCACTGGATGTTTTCAAAACAGAGTTTGATTTAGCTCTGAGGGCTAATGGAATCAAGGGATATGGGGAGAAAGCAGGAACGGGGTACTGATTTTGGTTGATCAAGCATGATCATATTGAATGGCGGTGCTGACTCGAAGGATCGAATGGCCTACTCCTGCACCTATTTTCTATGTTTCTATGAATCATTTCATTCCATCACAAATTAGGCAATCAGCAGGGGAATGCATCACGCTCATTATAAAAAACGCTTGCGCAATACTGTGTCCAGATCTGAGTAGAGGATAAGCTAGACACACAATTCTGGAGTAACTCAGCGGGTCAGGCAGCATCTCTGGAGAGAAGGAATGGGCGACGTTTTGGGTCGAGACCCTTCTTCAAACTGATGTCAGGGGAGTGGATGAGACAGAGATAGAATGTAGTCGGAGACAGTAAGATTGCCAGGAGAACTGGGAAGAGGGAGGGAATGGAGAGAGAGAGGGAAAGCAAGGGCTACTTGAAGTTAGAGAAGTCAATGTTCATACCACTGGGGTGTAAACTACCCAAGCGAAATATGAGGTGCTGTTCCTCCAATTTGCGCTGGGCCTCACTCTGGCAATGGAGGAGGCTCAGGACAGAAAGGTTGGATTGGGAATGGGAGGGGGAGTTAAAGTGCTGAGCGATCGGGAGATCAGGTAGGTTAAGGCAGACTGAGCGGAGGTGCTCAGCGAAACGATCGCCAAGCCTGCGCTTGGTCTCGCCGATATACAGGACCAAGTAAGTTAGCAGAGGATAAGCTATTGCAAAAAAGACTCCTGTGGAGGACCCTGTCATCACTACCCAAAAACAGCTTGAGTATCGTCTTTGGTTTGAAAAGATATGATTTTCATAAAATGCTAGAGGAACTCAGTGAGTCAGGCACCTTCTGATGAGTGAATGCACAGGTATAACTTACGAACATATGAACTTATGAACCTTTTGGGTTGGGATCCATCTTCAGACGCTTCTTCAGAAATCTGAAGAGGGATCCTGACCAATGTCACCAGATGCTGTCTGACCCACTGAGTTCTTCCAGCGCTTTGTGTTTTGCTCAAGATTACACTAACTGCAGTTTCTAGTACCTCTATGATTCTCATATCTTTTCCACCTTAGACATTGATCATGGTTGGAAGAACAGAAAAATCAACCCCTTTTTGTCCAACATTACTTGCTTTTGGACCTGTGTTTGAGGTCTCCTCACTAATCTAAATTCTCAATTCTGATGATCAGACCATTCTACCATGTGGCCAATCCTGTCAGATATTTGCCTGCCATCTCCTAGCTATTTATCGACCTGATTCAGTACTCTGCAAGGAGCAATGATAAAGACAGAACAGTGATACCCAATTTGGAAATAGCTATGGTTCCATATAGAGTGATAGTTCATAAGGTCATAAGGTCATAAGTGATAGGAGTAGAATCAGGACATTCAGCCCATCAAGTCTACTCTGCCATTCATTCAATTCTGATTTATCTCACCCTCCGAACCCCATTTTCCTGCCATCTCCCCATAAACCCTGACGGCCGTACTAATCAAGAATATATCTATCTTTGCCTTAAACATATCCATTGACTTGGCCTCAAAAGCCTTCTGTGGCAAAGAACTCTGCAGATTCACCACCAGAGCATGGAAACAAGCCCTTATAAAAAATAAAAAAAATGTATTATGTCCTATCTTCATGGATAAAAGATTACCCGAGGAAAACCAAAGCCTATGAGAAAATAATAAGATATAATTGCAGGCTTAAGTAAAATTATAGCTTCTTAATTTAAGTGGCTGGCATTAGTATCTCATTTAAACAACCATTGTTAAACATGGTCATCATCATTGTTTAAAACACTGATTACATTTAAACTTATGGCCTAGTGGAATTCCCAAGTGAATAGCATGTTACTTTAATTCTGACTGTTTATAAGTTCTGCACTGTAAAATAAACAAAAACATTGCTGATGGATTTAACAATCATTGATAGTAGATTTGATCAACAGTCTGCTATCACACAACACTTAAAAACACAGAATTGCAAAGTATTAATGAATGATTATTGTCACATGTGGCAAGTCACAATTATATTATTTGTTTCGTTGTCGCATAAAAGAGTGCTGACAGTAGATATAGCTGAACCATATATTATCTCAAGTGCTTCAAAATTAACCAGCAGGCAGGCTGTTTTGTTGATTTCCCCTTTGATTTAGCATCATCCATTTCAAAATATGAAAAAGGTTACAAGCATTCATAGAGCTACGATTCCAATCAAACTCCCAACGGATCTATATCCTATTTTATCCTGTGACAACCTTCATCAGCGTCTGTAATTCCACATGTTTTGTAACATAAAACAAAAGAAAAACATTATCAGCTTGTAACGGGACAGTATATGTGAAGAGTTCCTACCATTATCTATCAACATTATGAGTCTCTTTCAGCACTGTAAAGGTGCAGTGAAACTGTTAAAATCGATGGGAGGAAATTTGGGATGTAAGAAGCAATGCACAAGAGGAAAACTGTGTCTTAGTTCTGATCAACAAAAGTGAAGCCCATTGTCATGTAAGCTGAGCTGAATCATACATTTCCTTGAACATTGACTGCTTTGATCTGTCGTTTTCACACCTTATATTCTCTTTGAAACTCTTCCATATCTCTAGTTTCCCTCGCCCCTCAGTCTGAAGAAGGATTCCGACCCGAAATGTCCCCTGTTCCTTCTCTCCAGAGATACTGCCTGCCCTGCTGAGTTACTCCAGCATTTTGTGTTTCTCTTTAGTCATACCTCAGGGAGTTGCAACAAACTAATGTTTCAATCAGAATTACACAATAAAGGAAAATGACCTCCAACCATTTTGACACAAGTGTACACTACAAAATTGGGAGCACAGGTATGTAAAGTGTGTAAAAGGCATCCTCACCTAACCAGCAGCAAGCATCCCCTAAAAAGCATTGTATCACGTTATAATTGCAGCTCCTACTTGTTCATTTATTTTATTTTGATTCACTAGTTGTGACTTACAATTAAATCAGTTCAATATATGATGCTTACTCCAAAGAGTAGAAACGGTTGGAAAATATAACAGAAATCGTGGAAAATAAACCAAAAGCATAATAGAATATCTCTAGCTGTAAACATTATTTATGGTGCAAATCTATGACAAATATACTACCTTGAAAATTATATGATTTAAGACGAAAGGCAGAAAATAAATAGAGAACTCATATAGTGACAGGAAAATACCTTGAATAGCAGAAAATATAAGCTGAATTTTGCAACTATCCTTACAAGTTAGGAGCAATTTGTTCTGCTGTTGAAAAACATTTATGGGTTTATGGTTGGCAAGGATATCATTTCATTGTGGGAGTTGATTTCTTTCTCCATTTCAAAACAGAGCGCTACTTTTAAAATAATTCATAACTCAGTCAATTTTGGTATTGGAATGCTTCACGGGCAAGATTATGATGGGCCCTTTGTTGAGTACATGCCTAAGTTTAAATGAAATCGAAAACTGCAGCAAGTTGGGAGCATCTGTAGGGAGGAAAATAGGATGAATATTTCAGAATGATGTTTTTTCAGACACAAAATTTTCAAAGGAGGTTAATGCTCTACAAATTCTCAGCCCCTCGAAATGAATTTGATTGATTGAAGTAGATATTAATTCCACCGTATTCTATTACCTTGGAATTTCTCCAACTCTAACTTGCTCCAGATATCTTGAAATCAGTGAACATTGATAAGCTTTAACTACTGTATAACTACGTCATAACATCTGACTCTTGATTTCTGTTTCTAATTTTCAGGAATTTTTGTTCCTACTATTCACATAGATCCTTTTTTATCGAAACAATAGATTTTTGAACATTCTCAAGAGTCAAGAGTGTTTTATTGTCATGTGTCCCAGATAGAACAATGAAATTCTTACTTGCAGCAGCACAACAGAATATTTTATTTTAGTTTAGTTTAGAGATACAGCGCGGAAACAGGCCCTTCGGCCGACCGAGTCCACACCGTCCAGCAATCCCCGCACATGAACACTATCCTACGCACACCTGGGGTCAATTAACACATATTCCAAGCCAATTAACCTACATATCTGTACGTCTTTGGAGTGTTGGAGGAAACCGAAGATCCCGGAGAAAAACCACGCGGTCATGGGGAGAACGTACAAACTCCAAAACAGCCAAGCACCCATAGTCGGGATTGAACCCGTGTCTCTGGCGCTGTAAGTGCTGTACGTCAAGAGTCAAGAGTGTTTTATTGTCATTTGTCATATGTCCCAGATAGAACAATGGCACGGTAAACGATATAATAAACGAGAAAAAAGTTCAGTGTGTGTGTATATATTTATATATATATATATATGAATGTATACACACACACTGAACTTTTTTTCTCGTTTATTATATTGTTTACAGTGTCATTGTTCTGTCTGGGAGATATGACAATGAAACATATATATGAATAAGAACATATAAAAATAAACAAACAATAATAGTGCAAAAACAGTCTTGATCTGACCATGAGTTTGCATGATTATTTCCATTTTTTTTCATAATTCCACCTAAACGTTTAAACATCCATTTGGAAACCTTACTTCCACGAGGGAACCTTTGCACATGAAACTAATTTTGATGACTTTCTCTCCTTGAGCATGCCTGCACTCTAAAGGCTTACTTTTTCTCTTTTCCAGAAAAGGCCATTATATATCCTTCATACTGTTTCCACTATCAAACTAATTCACACCATAAAAAAACAAATTGTGCATTTTTTAGAACGGTTAGAGTTATTAAAAATAAATTGCAACCAACAAATATTAATGGTTCTTATTATGGCTTGTGGCAAATAAATGTCTGCAAATAAAGTAACACAAAGCATGGCATGTTAGGATCAGTGAAAAGATACCTATCTTATCTTGCAAAATCTATTACAGATAGTCATTCTCAAACCATAAATATTAAAATGCATTTGGATTTGTTATGCTTTGATTGCTCTAATACAGCATTACTGGTTTTGCATTCACGTCCACTTGTCATCTCCAAATGATAGTTTCACTTGTTAATCATGTTATTCTTCACAAGCACAAAGAATCTGTATTGATATTCATCAAGCAACTCCACGCAAATTTTTTTTAAAAGATCATCCAATATAAAACCATATTTACCACTTTGAAACCACAATGTGGTGACACCATGGCACAAAAATCTTTTGATGTCAGTTACATGCCGGAAATTTAGATCAACTACAAACAGATGGAATTACTCATAAGGTCTCCCATGCAAAAATATTTTTGCATCATTTCCAATGGTATTGAGCAATTGAGAGTAATTTCTAATCCTGCATGGAAATCATAAGTAAACAACTCCCAGCACATCTCCGACAATCACTAAGTCATTGAGACATTCTGCACAGAAACACTCTTCTGCCCACCGAATGTCTGCTGACCATCAAGCAATAGTCAGCTGCCTGTTTGACCATCAGGCAATGATACTTGTTCTGCAGTAATCTGATTTTGTTCTCCCCACAATTTCTTCCTACAATTTACAGTGGCCAATTTTAACCTACCTACTGCTATGTCTTTGAGATATGGGAGGAAACCAGATCTCTGGAAGATCCCCACACAGAGATTAGGAGTGAACATAGGTTACTTAATCTGTGAGGTAGCAGACCTACTTGCTGAGCACTGTGCTGCACTCATCAGTTCAAGGAATCTTCAATTGTCTACTTCCATTAGCAATAGTTTAAGTTGCTGGGTCACTCACATATGATAAGATTCTCTGGCATGACAATAGCACGATTATATCAAAGCATTCTGTAAAGGCCTGGCAGCCATAGAAGTACACCTCCAAAGCTGGGAAGTGGCTTTGTATACAGTCTATGAGAAACTGTGGCTTGGGTGAAGCTAGTGCAGTTGTTTGATCAATGGATACAAACTAGGTTGACCTACCTCTGCTGCCTCTTCCAGTGGCAAGTGCGAGTGTGGTCCAGTTAAACATGATTTATGCTTTGTTGGTGATTTCAGTGCCACACACATGCCACTGTCACAGTCCGCACTCTAGGGACATCCATCTGTGATTTTGAAGTCCCTGGTCCCGTGCCTTCGCTGCCTGGAGGGGCGATGCCGGAATGCATTAATTTGGCTGTTCTATGAAAGAGAATGTCCATCATCTGCCGGATATAGGCCTTGACAACTCACTGGCTAATGTTGCACAAATCCCCGGAGGCATGTAGCCTGGAAAGAATTGGAGCCAGAAAAGTCGTAGAGTGGTGTCATTTTAATTACCACAGACAATACGTTCGTGACAGTGGAGTGAATTCTCAAATGCGTAGCCCCTTGGAGAGGTCCTCATAGGAGCAGTGCAGTCTGTTCACATGTTGGGCTGGGTCCAAGCAGGTGGACCACTATCCTCAGTATCATCACCTGATGGAGCTCCTGCTCCATTACCTTGGCACACAGCAATCCACCCATGGAGAAAGTTATCTCATGTCCAAAAGCTATCCGAATCTGGGACTGGGGGTGAGAAAGTGTTGCAGACTCCTTCATTTACTACCAGAAGGAGAGGAATGCATTACAGTAACATATCAGTAATTAAAATTTCAAAAGGCAAGTGTTAAAGCCTCTATTATTAAATTGAGTTGATGCCCTCTTCAATTCACTGCCTCTTGCCACACCTGCCTGAAGAGATGGATGATACTTTAACGCTACTTCTCTAGTCCAAGGTTACAATGGGCTTGAGTTTGGCATAGCGAAAGACTTACAGTGCTGGTAAACGAATGAAAGAAATGTCCTTGTTAATTAGATGAAGAGAATTTGCTTTTTGTGGTTTAAGTGTGTAATTTGTTTAAAAACAAATGTTTGCAATCTTTCACTAAAAACAGGCTCTGAAAACAGTAAGGAAATTTAGGATAGGATGGAACTGCTGATGCAAGTTCACACTGAAGGTAGACACAAAATGCTGGAGTGCCCCGCTGAGTTACTCCAGCATTTTGTGTCTATCTTCAAGGAAATGTACGGTCTGTGTTTATTGGGTTTAATTGTCACAACATCTAAGAAATAGAACAAATAGCTCATCTTCCCGATAGGATGAAAAGTTGCTAATTTACAATTCCAAAATGTGTTATATGTTTTTTGGCAAAGCCATACATCAATAATACAAGAATGATTTAAACCGACTCATAGTATTTGTGAACAAGTAGAGCTTGATTTATTGTCATTATTATTGGTAAATAGATAGCAAATGGGTTGTGTGGTTGCAACATGTGTTCCGGATTCAGCTCAACTATGTCAAGAGATCTGCCAACAACTTAACCCAGCAGGAGCCAAACCAATTATATTCCGCAAGTTTCTATTAAACACATGGAACATCTGTACAGCTAAATGACTCCAGTGACATATTGTTGGAACTCCTCTCCTGGGTTACTCTTTCAGACAGCTGCATCCTTCAAGTGTCGGCGATTTTAAATTTAAATAATGTTAAGTGGGAAGTAGCAAGCTTAGCATGTTTATTTGTGATATTATAGTCCAACACCCATGCTTTGGGATGCAATGATGGCAATAGAAAATAGCGACGTTTGAACATTACCAATCTATATAAAATCAGATTGCGGAATAAATCTATTAAGTATAAATAAATGCACACTCACATTGCAACATTTTCGAGTGTCCGATAGTTTTGTTCATATCAATGCTGAAACCTTTAACATTTCCTGAGTTTCTGTGTCTGACATCTCACTTTTAGGAGATAATGGAGGTCAACCTGATGTGTTTCTCACTCTCCTGAATTTAGATAAATAAAATTGAAAGTCTAGATGTAGAAGAACTGAATTTATTGTTGTTTTCGTGACAATTACCCTTGCTGATACAAAGTTAGTCGAACTGTGATTGTGATATGAATATTTTTGTAGTGAGCCGGAAACTGTTTTGCCTATGAGTATATGCGTGTTTGGGTGTGCATGCCTGTTGCTTTTAATCAATTACTTTCCACAATTAATGAAGCAAACTTGATCATTTCGGAATAAAATAAAATGGTACCAAATAGATTAGCTGTCAGGATGGCACTCTGTATTCATATTGGGAATATTCATCCAAAAAAGCAAGTAACAATCAATGCTTTGAACTCAGAACAGTGGGCCACGTGACCTTGCACATGATGTGCCTTTGGCACTGTAACTACTTTTGTGGTAATGAAGAAAAAGTTTAATCATAACTATCATCGTAAAAATAGATTCTGAATGGTTCCTATGGCATGAAAAGTAGCAAAGGTAATTTCACCATTAAAGAATGGAGGGAGGGAGATGAAAAGAACTACAGAGATGTTAACCTGACTTCAGTGGGTGAAATGTTGTTGGAATCTGTAATAATGGATGTGATATCATGACAGATGGAAATAATAATAATAATATGATTGAGTAAAGCTGTCTTTATGAATGGAAAAACATGTTTGATTAGTTTAGCGTTTAATTTAGTTTAGAGATATAGCATGGAAACAGGCCCTTCGGCCCAATGAGTCCGTGCCGACCAGCAATCCCCAAATACTAACACGATCCAACACACACTAGGGACAATTTACAATTAGATTAAACCAATTAGCCTACAAAGCTGTGCGTCATTGGAGTGTGGGAGAAAACCGGAGATCCTCGAAGAAAACCCACGCAGGCTACGGGGAGAACACCATACAGACAAGCACGCCTAGTCAGGATTGAACCCGGTTCCCTGGCGCTGTAAGACAGCAACTCTACCATGCGACCGTGCCGCCCTCAAGAATTAAAAATTAAGATGAGAATTCATCCATTAGAATTTTCTATCTGATTGAGTTAATTAAGTGTATGAAGTATTTTTGGATTATAAAAGCCATTTGATAATGTTGCATACAAGCGATTGGTAAACAATGTTAGAATGCATGGAATAGCTAGTAGTAGGCCAGTGTGAATTTAAGGCAGGTTAACAGATGGAAAATAAAGGGTAGGAGTACATGGACATAGACATATTGGTTAGAATTTGTCTGAAGAAGGGTCCCGACGCAAAGTGTCGCAAAAATCCATGCCTGACTCCATCCCTTTTCCTGCACCTCATTGTGCAACAGGAAGAGTTTCAGTGCCGGCCCTTTTACCTCTTCCATTCCACCATCTATGGATCTAAATATTTCATCCCGGTGAAGCATTAATTTAGATGTGTTACTTTGGTGAACATGATTTGGTGTTCACAATGTAAACAGTGAAGAAACCAAATTTAGATTAGGAGATACTTTGCAAAGCACTTTTATTCAGTCCACAAAGGTGAACCCTTCTGTCCTTTAAATTCTCAATTACACTCTCACAACCACTCCCCACCCACAAGCTCTCTGCTTTAGGCTTCCACTGATGTTCCAACGAAGCTCAACATTAGTTTAGATTAGTTTAGAGATACAGCATGGAAACAAGCCCTTCGGACCACCGAGTCCAAGCCGACCAACAATCACCCATAAACTATTTATTCACAAAATGCTGGAGTAACTCAGCAGTTCAGGCAGCATCTCGGGAGAGAAGGAATGGGTGACGTTTCGGGTCGAGACCCTTCCTCGACCCAAAACGTCACCCATTCCTTCTCTCCCGAGATGCTGCCTGACCTGCTGAGTTACTCCAGCATTTTGTGAATAAATCGATTTGTACCAGCATCTGCAGTTATTTTCTTATATCACCCATAAACTAGTTCTATTCTACACATTAGCGACAATTTACAGAAGGCAATTAACCTACACATCTTTGGAACGTACATACTCTGTACAGACAGTACCCATAGTCAAGATCAAACCCAGGTCTCTGGCGCTATAAGGCAGCAACTCTATTGCTGCGCCATTGAGCCACTCATATTAGCTCAAGGATAAAATGTCATTTTTTGATTAGGCACTCCAAAATTAGCTCCATATTTCTCTCTCCACATTGCTGTCTGATCCCTTCAGTATCGATCAACATAGGGTGCTGCTGCCTCACCCCTCCTGCAGCTCCGAGAATCTGCATTTGATCTTTACCTCTGCTGCTGTTTGTGTGGAGTTTGCACAATCTCGCCACGACTGCATGCACTACTTGTGGGTGCCTCAGTTTCCTCCCGCATCCCAAAGACATCTGATAAGTGAAATGGCTGATGTAATTACCCCATAATGTTGGTATGTGGAAAGAAAGGAAGAAGTAACCAGAGGAGAAATGATTAGCACGTGAGACAGGGTAATCTGCAATGGCCCTACAAGGAGTATTTCGTGAAGAGGAATAGAACTGATGGGAATGCTTTGCTGGAAACTAGCATGCAAAAGAAAACATTTTGTGACCTATTTCTGTGCTGCAATAAGTAGGAATCAGCAATCTTAACATTCTCTTTTATTTCAGAATTCTAGCCATTTACTTCCTCAGTAGACTAAGGAAGTTTGGCACGCTTCCAATGAGTCTTACCAATTTCTACACATGCACCAAAGAAGGTATCCTATCTGTATATAAAACAACTTGTTTTTCCAACAGCTCTGTTCAAGATCACAAAAAAATTGCAGAGATTTGTGAATGTAGCCCAGTCCAGCAGGCAAATTAGTCTTCCCCGCATCATCTCCATCTACACTTTGCGCTGCCTCAGAAATACAGCCAACAGAGTTAAGGGCAATTTACACTCCAGTCATTCCCTTTAAGCCCCATTCCCATCAGGCAGAGAACACAAAAGCTGAAGACACATATCACAGATTCAAGAACAGCTTCTTCCCTGTTGTCATCAGATTGCTGAAGGGTTCGCTCATAAACTAAGGGTGCAGTCCCAATTTTCCAACTTACCTTGCACTTTATTTGTCTTTGCTTTCTCTGTAGCTGCAAGCGCTGTAATGCTTTAATGTTATATTCTGCAATCTGGTATTTTTCTCTTAGCACTCCTTGTTGTTCTGGTGTATGGCTCATGCATGGAATGATTTCACCAGATAGCATGCGAGCAAAGATTTTCACCGAATCTCAGTACACGTGGCAATAATAAACCAACACCAATAACAATACCAACTGCAGTGTTTTGTATCTCATATTTCTGGCACTTTTCTCTCCCTCTCTTTTTTTCAGTTATCATCTTCTCCAGACAGACCATCTGCAATAAATAAGTTTCGGAAACATTCACTCATCCAGCACCATTCCCTTATTTGTCATTCGGTCTCTTTTAGTTTTCACCCTATTACAGACATTCCCTACATTTTATTTCAGCTTCTCCAGATCTTAAAACAATTCTACTAATTCTGTTTGGAAGTTGTGCTCTTTCCAACTTCACACAATCCTATTTTTATGGTGGTTCCAAAATCCAGAAGTGGGAAAACACAATAGGGATAAATGGCAATGTCCCTACACTAGGCAGGAGAATATTATCCACTATCTACCTCATTGGAGACCCTTGGAGTATCTTTGATCAGCCTTTACTGGACTTTATCTTGCACTACCATGCATTCAAGAGAGATCTGGATAGAGCTCTTAATGATAGCGGAGTCAGGGGGTATGGGGAGAAGGCAGGAACGGGGTACTGATTGAGAATGATCAGCCATGATCACATTGAATGGCGGTGCTGGCTCGAAGGGCCGAATGGCCTCCTCCTGCACCTATTGTCTATTGTCTATTGTCTATTGTCTATTGTCTATTGTTATTCCCTTTATCTTGTACTTGTACACTGTGGATGGCTCAGTTGTAATCATGCATGGGCTTGCCGCTGACTTGTTAGAGGGCAACAGAAACTTTTCACTGTACCTCGGTACACATGACAATAAACTAAACTCAACTCAAACTCCAACTCAGAATTTCATTCTTTGCTGCTTTCCTGCCTCTCCAAGTATATCAAGAGATGGCCCTAAATAGTGCGGAGGTTCCATGAATTAGAATGCACACTCAGTAGGTCATTCTCCCTGCTGTAGTCAAGATTTTGCTATATTGCCAATGAGATCCTCAACCTTCAACATTTGAACGTGAAAGTGGTTCACAGCAGCCTTTAGCAGAGTCTCTTCCATGGTACAATTTGAATTCACAACAAAACATGGCAAGCTGGATTGAAGGTCTTGATTTTCCAAATTGTAAACCTTCCATGCATCATTCCCACTGGGCAAGAGGAGATGAAATATAAGCCAAACATTTCTGTTGCCTCTCTACTTGAATTAGGTTTCAATGTGACTCAAAAAGCACTGCTGGGAAGATTCAGAAACCTACCATCAGTGTCAAAAACACTAAACACTGAATTATATCAACTTGGAGAAAACTCAGTTTCTTAATCCCGGTGAGGTTTTATTTCTGCTGCCAATAAATTTTTGGTTATTGCAGTCAAGACTTTACAAAGAAGACTCTTTGATTATTTAGCCAATGCTCTTCATCACACTGGGATATTTAGTAATCCATATTTAATTTTAAACATCACAGCATGAAAAGGAAGTGACAATCAGACAAAGGATAGTGTAAACAAATAATTGAAAGTCAAATATTAAAAACAGAACATTGCACTTTGAAAGATTGAAGTCAAGCAGGTTCACAACAGAACTTAGCTGATCAAAGCATTCTTACCATCCAATAGTGTAATGATGCGACAGAGCTACGAAACATCCAGTCTCTCCATGGGACAAAATAATGTTAAATCTCTTTGTAGAGGCTAAAGATACAGTTGCAAATGTGTGTCTCATTGTTCACTAAATGCAAATGAAATTAACGGTCTGGATTTATTTCTATAAATAAAGCTCAGACTGACTCATCTGTCTTTCATCCAATTTATAAATCTGGGAAACATTATGATCCTTGTTCCGACTTTCCTTTTTCCTTGGAAAAAGTTTTTGGAGTATCTCTATTCTCATGATCGTTCCCATTGTTATATCTGGTGCACATATGCTCAGCATAGCTTCGTAAATACTGTCTTGCACACATACATTAGAAGTTTCCCGCAAAGGGTTATTGGCCAAGAATTTCATGGAACCCTGCCAGTGTTTTGGACGCCAAACGGGTGTTTAAGTATTCAATGTGGCCCACAGATAATACACAGTTGTTACACGCTGCTAGTGACCAGTCAGCCATTCTAGTGCCTGGGTTAATATGTTCCAGAGAAAGGCCATAGTGTTTTTTTGAGACTTCTATGCAAAATTGGTTTGGCCAGAACCATGTCTATATACCGCTCAGTGGAATGATCTTCAGCAGATTGTCTCGAGCTACCACTGAAAGGTGTATTAAAATAATTTATTTGAATATGGAGCTTGGAAAAGAAGGAGTGCATTTACTAGATCCTTACTAAAATGACTGCTTGCCCTTGTTTACTGTGATGTTCCATCCCTTCTTCCTCACCAACCTCTTCCTGATGTCCATTTCTTGGTTATCCATTTGCCAACACATTCTAGCTTTCCCTCTCTTTTCAATTAATGTCCCTAGTCCCATCTTTCCTCTCTATTAACCTCAAGCTTTTGCTCCTTACTGACTGCATCCATACTGTCCAAACCCAGTGATTATTCCTGCTCCACTTTGTACTCATGGGGCTGGACTAATTCTGACTGGGTTATTAATCATACAGTGTGGAAACAGGCCCTTCGGCCCAACTTGCCTACACTGACCAACATGTCCCAGCTGCACTAGTCCCACCTGCCCGTGTTTATAATAATAATAATAATAAGCATTTATTTTATATAGCGCCTTACCAGAAGCTCAAAGCGCTTTACAAAAACAATCATAACATAAAAACAAACAGACAAACTATCCTAACGGAGAAGCGGCGAATAAACAACGCCAGCGTCCTCTCACGTCAGGGTCCGGCAGTAGACAACAAAAAGCACAGGACACACAGATACAATTTTTACACAAACAGCCATCACAGTGATTGCTCTAGGCACACCCTCACTGTGATGGAAGGCAAAGAAAAGTCTTATCTCCTCCTCATTCTTCTCCCGTGGTGCCACGAGGTGATCGAGGCTCCCAACTTTTTGAAGCCCCCACCGGGCGATGGAAAGTCCCAGGGCCAAGCCGAGCAGGCCGATGAAGGTCCTGAGCCCCCACCGGGCGATGGAAAGTCCCAGGGCCGAGCCGAGCCGAGCAGGCCGATGAAGGTCCTGAGCCCCCACCGGGCGATGGAAAGTGCTGCGGCCGAGCCACACAGGGCGATGAAGGGCCTGCGAGCGGGTCGATCGTACCTCGCGCTTCGGGGCGGTCGAAGCTGCTACGGCTGGAGCTCCCAAAAACCGGTCACCAGCCAGGGACCTGCGAGCTCCCGATGTTGCGGTCTGCAGGGCCCACGGCCGAAGCCTCCGAGATGGTAAGTCCAGGCCCTGCGACCGGAGTCTTCAAGGTCGATCCCAGCTGGAGGCCGCCGACTCCACGATGTTAGGCCGTAGCGCGAACGGAGATACGACACGGTAAAGGTCGCATCTCCGTTGAGGAGGAGATTAGAAAAAAGGTTTCCCCCACCCCCCCACCACCCCCCCCCCCCCCACATACACAGAGTTAAAAATAGAACAAAACGTACATTAAACGATGGCAATAGACAAAAAACAAAAAAAAGACAGAGAGACTGCCGGTGAGCCGCAACTGCTTCTTAATTTAAATGTTAGGATAGTCCCAGCTTCAACTACCTCCTCTGGCAGCTTGTTCCATACACCCACCACCCTTTGTGTGAAAAAGGTACCCCTCAAATTCCTATTAAATGTTTTCCCCTTCACCTTAAACCTATATCGTCTGGTCCTCGATTCACCTGCTCTGGGCAAGAGACTCCGTGCATCATTGGTCTTCATTGTCTAAAGAATCTTATAATCCTGCAATTTATTTTGCGGCTTCTATATTCTTTGAAATATTTTCATGTTTATAAAAAAAATCAATTTGAGATGAATCAGTTATTATTAAAAGCATTTATTGAGACTTTTTCATTTTGGATGTTGCTGCTTTTCACACATTGGTTCACATCTGGATGTGGAATTCAGGAGTCTCTTCATTTCATGGGCTATGATGTGTTAAAGAAATTAACATGGGCATTCCTACACTTGTGTGAGTTTAGCTGTCATACCCTACTTTCAAATTGATAGTTTTTATGACTTTATCCATAAATGCATTGGTATAGTTGGCAAATATAATCTGAGTTTATCAGACTGACAAGGATTACTTGTGTTTAGGAATTCAATTGCATGGTGCCACTTTTTCCGAGATATTCCACCTTGTCTTCCAGAGTGAATTAGGCGAATAACAATTTCTGGGCAGTTCTATGTCAATTTGGAAATTTAGGTTAGACATCTTCAAGTGTGTCATCCTCGTGCCCTGATGTCGCTTCCAACAAATAAAAACAAGAAGTACTAGAGTAATTCAATGGGTCAGGCAGCATCTCTAGAGGACAAAGGCAGGCAATGTTTCAGGTTGGGACTCTTGTAATGGGGGGGGGGGGAGAAAGCTGGAAAAGAGGTGTGAGGGGAGGGGAAACAAAACCTGGCAAATGATAGCTGGAGATTTCATCTTCCAAGTAGTGTTTTGGCCTATCCATGTTCTCCTGAGATGCCACCTGACCCATTGAGCTACTCCACCACTGTCTTCTCAAGTGATAGGTGGATAGAGGTGAGGGAGGTTTTATTTGGCAGATGGGTAGGCAAAAGGTTAGAGGTGAAAAGGAGACAAAAGGATGTGAGAAAAGGAGCCAAGAGTTAAATCTGAAGTCAGATTGAGGGATACAGGTGGAAGGACATGAGGGGAATGGGGCAGGAAAGTGGGAGAAAGAGGTGCACATCATGGTAGTCCAAAGGGAAAAGAGGGGAAGGGGGTGTTAAGCAAAATTAGAGAATTCAATGGTCACACCGTTGGCCTGAAAGCTACCCAAATGGAATACAAGGTGCTGTTCCACCAGCTTGTGTGTGACCAAAAATCGACCTTTCATAGACCTGCTGACTTGTGAAATCGGTCAGTGCTCCTTACATGGACTCACCAAAGTTGGTGGTAGTGGGGTCATCAAAACAAGGGAATGGGTAGAGGGAATATGATGGTTGGGAAGTGGGGAGCAACGGGTCTCCCAGGGGTAGATCTCCCTGGAGCATGGAGCACCCTAAGGCCTCAGGTCTTCCTGAGAGTCCTGTCGTCAGAATTGGGTTATGTATGGAGAATAATGTGTCCACAGGTATCATATCATATCATATCATATATATACAGCGCGGAAACAGGCCCTTCGGCCCACCAAGTCCGCGCCGCCCAGCGATCACCGTACATTAACACTATCCTACACCCACTAGGGACAATTTTTACATTTACCCAGCCAATTAACCTACAAACCTGTACGTCTTTGGAGTGTGGGAGGAAACCGAAGATCTCGGAGAAAACCCACGCAGGTCACGGGGAGAACGTACAAACTCCTTACAGTGCAGCACCCGTAGTCAGGATCGAACCTGAGTGTCCGGCGCTGCATTCGCTGTAAAGCAGCAACTCTACCGCTGCGCTACCGTGCCGCCCTATCTCATAGGACTATCTATGCCGCCCTATCTCATCTCATAGAAAGGTTCATCCACACCACACAACACAACACAATTATATATAATACAATGTTTGAAATATAATATTTATATGACATATAATATCCATAATTTATATATAATCTATAAATATACAAAGGTAGACAAATCTACAAATCTATAACATATTGTATCCATGATATATAATGTTTATAGGTTATTTTTTAAATATTACAGATTATATTTGTGTATATATGCTATCTATATCCCGGGACAAGGTTGTTATAAATGTAAACTCCTTGTAGAATCATCAGTTGGAGTCTCAACCTCTTAATCAACCTCTGTCACTGAATGCATAATGGCCAATGCGGATATTGATAACATAGTAACATGTGAGGAATAACATGGGGAATTATACCACCATCAGGGTGAATCACACACAGAACTTCCATGTTTCAATTTCCAAAATGATGAGACTTCAACAAGAAGTGGGCATAAATATTTCAAAACATGCTCAAAATATATTTTTCTGCATAGCGTATCAAATAAAAGCTAAGCGCAAATTGATTTTTGGCTGTTGTTCCTGATGGGGCCGCACAGAAGAATAGCTTCCTCTCCTATATATATATATATACAATAAACTGTTTTGTAATGGGTACCAACATTCCACTTATTCATTACATTTTGTTCTCACGCATTACCTTTTTTGTGATTTGTGTAAATGAAGACCTAATCAGCTTCTGTCATATCAACTACTCAATTATCACCATTGCTTAATTATTCTGATTTTATCATTCCAACCGCAAATGTCTCACGCGGAAGTCTATCTACTCTGGTTTATCAATTGTGAAGATGAGGTTAAAGGTAATACAGGAGATATTGCAGAAGACACTCGGAAGAATGGGAACAGAAGTTCTAGAGGGGAAAAGAGATCAGCCATGATCGCATTGAATGGCGGTGCTGGCTCGAAGGGCTGAATGGCCTACTCCTGCACCTATTGTCTATTGTCTATTGTCTATTGTCTAAGAGATTAAGGGCAGGGCCATTTGTGACCGATGTGAGAGGGGAGGTAAATACAGAAGTTAAAGTGTTGTACTTAAATGCGCGTAGTATAAAAAATAAAGTGGATGAGCTTGAGGCTCAGTTAGTCATGGGCAAGTATGATGTTGTAGGGATCACTGAGACATGGCTACAAGAGGACCAGGGCTGGGAACTGAATATTCAGGGGTACACAACGTATAGAAAAGACAGACAGGTGGGCAGAGGGGGTGGGGTTGCTCTGCTGGTAAGGAATGATATTCATTCCCTTGCAAGGGGTGACATAGAATCAGGAGATGTTGAATCAGTATGGATAGAAATGAGAAATTGTAAGGGTAAAAAGACCCTAATGGGAGTTATCTATAGGCCCCCAAACAGTAGCCTTGACATAGGGTGCAAGTTGAATCAGGAGATAAAATTGGCGTGTCACAAATGTAATGCTACGCTGGTTATGGGAGATTTCAACATGCAGGTAGACTGGGAAAATCAGGTTGGAAATGGACCCCAGGAAAGAGAGTTTGTAGAGTGCCTTCGAGATGGATTCTTAGAACAGCTTGTACTGGAGCCTACCAGGGAGAAGGCAATTCTGGATTTAGTGTTGTGTAATGATCCTGATCTGATAAGGGGACTAGAGGTAAAAGAGCCATTAGGAGGCAGTGGTCACAACATGATAAGTTCTACTCTGCAAATGGAAAGGCAGAAGGGAAAATCGGAAGTGTCAGTATTACAGTATAGCAAAGGGGATTACAGAGGCATGAGGTGGGAGTTGGCCAAAATTGACTGGAAGGAGGCCCTAGCAGGGAAGGCGGTAGAACAGCAATGGCAGGTATTCCTGGGAATAATGCAGAGGTTGCAGGATCAATTTATCCCAAAGAGGCGGAAAGACTCTAAGGGGAGTAAGAGACACCTGTGGCTGACAAGGGAAGTCAGGGACAGCATAAAAATTAAGGAGAGGAAGTATAACATAGTAAAGAAGAGTGGGAAGACAGAGGATTGGGACTCTTTTAAAGAGCAACAAAAGTTAACTAAAAAGGCAATACGGGGAGAAAAGATGAGGTACGAGGGTAAACTAGCCAATAATATAAAGGAGGATAGCAAAAGTTTTTTTAGGTACGTGAAGAGGAAAAAAATAGTCAAGGCAAATGTAGGTCACTTGAAGACAGAAGCAGGGGAATTTATTATGGGGAACAAAGAAATGGCAGACGAGTTAAACTGTTACTTTGGATCTGTCTTCACTGAGGAAGATACACACAATCTCCCAAATGTTCTAGGGGCCGGAGAACCTAGGGTGATGGAGGAACTGAAGGAAATCCACATTAGGCAGGAAATGGTTTTGGGTAGACTGATGGGACTGAAGGCTGATAAATCCCCAGGGCCTGATGGTCTGCATCCCAGGGTACTTAAGGAGGTGGCTCTAGAAATAGTGGAAGCATTGGAGATCATTTTTCAATGTTCTATAGATTCAGGATCAGTTCCTGTGGATTGGAGGATAGCAAAAGTTATCCCACTTTTTAAGAAAGGAGGGAGAGAGAAAACGGGTAATTATAGACCAGTTAGTCTGACATCAGTGGTGGGGAAGATGCTGGAGTCAATTATAAAAGACGAAATTGCTGAGCATTTGGATAGCAGTAACAGGATCATTCCGAGTCAGCATGGATTTACGAAGGGGAAATCATGCTTGACAAATCTACTGGAATTTTTTGAGGATGTAACTAGGAAAATTGACTGGGGAGAGTCGATGGATGTGGTGTACCTCGACTTTCAGAAAGCCTTCGACAAGGTCCCACATAGGAGATTAGTGGGCAAAATTAGAGCACATGGTATTGGGGGTAGGGTACTGACATGGATAGAAAATTGGTTGACAGACAGAAAGCAAAGAGTGGGGATAAATGGGTCCCTTTCGGAATGGCAGGCAGTGACCAGTGGGGTACCGCAAGGTTCGGTGCTGGGACCCCAGCTATTTACGATATACATTAATGACTTAGATGAAGGGATTAAAAGTACCATTAGCAAATTTGCAGATGATACTAAGCTGGGGGGTATTGTGAATTGTGAGGAAGATGCAATAAGGCTGCAGGGTGACTTGGACAGGTTGTGCGAGTGGCAGTGGCGGATACATGGCAGATGCAGTTTAATGTAGATAAGTGTGAGGTTATTCACTTTGGAAGTAAGAATAGAAAGGCAGATTATTATCTGAATGGTGTCAAGTTAGGAGGAGGGGATGTTCAACGAGATCTGGGTGTCCTAGTGCATCAGTCACTGAAAGGAAGCATGCAGGTACAGCAGGCAGTGAAGAAAGCCAATGGAATGTTGGCCTTCATAACAAGAGGAGTTGAGTATAGGAGCAAAGAGGTCCTTCTACAGTTGTACCGGGCCCTGGTGAGACCGCACCTGGAGTACTGTGTGCAGTTTTGGTCTCCAAATTTGAGGAAGGATATTTTTGCTATTGAGGGCGTGCAGCGTAGGTTCACTAGGTTAATTCCCGGAATGGCGGGACTGTCGTATGTTGAAAGGCTGGAGCAATTAGGCTTGTATACACTGGAATTTAGAAGGATGAGGGGGGATCTTATTGAAACATATAAGATAATTAGGGGATTGGACACATTAGAGGCAGGAAACATGTTCCCAATGTTGGGGGAGTCCAGAACAAGGGGCCACAGTTTAAGAATAAGGGGTAGGCCATTTAGAACGGAGATGAGGAAGAACTTTTTCAGTCAGAGAGTGGTGAAGGTGTTGAATTCTCTGCCTCAGAAGGCAGTGGAGGCCAGTTCGTTGGATGCTTTCAAGAGAGAGCTGGATAGAGCTCTTAAGGATAGCGGAGTGAGGGGGTATGGGGAGAAGGCAGGAACGGGGTACTGATTGAGAGTGATCAGCCATGATCGTATTGAATGGCGGTGCTGGCTCGAAGGTCTGAATGGCCTACTCCTGCACCTATTGTCTATTGTCTATTGTCTATTGTCTATCAACAATGTCTACAGGTGCATCTGTTTGTAGTTCCCTGTTCCCTTCCACCTGTCTTGTTGTGTGTCCTTGCATATTGTCATCTTAAAATATGAATATAACAAGAACAAGCTGCTGCTAAAATAGCACCTGCGATGTTATAAAATATCTCAAGTGTTTCAAAGATTTTCAAAGTACTCACAGAGCCCCATCGTGAGATGTTCAGGTAATTACACTTTAAGAAGAGTTTGAGGTTCATTACAGAAAATAATGACAAGAATGGTTTCAAGGATAAGGGATTAAAATTACGTGGATGGACAGGAGAAGCTAGAATTACTCTTGGTTAGAGATAACCCAAAAGGAGATTGAATAGATGTCTTTAAAATCATGAGGCTTGAGGTGCAATAAATTGTGAACTGTTTCCTGTGATAGAAAGGTCATAGCCAGAGGATACAGATTTAAGGTAGTTGGCAGAGGAACTGAAGGGAATATGAGGAAATTATTTTTATGCAGTGAGTGGTTAGGATTTGATGCTTGATGTGGTGGTTTAGACAGATTCAACAGTAAGTCTCCAAAATGAATTCCATAAATATTCATTTTGAAAATGGGACGTGGAATGGATATGTGGAACTAACTGGATTACTCGCTGAAAGAGCTCCATGAGAAGTAATTGTCCAAATTATGACTTTCTGCATTGTATCACATTAAGAATCTACATTTGGGTGGAAAACCATAAAATGTAACAATGAAAGACTTCCAGAATCTCGAGGATTCTCAAATGTGAGATTTAAAGGGCCTGTCCCACTTAGGCGATTCTTTAGGCGACTGCCGGCGACTGTAATAGTCATAGCAGGTCGCCGAAAAACCGGGGACTGGACCCCCCTACGACAATGTCTACGACAAGCTACAACAACATACCACCTAGTCGACATCAAGCTACGGCAAGCAACCGACAACCGGCGGCCCAATCGTCGCGACTAGGACGTCCACCTACGACCACACCTACGACAACCTAGGACAACACCTACAACCACACAGGCAACAACCTACGACAACCGAAGTCAACCTACGTCCACAAGCTACGCCAAGCTATGACCCTGAAGACAACTGAAAACAATTCACATCATTCTGGCCTCCAAAACAATGGAATCACCCAGTTTCCCTATAAAAGGGGGTGCATGGTAGGGTTTCCAATAATTCTGCACCGTGACTATTTGAAAGTGATGTCATGAGAAACTACTCTGAAACACAATAACTTCATACATCAATTTTCTGTCAAAATGTCAAGAATTTCCTTTATTAATATTGAAACAAACAAATTGTTTTTAAAGGTTGATAAGAACATACAACGGTGCATACAAAAATATTGTAATAAACTTCAATAAATTTCAATAAACTTCAAACTTCAAACTTTAAAATTCAAACTTCAAACAAAATACAAGTACAAAAACATACAAAACCTAACGTCATTTATGGACACATTACACTGATGGGAGATCATATTAAAAATTCAAACTCAAATCCCCACTTGCGTCCTGGGTCTGTTCTGGGTGTCACTGGTGCAGGTGTGGGTGTGGGTGTGTCAAGGCTGGGGTAGTTTGTGAATGCAGCTGAGTGCGCAGAGAAGCTACTATCTCATGCAGGCTGCAAGGCAGTGTATGTCTGCTGCGATGGTGTTAATGTCGCCTGCCACTGCTGCATCTGTGAGCAATATGACATCACTGGTGGTGGCATCAGCGGTGGTCCCATCAGTGACTGTGGCTGCAACACAGATACATATCAATACTAAGTGAAAGGCAAATAAATGAAAACTTTTAACAAGCTGTGTGTGACAAAGAATTTCAAGTCCAATTCACAAAAAGCATTATAAAATTAGATACCTGGTGAGCCTGCCGATGTGGTGGTCCCATCAGTGGCATCTGTTGTGGTGGTCCCATCAGTCCCATCTGTTGCTGTCCCATCTGTTGCTGTCCCACGTGTCCCATCTACAGCAGATTCCGCAACACACATGAATTCATTGTGAATATCTCATACCCAAATAAAAATTTTAAGGTCAAATATTAAAGTCAAATGTCCCCAAAATTCCACAAAAATCACTTAAAATATTTACCGCCTGGGAGAAATTATGAGCCATCGTCGTGGCAGCGATGGTGTAGTTGAACCACACGTTCTCTGGAACCTTCAGCAGCTCATTCCGTAAGAATCCCAGGAAGGTGTCAACAGCCCTCTCATGTGGTGTCTGGGGGCTGTGTCATGCCCTATCTGGCCTCCCTGGCCTCTGTTGCCTGTTGCATGAGCTGCAACATAAATGAGTATGATACAGGTAAGTAAATTTGGGGGGAAAAAAGAAGGTGGATGGATGGATGGATGGATGGATGGATGGATGGATGGATGGATGGATGGATGGATGGATGGATGGATGGATGGATGGAGGGATGGATGGATGGATGGATGGATGGATGGATGGATGGATGGATGGATGGATGGATGGATGGATGGATGGATGGATGGATGGATGGAGGGATGGATGGAGGGATGGATGGATGGATGGATGGATGGATGAATGGATGGATGGATGGATGGATGGATGGATGGATGGATGGATGGATGGATGGATGGATGGATGGATGGATGGATGGATGGATGGATGGATGGATGGATGGATGGATGGATGGATGGATGGAGGGAGGGATGGATGGAGGGATGGATGGATGGATGGATGGATGGATGGATGGATGGATGGATGGATGGATGGATGGATGGATGGATGGATGGATGGATGGATGGATGGATGGATGGATGGATGGATGGATGGATGGATGGATGGATGGATGGATGGATGGATGGATGAGAAGAGAACTCTGCCAAAAATTTCCCTGTAAGTACTTACCGCCTTGATCAGTTCCTGTGGATTTGCCTCTCTCTCTCTCTCCTCTACCTGCTTTTCTGTTGTGGAGGAGCCTGCAGTGGAGATGGCAGTGGTCCTGCTCCTCTTGCTGTGCTGCTGACTGGCGGAAGGGGTGGATCCAGATGTTCCCTCAAGTGGATCAAACTCCTTTTCACTCGACGTACTGGGCAGTGGCTTCTTCTTGTAAAACTGGAAGGAAATAAATGTGTTTTTACAAACTTTCAAGACCATCAGGAAGCCAGCTGTCATAGTTTGCCGTAGGTTGTCGTAGGTTGTCGCCGGTATGGTCATACATTGTCGCCGGTATGGTCGTACCTTATCGTCGGTATGGTCGTACATTGTCGTAGATTGTCGCCGTTATAGGCGTACATGGACATCATTCATCAGCATCGCGACTGGCTTGACTTCTGTGGACTTCTGTTGACATGGGTTTTCCCAATGCCTGTCTCAACTTGACTTATCTTGACGCCGGTACCTGTCGCCGGTTTGATTAGTAGGACTGGATGTTACAATCTGCACTACAATTGACTGGTGTTGTTCTTGGGGATGACCACTAGGTGCTACCATTCCGACACATCTTCAGTTGTGTACCTCAACGTCACTGGGTATTTTGGCCTTTTATCACAAGAAACCCTCAGTCGAGGCAGGCCCACGGCAGGGTGATCAGCCCTGGGTGTGTGTCTTATGCTTAACCTCTAGATGGTCACGTGGCAGCCCAGACAGCATCTCTTCTTTTCAACCACAGCCAGTGACTGCTCCGTTCGGCGGCATTGGCAAGTTTTTTGATTGGGCCTGCCCTCTGACTCCTACTTCCCTCAGGAGCCTTGCGGTGGAACAGGCTACAAAGCCCCTGCACCCCACCTCCACTGGACGCACCCTTACACTCCACCCTCGCTCCTCTGCCTCTACTGCAAGGTTGGAATATCTCAGCCTTTTCCTTTCATATGCCCCGTCCACAGCTTCCTCCCAGGGGACCGTCAGCTCAATGATAAAAACACGCCGACAGGAGTTGGACCAGAGGAAGAGGTCTGGTCGCAGGTTGGTAGCTGCGATTTCAGCTGGGAAGGAAAGCCTCTGGCCTATGTCAACACGCATTTCCCAGTCTCTGGCTGCGTTCAGTGGGCATGATGGCGGCGCCTAACGGCAGCGGCTGACTAGCAGTCTGTCCGTCTTTTTTTTTGTTGTGTGTCGGTGTTGGGATGGTTTTTATATATTTTTTTTGGTTGTGTATGTGTGGGAGGGGATGGTGGTGTGGGTGGGTGTGGGGGGGGGGGGGGACTTTTCTCTTCCTCATGGCGCGGGGCCTAACATCCCCCGGTGCGGCTCGGCCGCTGGACTTTACATCCCCCGGTGCGGCTTGGCCGCTGGACTTAACAGTGCCCGGTGCGGCTTGGCCGCTGGACTTAACAGTGCCCGGTGCGGCTTGGCTGCTGGACTTAACACCGCCCGGTGCAGCTCGGCTGCGGGGCTTAACACCGCCCGGTGCAACTCGGCTGCGGGGCTTTACATCGCCCGGTGCAGCTCGGCTGCGGGACTTAACATCGCCCGGTGCAGCTCGGCTGCGGGGCTTAACATCGCCCGGTGCAGCTCGGCTGCGGGGCTTTACATCGCTGGAGCGGCTCGGCCGCGGGGCTTTACATCGCCCGGTGCGGCTCGGCTGCGGGACTTTTCACCGCTGGTGCGGCTCGACTGCGGGACTTGACATCGCCCGGTGCAGCTCGACCACGGGACTTAGCTGCGCAAGGCTTGGTCGCGGGCCTTTCATCGCCCGGTTCGGCCGCGAGACGTTTCAGCGCCCGGTGCGGGGACTGTGCGGGTCGGTCGGGGACGAGCTGTCTGTCCGTGGGCGTGGGGAAGAGAGTGGAAGTTTTGTTGCCTCCATCACAGTGAGGGGGTGTTTGGAGTCACTGTGATGGATGTTTGTGTTGGGGTTATGTGTCTTGTATTTTTTTTTTTTTTCTATGACTGCTATGTAGTTTCGTTCGGTACTTCGGTACCGAACGACAAATAAAGCTCTGTTATACCTGTTATGAGTTGAGAGGCGAGGGATTAGTTCTCCGTTTCTCTCCTTCCCGGATGAAGGATGGTATTTGCGGGAATGTTATCTGGGCATTGATAGGCATGGCATTGGTGGTAACTCTCTTGCACTCGAGTTCAGCTGTCAAATACCTCAGCACCTGGTTGTGTCGCCAGGTGTATCTGCCTTGTGTTAGGCTGGTCTTACGACCAGGATGTGCTTGAGGTTTACTGGAATTGCACACAGGGGGCAGGCTGGATCCTCTCCCAGCCAAAGGTTTAGGTTTGTGGGAGAGGGAAGGACGTCATATGTGGCTCTGATAAGAAAGCTCAACATACTTGACTCCATTGATGTAGGTTGACGTAGGCAGTCACCAATGGAATTCACCGGTCAGCACTGGCAACAACCTAGGTCACCTGGCGACAACCTACGACAGCACCTACGTCAGGGTACGTCAAGCCACGCTCATTGGCGTCAAACCCACTGTCACCAAAAAAATGTCAACATTCTGAAAATCCAGCGGCGACCAGAAAGACGCTACGACTCTTTGGAGATGATTCACGACCAAAGAGGCAACACCCCGGCGACCGTGTGGCAACCTATAGTCGCCTAAAAAATCACCTAAGTGGGACAGGGGTTTAAGCTGTGAGGCGCACATACCATTGGTAAGGCATTGTAAATCAATGTTGCATAAACAATCCAAAGTTGAGGATTGCCAAAATCTTGGAGATTGTTAAGCTGAACATTTTTAGGCAATTAAGCCATTTGAAAAATGTTTAACCTACTCCCTTTTATGGGAAGTTCACCCTTGCACTGAGAGGAGGCACAGATGGTCTCAGGTTTATCCTGGCAACTCAGCTTTGGTCTTGAAGAGGCAGCATTGGCTGTTATTCTGGTGGCTCAGTCTTTGCCTCTCTTTGTGAGCACAGTCCCTTATCGTCCATGGGCAGGAAGAGGCACTGGCATCTTGGGCTTTGCCCGGCTACAGTCTTATCCTCAGTCGAGGCACTGGCTGCCTAGAGCTTCTTCCCAGCTGCTCAGTCTTGACCACACAGTGGCACTGGTGGTCTAAGGTTTGTTCTTGTGGCTCAGACTTCCTTGAACCTGTGACAAGAAAACACAGCTGGCAGGGAGGTGCCCCACTTTCTCTCCCTTCACCCTTCGACTCTCATCATTCTCCCTTCCACTCTCATCATTCTCCCTTCCACTCTCATCATTCTCCCTTCCTCTCTTCATTCTTTTTCATTCTTCTCCCTACCTCTCATCATTCTTCTACCTCTCTTAATTCTTCTCCCTTCCTCTCTTCAATCTCTCTCTTCCTCTCTTCATTCTTCTCTCTTCCTCTCTTCCTCTCTTCCTCTCTTCCTCTCTTCATTCTTCTCCCTCGCTTCATTCTCTCTCTTCCCCCCTTCCTCCCTTCAATCTTCTCTCTTCCTCTCTTCATTCTTCTCCCTTCCTCTCTTCATTCTTCTCCCTTCTTTCTTCTCCCCTCTGACTCGACCGCCTGGGGTTTATCGAGAATAGGCTGAGAAGGTTTAGGTGGCCAAACCAACATCAGCTCATTGGACCCAGCTGTTACCAATAATGCTGGGGATTGGCCTCTCCTGGCCAGTCAGCCAGCGATAAGGATCAGAATGGCATCCAAGGGAGGGGGCACTGTCACAACAGTCATACGCTATTTCCCCAGACTGGAAATGTCCAAAACCCAGAGGGCATAGGTTTAAGGTGAGAGGGGTAATGTTTATAGTCAAATCAAGTCAAGTCAATTTTATTTGTATAGCACATTTAAAAACAACCCATGTTGACCAAAGTGCTGTACATCTGTTTAGGTACTAAGGAAAAAATGAAACATACAGTAGCACACAAACATAACAGCACATACAAAACAGTTCACAGCGCCTCCTCAATGGGCCTCAAACGCTAGGGAGTAGAAATAAGTTTTGAGCCTGGACTTAAAATGTGGTGTGAGTTTTCTTTTACACAGAGAGTGGTAAGTGCCTGAACATTTACCAGCTATGTGTGGTGATGGAGTTACACATTTTTACCCCTTTAAAGTTCCCTACTTTGAAATTGGAGTGATGTTGGGTGGATGGTGCATCTCGAAAAGTCTCAGTGCAGCAAATCAGGACCAAGCAGGAGTTGAAGTGTCAGGGAAGATGGATTTCCAATTCAAACAGGAGAACTCGTACCCCTCCCTGCCCTTCCTCACCAATGCGTCCTGCTTGGTGATTTCAATTAGCTTCTTAATAGAATACTTTTGGGAGCTTGGAAAGTTCTTCAGGGTTGAAGGTGAAGACCGAAGATAGACACAAAGAGCTGGAGTAACTCAGCAGGACAGGCAGCATCTCTGGAGAGAATGAATAGGTGACGTTTCAGGTCGAGACCCTTCTTCAAAGGTGAAGACCATTCCTTACCAGTATTAGTTCATTACAGCTAGCTAATTTCGTCTGCATCTTCTTCAGGAGCAGGTGGCTTACTTTGATCATATCTCCCTGGTATGATTTAGCCTCTTCATTCACTACTGTAATAGGCCCACTACATGATGAGATGGTGCCGACCTACTGTGAGTTTTAAGGCTCACGGTGCTCCAAGTTCTTTTCATCTTGCACTGCATATGTCCAGAAATGACTGCTACACCGACGCCTGCAGGCACGGAGCTCTGAAACAAATCGCAGCCCTTCTGCTACTCACAACTCTTTGTGCTCGTAATCCTTAACTCCAGCTCTGAGCTTCCATGAAATAGGCAGCTCTCGCCCTGGCTGTGTGGCTGTGCAATGCTGCTTTCGCAACTAGCAGACGTAGGACTTTTAATAAGTCCGTGGCATATTCAGGAGTCTTTCCACAAATCCACTTGCGCTAAAACCCCCCTCCACCTCATCCCCTTCCCTCATCACCCTCGCCCGCAGCAGCACATTGTCATAAACTTTTCCACCACCTGCTCGCAGGAAGAAGGAATGTCCAGAGTGCAGATGATTAACACATTCCCACTGTCTCCCCATATTACACCAGTTTTATGCACAAGTGATTTTTGGTATTGATTCATAAAAAGAGGAAGTCGTCCACTTTGTGTCCAGTTTGCCAGACAAGTTCCAACTGTGTGGCAATTACTGGTTTAGTGTTAATATACAGTGTTACATTTCTTCCGCTCATTTAAGACTTGTAAAATACATTGCATCTCAATTCAACCAACAGCATGTTCTGAACATAAGTTGACTTTAATATTTCCCAAACCCAAGTTAATTGCTGGCTTTCATTTGGAAGAATAAGAAATGAATTGTTAATATGAACTTCTGCGCTAAATGACATCCAGAACACACCTTCCCAGGAAATATGCAAAACGCTTTCTGGGTGCTAAAACGAAATGAACTTTAATCTTTCGACTTGCATGCAATAGAACATAAAATTTGTTGCTTGTGTAGGAACCAGCATTGGGCCAAATCAAGATCAGATTCAAGCCTGTCTGATTTACGCTATGTTTGTGATTCCACACAAATAAACAAATATTATTGCCTGAATAACGAAATAAAGACTTTGGTGCGGCAGCCAATTAAAATGGCATAGAAAGGAGATGAAACCCCCTTTTTATTTCCCATGATAATTTCATGCTTTAAACTGGCTTTCACAGGAAGAGAGAGAGAAAGAAAGAAAATATAATTTCAGAAATGACAGAACTCATTGTTCCCAGAATTTTAAATTCAGAAAAGTTAATAAAGCCAAACTATAAGATGATAGGAATTTGCATTTCACAGATTAACAACATGTAACAGCAAGGAAGGCAATCTGCTTTGCCTCAGGTGATAATTTAAGAAACCTTTGCATATTTTATTTAAAACTGGAACCCGTTTGGTTGGGTAATAACACAGACAGATAATGATTAGAAGGTCGCACCTTCAGGGCACACAGCTTGGGCCCAGCAAATACCAAACAACACTCCCAAAAGCCTGACTTAGCGCAGATTAGCTTGCTGATGGTTTGCGGAACGTTTCAAGGTTCTCTGAAGACAAAATAGGCTTTGACATTTGCATTTGGCTGTGACCAGCTTTCCATTATTTTTTTTAGCCTACTTAGCAAACATGATTTTTTTTTTGGAATTAATGAGCTCAGTCAAAATGAATAGATTAATCATTAATTTGAAGCTCTTGTTATTTACCACATTTGAGGGAATATAAGAAATCATGTTTCAAATGTTTCAAGCATTCAATAATATTTTTTTTCTCAGTTCAGAAGCACACCATTTGACTTCATGTTCAAAGTTTGCTCAGATTTATTAATTAGTAAGTTTATATAAACTAGCGATATAAATCTGCTTACTTTACACATAGTTTGAATTACCTAATAAATGTGGAATTCACTGCTAGATGGAATGGTTAACAGTAAACAGCATTGATGCATTTAAGGAGAATTGGTTAATTATGTGGGAGAGAGGAATGGAAGATATAATGATGAGATCAGCTCAACTAAAGTAGGAGAAGACTTTTGCAAAATATAAATACCCAGTATTGATCTATTGGGCTGAATGACCATTTTGTGTTGTAAAATTTAAATCTACGTAAATATAGGCTTTTCCCTTTGAGAGTGGGGAAGATTCCAACAAGGGGACATAGCTTCAGAATTGAGGGACAAAGGTTTAGGGGTAACATGAGGGGGAACTTCTTTACTCAGAGGGTTGTGGCTGTATGGAATGGACTTCCGGTGGAAGTGGTGGAGGCTGGCTCGATTTTATTATTTAAGAGTAAATTGGATAGGTATATGGATAGGAGGGGATTGGAGGGTTATGGTCTGAGTGCAGGTAGATGAGACTAGGTCAGGGAGAATGGTCGGCGTGGACTGGTAGGGCCGGACAGGCCTGTTTCCATGCTGTAGTTGTTATATGTTATATGTTGTTATATGTTATAGAATGAAGAGAGGTCTTACTGAAAGGTAGAAGTCCCTAAAGGGCATTACAGGTTAGAATTCTGAAAATTTCCACTAGTGGGAGAATCTCAAACGAGGCGATATGGTTACAAGATTCGAGGGCAGTCATATAAAACTGAGGTGCAAAGGAATTTCTACTCACGGCTTGAATCTGTGGAATTCTCTACTTTAAGTGTTGTGGAGGCCAGATCACTGGATGTATTGAAAGAGAAGACATCTTTTTGAAAGTTTAGGGAACTGAGATCTATGGAAAACTGACACAGAAAAGGATTTAAGACCTGGGCAGATCAACCATAATTAGATTGAATGGCAGACCAGGCTTAAAGAGCTGAGTAGCCCATTCCTACCCCTCTGTTGCTATTTTCTTATGCTCATCCTGGAAGTAAGTGAAAGTTTTGAACAACAGTACACTCAAACTCCATATTTAGTTGCTGCTAAACTGATGCTGTCACATGTCATGCATGCAGACTGGGCTATTCAACGTGAGGGCACCAGGTCAACATGTCTGGTAAGAGGTAATACCATGTTCAGAGTCACACCTTGGGAGATAGTATGAATGGCATTTTAAGGCGACACAATGAGTTGATAAGCAAGTATTATGCCTCAGTGTTGGTACATGGCAAACTCTCACTAAACTGTTGAGCACTATATAACCGGGCATTTTTATGCTGTCCTTGACTTCCCTTGTCAGCCACAGGTGTCTCTTACTCCCCTTAGAGTCTTTCCGCCTCTTTGGGATAAATTGATCCTGCAACCTCTGCATTATTCCCAGGAATACCTGCCATTGCTGTTCTACCGTCTTCCCTGCTAGGGCCTCCTTCCAGTCAATTTTGGCCAACAGGCTACTGTTTGGGGGCCTATAGATAACTCCCATTAGGGTCTTTTTACCCTTACAATTCCTCATTTCTATCCATACTGATTCAACATCTCCTGATTCTATGTCACCCCTTGCAAGGGAATGAATATCATTCCTTACCAGCAGAGCAACCCCACCCCCTCTGCCCACCTGTCTGTCTTTTCTATATTTTTTCCTCCCACGCTCCAAAGACATACAGGTTTGTAGGTTAATTGGCTTAGGTAAAAATTATCAGTTGTCCCTAGTGTGTAGGATAGTGCTAGTGTATGGGTTGATTGCAGGTTGGTGCGGACACGGTGGGCCGAAGGGCTTGTTTCCACGCTGTATCTCTAAAGAATTAAGTCTAAAGAGTGCAGAGATTATCTGGAACTCACCTTAGAGAATCTCACTGCAAAGTCGATAGAAAACTCTCACCAGATATACAATGATCCTGCTTATCAGCACTAATGAAAATTAACCTGATACTTATCCTTGGTGTCTGCCTCATGAAATGATTGATATCCTGATGATGACAAGTTCAGAGTTGTCATTTGCAAAAAAAATGTTAGCTCAGGATTTGCTGCAAAATGAATAGTGAATATAATGGTTCTTTCTATTTATCTGAAAATCAGCGAACAATTATCTCGTCAGAGATGAAGAGACAGGTGTGAGCCAAAAGGATAAAGAAATGCAAATTGCTAAGCTTATTGATAGAAACGTTGGGGATTGTGTATCCATTGTAAACCGTGCAGGAGAAGCTATCCTCACAGTACTGTTGGATTTTGAGTTCCATGGTGTAGATCTAGTGACAATTAAAGAATGGAAATGTATCTTCATGTCAAATTAATGGATGATTTGGAAAGGAACCTGCCGTTAGTGGTGTTTCCATATATCTCCTGCCCTTCCCCTGCCCAGTTGTATGCCATGTTTTTGGGAGGTGATGTTTTGGGGTAACCTAGATGAGCAACTACAATGCATTTTGTATACACAACAGCCATTCTGTTCCAAAAAAACACAAAGTGCTGGAGTAACTCAACGGATCACGCATCATCTCTGGAGGACATGGACAAGCCAAATTTTTGGTCAGGTCACCTACCATGCCCTCCAGAGATGCTGCCTGGCCTGTCGAGTTTCTGCAGCACTTTGTAAGTTTTGGTCAAGATTCCAGTGTCAGCAGTTCCTTGTGTCTAACCATTGTGTTGCCCTGGCAGGGGATATGAATGTATGAGATGGGACCAGTTAAATGGGCTATTTATTTCTGGATGATGTCAAGCTTCTTGAGTGTCTTTAGAATTGAATTCATCCAACCAATGCAGATCTAGTCGCATATTTTGGTTCTCCAAGGTGAGTTACAATTAGAAGATCTAATCCAAGATGATTAAAGTTTAATGCTGTCTGACCTGCTGACTATTTCCAGCATTTTCTGCTTTTATTGTTTCATTTTCCAACATCACCAGGGTGGCATGGTGGCACAATGATGGAGCTGCTGCCTTACAGCACCAGAGAGCCCAGTTCGATCCTGACTACAAGTGTTGTCTGTGCGGAGTTTACACATTCTCCCCGTGACCATGTGGGTTTTCGCTCACACTCCAAAGACGGACAGATTTGTAGGTTAATTGGCTTTGGTAAAATTGTAAATTGTCCCTAGTGTGTTGGACTGTGCTAGTGCCTGGAGATCGCTGGTGGTCGTGGACTCGGTGAGCCGAAGGGCCTGTTTCCGCGCTGCATCTCTAAAGTCTAAATCAACATGTTTTTGTCCATTTTCAGTAACTAGGATAAACCTGTCTTCAAATGACATCGCAATGCATTCAGCAACCAATCACTAAACAGCCAGGAACCCTGTCACAATGGAGTCCTTGCCCTTCCCACTCCATGGGTGAGATGATGGCATGGTTAGGCTTTAGGTGTAGAGTTTAAGTCAATACTATCTCCTGCCTGGTTCCCACCTATTCAACTGCAATCATAGTGATGGCTTGCTCTTTGTGTATTCCAATCTAATATGCAATTATTCAATGCAAATAAAATAGTGGAACTGCAGATATTTATATTGCCAACTTTCCATTAAAAGTACCATTAGCAAATTTGCAGATGATACTAAGTTGGGGGGTAGTGTGAATTGTGAGGAAGATGCAATAAGGCTGCAGGGTGACTTGGACAGGTTGTGTGAGTGGGCGGATACATGGCAGATGCAGTTTAATGTAGATAAGTGTGAGGTTATTCACTTTGGAAGTAAGAATAGAAAGGCAGATTATTATCTGAATGGTGTCAAGTTAGGAGGAGGGGGAGTTCAACGAGATCTGGGTGTCCTAGTGCATCAGTCAATGAAAGGAAGCATGCAGGTTCAGCAGGCAGTGAAGAAAGCCAATGGAATGTTGGCCTTCGTAACAAGAGGAGTTGAGTATAGGAGCAAAGAGGTCCTTCTACAGTTGTACCGGGCCCTGGTGAGACCGCACCTGGAGTACTGTGTGCAGTTTTGGTCTCCAAATTTGAGGAAGGATATTCTTGCTATGGAGGGCGTGCAGCGTAGGTTCACTAGGTTAATTCCCGGAATGGCGGGACTGTCGTATGTTGAAAGGCTGGAGCGATTGGGCTTGTATACACTGGAATTTAGAAGGATGAGGGGGGATCTTATTGAAACATATAAGATAATTAGGGGATTGGACACATTAGAGGCAGATAACATGTTCCCAATTTTGGGGGAGTCCAGAACAAGGGGCCACAGTTTGAGAATAAGGGATAGGCCATTTAGAACGGAGATGAGGAAGAACTTTTTCAGTCAGAGGGTGGTGAAGGTGTGGAATTCTCTGCCTCAGAAGGCAGTGGAGGCCAGTTCGTTGGATGCTTTCAAGAGAGAGCTGGATAGAGCTCTTAAGGATAGCGGAGTGAGGGGGTATGGGGAGAAGGCAGGAACGGGGTACTGATTGAGAGTGATCAGCCATGATCGCATTGAATGGCGGTGCTGGCTCGAAGGGCTGAATGGCCTACTCCTGCACCTATTGTCTATTGTCTATTGTCCATATCTTATTGAATGCCAACCTTGTGCACGGTTCATTTTTTGGCTTCTGCATGCATCCTCTCCTTTGAATTAACTTCACACTTTGCCTAGTTCAGAGAAATGGCAGCACATTTTGCTCCAGTGCCAGCACCAAAATAATGTGACTTGGAGCTTCAGTTCAAAGACTGCTTTTAATCACAGCTTCAATGGATGGTAAAACCTTCTTGCAAGTCCTCCACAAAAATTATAACAGCATTTGGGTAACCCCCCCCCAAGCTAATTGGGATGTACAAGTTGAGATATGCAGTATCACTGACAAGCAAGAAAACTTGTAGCACAGAATGGGCCCCTTTTGCACTCACCGAAAAACAGGTTCAAATAAATACAAATGGTCCAAAGTAATAGGAGTCATGAGAAATGATCATGACATGGCATAAATAAACATTTCCCCTTCAACGAAGCAAACAAAATCAAATAATCTGAACCAACCCATCACAAATCATTTTAATGTTTAATGTTTACTAGTAAGGAAAATTTAAATGGCCTTGTAATTTTTCCAATTACATCCCTTACATTTTATAGGACCATTATTCTGTTTCTGTTGCAATGATTCAGATGGCCAATGTGGCATGGTGCCCAATCTTGATGTAGGGATTACTCATGTACCAACAGAGATATTGTTATAACTTAGGGCCATGAGTGTCACTGGATTCACATCCAGAAGGACTTTATTCGATCCAGAATTTAGGTAAGGATTATGTATATGGAATGTTAGTTTCATCAATAGATTTATGAAACAAATTGAATTTCCTATGATAACCACCATAATCAACGATCAAAACCAATTCGAACCCATCCATACCAATCATTTTGCAGGAGATACATTCTGAAAAAATAAAATAAATTCAAGGAAGCAACTCCGCAACTCCAAATGACCAAGCATCCAAAATCTTCAAAAGTAGCAGAAAAAATAAATACACTTTGGGCGGCACGGTAGCGCAGCGGTAGAGTTGCTGCTTTACAGCGAATGCAGCGCCGGAGACTCAGGTTCGATCCTGACTACGGGTGCTGTACTGTAAGGAGTTTGTACATTCTCCCCGCGACCTGCGTGGGTTTTCTCCGAGATCTTCGGTTTCCTCCCACACTCCAAAGACGTACAGGTATGTAGGTTAATTGGCTGGGTAAATGTAAAAATTGTCCCTAGTGGGTGTAGGATAGTGTTAATGTACGGGGATCGCTGGGCGGCACGGACTTGGTGGGCCGAAAAGGCCTGTTTCCGGCTGTATATATATGATATGATGATGATACTTTGAAAGCGATGCTAGTATGTTTTAACAGGAAACCCAGTCAAATAGGCAATTACTTTGCTTTACAGTGGAGAGAGCAAGACAGCAAGTTCTCTAAAAACAAACTATCTAGCAATGATAATGGCCAGCTGAGGACCACAGGATAACTATACTGCCACAAGCGTTGATATTTCCCATTACAACAGAGAGCAACAGGAGTTGACACAATGATTGAAAAGGAGTAAACTGCAAAAGTGTTTGTGTTGAAAATTATTCTCTCAGAAAGACAGAATATGTAAAATCCCAGTTAGTGACTGCGGGGCTACCAGAACTGTATGCAGTGCTCTAAATGCAGCTTGACCAATGTCATGTACAGCTGCAACATAATGTCCTAACTACGGTACTAAATACCTGCCCATTGAAGACAAGTGTGCTGAATGTTTTCTTCACCACCACATTAAATAATTTTAATTATTGAATGGTGACTGAGTGATTTAGATAGGATTTGAACTTCTATATTTCTATTTTGTAAGGTATTCGTTCACGTGATGAAATGGTTCTGATGCATGGATAATGCTTGAAACGTCACATATGGACTATTTAGCTAAGATCATGTATATACTTAAAACGGCACAGACGGAGGCTATTGGCTCCATTAGAACCATACCAGATCCCAGGGGACTAATCCCCCTTGCATTATCTGTATCTTATTCTCTTGCATTTCCCATTTGATTTCTATTTTGCCAGTAACCGAAACTAAAGGGCAGCACAGTGGCCCAGCGGTAGAGTTACTGCTTTACAGCGCCAGAGACCCAGGTTCGATCCTGACTACGGGTGCTGTCTGTATGGAGTTTGTACCTTCTCCCTGTTTTCTCTGGGTGCTCTGTTTTCCTCGCACACTCCAAAGACATACAGGTTTGTAGGTTAATTGGCTTCGGTGAAATTGTAAATTGTTCCTAGTGTGTAGGATACTGCTAATATATGGGGTGATTGCAGACTGTGGGTCAAAGGGTCTGATTTCATGCTGTATCTCTAAAATCTAAAGTCCAAATAGTAATTTGCAATATGGAGGAAACCAAAGCACCCAGATGGAACATAATTATAGAGAGAATAAACAAACTCCACACAGGTAGCATCCTTAGTTGTGATTGAACCCGGTCCCTGAAGCTGTAAGAGAGCAGCATGAACTGCTAAGTCACTGTGCCACTTACAGTAGCATTCTCTTTTACTTCCAATTTCCAGCATCTGCAGTATTTTGGTTTTGGGATATTGTGAACTTTAACATTCCGTTCCTGAATTAATTTATGGAGCAGATGTCAAATCATGACATTGGTATGTTCAACAGAAAATCTGTTGAAGAGCTACTGGAATGAAAAATATCCTCAGGGTACTCAGAACAACAAGATCAGTTTCTCTTGGCTTTGACACCAAAACTTGCTACTTTCTTTGGTTTCTCTTCTATTTCCCCTCAGACCCTCTCTAAACTCACCATGTTCTTGAGCCTCACTTCCTCTTCCCCTGCTCTTTTTCCCCTTTGTATTTCATACCATCCAAATCCCTTTCCTTGTCTTATTTTTGCCGCTATTTTTAAAAGTTCATATACTACACCTCACTCCTTCAAATCTGCCACTGTCAACTTTCTTATCAACAATTCAGCCATGATCTTTGCAACCCAGTGCCCATGTCAGCTCCCTCACATGTACTGTGCTTTCCCAGAGCTGAACCCCTTCATTCAGTTTTCTCCCTCTGCCTTCAATCCTTCTGCTATCTATGTTCAGATTCTGAAGCAGAGTTTCAACCCAAAACATTGACCGTTCCTTTCTACTTACAGATGAAACTCGATCAAGCTCGGCACCTACACTTTTTCTACAGCTTTAACACAATATTCTGCATTCTGTTTCTGTTTCACTCTCGCACTACCTTGATGTACTTCGGAATGGAATGAGTTGCCGGGTAGCACGAAAACAAAAGTTTGGACTGTATCTTGATACAAAGGGTTTTAACTAGTGTAGCCATTTGCTCATCCCTAAATATAATTGTGGCCCTCCATCACCATCACCCTGATATTGGAAATCACCCCCCACACTCCATCCCATATCTCTGTTTTTTAAATTTTGCTTTAAGTTATTCTGTAAAACCTGTCTCTTTGATTTTGTTTTGATTATCCTAAGATCTCTTCATGAAGTTAAGCATCATGTTTGATTCTTTAAATTAGCAACAGAAACAACTTGGAATAGTTTGCTGCTCTACAGGTTATAACCATATTTGAGTTCTCGGTGTTGATAATACGCTTGGGATTGGGAAAGATACAGAGAACAGTGACATAGGGGTTGGGGATCCAGTTATGAATTAATGGCTTGAAAGAGTTGATTTGTCCAGCCTTGAACTGATTTTTATTTGGCTTTTTCTTTTGACTGCTGTCAGTCAGTAGATAATCAAGTCCTTTGAATCTGAGTAGGAATCTGATTTCCCATTAAAATAAGTTAATGACACAGTGGAATTGCCAAGAGCAATAGGAGCTAGAAGGTCAGGCACCTTACATCAATGAAGGGCTGCTGCACCACCATTATTTTTTTTAATTATTGCTGCTAGATTTTGTGTCCCTTTTCTGGAATTGACTGCTGAAGGTGCAAACGAACAGTTCACAAAAAAAAATGAACCCTACATAAAATATCAATCCTGCTTTCAGTATCGTAGTCTCAAACTACATTGCACTCACCACTCCACCACTATCTCTTCTTCAAACCATATACCTTCCTTCAAACAGTAGTCCGATAGTGCTGTCATAAACGAGAGTATTACTCCAGAAATATAATAATAATAATAATAATAATACATTACATTTATATAGCGCTTTTCATATACTCAAAGACGCTTTACAGGGATTTGGAGAACATAGGGAAGTGAATAAATAGATAAATAAGTAAACGAACAGAGAAAGGAGACAGAAGGTGGGGTGACCTTCAGTGGTTGAAGGCAGTACTGAATAGGTGAGACTTCAGTGATGTTTTGAATGTGGTGAGTGTGGAGGAGTCTCTGACGGTTTGAGGTAGTGAGTTCCATAGGGTGGGAGCAGCGATGGAGAAAGCCCTGTCCCCCCAGGATCTGAGTTTGGTCCGGATGTGGGGGGATAGGAGATTGGCAGTAGCAGAGCGGAGGGTGCAGGTGGGAGTGTGCCTGTGGAGGAGGTCGGTCAGGTAGGATGGGACCAGGTTATGGAGGGCTTTGTAGGTCATGAGGAGGATTTTGTGCTGGATTCTCTGGGGGATGGGGAGCCAGTGGAGTTTGTAAAGGACGGGGGTGATATGGTCACGGATCGGGGTGTGGGTGAGCAGACGGGCAGCGGAGTTTTGAATGTATTGAAGTTTACTGATGATTTTTGAGGGTGCGCCATAGAGGAGGCTGTTGCAGTAGTCCAGACGGGAGGTGATGAAGGCGTGGATGAGGGTTTCTGCAGCTGTGGAGGAGAGGCATGGACGGAGACGGGCAATGTTTTTGAGGTGGAAGAAGGCTGTCTTTGTGATGTGTTTGATGTGTTTGTCGAAGGAGAGGGCTTTGATATGGGCTTTGATTTTAACTCCACCCACCCCAGTGCTACCACCCCACCCAGTCAGGCTGGCTTCTGAAGGAATGCAAAGAAGCTGAATGGGGAATCTATTTAGTTTTTCCCCCACTTAATTTGACATGGAGCAATTTTATTTTTTTGGTGCAGTGCCCGCCTACCAAAACATAGTTTAGTTTAGTTAGAGATACAGCGCAGAAACAGGCATTTCGGCCCACCGAGTCCGCGTCGACCAACGATCCTCGTACACCAGTACCATTCTACACACTAGGGACAAAATTTGCAATTTTTACCAAAGCCAATTAATCTATAAACCTGTATGTCTTTGGAGTGTGGGAGGAAATCGGAGCACCCAGAGAAAACCCACACAGTCCATGGGGAGAACGTACAAGCTCCATACAGACAGCACCCGTAGTCAGGATTGAACTCGGGTTTCTGGCACTGTAAGGCAGCAAATCTATCCCTGCGCCACTGCGCCGCCCCACGCTGATGGGATAAATATGCCGCGACTATCTTCTTAACCTGAGGCTTATTAGGCGAGTAAGTTTTGTTTTCCCCTCAGGTGAAACAATAAAACAGCAACAATTTGTACCTATTTAGCACCTTTAAGGAACCAAAATGCCCCCAGGTTACTTCAGAGAAGTAAAAACAGCTGACTGGGAGCCACTTATTATTAAGACATTAAAAAAAGGTCAAAGAGGTAGTTTTAATGAAACATTTAGGGAAGGTTAAGAGATAAAGGGATTTGTATCGATAATCCCAGAACTAAATATCTATGCAGCTGGTGTTACAGCCTGTAATTATGCAAGGAAAAAATGTATAATACACAAAAGAACAGAATTGGAGGATTGCAAAGAACACAAGTTCCAGGATATTTTTTTAAATGGACTTCCAGAACCGAAACCATTATACTTCAGCAACAGATGAGTTTAGTGAGCAGAACTTGGTGTGGGCGAAGACACAGGCAGCAACATATTGAATGATTTCATGTTTATGGAGGATTATAAATAAATGGCCTATCAAGAGATTTCTTTTGGGAGATAAACAAGGCATTCAAAGATTCAGTATTAATGGATCAGGAGGCATGTAACATTATTTTAGGAATCAATGGATATCTATGCCATTATAGTGTAAGAAAATAACTGCAGATGCTGGTACAAATCGAAGGTATTTATTCACAAAATGCTGGAGTAACTCAGCAGGTCAGGCAGCATCTCAGGAGAGAAGGAATGGGTGATGTTTCGGGTCGAGACCCTTCTTCAGACTGCCATGTCATTATAGGTAACTAGTATTAACAACTACTTATATTTGTTGTGCTGCATCACCCTTCAGTGCACTGCATTCTGTACAGAAATAACACCTTTTTGCTCTTGGCAGCACAAGGCCAAAATAAATGCAATGTAAAATATGATTAATCAACAGAAGTCTAGAAATAACAAGATGTGACACAATGGAAGTTGCGCAGAAGTAGAGTTGCTGCCTTACAGTGCTTGCAGCGCCGGAGACCCGGGTTCGATCCCGACTATGGGTGCTGTCTGTATGGAGTTTGTACATTCTCCCCGTGACCGCATAGGTTTTCTCTGAGATCTTCGGTTTCCTCCCACACCCCAAAGATGTACAGGTTTGTAGGTTGATTAACTTGGAATAAGTGTAAATTGTCCCTAGTGTGTGTAGGATAGTCTTAAGGGCCTGTCCCACTTAGGCGATTTTAAGGCGATTTTAAGGCGACTGCCGGCAACTGTCAAAGTCGTAGCAGATCGCCTAAATTTTCTTTTACCCGACGACAATGACCACGACAATGCCGAGTCAGGTCGAGATTACACCGTCTTCGGAAACATCGCAAAATGCCCACGCTATCAATGCTTCTCCGGCGTCCTAATTTTCACTGAAATCACTGACAAGTTGGTAAGTACTTGAGAGTTTTGAACTATAACATCTTGTATGGGTTACTTAAAAACCAAGCTTCACTGTAACAAGGCATAAACTGGATTTACTTCCAGTTTACTAATAGCTGTATTCAAAAATATAATTTTAAAAATTCTTAAGTGGATTTTTGTGAAAAGTATGTGGGCATTCTTTGAAAATGTACGGGAGATGCATATCTGGTTTCTGGTTGCATATCTGGGTTGGGAGCCCACTTTAAATGTAATGGCTGATGGCCATAAACATTGCGAAAATTCCCACGCTTATCTGACCGTCAAACTGTCGCCTCCAATCTACCTGTCAAATGTCCTGACAGTAAATAAATTGGTTAAACACAAGCATTTTATGGTATTTTGAAATGACTTTACTTATTTTAATAGTATGTGCTTCTAAATGCATCTAAGAGAACCTAGCAAACCTGGGGACAGCATGCGACAGCGCCCGCAATAAGCAACGATACTTGGCGACAAGCCAGCTATCGCCGAGAAATTTCACTCCGGATGATTTCTCAGCGACGCGCTGAGATCCACTACGATTCTTGGAAGACTCCTCATGACCATGCTCGCGACAGCCCGGCGAACTGTCGGCGGCAGCACTCGCCTTAAAATCGCCTAAAGTGGGACAGGCCCTTTAATGTGCGGGGATCGCTGGTCGGTGTGGTATCGGGTCCCTTCTTCAGATTGATTCAGACCAATCAGTCTGAAGAAGGGGCCCCATCTGAACGTCACATCTCTTTTTTCTTCAGAGATGCTTCCTGCCACACATAGTTACTCCAGCACTTTGTGTCTTTTTTTTGTAAACAGCACCTGCAGTTCCTTATTTCATCACTCTCTAGTAATTGGAAGAGTGCTGTTGAGGCCATACACTTGCACGTTAAAGGGCTGAATGAAGATACATGACTGCATGGCTAAGTGCCAACAGCTGCAAGATATTCAGTTAAAGTTTCTCAATAACACCTGCAGAAGCACCATAACGTACTTCCTTAAACCATGCTTGGAATCCCATAATACTTTAAAAGCTTTCTAAACAGTGTTTGAGAGTCATGCAATGCCACTTTCACGTTGGAATGAAATAATGCTGAAGAAGTTACTCTTGAGCTATTTTTAATTTCTGCACAATTTACTTGTAGGATTCCAGCATTCAATAAATGCAATTTCTGCATTAAGTGTTGGCTGCAATGGGTATGGAGTTTAACTTAGCCTTCTACACATAATACTGTGACATTAACGGCTCGACAGTTATGTTTTGCATGAATGAGAAAATTGACATGCTGATTGAAGCTAACAAGTTTACTGAAGAAGGGTCTCGACCCGAAACATCACCCATTCCTTCTCTCCCGAGATGCTGCCTGATCTGCTGAGTTACTCCAGCATTTTGTGAATAAATCGATTTGTACCAGCATCTGCAGTTATTTTCTTATATATAAGTTTACTTACATTTGTGGGCCAAATTAGCTCTTAATTTTCTGGATACTTCCTATACTTTTAGATAGACACAAAATGCTGGAGTAACTCAGCGGGACACGCAGCATCTCTGGAGAGAAGGAATGGGCGGCATTTCAGATCGAGACCCTTCTTCAGTCCATCCTACACACTTCCCATACTTGGCCTCGCCTGTGCAATAGGATCAAGCTGATTAGCACAGTGTCTTCCTGATCTGTCACCAATGCCTCTTACTGTCAATCCATCAGGAATGCCAAGAAGTGCCGGGGAAAGCCTTCCTTTTGATTTTCTCCCCATGTGCTTGGAGGTGCTCCAGGGACCTTTCATCACCTCACTTATACAGTACGGCTCAGTGTGCTGTTCTCACTCCGTCATCCAATATTCAGTAAATAATATTTTATTTTGGCATGTCGCTTTTAAAAATTAACTCCTTTTGAAATGTTTTCTTTGATCTGTTTTGTTCTTGGTGCTTTCATCATATGTTTCAATTTAATCTTCAGAAAGTAAATAAAATCTCGGCCAATAAGCAAAAATGTCAAATCAAATGGAGCTGAACACCACACACATTGAAATTCTGGATTAAACCCGGCCAGTTCATTTAAACTCCCTTGATGGTAATTACCTATTAACTTCAATTGAAAGTTGCTCCATTGACAAGGAGATATTATCAATTCAACCGACAGTTTGGTGATATTAGATTAATTCAGATTTCTTTAGAGACAGCGTGGAAACAGGCCCAACAGCCCACCGAGTCCGCACTGACTGACAATCACCGAACACTAGTCCTTACCTACACGGGTGGTGGGTTTATGGAACAAACTGCCAAAGGAGGTAGTTGAGGCTATCCCATTGTTTAAGAAACAGTTAGACAGGTACATGGATAGGACAGGTTTGGAGGGATATGAACCAAGTGCAGGCTGGTGGGACTAGTGTAGCTGGAACAATATTGGCTGGTGTGGGCAAGTTGGGCCGAAGGGCCTGTTTCCACACTGGATCACTCTATGACTCTAATAGAGACAATGTATAGAAGCCAATTAGCCTACAAACCAGGGCCTCAACCCGAAAAGTCACCCATTCCTTCTCTCCAGAGATGCTGGCTATCCCGCTGAGTTACTCCAGAATTTTCTATCAACCTACAAACCAGCACATTTTTGTAACGTGGGAAGAAACCGGAGCACTGGAGGGCGTGCAGCGTAGGTTCACTAGGTTAATTCCCGGAATGGCGGGACTGTCGTATGTTGAAAGGCTGGAGCGATTGGGCTTGTATACACTGGAATTTAGAAGGATGAGGGGGGATCTTATTGAAACATATAAGATAATTAGGGGATTGGACACATTAGACGCAGGAAACATGTTCCCAATGTTGGGGGAGTCCAGAACAAGGGGCCACAGTTTAAGAATAAGGGGTAGGCCATTTAGAACGGAGATGAGGAAGAACTTTTTCAGTCAGAGAGTGGTGAAGGTGTGGAATTCTCTGCCTCAGAAGGCAGTGGAGGCCAGTTCGTTGGATGCTTTCAAGAGAGAGCTGGATAGAGCTCTTAAGGATAGCGGAGTGAGGGGGTATGGGGAGAAGGCAGGAACGGGGTACTGATTGAGAGTGATCAGCCATGATCGCATTGAATGGCGGTGCTGGCTCGAAAGGCTGAATGGCCTACTCCTGCACCTGTTGTCTATTGTCTATTGTCTATTGTCACTCGGAGAAAGCCCACGTGGTCACAGGGAGAACGTAAAAACTTCGTACAAGCAGCACTGGCAGTCAAGATTGAACCCGGATCTCTGTCGCTGGAAGGCAGCAACTCTGCCACTGCTCCACTGTGCAGCCCTTGGAATGTAACATTCCATTGTGGTTTACAAGAAAGCTGCTATCTTCCACCACAATGGAGTCATATTTGAGATAAACTCCAGGCCTTTAAAAGTTTGGTAAACTCAATTTATAAATGTTTCTCCTGCTATAAGGAAAGTTCACCACCTCAACAAAGAAATGTAAACTTCTCTTAGATTATGCTTGCCACGCCTTGGTTCTAAACATAGAAACATTGAAACATAGAAAATAGGTACAGGAGGAGGCCATTCGTCCCATCGAGCCAGCACCGCCATTCATTGAGATCATGGCTGATCGTTCACAATCACTAACCTGTGCCCAACTTCTCCCCATATCCCTTGATTCCACTAGCCCCCATAGCTCTATCTAACTCTCTCTTAAATTCATCCAGCGATTTGGCCTCCACTGCCCCCTGTGGCAGAGAATTCCACACATTCACAACTCTCTGGGTGAAAAAGTTCCTTCTCACCTCAGTTTTAAATGGCCTCCCCTTTATTCTAGTCCTGGTTCTGGACTCCCCCAACACTGGGAACATTTTTCCTGCGTTACAAAGTTATATGTTTCATTCCTTCATCTGTAAGGGGGGATTTGTGTGAATCAAAAGCTTATGTATTGATTTTACTTGGAGATTAAACAACAATGATTTTTTTAAATTTAAGTTAGCAGTTGAAACACTAGTTGGTGCACTGATAGTATTGAGATTCACATTTGTACCTTATGGTTGTAGTTCCATGATTGCCCTTTAAGGTACAACTTCCTGCTGGTGAGAAATGGATGATAACACTGTCAAAAAGTTAAAAGTTTCCCAAAAAAAATGGAATGAAAAGATTTTGTTCAAATGCTTATTTAACATGGTCCCACATGAAAAAAAAATGTAAATGTGGGATACCATTGATGCTGAATATAGCATCAGTATAAATAAGGCTATGAAATATTAATGTAGTCCTGCCTTGGAATACCAATTTCACAATCTCAGAGTTTGTGTCATCATAGGTGTCTGAACCAGGAATTCCTGAGTCACAGCAATTAGGTAGAATGCCCACTTCAATTTATTGTTAAACGATTAAGATTCCTGCGCCACCATTGTTTATAAATCACAGTGCGCAGTCTTGTTTCCCTAATGGCCGACTGAAATATGCGTCTCTCTTTCCAGCTTTAATGTATGAATCGTACTGATTTTAGCCCACACACCCAGGAGGAATGGTAGCCTCTGCCCTAGAGGTAATGCTGATATTCTGGTGGTGCTGTCACCAAAGGTGAAGGCATAAACTACTTCTTTAAGTGGGTCTGGAAGTCTCAGGAGGCACCAGGCTACCTCATTTACCTTACAGAGCTGCTGCCAAAGTTGATTCTGCTGACAGTTAAATGGGTCATTAAGCATTGATTTCCCCATGGTCCAGCAGGGCATTATGTCATTATAGGGTAGAGTTTCCGATCAACGAAGTTCATGTACAAGCGCTTAATGTGTTTGTAACAGATCCCACTGTGCACTATTTTTATACAGGTGTTAACCCATTTAAACAAGTTAATGCCTGCATAAAAATAGCACAAATTATAGCAGGAAGCATAGAGGTTGCAATGCATAAGAAGACCAATCAGCTCATTGAACAATGCCAGGGCTCTTTCTTCAACTTCCTACTTTCCCCTCCCTCTGTGGCCCTCATGTCATAGCTGTACAGTGGCAGAGCTTCTGAAGTGAGAAATTAATATACAAACTCCTAATGTGCATGTAATCCCTTCCTCTGCAGACCAATGAACCTCCATGAATGGGGCTGAGAACATGCGGAAGCTGATGCTCACAAAAAAATAGTGCCTGTGACCAAAGGTGAATTTGATTTTAATTTCCGTATTCTTTAAAAGCTAATAGATGCTCTGTGGTGATATTCAACCAATTTTCGGCAGATGTAAAATCTATCAAGTGAAAGTGAACTTAAAGTTTGCTGAAGATACAAGGAACTGCAGATGCTGGTTCACAAACAAAATCTGCAGTGTGAAGAAAGGTTCTGTCCTGAATTGTCACCTATCCATGTCATCCAGAGATGCTGCCTGACCTGCTGAGTTACTCCAACACTTTTTGTAAAAGATTCACTGGAACGGTGATGAGTGAACAGCGGTCATTTTCGAATCAGGATTCACAGGCAAATGAAGCCCAATGTCTCAACACAATCAACCATGCATTGCACACAATTCAGAAATGTGCCCTTTCGTCCTTCTCTTCTGACATTCAACTTGGGGGATTGGCCTGAAGCCTGGTTGTGGGAGGGAATGAGCTTGAACTTTACCTCGTGTCATTGGCGGCTTGATGTTTAGCAGAAATGGGACGCTCTGTGGCGGCCAGTGGCTGGTAAGTAGGTCACAGACTGGTTGGGATGAGGCATTGGAGTAGTCATCCGTGTGGTCAAGGGTGAAGTTTTCAGGGGTTTTGGTGAAAGTGGCAGGAGATGGGTTGTGCATCAAGAAATGTGGGGATATCTGCTTAGAGAGTCAGGGTGTCCATGCAGAGAGGAGGTGGAAGGCCCAAGAATTCTGGGAAATATTGTAGTGACTCAGCAATAGATGAGTTAGATCTGAGTTAGATTGCAGGGGATCCAAGGAGAGATAGCTGAATGGATAGAAAATTGGCTTCATGGAAGGAAGCAGAGGATGATGGTGGAAGGATGTTTTTTGGACTGGAGGCCTGTAACTAATGGTGTGCCTTGGGGTTCAGTGCTGGGTCCATTGCTGTTTGTCATCTATATCAAAGATTTGGATAAGAACGTACCTGGCATGATTAGCAAATTTGCAGATGACACTAAAGTGGGTGGTATTGTAAATAGTGAAGATGGTTGTCAAAGATTACAGCAGGATCTTGATCGGATGGGCAGGTGGGCTGGGGAATGGTACATTAATACAGAGAAATGTGAGGTGCTGCATTTTGGGAAGTCTAACAGGGGCAAAACCTACACTGAATGGTAGGGGTCTGGGGAGTGTTGTGGAGATGTGGGATGTAGGTGCATGGTTCCTTGAAAGTGGCATCACAGGTGGATAGGGTGGTCAGGACGGCTTTTGGCACATTGGCTATCATCAGTCAGAATATTGAGTATAGAAGTTGGGAGGTTACAAAGGTGGTGGTGAGCTCACATTTAGAGTACTTTGTTCTGTTTTAGTCATTACTAGATCAAGTGGACCCGTTGGGCCCAAACCTCTCCTACATTGGTGCAGCACCCTCTCCTCCCCCCTCCCCTCTCCCCCCTCCCCCCCCTCCCCGCTCCCCTCCCCCTCCCCCTCCCCCTCCCCCTCGCCCTCCCCCTCCCTCCCCAACCCCTCATCCCCGCCCCTCCCCCTCCCCCTCACCTTCCCCTTCCCCTCCCCTCCCACTCCATCCCCCTCAACCCCCCTTATCCTCCCTCCTCCCTCCTCCCTCCCCCCCATCCTCCACCCCCTCCCTCCCTCCCTCCCTAGGAGATAGATTTAAACTTTAAAATGTGAATAACTTTAAAAATATAACACCGATTTCAATGAAACTTCTTCCATTAGCACCAAAGGGACAACAGTGAATAAGGTGGGCCTAAACTTGTTGTGCTATCGTGTACTGTTTTGGCTGTAGTTCAGGAACAAACAAACAAACAAATGAGAGTTTTAGTATATAGATGTTATAGGAAAAATGTTGTCAAGCTTGAAAGAGTTCAGAGGAGATTTGCCAGGATGTTGGCAGGACTCATGGGACCTCGTAACAAGAGGAGTTGAGTATAGGAGCAAAGAGGTCCTTCTACAGTTGTACCGGGCCCTGGTGAGACCGCACCTGGAATACTGTGTGCAGTTTTGGTCTCCAAATTTGAGGAAGGATATTCTTGCTATGGAGGGCGTGCAGCGTAGGTTCACTAGGTTAATTCCCGGAATGGCGGGACTGTCGTATGTTGAAAGACTGGAGCGATTGGGCTTGTATACACTGGAATTTAGAAGGATGAGGGGGGATCTTATTGAAACATATAAGATAATTAGGGGATTGGACACATTAGAGGCAGGAAACATGTCCCCAATGTTGGGGGAGTCCAGAACAAGGGGCCACAGTTTAAGAATAAGGGGTAGGCCATTTAGAACGGAGATGAGGAAGAACTTTTTCAGTCAGAGAGTGGTGAAGGTGTGGAATTCTCTGCCTCAGAAGGCAGTGGAGGCCAGTTCGTTGGATGCTTTCAAGAGAGAGCTGGATAGAGCTCTTAAGGATAGCAGAGTGAGGGGGTATGGGGAGAAGGCAGGAACGGGGTACTGATTGAAAGTGATCAGCCATGATCGCATTGAATGGCGGTGCTGGCTCGAAGGGCTGAATGGCCTACTCGTGCACCTATTGTCTATTGTCTATTGTCTACTGACCGTGCTATAGGGAAAGGTCAAGCAGGCTAGGACTTTGGTTCCTTGGAACGCAGGAGTCTTTTGTCCAGAGTAGGGGAATTGAGAACTAGAGGACACCGGTTTAAGGTGAGGCCGGAAAGATTCATTGGGAACCAGAGGGATGACTTTTTTACACAAATGGTGGTGGATGTACGGAACAAGCTGCAGGAGAAGGTAGTTGAGGCAGGTAATATTGCAATGTTTAATAAATATTTAGACAAGTACATGGATAAGGTAGATTTAGGATTTGGGCCTAACACAGGCAGGTGGGGCTAGTGTAGATGGGGCGTGTTGGTCAGCGTGGGCAAGTTGGGCTGAAGGGCCTGCTTCCACACAGTATAACTCTATGACTCTATTCCAAGATTAAAATTATGTTGGCTCAGTAGTGCTACACAACATGAACCCCTCTGTAGCTCCCCACCACCACATCTCTCTCCCAGGAAACCATGGTCAAATTTTTTGTCCTATCCTCTAAAAGATGTCTCGCAAAGGGAATGATATTATCCCATGTGTCCTTTGCACAGATGTCATGTTAGATTTGTAACATATTCCAGGAAGGCCCCAGACTAATATCTGAAAGTCATGATTTCTTTGGCTGAATGTGCAATCACTTTACTCTTCCAGAAGCACACTTTTTCACTTGCATGTCCTCACCCGGGAAATTTGTATATATGGAATCTCATTATTTCAGCATATTTAACCTGAGATTGATAGATCTATTTCTGAAGGGCTGCTGAGGTCCCTGGATGGAAGTGAGAGAGGAGGTGAAGGAACAGGTGTTACATCTCTTGTGTTTGCAGGGCAAAGTGTCAGTGGGATGTGTAGATTGGGAGGATTAGCAAAACTATGCAGTTTCCGTTTTGTGAAAGGCCACTCTCCTCGCAACTCCTTGGTTTGCTCATCCCTGCCCACCTTTTTCCCCACTCTTTCCCACTCTTTCCCTTCCCTTCTGTCCATTTTTCCCTCCCTCAGGTTATACCTCCCTCAGGTTTCACATTTCACTCCTCTTCTTTCCTTATTTGACATCTTTTAATCTCCATTTCAGCTCCAGCCCTTGTCACTATCTTGACCCATCTGTCAATAACCCCTCCCCCCCCAAAAAAAAATCTCCTCATCTAATACACCCACCACTTGTCAGGCTTTGCCTCCATCCCAGTCTGAAGAAGGGCCCAAACTCAACACATCACTTATCCTTGATCTCCAGGGATGCTCCATGACCCGCTTAGTTACTCCAGCATTTTGTGTCTTTCCTGCCTCTTCTTTCCAGATTTGTCCCCCCACTCCATCAGTCTGAAGAAAGGTCATCTGTCCATTTCCCTCCGCAGATGCTGTCTGATTCATTGAGTTGCTCCATGATTTTGCTTTTTGTCTGTCTAGATTTAGTGCATTAATCAATTGTACTTATTACTCACCCATCCTCACTGAGAGACACTCTGTGGCCTGTCTGCCCTCAATGTCGCTTGTTAGTGGTTGAAATATGTGCTTATTCTATGGCATTGAACCTTATATTCATCTTGGAAAACTATTGTACAGAATTAGCAGGCATTTTCTGAGAGTAATATCTTTTATTTGAGGCAAAACAAGAATGTTTTTTTTATAGCTCGTTATTGCATTGGAAAGTTGTAAGCTGATCAATCTTGCCTCACGCGATCTGAAGCTGGTTTTACTGTAAATAGGAAGGATAATGCTCCTTAAATTCAATCTGAGTCTCTGCTGGACAGCCAAGTAATAAGCTTGAATTTTTGATGCCCCGGGTTACCAAAGCAGCCTGCCTTGTGTCAGGTTTTTTTTCTGAAGAAGGAATTTTTCTCCTCAGGCCAAGACCTTTGTGTTAGGGAACTCTGTCTGCATCTTTGCTCAAAGGTTGTCAATTATAAATGTGATTTGAAAAACATTTTACAGCATTGATGGGTTGAGAGTGACAGGTTCTGCTGATCATCCATCAGTGTGTTGATGGCATAAAAAATGTGAGATATGTGAGATAGCACTGTGACAGCAAGCAACAAAAAAAAAACTGACGCATAATTTGTCAAGGACAAAAAATGTTTGGGTCAATGGGTCCTGCTTACTTATCAGATAATAGGTTTTCTCAGGTAACTTTTACCATTTCTCAGTGACAGAATGGTCTTGACTGCAGGGATAAAGAGATTATTAGATTTGGCGTATTTTGATCAATGTGCTGCGGAACCCACAGATCAATTTACTGTAAAACCAACAAGCACCTTCAGTGATGATTATATTTGTTTGTGATAAGTTCAAAGAAGCCAGTTGCAAGTGAGTTTTTGGACTTATTCTATGTTTTTGCAATGACCCTTAAATAATTTAGCAGTCATTCGAGAGCTGATTATCTCCGTAATACACTGGTTGTTACCTTTAGATTCTGCTGCCCATATTTATCCAGAATAATGCCCTGTGATACTGTGTGTCCTTTATACCAGAGAGCCAGGGACTCAAACAATGAACTGAGAAACTTGGAGAAATGCTGGACCTGACTTTTACCTCCCCACGACCTTAGTGGTCGATTCTTTTGGAAATGAATGTTGCCATGTTATTCAGACCTGCAGAGGTCCAGCAACATTTCAATGCTGCACTAAGTCATCAGTAGAAAGTATGAAAGCATGTTCAAAATGAAATAACATTAATCTGCTGATCTATGATCTATCGAATAGGGTCTGATAACTCAGGCAAAAACCACGCGCTCACTTGTATCCACCTACCACTCACCAATCTTTGTCCCACCCACCACCTCACTTAAAGCTTTCCACATCCCTCCCCCCCCCGCACTCCCCCCCGCCAATCTGTAGAAGGTCCCCACCCAAAACGATACCTGTCCATGTTCTCCAGAAATGCTGCCTGTCCCACTTAGGCAATTTTTTAGGCGACTACAGGCGACTAGGCTGTCACCACACGGTCGCCGGGGTGTCGCCTGTATAGTCGTGAGTAGTCTCCAAAGAATTGTAGCTTTTTTCAGGTCGCCGCTGGATTTTGAAATGTTTCAAAATTTTCGGCGACTGTTGGTTTGATGCCAATGATCGTAGCTTGACGTCTCCTGAGGTAGGCGCTGTCGTAGGTTGTCGCCAGGTTGTCGCCAGGTGATGTAGGTTGTCGCCGGTGCTGACTTCGGTGAATTCCATTGGCGACTACCTACGTCAACCTACGTCAACCGGCGACAGGTATCGGCGTCAAAACCGGAGGCCAAAATGACGTGAATTGTCTTCAGTTGTCTTCAGTTGTTGCCGAAACGATCGTAGCTTGTCGTGGGTAGGTAGACATCGGTTGTCGTAGGTTGCCGCCTGTGTGGTCGTAGGTTGTTGTAGGTGCGGTCGTAGGTGGACGTCCTAAGTCGCGATGATTGGGTCGCCGGTTGTTGGTAGCTTGCTGTAGCTTGACGTCGACTAGGTGGTAAGTTGTCGTAGACATTGTCATGGGGGGGGGGGGGGTCCAGTGATATGACTATTGCAGTCGCCGGAAGTTGCCTAAAAAAACGCCTAAGTGGGACAAACCCCTTACTCCAGCACTTTGAGTCTTTTTGTGTTTAATTGGCATATGTACCAATGATGGAACAATGAAATTCTTACTAATTTGTTACAAATCAGGTTTTATGTCTGAAATAGGTAAAGTGTTAATAATTATCTAGATTTATTTATCCTTTATACCACATAATATAAGCATGTTTCTATGCAAAGCAATAATGCAAATGAACCAAAGTATATTTTGCATTAAGATCAATTGTTTGACATCCCATTTTGAAAATCCCTTTTAAAATTTCCCATGTGTCTATAATTCCAACATGTAATTCACTGGGACTGATCACTTTTCCATTTACACCTAGACGATAACCGGATTAAAAGTGCCTGCAAAACCAAATGTTGGTTTACCCCTTATCAATTTGTTCTTGTTTTTGGACAGACTGCAACTCTGGCAGCAACAATTCACTGCAGAAACTGGAAAATCTCATAAATGAATGAAGAAATGAGAAGCAGGGCTCTTTAGGCCATAAACGTTCTAAGTGTTGCATCCTGTATCACTGGTAAACATGGGTTGTTCAATTCAAAGATATGGCACACTCATATATATAGGCAAATATTCTCAGTCTGAGGAAAGGGCCACCCCTGAAACGACACCCATTCCTTTGGTGTAAACCAGTATCTGCGGGGTGGGAGTTGCTCTACGTCCTCATCGTCCACCCTGGGTAGTTCTACGGAACTGGCAACATTTGCAGCAAAGCGTCAACTACGGTACTTTTGATTGTTGTAGTTGACATACGAAAGAAAGAAGAAGAACCAGTATCTGCAGTTCCTTCCTACCAAAATATTTTCAACATCTATTCAATGATAATTTATTGTCACATGTACCAAGATACAGTGAAATTCTTCATTTCCACATGTTGTACACAAAATGCACAGAAGAGTCGTCATGGTGTTGACAAAGTTACATAAGTACTCATCAGAGTCATGTTGGTCCCTCATTGTTCTCGGCTCCCCGCTTTGGCGCCCCCTGCCTGACGGGTCCCTCTTTGTTCTTGGCGCCTGACTGAGGATGCACCTTCGAGAGATAATGCCCAGGCTCTGATTGCACTCAGTCAGCTTTCCAGAGAGAAGCCAAAGTGTTAACGTGCTTGACACTCGACTTCTTCATAACTTCAAATTAGCCGGAAGACAGATAAAACGCTCTTAATGATGTTCTCAAAGCCTCCTTGAAAAAAAGTAACATCCTTATTGATCTACAGCATGTGACTAATCAAAATGGCGAAGTAGCATCAAGACCCCCACAACAGAAGCAGCAAGACTGAACAGCACCTATAAGTACTGACCACCTGCCTCCACAACATCTTCCTGTCCCTTCGATGATATAGGCTTCATCCACCATAGAAGCCAGTTATCTCCATTCTAAGGGACTGTCAAAGAAGAAGGAGATACAAAGTCTTTGCAACTTTGACCAATTCTCCTTCCAATAATTTCCTCTGCATTTTACTTGCGCAAATAAAAATGCCACAGGTTAGGGGTGCAGAGTTTGAACATATGACAAGATTGACATGAATCCCAGACTGCACTGAGCATATTTCCTTGCCAGCTTCTTTGTGTGACCTCTTCTGTCATCAAGAGCTTTTCCAGCAATACACAATTGATGTGAGATCACCAGTAGTGTTTTAATAGCTGCATGTCTAACTTTCTGATGATAGGGCAATGATGCTTTTATGCTGCTTATTTTTTTCAACAAATGAGAGGCTGGGTGCTTGAAGTGAAAACTGCTCAATTTACTGCACATGTCAAAAATCCACACTGAAACTCATGCTCAAGAGCTGAACCGAAGTGCCACATTATCGAGAACCTCAGTGAATGAGGAACTATGTCCTTAGGCAATGACTGCAACTCCTAAACAGGCCTCAGTGTCCTGTAAGGTTATGGTTTGTGGAATGCTTCCTAACATTTTCCTCAATTAAGACATGGAGACACCAAAGGAGGAGAACATTGATGTAATGGGGGAACACCTGCGCTCGGTCCGCATTAACGCCACTGATCTCCCGGTGGCCCAGCACTTCAACTCCCCCTCCCATTCCCAGTCTGACCTCTCTGTCATGGGCCTCCTCCAGTGCCATAGTGAGGCCCGCCGGAAATTGGAGGAGCAGCACCTCATATTTCGCCTGGGCAGTTTGCGGCCCGGTGGTATGAACGTTGACTTCTCCAACTTCAGATAGCTCCTCTGTCCCTCCCTTCCCCTCCTCCTTCCCAGATCTCCCTCTATCTTCCTGTCTCCACCTATATCCTTCCTTTGTCCCACCCCCGACATCAGTCTGAAGAAGGGTCTCGACCCGAAACGTCACCCATTCCTTCTCTCCCGAGATGCTGCCTGACCTGCTGAGTTACTCCAGCATTTTGTGAATAAATCGATTTGTACCAGCATCTGCAGTTATTTTCTTATACCTCTAGTCACACTAGTTGTCCTGCTGGTTTCACTGTTCACATCACCTCTTCCACAGCCAACAATGAACCATTGTGGGCTCCACCTTTCCTGGGCCATCGGTGTCAGCTCTGATTTGTTCTGTACCTTTTCATACCTCTAGTTTCCCTCTCCCCTGACTCTCAGTCTGACAAAGGGTCTTGACCCAGAATGTCACCTATTCCTTTTCTCCAGAGATGCTGCCTGACCCGCTGAGTTACTCCATCATTTTGTGTGTCTATTTTCAGGACAAATATAAAGATTGGTGAGGAAACAAGTGACTTCATTGGCAGCAGTCACTTGAAGAGATCTTATTCACTGTTGCAAGATGAAAACACAAGCAGCTGAAAATACCCAATAAACCCACCAGCATCTGAAATGCTATGGGATTGTTTTGGCTCAAACATGCAAACATGCAAACATGCAAACATGCAAACTCTAATTTATTTCTGAAATTCAAATAATTTTCATAATTAATTTTCATTATCAGATTATTTTAATATGAACATGTTGTCATCTATCATTGGTGTACACCACATTAATAGACAATAGACAATAGGTGCAGGAGGAGGCCATTCGGCCCTTCGAGCCAGCACCGCCATTCAATGTGATCATGGCTGATCATTCTCAATCAGTACCCCGTTCCTGCCTTCTCCCCATACCCCCTGACTCCGCTATCCTTAAGCGCTCTATCTAGCTCTCTCTTGAATGCATTCAGAGAATTGGCCTCCACTGCCTTCTGAGGCAGAGAATTCCACAGATTCACAACTCTCCGACTGAAAACGTTTTTCCTCATCTCAGTTCTAAATGGCCTACCCCTTATTCTTAAACTGTGGCCCATTGTTCTGGACTCCCCCAACATTGGGAACATGTTTCCTGCCTCTAACGTGTCCAACCCCTTAATAATCTTATACGTTTCAATAAGATCTCCTCTCATCCTTCTAAATTCCAGTGTATACATATTGATCTATTTGCTGAATATAGCCGGAAATATAACGTAGAATTTGTAAATATTAATAGTTTAAATTAATGTCATATACCGTATTGGTACAATAACAATGCCCAATGTATTGGCATGCTGTTGTGTCATATTTATTATCATTTTACAATAGTTGTAGTGGATTGTAAACATTTACTGTTCATCATTGTACAACCATGACACCTGTAACTAAATACACACTCAAAGTTCTTTGTGAGAACTTTATCAAATGAGGTCTGACACCAGCCTGTATAAAGCATATTTAGAAGAGATCATTTTTTAAAAGTGTTCATTGAGGTGGATTTTTTGAAGAGAAGAGGGAAAAAGGGATAATTGGAAAAAAAAAAATCCTGATCTGAAGTCCTGGATATGTGAAGGTTACAGCCATTGATGACCAAGTACTGAGAAGCATATTAATCTCAGAGAAACACAGAACAAGAGGATGCTACAAAGATAGCAAGAGGTTAGCTGGGTCTTTGTCCCATAGAGGTCAGTGAGCCTGGTGTCAGGAGTAAGCAAGGATCAGTATGAATTAGAATATTAGTAGTTAAAACAAATCTATGGAGACCATCAAGTTGTCAGTGTAGGCCAAGAATCATGGAGTGTTGTGAAGACCCTTCGGTCTTCCAAGACCACACCAACCAGCGATCCCTGTACACTGGCACTATCCTACACACAAGGGACAATTTACAATTTTACCGATGCCAATTAACCTACAAACCTGTACGTCTTTGGAGTGTGGGAGGAATCCGGTAGCGCCCGGAGAAATCCCATGAGGTCACGGGGAGAACATACAAACTCCGTAACGACAGCACTCGTAGTCAGGATCAAACCCGGATGAATGAACATAATTGAATCTGCAGGGTGAAGAATTCTAAACATTCATCACGCTGCATCTGCTTATCCCAGTGATGAGCAACTTACCCTTATTCTCAATCAATGGCCCATCTCCTCCAACTTACTACCCCACACCCAACCCCATCCCCACCCCCTTTCCTGCTGCACCTAAACTTCCTAGTCTCTATCTCGTGTCTCTATCTCGGCAGCTCTTTTGCCATTTTGTAAGCTTTGATAAGGGCTCTTCTTATTCTTCTAACATCTAGAGAATACAGTCGCAGTCTTCTCAATCCCTCCTGACATGAGTAATCAATTATCCCTGGATCTTTGTAGAAGCAAGGAGCTGCATAGAATCATGGAGTCATAGAATGATACAGCGTGGAAACAGGTCCTTCGGCCCAACTCGCCCACACCGGCCAACAATGTCCCAGCTACACTAGTCCCACTTGCCTGTGCTTGGTCCATATCCCTCCAAACCTGTCCTATCCGTGTATCTGTCTAACTGTTTTTTAAATGATGGGATAGTCCCAGCCTCAACTACCTCCTCTGGCAGCTTGTCCATTATACCCACCACCCTTTGTGTGAAAAAGTTACCCCTTGGATTCCTATTAAGTCTTTTCCCCTTCACCTTGAACCTATGTCCTCTGAGCCTCGATTCCCCTAGTCTGGGCAAGAGACTCTCCATCTATATGATCTATTCCTCTCATGATTTTGTGTACCGCTATAAGATCTCCCCTCATCCTCCTGCGCTCCATGGAATAGAGACCCAGCCGACTCAACCTCTCCCGAAAGCTCATACTCTCTAGTCTTGGCAACATCCTCGTAAATCTTTTCTGAACCTTTTCAAGCTTGACAATATCTTCCCTATAACATGCTGCCCAGAACTGAACACAATGTTCTAAATGCAGTCTCATCAATGTCTTATACAACTGCAACATTACCTCCCAACTTCTATGCTCAATACTCTGACTGATGAAGGCCAAAGTGCCAAAAGCCTTTTTGACCACCTTATTTACCTGCAACTCGACCCTCAAGGAACCATGCACCTGTACTCCTAGATCCCTCTGCTCTACAACACTACCCAGAGGCCTACCATTCACTTTGTAGGTCCTGCCTTTGTTCGACGTCCCAAAATGCAACACCTCACACTTTTCTGTATTTAAATTCCATCAACCATTCCTCCGCCCACCTGGCCAATTGATCCAGATCCTGCTGCAATCTTTCACAATCATCTTCACCATCTGCAAAACCACTAACTTTTGTATCATCAGCAAACTTGCTAATCTCGCCCTGACGTTCTCATCCAAATCATTGATGTAGATGACAAACAGTAACGGGCCCCAGCACCGAACCCTGAGGCACACCACTAGTCACAGGCCTCCAGCCCGAGAAGCAACCTTCCACCATCACCCTCTGCTTCCTTCCAAAGAGCCAATTTGCCATCCATTCAGCTATCTCTCCTTGGATCCCATGCGATCTAACCTTCCAGAGCAGCCTACCATGTGGAACCTTGTCGAATGCCTTACAAAGTCCATGTACACAACATCTACAGCTCTCCCCTCATTAACATTTTTGGTTACGTTTTCAAAATAATCAATCAGATTTGTGAGACCCGACCTCCCACATACAAAACCATGCTGACTATCCCTAATCAGCCCTTGCCCATCCAAATGTCTGTATAACCTATCCCTCAGAATACTCTCCAGTAACTTTCCAACTACAGATGTTAACGTTACCAGCCTATAGTTCCCAGCATTTTCCCTGCAGCCCTTCTTGAAAAGAGGCACAACATTTGCCACCCTCCAGTCTTCCGGCACCTCTCCTGTATTTAAGGATGACGTAAATTTCAACCAGATCTCCCGCAATTTCCTCTCTAGTTCCCCACAATGTCCTCGGATATATCTGATCTGGTCCTGGAGATGTGTCTACCTTCATACACGACTGTACCTTCAATACATCTTCGATGGTAACACTAACTGTTCTCAACCCACTTCCATTGACTCCCCCAAGTCCCTCCGACCAACTGTCTTTCTCCTCGGTAAATACAGAGGAGAAATACTCATTGAGGACCTTGCCCATCTCCTGTGGCTCCACACAGAGGTGACCGCTTTGATTCCTGAGAGGGCCCAGTCTCTCTCTAGTTAGCCTTTTCCCCCTTATGTATTTATAAAATCTTTTGGGATTGTCCTTAATGCTACTAGCCAGAGCTATCTCCTGGCCCATTTTTGCCCTGATCTCCTTTTTCAGTTTACTCCTCAGTTCCCGAAACTCCTCTAGTTGATCCAAGCTGCCTACACCTGTCCCATGCATCCTTCTTGTTTTTGGCCCTCGCCTCAATTTCCCTCGTCGGCCAAGCTTCCTTGCGTTTGCCTGCTTTCCCCATCACTCTAATGGGGATGTACATATCCTGAGCTTTCATCAGCACACTTTTGAAAACGTCCCACTTGGCTGATGTTCCTTTCCCCTCGAAGGTAGACACAAAATGCTGGAGTAACTCAGCGGGCCAGGCAGCATCTCAGGAGAGAAGGAATGGGTGACGTTTCGGGTCGAGACCCTTCTTCAGACTGATGCTGCCTGGCCCGCTGAGTTACTCCAGCATTTTGTGCCTACCTTCGATTTGAACCAGCATCTGCAGTTATTTTCCTACACTTCCTTTCCCCTCAAATAACTTACTCCAGTCAACTTGAGCGAGACCTTCTCTCATACCCTCAAAGTTGGCCGTAACCCAGTTGAGCATTTTAGCATGTGGACCCTCTCCGTCCCTATCCATAACTATCTTAAACCTCATCAAACTGTGGTCACTGGTCCCAAAAGGCTCCTCCACAAACACTTCATTAACATGTCCCTCCCAATTTCCCAAAACTAGATCCAGTGTTGCCCTCTCACGTGTGGAGGCCTCTACATGCTGCTTAAGAAAACTCTCCTGAACACTTTTGAGGAATTGCACCCCATTTAAACCCTTCATACTATGAGTTTCCCAGTCTACATTGGGAAAATTAAAATCCCCTACTACAACAACCTTATTGACCTGCAGCTGTCTGCAATCTCCTGGCACATTTGTTCTTCTAATTCCTGTTGACTATACGGGGGTCTGTAGTACACCCCCAACAAGGTGATCATTCCTTTCTTGTTTCTCAGCTCCACCCATATAGCCTCACTAGACGAACCATCCGTAATGTCACCTCTGATCACTGCCATGACATCCTCCTTAACCACCAATGCAAACCCCCATCCTCTTTTTCCCTGTCTCCTGAAGCTCCTGTACCCCAGAACATTGAGCTGCCAGTCGTGCCCCTCCCTTAACCAGGTTTCAGTCATGGCAACAACATCCCAGTCACTCGTACCTATCCAAATAACCAAAGACAAGCAAAAAGTGCTGGAGTAACTGCAGGCAGCATCTCTGGAGAAAAAGGATGGGTGACGTTTCGGGTCGGGTCAGGGCGTCTTCGTCATTCTGAAAGCAACCAACATAATCAAGGACCATTCTTACGTCGGTCTTCCTTCTTCTCCCCTCTTCCAGTACTTTTAACACAATCAGGCCTGCACTGCTAGGGAGCAAACTGACGAAGATGCGGATGGATGCTCCACTGGTGTCCTGGATCACCAACTACCTGAGTGGATGACCACAATATGTCAGGCTACAGAATTGTGTCTCGGACATGGTGGTGAGCAACACAGGGGCTCCACAGGGGACGGACGGTCTTCTCTCCCTTCCTGTTTACTATCTACACCTCAGACTTCAGATACAATTCCACCTCCTGCTGCCTTCAGATGACTCTGCAATTGTGGGCTGCATCAGTGAGGGGAGGGAAGCTGAACACAGAGGTGTAGTCAACAACTTTGTTGAGTGGTGTGGGCTGAATCACCTGCAGCTCAACACCGACAAGACTAAGGGGTTAGTGGTGGACTTTTGGAGGAGAGGAACACACCTGTCCCCTGTCCCCATCAATGGTGTGGATGTGCAGTTTACCAAGGAGTACAGAGAAGGCTCACCAGATTGATCCCTGGGATGGCGGGACTTACATATGAGGAAAGACTGGATAGACTGGGCTTGTACTCGCTGGAATTTAGAAGACTGAGGGGGGATCTTATAGAAACATATAAAATTCTTAAGGGGTTGGAGAGGCTAGATGCGGGAAGATTGTTCCCGATGTTGGGGAAGTCCAGAACCAGGGGTCACAGCTTAAGGATAAGGGGGAAGTCTTTTAGGACCGAGATGAGAAAACATTTCTTCACACAGAGAGTGGTGAGTCTGTGGAATTCTCTGCCACAGAAGGTAGTTGAAGCCAGTTCATTGGCTATATTTAAGTGGGAGTTAGATGTGGCCCTTTTTGCTAAAGGGATCAGGAGGGATGGAGAGAAGGCAGGTACAGGCTACTGAGCTGAATGATCAGCCATGATCATATTGAATGGCGGTGCAGGCTCGAAGGGCCGAATGGCCTACTCCTGCACCTATTTTCTATGTTTCTATGTTTCTATGTTTCTATGTTTCTATGTTTCTAAACGGGAGTGTACCTGGACAGTAAACTGGACTGGTCCAGGAACGCTGAGGCCCTGTACAAGAAGGGACAGAGCTGGCTGCACTTTTTGAGAAGGCTCCGCTCCTTCATCGTCTGCAGTGAGATGCTGCAGATGTTCTACCAATCGGTGGTAGCCAGTGCCATCGTCTTTGCTGCCGTGTGCTGGGGCAGCAGGGCCAAGGCTGTGGAGGCCAATAGGATCAGCAAACTCATCAGGAAGGCTGGCTCTGTCCTGGGGGCGGAGATGGATTCTTGGGAGGTAGTCTTGGAGGGGAGGATGTTCCTCAACCTGCAAAGCATCCTGGACAATACAGCTCACCCCCTCCATGACACACTGGTCAACCTGAGGAGTATCTTCGGCAACTGACTGGTTCCACCGAGATGCAGGACAGAACGCCACAGGAGATCCTTCTTCCCTGTGGCTATTAAACCTTACAACTCCTCCCTCTTCTGTCGTGGGGTAGGCTGAGACTGAGACTGACCCCCCCCCCACTCCCCATCTCCTCAATCTTTGCACATCCCCAAAGCCTTATCATTCGTCATTTTATTTTCATGTTTCATGTTTCATGTATTTTGTGGTTATTATGACTGTTGGCAAATTAATTTCCCTCCTGGAATAAATAAAGTTCTATTGTATCGTTAAAAAAGGCTTCAAGGGAATATAAAGAAACAAAGTGATTGGATAGCAGCATGGAGGTAACATCTTTAGGTTCCCATCATGGTACCTGGCATGGTTGCTCTGTGACCAGGTAGATTCCATCCGGACATGAAGATAGACACAACTTCAGGTTGTTCCTCTGTCCCTCTCTTTCCCCTCCCCCTTCCCAGTTCTCGCACTAGTCTTCTACTACATCCTATCTTTGTCCTGCCCCCTCCCCTGACATCAGTCTGAAGAAGGGTTTCGACCCGAAACGTCACCCATTCTTTCTCTCCCGAGATGCTGCCTGACCCGCTGAGTTACTCCAGCATTTTGTGTCTACCTTCGATTTAAACCAGCATCTGCAGGGTTTTTTTCCTAACCATCCAGACATGATATATAACTCCAGACAGACAACAAAAAAACTGGAGTAACTCAGCGGGACTGGCAGCATCTCTGGAGAGATCTCCAGTGATGCTGCATGTCTTGCTGAGTTACTCCAGCTTTTTGTGTCTATTTTCGGTTTAAACCTGCATCTGCAGTTCCTTCCGACACATATATAACTCCAGTTTGTACCCAGTATGTATCCCGGCAAAGGTTGTTGTGTGAGCTTTGTGGAATGGAAAACATAATCATTCAGTATATTGAAATGCTTTTCAAAAAACTGCATTACAAGCCTGAACATTTTTTCAGTTTTATTTAAATTGCCTGCTGCATGTTTAATAACTTGGTCATCGTGAAGTGTCCGCTCATCACCACTGAGGCAGCAAGAGCTGTGATAAGTGATAAGTTGCTTTGTGATAAGTGAAAAGCAACAAAGGCTTTTCACTGTACCTCGGTACACGAGACAATAAACTAAACTTAGAGTGCAAGGAAAGGGCAGGATCTAGAAGATGAAGAGAATGAGGAATAACAAATTCATCCACCTCTCTTGCTCTTAGCGGTCTGATCTTACAGGAATAGCTCATTGGAGATTGCTCTGCCTGACATATCCTTCTTCCTGATCTATCATCAGATTTCATCAACAGGCATACACTTCATTTCACCGCTCTTCCCACAACAATCATCTGCTTGTTGCCCTCCACTTCAGTATTAAGAGTCTTGCCCTTACTCCCCTATAAATATTAGCACCAAAACCAAATACATATTTATGAAATATTTCACTTCTATTTGTATAAGTTAAAAGTTAAAGCCATCATCCCTGCCTCGCTGGACTCGTATCAGTTCGCTTACAGAGCTAATAGATCCCCAGAGGACGCCATCTCTCTGGCTCTTCATACCGTCCTGGCTCACCTGGAGAGACAAGGCACATACGTGACTATAGCTCTGCCTTCAATACTGTCATCCCTACCAAGCTCACCTCCAAACTCCACCAGCTAGGCCTCAGCTCGTCACTATGCAATTGGATCCTGAATTTCCTGTCGGAGCACCCTCAGGCAGTGAGACTGGGCCTCCACCTGTCCTCCATTACCACTCTGAGTACTGGCACACCACAGGGTTATGTATTGAGCCCCATCCTCTACTCCCTCTTCTCACACGACTGTGTTCCTGCATTCGCCACCAACACCATCGTCAAATTTGCGGATGACACAACGGTGATCGGGCTGATCTCCAACGCCGATGAATCAGCCTACAGAGCGGAGGTGCAGAACCTGGTGAGCTGGTGCTCAGAGAACAACCTGTCCCTAAACACAACTAAGACCAAGGAGCTAATCATCAACTGTAGAAGGCCACAGAATGAGGAATACGCTCCAGTCTTCATCAATGGGGACAGAGTGGAGAGAGAGTCCAGCTTCAGGTTTCTGGGCACACACATTTCAAGGACCTCACATGGTCCACCAACACCACTGCGCTGGTCAAGAAAGGACAGTAATGGCTGTTTTTCCTGAGGACGCTGAAAAAGGCTGGTCTGCCCCAACAGTTGCTGATGACCTTCTACCACTGCACCACAGAGAGCATACTGACATACTATGTGTGGTATCTCAGCTGCACGGCAGCGGATAGGAGAGCTCTTCAGCGGGTCGTCTGCAGAGCGCAGAGGATCATTGGGATACAGCTACCAGCCCTGGAGGACATCTACAACGCACACTGCCTCAGGTAAGCCACCAGCATCTACAAGGACTCCACACACCCATGCCATCGCCTGTTTGAACTACTTCCATCTGGCAGATGTTACAAGGCCTTCTACGCACGCACCTCCAGACTAAGAAACAGCTTTATTCCTAGAGCTATAGCTGCTCTGAATCGGACCTGCTGAGTGCCCCCCATGATCTGTCTCTGCTCCCGTGGTCATCTGCCACAACTGACCCTGCATGAACCTATTTGCACTTTACCTTGTTTCTTTTCTTTTCTCCCTTCTTTTTGTTGTTTTGTGTTTTCGCCATGTTTTATTTATTTGATAGCATCGATATGGAAGTGGCATTCTTAATCTCCTTGTACTTGTACAATCACAATAAAGATATATTGCATATATTGCATTGCATTGCATATATAATTAGAGTCAAAGTAACAGAGTCAAAGTCGTACAACACAGTCCCATCATCCCAACTTGCCCATGTCAACTAAAATGCCCCATCAAAGCTCATTCCATTTGCCCATGCCTAAACATTTCCTACTCATGTACTTGTGCCTTTTTAAAGTTGTTACTGTACCTGTCTCATCTACCTCCTCTAGCAAGCAGCTCGTTTTACCAATCACCCTTTGAATGAAAAAATTGCTGCTTGGGTTCCTATTAAATCTTGACCATCTCACCTTAAAACTACATCCTCTGATTCTTGATTCTCCTTCCCTGGGTAAAAGAAAGTGCATTCACCTTATCTATTCCCCTTAAGATTTTATAAACCTCCATAAGATCACCCCACAGCTTTTTCTGGGTTCCAAGGAATAAAATCTTAGCCTGCCCAAACTCTCCCTATAGCTCAGACTCTCGAGTCCTGGCAATATCCTTGTAAAACTCTGCACTATTAAATGACATTAATTGTCTTCATGTAAACCTCTAAGGACTGTTGTGAATGCCGTTTTATCCTCATGCTTCTTTTAATGAATTTCTCTCTCTTGTCTCCAGCCAGTCAGGAAACACTTTGTTTTGAATGGAAGCTGAGAGAACACTAGAAGTGGTTGATTTGGGAGTGTTCAAGCACCCTTGGGCAGTGGGGGAATGGCACACTTAGCCGCTTGGCACTAAAAGGCACTGGTGAAATGGATCGCAGGAAGAGAGGCACACACACACACACACACACACACACACACACACACACACACACACACACACACACACACACACACACACACACACACACACACACACACACACACACACACACACACACACACACACACACTGTCGTAATCCACTTCTTCCTGCTGTGGTGTTCTGCTTAGCTCTCTCCACTGTACGTGTGTCTTTATTTGCAGAGACACTTTTGAATGCATCATCGGATCTCTACAACCTTGACTACTTCACCTTTCCGGTTGTATGAAGTAGTTCAGGCAATGAATCCTGTCTAGGAAAAAAAACCATGTATGAATTGTTCATGTTGGGAGGGGGGGGCGGGGGGGTGGAGGGGGGGGTGGTGTGGGAATGGTGGGTGGGGACACCATAAATGCAACTTTGTAGTTGTGTTATTAGGTCTCTCCTTATTGGTTAAATATTTAAATATTTGCCGTACCCTAAGGATATACTCATCAAAATTGTGCATGGCTTCCCCCTCGAGGATTACTCACTGTTCGCTGTGAAAGCGCTGACAGGATTTAACTGTCTTCTGACCATCACTCATGCCCCCAAGCCTGGTCGGATTTCTGTATCCTCAAAGGAATATTTGAATGTAATTGTCAGGGGCCAACTGCTGATTTTTTTTTTTTTTCCCATTCAAACCCCAAATTTGCTATGCGGTATTATCAGTCGCAGAGAAAGCAATTATATACTAGTTGAATTTTTCACTCTGCATCTATTCCATGGATCAAAGTGAATTCCTGGGAGGAAGAAATAAAAGGTTTGCCATGATTTCCAGAATAAGTAAGTTCTAAGGGAATTTTATGGGGGACTTACGTAGCAGAAAGAAAGAAGTCAATCTGGACAATATTTCACTTGTCTGCAAATATTTCCATGACATTTTTTTAGGTCCTATATTTCAGTCGATGCAGTTTTGCTGCTCATACCATCTTACTGGGAGGTGGGAAGTCTTTTATTCCTTAGGATATTAATTATATTATAAAAGGCCGACTTTGAACATTGTGGGACCTCTTGATTTTTTTGGTTATTTTGCATTATCACTTTAAGCCCTCGTCGGATTTTTGCAGCGTAATTTTATTTTGGCTCTGCATTGGTACTAGATTTATTAGAGAATCAGTATACTTCACAATCTTATGAACTTAAGTAAAATTCCCTCACATTGATCTTTGTCGAGATTTGGCTAATTATTATCAATGTTGAGAATCAGTTGGCCAGCAATCCACCACTGATCAGCAAAGCAAAATGCGCAGTCCAATAGTAGCTGTGAATTTTACTCGGGTTCTGATTCTCACTCCAATTAATTTCAAAGGAGCTGAAATTCAGATCTGAGTGGAACCCATAGCACCCAGTCTCTGGGATATTTAGCTAAGTTGATCAAAGGTGAAATTTCATGCGAGTGTTATTCATCTGTCATTGGTTATCATTCTCAGCATAGGTTCCAGTGGCATAGTTATAAATCACAACACATGTTGGGTGTTTGGTAGCCTGCAGATTACAATGGCAATTGATTTTGCTGGCAGATATCACAGCTTAACCTTGAAGGGATGGAAGAAACGCACTTTGCAAATGTGCAGCATAAATGATCTTGTTTTCCCTGAGAATCATAGTGCAAGGAGATTTGTATGAGCAAGCAAGAGCTCTTTGAATTCATTGTTTTAAATGTGCATTATTGTTCCCACGCCTTAAATCTTACTTTTCCACAGCAACTCTCTAAACTAAGGAGGAGATGGTCCAGTTACTGTCCATTTATATTTAAAATGTATTTGAGCCACAAGAAATGGGTTGAGGAATGGACCCCACCAACCTGCTCTTCATTCAATATAATCATGGCTGACTTATCTCAGGTCTCATCACCTCTCCTGTTAGCACTTCAACTCCCCCTCCCATTCCCAGTCTGACCTTTCTGTCATGGGCCTCCTCCAGTGCCCATAGTGAGGCCCACCGGAAATTGGAGGAACAGCACCTCATATTTCTCCTGGGCAGTTTGCAGCCCAGTGGTATGAACATCGACTTCTCCAACTTTAGATAGTTCCTCTCTCCCTCTTTTCCCCTCCCCCTTCCCAGATCTCCCTCTATCTTCCTGTCTCCACCTATATCCTTCCTTTGTCCCGCCCCCCTGACATCAGTCTGAAGAAGGGTCTTGACCCGAAACGTCACCCATTCCTTCTCTCCCGAGATGCTGCCTGACCTGCTGAGTTACTCCAGCATTGTGTGAATAAATACCTTCGATTTGTACCAGCATCTGCAGTTATCTTCTTATACCTCTCCTGTGCCAGTTCCACAGAGTACACTCTCCCCAATCTATTTTTTCTCCACAATTTAATTTATCTACTTCCTCTTTAAATAAATATTTTTGGGGTGACACAGTTGCGCAGCGGCAAAGTTGCTGCCCTACAGCGCCAGGGACCCACGGGTTCGATCCTGACCAGAGTTTCTGCCCTGCAGCGACAGAGACCCAGATTCGATCCTGACTACAGGCGCTCTTTGTACAGAATTTGTACACTCTCCCTGCGACCTGCGTGGGTTTTCTCCGGGTGCTCCGGTTTCTCCCCACACTCGAAAGACGTACAGGTTTTAAGACTAATTGGCTTGGTAAAGTTGTAATTTGTCCTTGGTGTGTAGGATAATGTTAGTGTGCATGGATCGCTGGTCGGCGCGGTCTCGGTGGGCCGAAGCGCCTGTCTCCACACTGTATCTCGAAACTAAACTAAACTAAACCAAAACCTCCAGCGATTGAGCCTCTACAATCCTCCAGGGGAGGGAATTCCAGAAATTCATGACCCTCTGTGAGAAAAGATTCCTACACATCTCTGTTTTTAATGACCATCTCCTTAAGCTGTAATTATGTCCCCTCATTCAAAATTCTCCCACAATGGAAACCTCTCAACAGCTTGTCATGTCCCTTTTGAATCTTACATGTATCAGTCCCTCTTCCTCTAAACTTCAGGGAAACACACATCTAAGTTTCTTGGCACCATTTCTACACTTTATATGCTTCTCCAAACAAAAGTGCAACAGTTTTCAATGCATGAATTCTGTATTACAGGTAACTTCTCAAAAGTTGCATTTGGTCTGAATGTATTTATTATTTTCACATGTGATATTTAGTTTGGCAATGTATTAGTACTGTGCAATGTATTAGCAAAGTACTGTGTGCCAACCATGTTGGCCTTGGATGACAATGTGTATACTTTGAAAACAAACAGTTTGCATTGGCACCAAATTGCAAAACCAGGTGCTACACAATCCTATCCAAGCTTGCATGTTTACCAGCACAGTTGTTAATGTACCTAGGTAAATTTGAAACACATTTGAACATGCCTTGGTAGGGTCTCGACCTGAAATATTTTCTATTCCTTTTCTCCAGAGATGCTGTCTGACCCACTGAGTTACTCCAGCATTTTATCATATCATCATATCATATATATACAGCCGGAAACAGGCCTTTTCGGCCCACCAAGTCCGTGCCGCCCAGCGATCCCCGCACATTAACACTATCCTACACCCACTAGGGACAATTTTTACATTTACCCAGCCAATTAACCTACATACCTGTACGTCTTTGGAGTGTGGGAGGAAACCGAAGATCTCGGAGAAAACCCACGCAGGTCACGGGGAGAACGTACAAACTCCTTACAGTGCAGCACCCGTAGTCAGGATCGAACCTGAGTCTCCGGCGCTGCATTCACTGTAAAGCAGCAACTCTACCGCTGCGCTACCGTGCCGCCCTTGTATCCCGTATTTATGTCTATCTTCGGTGTAAACCACCATCTGTAGTTCCTTCCTATAGATTTTCATGCTTCTTATTACATCACTGCCTTACAGCTCCAAAGACCGGGTTCGATCCTGACTATGGGTGCCGTCTGTACGGAGTTTGTACATTCTCCCTGTGACCACCTGGGTTTTCACCAGGTGTTCCGGTTTCCTCCCACACTCCAAAGACGTACAGGTTTGGAGGTTAATTGGCTTCTGTAAATTGTCCCTAGTGTGTAGGATAGTGCTCGTTTACTGGGTGATCGCTGGTCGGTGTGGACTCAGTGAGCCGAAGGGCCTCTTTCGACATTGTATCTCTAAAGTCTAAAGTCTAAAAGTCTAAAGTCACTGTCCAAGCCTTATGCCTTTAAGGATCAAGCACCATAAAACATGATCAAAACTACATATGCACTCTGTTAATAATCATAAAGCATTTCCCTGGATAGAAAGGTACAATATGGCATGGTAATGTAACAAGATGCAGCTCCAACAGCTTCATTATAGAGTCATAGAGTCACACAGCATGGAAACAGGCCCTTTGGCCCAACATGCCCATACTGGCCAACATGCCCCAGCTACACTAGTCCCGCATGCCTGAGTTTTGCCCATATCCCTCTAAACATGTCTTATCCATGTACCTGTCTAAATGTTTCTTAAACATTGCAGTAGTACCTGCCTCTACTACCTCCTCCGGCAACTTGTTCCATACACCCACCACCTTTTGTGTGAAAAAGTTACCCCTCAGGTTCTTATTAAATCATTCCTCCCTCACCTTAAAACTATGTCCTCCGGTTCTTGATTCCCATAATCTGGGCAAGAGACTCTGTGCGTCTACCCGATTTATTCCTCTCATGATTTTGTACAACACTATAAGATCATATGGTAGATTTTTTTTTTAAATGAAAGAAGCATTGCGTGAATCTTTGAAATCTAAAGTTTTGCATTGTTCATTTTTGTTCACTTGTAATAACCGTCACTGAGAATATCCATGACAGATATTGATAAATATGTTGATATTACGGGATACAAGGTCAGGGTGGTAAAGTGCCACTGAATTAAAAGGTCAGTCATAATCGTATTACATGATAGAGTAGGGTTGAAGGGCCAAATTGCTTAATCCTGATTCTATTTCTTTCATACTTGTGTTCAATGTTTAGGGGGGAGGGGTTAATCATGCACCTGAAATTCACTGCATCAGGTATGAATGGTTGGCATAGTTCCTGAAAAGAGTTAGGAGGGCGGAATATCCTGTGGCAAGTGACTACAATATCCTGCATCCTAACAGTGACTATACTTCAAGGGTACATTACTGATTATAAAGTGCTTGAGTCTTCCTTGTTATGAAAGACGTTATATAACTGTAAATCTTCTTGTATTGTTTTATTCGTTAACTGGCACGGTGGCGCAGTGGTAGGGTTGCTGCCTTACAGCACTTGCAGCGCCGGACACCCTGGTTCAATCCTGACCTCGGGTGCTTTTCTGTACGTTTGTACGTGCTCCCCGTCACCGGCGTGGGTTTTCTCCGAGATCTTCGGTTTCCTCCCTCACTCCAAAGATGTACAGGTATGTAGGTTAATTGGCTTGGTAAATGTAAAAATTGTCCTTAGTGTGTGTAGGATAGGGTTTATGTGTGGGGATCGCTGGTCGGCGGGGACTCAGTGAGCCGAAGGGCCTGTTTCCATGCTGTATCTCTAAACTAAACTAAACTGCCCAAGGCCTGCTTTCCACCCACAAAACACATATCCGAGTATAACAGAAGGCTTGCTCTGATGGGTGCATATTGCTGGAAACAAGCAACTCAACACCATCTAGGACTGCAGAAAGGTCCTGTCGTGAAACATCACCAATCCATCTTCTCCAGAAATGCTGCCTGACCTGTTGAGTTACTCCGGCACTTTGTGTCCTTTTTAATGAACCAATAGCTACAGTTCCTTGTTTCTACCATCTAAGTCCATGCAGTCTACCTGATTAAATGTCCTTCAGGGTGAATCATCTTCAAAGTTCCCTTACTGCCGTGTTTATGACCTTCATAATGCACTGCTATAGATTAGCAATGATTCATTGAAAGCACTTCCCAAAATGTCAACTTAAATTCCAGGAAGTACAATGTCATTAGGGCCGTGTGAGCACAAATAATCACCCAACCCTCCTATCTATCTATGTTACTTCATCATGACTAAATTAAAATTCTATTATTCCTGCCGGCCGACAAAGTTTGAGTTTGGGTTTAGTTTATTGTCACGTGTGCTGAGGAAAGCTCTTGTTGAAAAGCTTTTGTTGCCTGCTAACTAGTCAGTGGAAAGACAATACCTGATTACAATTGAACCATCCATAGTGTACAGATGCATGATAAAGGGAATGATGGGAAAGGGCACAGTGGCACAGTGGCGCAGTGTAAAGTTGCTGCCTTACAGTGCCAGCGACCCTGTTTCAATCCTGACTATGGGTGCTGTCTGTACGGAGTTTGGACTTTCTCCCTGTGACTGCATGAGTTTTCTCCAGGTGCTCCAGTTTCCCCCCACATTCCAAAGACGTGCAGGTTTGTATGGTTCTGTAAATTGTCCCGAGAATGTAGGATAGAATGAGTGTATGGGTGATCGTTGGTTAGTGTGGACTCAATAGACAATAGACAATAGGTGCAGGAGTAGGCCATTCAGCCCTTCGAGCCAGCACCGCCATTCAATAGACAATAGACAATAGACAATAGGTGCAGGAGTAGGCCATTCAGCCCTTCGAGCCAGCACCGCCATTCAATGCGATCATGGCTGATCACTCTCAATCAGTACCCCGTTCCTGCCTTCTCCCCATACCCCCTAACTCCGCTATCCTTAAGAGCTCTATCCAGCTCTCTCTTGAAAGCATCCAACGAACTGGCCTCCACTGCCTTCTGAGGCAGAGAATTCCACACCTTCACCACCCTCTGACTGAAAAAGTTCTTCCTCATCTCCGTTCTAAATGGCCTACCCCTTATTCTTAAACTGTGGCCCCTTGTTCTGGACTCCCCCAACATTGGGAACATGTTATCTGCCTCTAATGTGTCCAATCCCCTAATTATCTTATATGTTTCAATAAGATCCCCCCTCATCCTTCTAAATTCCAGTGTATACAAGCCCAATCGCTCCAGCCTTTCAACATACGACAGTCCCGCCATTCCGGGAATTAACCTAGTGAACCTACGCTGCACGCCCTCCATAGCAAGAATATCCTTCCTCAAATTTGGAGACCAAAACTGCACACAGTACTCCAGGTGCGGTCTCACCAGGGCCCGGTACAACTGTAGAAGGACCTCTTTGCTCCTATACTCAACTCCTCTTGTTACGAAGGCCAACATTCCATTGGCTTTCTTCACTGCCTGCTGTACCTGCAGGCTTCCTTTCATTGACTGATGCACTAGGACACCCAGATCTCGTTGAACTCCCCCTCCTCCTAACTTGACACCATTCAGATAATAATCTGCCTTTCTATTCTTGCTTCCAAAGTGAATAACCTCACACTTATCTACATTAAACTGCATCTGCCATGTATCCGCCCACTCACACAACCTGTCCAAGTCACCCTGCAGCCTTATTGCATCTTCCTCACTATTTACACTACCCCCCAACTTAGTATCATCTGCAAATTTGCTAATGGTACTTTTAATCCCTTCGTCTAAGTCATTAATGTATATCGTAAATAGCTGGGGTCCCAGCACCGAACCTTGCGGTACCCCACTGGTCACTGCCTGCCATTCCGAAAGGGACCCATTTATCCCCACTCTTTGCTTTCTGTCTGTCAACCAATTTTCTATCCATGTCAGTACCCTACCCCCAATACCATGTGCCCTAATTTTGCCCACTAATCTCCTATGTGGGACCTTGTCGAAGGCTTTCTGAAAGTCGAGGTACACCACATCCACTGACTCTCCCTTGTCAATTTTCCTAGTTACATCCTCAAAAAATTCCAGTAGATTTGTCAAGCATGATTTCCCCTTCGTAAATCCATGCTGACTCGGAATGATCCCGTTACTGCTATCCAAATGCTCAGCAATTTCGTCTTTTATAATTGACTCCAGCATCTTCCCCACCACTGGTCTATAATTACCCGTTTTCTCTCTCCCTCCTTTCTTAAAAAGTGGGATCATGGCTGATCACTCTCAATCAGTACCCCGTTCCTGCCTTCTCCCCATACCCCCTCACTCCGCTATCCTTAAGAGCTCTATCCAGCTCTCTCTTGAAAGCATCCAACGAACTGGCCTCCACTGCCTTCTGAGGCAGAGAATTCCACACCTTCACCACTCTCTGACTGAAAAAGTTCTTCCTCATCTCCGTTATAAATGGCCTACCCCTTATTCTTAAACTGCGGCCCCTTGTTCTGGACTCCCCCAACATTCGATGGGCCGAAGGGCCTATTTCCACGCTGTATCTCTAAACTAAACTACCCAAAGCTACCACAGTGCCAGAGCTAGGCGAACATTAGGTGAAATTAGAAACTAGAATATTTGTTGTTGAAAGTACAAAAAAATTGCTAACGATTCCAAAGGACCAAAAGTTCCGAAAGAAGCAAGGGTGCATGGTGGTGCAGCGGTAGAGTTATTGGCTTACGTACAGCGCTTGCAGCGCATGAGACACGGGTTTGATCCCGACTATGGGTGCTGTCTGCATGGAGTTTGTACATTCTCCCCTTGACCGCGTGGGTTTTCTCTGAGATCCTCCCACACTCCAAAGACGTACAGGTGTGCAGGTTAATTGGCTTGGGTTTGTATACTTGGTTTAAGTGTAAATTGTCCCTAGTATGTGTGGGATGGTGTTAATGTGTGCGGGGATCGCTGGTCGGCACGGACGGTGGGTCGATGGGCCTGTTTCCACGTTGTAACATAGAAACATAGAAACATAGAAAATAGGTGCAGGAGTAGGCCATTTGGCCCTTCGAGCCTGCACCGCCATTCAATATGATCATGGCTGATCATCCAACTCAGTATCCTGTACCTGCCTTCTCTCCATACCCCCTGATCCCTTTAGCCACAAGGGCCACATCTAACTCCCTCTTAAATATAGCCAATGAACTGGCCTCAACTACCCTCTGTGGCAGAGAATTCCACAGATTCACCACTCTCTGTGTGAAAAAAAAAAATTCTCATCTCGGTCCTAAAAGACTTCCCCCTTATCCTTAACTTATCCTTAAACTGTGACCCCTTGTTCTGGACTTCCCCAACATCGGGAACAATCTTCCTGCATCTAGCCTGACCAACCCCTTAAGAATTTTGTACGTTTCTATAAGATCCCCCCTCAATCTTCTAAATTCCAGCGAGTACAAGCCGAGTCTATCCAGTCTTTCTTCATATGAAAGTCCTGCCATCCCAGGAATCAATCTGCTGAACCTTCTCTGTACTCCCTCTATGGCAAGAATGTCTTTGCTCAGATTAGGAGACCAAAACTGTACGCAATACTCCAGGTGTGGTCTCACCAATGCCCTGTACAACTGCAGCAGAACCTCCCTGCTCCTATATTCAAATCCCCTTGCTATGAATGCCAACATACCATTCGCTTTCTTCTACTGCCTGCTGCACCTGCATGCCTACTTTCAATGACTGGTGTACCACGACACCCAGGTCTCGTTGCATCTCCCCTTTTCCTAATCGGCCACCATTCAGATAATACTCTAAACTAAACAAAGCACATTTTATGGTATTGGTTCAAATAAAAGAAAAGTCAAGCGTAATATAATATTACCTGCATTGACTGCAGTGCAAATAAATAGGAAGAAATAAATATGGAAAGAGTTGAAAAACAGGCTAGAGATTTGATAGTGTAAAATATCATATAAAAACAAAATCTGTTTCATCGTGTTTAACTTTTATTGTTTGCGTGGTGTTGCTTGATAATTTTACTGACATAGTTGAATGGACCGTTGGTATTTATCAATGTATCAAACTATCACCATATTCCATTCCCCAAATAGCAGTAGTAAGGCTGGATTTGTTTGTGCCTGTTGAGAAGAAAAGGGTAAGTTAATTGTTAAGCTAGCTTCAGGGAAGGTGTATTGGCAGTAGCATAAGACTTTAAATCAACGCTGTTGATGTTGCAAAGCAACAAAATACTCAATGTTTGATTTAGATTTTTAGATATTGGAAAAAGCTATTGAGCTCTTCAAAATAACCTTTTATATTTTCTCATCTGATAGTTTTATTTTGGGTTATTTTGTGCAATGAATATCCATTTTGTGAAATGACTGGTGTTCCTTTACGACCTGCAATTGTATTTGAAAGGATTTCCTTTGAAGAGGTATGAGCCTCTCCATTTACTCCCCAACTATTTATTTTATTTCTTGAGACACTGGTACTATACAATAAACAAGAAAATATGATCAAAGTTATTCACATTTATGAGAGGGAGTAAATTGGTTCTCTTGGCAGATGGCACTCTATGCTGAAAGGATTCTGTGCTTTTATGGGGATTTGAACTTTTGATGATTATTGGTGATATTGCAGATCATAACATTGTATAATAGGAACAAAAGCCATCATTAAAATCCTCAGACGACCCAAGAGGTAACGTGGGTTAAGAGAAATGAATGCTTTTTTCAGACTGATGTAAAGAAAATGTGCCTTTGTTTAATGTTTCCTTCTTGGAGAGGAGGCATCGCTTCTAAGATTGCGATGTACTGTCCACTTCTAGAATGTGTAATATTGAAGTGCCTCCTTAAATCACTGCACTCTATGTAGATAAGGCAAATGCACAGGAATGTCATTGATTTTTAACCTGTTAATAATGAAGCAACTTCTGGCATGTTCCACAGTACAGAACACTCAGCCTTTAAATTGCCCCCAAGTGGCATAGAGTTCATGTTCCTGAGCTGGATGATTAGTGGTCATTATCCCCAGGTTTTTGATGGTGGGGTTCGAGCAATGATTCTGTGATTGATTGAACTGTTGAGTAGGTGGGTACTTCCTTGTTTAATGTACTTATTGTCGCAGAAAAGAAGGGCATTCGGCCAACGAGGTTCTTACTGTTGACATTTTGCTGCAAGGGTACAGTGATGCTTCAATATGAAATGAAGTTTGGTGAGGAATGGAGCAGAGCCTTAACCTTCAAAGATTACCAACAAAAAAGTTGGGGTATCTTAGCAGGTCAGACCGCAACTCTGAAAACATGAATACTTGATTCTTTGCATCAGGACCCTCCCTCAAACTTCACATTCTAAAGAAGGGTCCTGGCCCGATGGGTCACCTCTCCATCTTCTCCGGAGATGCTGTCCGACCCACTGAGGTACTGCAGCACTTTGTCTCTTTTTTTGTAAACCAGCATCTGCAATTCCTTGTTTCACAAAACAGAAAGGTTGGATTTTATTTTTAATTTATCTTAGTATGGAGAAATAATACCAGCAAAATCTCAAAAAGGGTTCCATTTTATTTAATTTAAATCGATCTCACAATGTTACATATATTCTCCAGGGCCTTTATATTACAATAAAATCACAGGGCTTTCCATGATGAGAGAAGGGACTAAACTATTTCCCCCATCAATACAGGAATTTTGAGGTGTGGTCACTGTTATAACACATCAGGCTACTTGTGTTCAGTAAGATCTCACGGATTGCAGTGTTAAATGACCAGTTAGTTTGGGCAGCATGATGGTCCAGCGGTAGAGTTGCTGCCTTACAACGTTAGAGAGCAAGTTTGATCCTGACCACGGGTGCTGTCTGTATGGAGTTTGTATATTCTCCCCGTGACCCGCGAGGGTTTCCTCCCACACTCCAAAGAAGTACAGGTTAATTGGCTTGGTAAAATTGTAAGTTGTCCCTTGTGTGTGTAGGATGGTGTTAGTGTGTGGGGATCGCTGATTGGCGCAGACACAGTGGGCCGAAGAGCCTGTTTCAGCATTGTATCTCTCAACTAAACTAAACTAAATGGTCTGCTTTGTTTTGTGCTCTTCGTTGTGGAATACGTTTTGCCCCAAACGTTTGGAGAACGTTTTTGCTGCGTTCTAGTGGAGATATAGAACCTTCTATATCCATTTGAGATGGACGACCAAGGCTTTGGCTTAATATCTGATTGAGCAATGCACCCAATATCAAATTATCAGCCTAAATTAGACATGAAACCCCCAGGGAGACATCCCTGCTTTAAAAACGAGATTCCTACTCAGTTTTAAGGCTATCAGCTGCAACAATTTAACTCACAACAAATTATAAACTTATTGGAAAACATCTTATGAGAGAACACTCTCGGCGCAGAACCTTGGGAATCCAGCTTGTGTATTGAGTTTAGTTTATTGTCAAGTGTACCGAGGTACAATGAAAAGTTTTTGTTGTGTGCTAACCAGTTAGCGGAAAGACAATACATGATTACAAACGAGCCGTTCACGGTGTGCAGATACAATTTGCAAAGAAAAACAGCTTTTCGTGCAATATTTTCCATTCGTACAATGAATTGTCAAATAGAAAGGAGAGTGTGCACTCTAATGCCTTATTTATGCTTGAGACACAATACACCCCACATAGGAACATAAATTTACCAAATTTACATTACAATAATCAAACACCATCTCAGCAGAATTTATGTGAAGAGAAAAAGAACGAGAAGAATATTTTAAACTTAGACCATCAGAAATGTACATGACAAGCAATTGCCGCAACTTTTTCCAAATGGTCAAAAAATCAAGGGCAGCTTTCACCTCGATTTGCACAAAAAAAAACTCAGAATTGCTCGATACACCCAGCAGGTTAGTAATGCCTCTGGAAAGAGAAACAGAGTTAATGATTCAGATCCGACACCCTTTGTCAGGTTTCCAATATGTTCTTCATGCAGAATCTCGCGAACAATACAAAAAGATATTTGTAAACATGAAGAAGTATCCAAAGTTTGTTTTTTAATGTTTTGTTTCTTATGTTTTATGCAAAGTAATCAAGGTCTGATTTACCTTTTTGTAATTAGCAATTTGAATGATACAAATTCAAATATTTGGATTTACTCATTATTTCACATAAATAATCTTCAATTACAATCGCTGCTTGCAGGTTAAATGGCTACAATGATGCAACTTCTTATTATGCTCCTGTTTTTATGTTGGGATTTTAACCTGCCTGAAGGGAGCTGGCAGGCTGGATTTACATGTCAAAAAAATCCATGCTGTTGATTCCCATTGGCATTCGAATCATTTATTACACATACAAAACTATGTATAATTTTGCACTTACAGATGTAATTACCGATTTTGAAACAAGGTATTTTTCTGATTTTCACTCCCACAGCAGATCCTTCCTTGCCTGCTAAGGATGTGCATTAGCCGTTCCACAGCGTGAAGCAATTTTAATTGCCTGAAATTTGACATTGTTTTAAACAGTTGGAAAATAGTGTGCGCTCCACAGCAGAATTCATAATGTTTTCCCAACAAACCACTTCAAAATGTCACTTTTCTTTATTTCTCAACTTACAGCAGTCTTACGACTCCCTGTGGATTACCTTTCCCTCCAATTTTAAGCTTTTTGCATCCCAAAGTTTCATTATTCCATACTTCCGCCATGGATGGACATAGCTTTAGCTGGCTTTAACCTTCGCCTCTGGGACTATCTCCCTATTCTTCCCCTTCTCTCTGACGAAACTTTTCCTTTAAACTGTCCCCTACAATTCACCATCCAATGTATCTTTTGGATTGTCCCAATACCTAAAATTACTCCCATGAAATGATGGGGTATGTCATCTATATAATAAAACTCTTGTTTGTTTGTTTGTTTGTTTGTTTGTTCCTGAACTACAGCCAAAATGGCACACGATAGTGCAGCAATTTTAGGCCCACCTTACTCACCGTCGTCCCTTTGGTGCTAATGGAAGAGGTTTCATTGAAATCGGTGTTATATTTTTAAAGTTATTCACATTTTAAAGTTTAAATCTATCTCCTCGGGAGTGGAGGGGAGGGAGGGAGGGGGTGGAGGAAGGAGGATAAGGGGGGTTGAGGGGGGGTGGGGAAGGTGGGGATGGGGGGAGGAGGGAGGGGGCGGAGTGAGGGAGGAACGGGGGAGTGGGGAGGAGAGGGGGAGGGGATAGGAGAGAGGGAGGGAGGGGGGAGTGGGGGAGGAGAGGGTGCTGCACCAATGCAGGAGAGGTTTGGGCCCAACGGGTCCACTTGGTCTAGTACTATATTAAAGGTGTCATTTTAACCTGAGATGTTTTGGTTGATGTTAGTAACTGGTCTGTGGTAAGAACAAAGTTATAAAATTACCTGTGATCTCAAGTTGGAGTGGGAAATTTTTCAGGAAGCTGAAGACAATAAACCCTGTAAGGACAAGGTTGCACAAGACCAGCCAATCTAAATGTCAACAATTACTTTAATATTTATCTCCTCTTTTCCATCTGGCAGCAGGCTATCATATGGGAAACAACAGTTGCAGGAATCAGTCACCACATAGCCTCAAAAGTAACACATCACTGAGTGGAGTATTCTGCAATCGAGTACATGATAAGAGGGGTGTGTACATACAGATAGAGTCATTGAGACATCGAATCCCTCGGTTACAACATGGAAAATTGACTCAAATAAGCTTCTCCATTAACAGAGCTTTAAACATACCAATTACAAACATCACAAAAAGATACTAGTATGCTGGATAAACACACTGGTGTGCTGGATAAGTACCTTGTATATAAACGTTTGAATCCATAACACTTATCTCAATGCCTCAACTTATTAAAGACAAGCCTCATCATTGGGAAATCATCTAGTCAGTGGAACTAGGTGTAAATAACCTGAAAAGGAAGAAAGTGTTAAGAAAATAGATATTTGGTAGAATGGTTAACAAAGGCCCAAGCAAACAGCTAGACTGGGCTTGTATACACTGGAATTTAGAAGGATGAGAGGGGATCTTATCAAAACATATAAGATTATTCAGGGATTGGACACGTTAGAGGCAGGAAACATGTTCCCAATGTTGGGGGAGTCCAGAACCAGGGGCCACAGTTTAAGATTAAGGGGTAGGCCATTTAGAACGGAGTTCAGTCAGAGAGTTGTAAATCTGTGGAATTCTCTGCCTCAGAAGGCAGTGGAGGCCAATTCTCTGAATGCATTCAAGAGAGAGCTAGATAGAGCTCTTAAGGATAGCGGAGTCAGGGGGTATGGGGAGAAGGCAGGAACGGGGTATTGATTGAGAATGATCAGCCATGATCACTTTAAATGGCGGTGCTGGCTCGGGGCCGAATGGCCTACTCCTGCACCTATTGTCTATTGTCTATTAAGGAAGCTTTTGAAGGAAGGCATATTCAGATTGGTGGGGGTGGAAGCAAAGTGTATGCACTTTATTTGGACAGGGAAATTATTTGAAAATGAGGATCGATATTTGAAAATGAATGCACCATGGAATGGAGAGCTAGAGCAACTGATCAAGAACGACATAACAGGCAAGTGAGACTTCATAGAATTGAAGTGACATACTTGGCTGGGATGCATTTGGCAACATTTGTATGATTGTAAGTGATCTCATATAAATGTTACACACTTGAGGAGTAAGATGCCCTTTGGCTGCACTCTTACATGAAAAGTCATTTAACTGGTCGGGGGCATTGCTACCTTGTTGAAGGTTCTCTACTTGGGTTATCTTTAAACAAGCCTGCATAGTTTCTTCCCAGCAACTGAACCTTCCTACCAACAAGTAGAGAGCAGTCCTGAGCTACTATCTGCATCATTGGAGACCCTCAGACTATCTTTGATCGGACTATACTGGACTTTACCTTGCACTAAACATTGTTCACGTTATTCCCTTTATCGGATGGCTCGATTGTAATCATGTATTGTCATTCCGCTGACTGGTTAGCACGCAAAAAAAGCTTTTCACTGTACCTCGGTACACGTGACAATAAACTATACTCACAATAAACTCATTAGCAGGTAATGCACATTCTTCTGTTGTGAAAAGTATTGTCAGTTTGAATATTTATCGCTAGGATCCCAAATGATAATCACCCGTACATACCGAGATATGACAGGGGGGAGTTTGAGAAATGGGCCCCAGAATGCTATCTGAGAATGAAGCATTTTTGCTTCTTCCAGACTATCAGTCACCTTGTAACATACATTTTGAAATACAGTAAAAAAAAGATGAATGCTATAAAAAGCGTTCTTTGTCAAATTTCTTTGAAAATACGATAAAACCCGTAATTTTGCTGTCAAATACACAGTGGAATATTTTAATACGATTTCAATCGACTATCATAGTTCAAAGAATTTAATGCAGTTTTGTGAGAAACAAATTATCACTTTAAAATGCTGAGTATCCTGTTTCCTGGGGCTGAAAAACAACCTGCTTTAAAATCAGTTTGAGATTACGAGCTGAATTTGATTTATTTTGCCACAGCTGTAAAAAATGATTTTATGTACGGCACACATTTTAAGCATAGAATACATATAATACTCAAAACAGTTTCCCTCTTGCTTTGCAGTGATTGCAAGATTAAAAAACCTACTTCTCAGAGGAAATATTCTCATTGGAGCCACTCCATGCATTTAAATCCTTAACTCCATTCCCTCCCACCCCTGCTCCCCTATACATCATGCAACGACTCAACAAGAAAGAGAAAGTAAGGAATAGTGTTTATGTAGCAGCCTGCCAGATCTTCTGAACGACCCAGGCCCTGGAGCAAGTGCATTACCTTTGAAGTACTATCAAGTTACTCATAATTACGGAGTACCATTGGAAGAGTAAGCAAATACGAAGACAAATAATGCTGAAAACGCTCATCAAGTGAGGCAACATCTATGGAAAGAGGGTAAGAATTAATGGCGCAGAAATACATCTGTTCTCTTTTGCCAGATTGAAAAATGGAGACAGCAACCTCCATTGTGCTGTTTCGAAAGGCTCTAAATAATTCATTCCCTCTGGTTTACAAACAGGACCGGATGGCAGGGGGTACCAGAAGCTGTGTAACACCAGTTTATTTGAGGATCTGCTGGGATTTGGTGGTGTATTTTCCATGTAAGTAGTAACTTTCCTCTCAGCTCTAACCTCAGGAAGTATCCCCTTAAGGGGCACCCACAATACAACTAGCACTCTTCAGGTTACTCAGGAGGGCTGATATGCTATGATGATGCAATGAGTTGGTCGGGGTTGAGAAGACGGTACAGCGCTGAGGATTGGCGAGTGAGAGTGGATAATAGCATTGACTTTCCAGGAAGGTAGAAGAATCTGCATGAATGTCCAAACCAACAACTGCTCCTACTGAGGACTTTCGGCTGGAGCCAGAACCAACGGGCTCTGAAGCTCCTCCATTTACCAGAGCTGGGGCAGCGGCTGCCGTCGGAGTTGATGACCGAGATGCTGACCTTGGTGGGCGACCATCAGCCGTGCATGGTTTTTGAAGCGGCTTTTCGGGAGAAACTACCCCGGGACGTCAGGCTAGTGTTGGCCGGGATCGTTTTTCTAGTGGATACAGGAACGGTTGTGAGTATTGTGCCCCCCTACGACTGTGAAGTTCAAGCGGGGGGGAAGGGGCCGCCCCTCATTGCGGTGAACGGTAGCCCCATCCGCACTTACGGTAAAAGGGCTATGTCCCTGTCCTTTGGGTCTAGGACCTACCGTTGGGATTTCATCGTGGCGGATGTGGGCCAGGCCATTTTGGGTACGGATTTTCTATGGGCGTTTTCGTTGGTCGTAGACGTCCGCGGTAGGGGCCTGCAGCCCTCGGCTGGCGTACGGCCCCGAAGTACGGGGCCTGCGGCCCCTCCAAGCGCCGCCCCACCTAGTTCAGCGATCCAGGCCATCACGGCCCCCGGTCAGTTCGATGTGGTCCTAGCGGATTTCCCGCAGCTCCTCGTTCAGCGGTTCGATGCACCTTCAGAGAAGCATGGGGTCGTGCATTTCATTCCGACCGAGGGGCCGCCGGTTTTTGCCCGGGCATGGCGCCTCCCACCCGACAAGCTGGCCATAGCTCGAGAGGAGTTCTTGAACTTGGAAAGGCTGGGAATTGTGCAGCCTTCAAGTAGTCTGTGGGCCTCCCCCTTGCATATGGTTTCCAAAGAATCTGGGGGGTGGAGACCATGTGGGGATTTCCGATGACTTAACGCGGCAACACGGCCGGACCGCTACCCGATTCCACACATTCAGGACTTCTCAGCTAGCCTGGAAGGGGCTACAATTTTTTCAAAGATCGATTTAGTGCGGGGATATCATCAGATCCCGGTCCACCCGCTGGACATTCCAAAGACGGCTACCATTACTCCGTTCGGGTTGTTTGAGTGGTTGCGCATGCCTTTCGGCCTTAAAAACGCAGCTCAGGCATTTCAGCGTCTCATGGACCGTGTGGGTCGAGGTTTGCCGTTCGTGTTTATTTACCTCAATGACATTTTGATTGCCAGCCGTTCGGTCCAGGAGCACTTAGTCCATCTCCGCACTATATTCCAGAGGCTGCAGGACCATGGTCTGATTCTCCATCCGTTCAAATGCCAATTCGGCCTGTCGGTGGTAGATTTTTTGGGTCACCGGGTTACATCGGCCGGAGCCACCCCTTTGCCAGCTAAGGTGGACGCGGTACGCTCTTTTCCACGCCCTACTACCATCAAGGGTTTGCAGGAATTCGTGGGCATGGTGAACTTTTATCACCGGTTCGTGCCTGCAGCAGCTCGGGTCATGCGCCCCCTTTTTCAATGCCTCGCGGGTAACCCCGCTGAGTTGGTATGGTCCGCATCTGCAGAGACGGCTTTTGTCGCGGTCAAACAGGCCCTCGCCAACGCCACCATGCTGGTGCACCCGCACTCCTCCGCTCCCACGGTGCTGACGGTGGACGCCTCAGACGTGGCGGTGGGTGGGGTTTTGGAGCAGCAGGTCGAAGGTCAATGGCAGCCCCTGGCGTTTTTCAGCCGGCAGCTCTCACGAGCCGAGCTCAAATATAGTGCGTTTGATAGGGAGCTCCTGGCCCTCTATTTAGCAGTCCACCACTTCCGTTATTTTTTGGAAGGCCGTTCTTTTGTGGCCTACACGGATCACAAACCTCTGACATTCGCTTTTGCTAAGGTTTCTGATCCGTGGTCGGCTCGCCAGCAGCGGCACCTCACCCTGATTTCAGAATTTACCACCGATGTCCGTCATATTGTGGGTAGGCTTAATGCTGTTGCTGATGCCCTGTCCCGGCCGGCCATTCCCTCCGTAGCCGTGGTAGGCGGACAGGTGGATTTCCAGGAGCTAGCGGAGGCTCAGCGCCTGGAAGGAAGTGCCGGGGTGTATGCCTCCACAGCCTCGGGACTGCGTTTGGAACAGGTGGCGTGTGGCCCCGCAGGTACCAAGTTGTGGTGTGATGTTTCCCTTTCACGCCCTCGCCCGGTGGTGCCTGCCGCCCTGCGGCGTAAGGTTTTTGAGGCCATTCATGGCCTGGCACATCCGTCCATCAGGGCGACTTCAGCCATGGTGGCCGCCCGGTTTGTCTGGCACGGCCTGCGGAAGCAGGTGGCGGCCTGGGCACGTGCCTGTATTCCGTGCCAAACCTCCAAAGTTCATCGCCATGTCCAGCCCCCATACCAGAGATTCGAGGTTCCCCCAGTCCGTTTTTTCCACATCCACGTGGATTTGGTGGGTCCATTGCCCTATTCCAGGGGTTATACTCATCTCCTGACGGTGGTGGATCGGTTTACACGTTGGCCGGAGGCGCTCCTATTGTCGGACACCTCGGCGGCCTCCTGTGCACGAGCCCTGGCGTTGCATTGGGTGGCCCGGTTTGGCGTACCGGCTATCATCACCACAGATCGGGGAGCCCAGTTCACCTCCTCCCTCTGGGCCGCGCTGGCACAGTTGTATGGGTCTCGCTTACAGCAGACCACCGCCTACCATCCCCAATCCAACGGGATGGTGGAGCGGTTCCATCAGCAGCTGAAGGCGTCCCTTTGTGCCCGACTGACTGGCCACAATTGGGCTGACCAGCTGCCTTGGGTCCTCCTTGGCATTTGTACGGCCCCAAAGGCTGAGCTAGGCACATCCTCGGCCGAGCTCGTCTACGGTTCGCCCCTGCGGGTGCCGGGTGACATTCTCCCTTCCGCCCCCGCCTTGCCGCCGCCCGTCACGTCGGTGTTGGGTTCCCTCCGGGCACGGGTGGGTTCTCTGGCTCCAGTCCCGACCTCCAGGCACGGAAGCACGGCAGTCCACGTCCCGTCGGACTTGCGGGACTGTGATTTCGTGTTCCTTCGGAAAGATTCCCACCGCCCCCCTCTTCGGCCCGTTTACCAGGGCCCGTTCCAGGTGCTTAAAAGAGGGGCTGTCACCTTCACCTTGCAGGTGGGCAATCGCCAGGAGCTTGTTTCGGTATCCCGGCTCAAGCCGGCCCATTTGGACCAGGACCTCCCTGTGTCGGTGGCCCAGCCTCCGCGCCGGGGCCGGCCTGTGGCCGTCCCACTGGTCCCGCCGGCGGCGCCTTGTTTGCCACCTCTCGGCCCCCCGCAGCCTATGGTTAGGCCCGGGCCGCCGTTCCCGATCAAGCGCTCTCCGTCGCCTACGCCCTCCGCTTCCGTGCCCCCTCCATCGCCTCTGGCGGCGGTGCCCTCCCCGCCTCCCGTCACATTGGCGGTATCGGTTTCTCCCCTCCGTACGCGTTCCGGGAGGGAGGTCCGGGCGCCCGTGAGGTATGGTTTTGAGGGTTCTGGGGGGGGGTCATGTAGGGACATACGGATTGGCGGGGGGGTCTCGAACCCTCGGTTGGGCTAACGGGTCACGTGGTGCGGGAGCGCGAGGTATAGTTGTGTCTGGCGCCAAACTGGAGAGATGAGATTAGATTATATTAGCTAGTTAAGTTGTGTGTGTCCAAAGTAAATGCGTTGCGTCTTGTCACGGTTTTTACCAAGAATAAAGTCTTTTTGATAACATCGCTCGTTTTGGACTCACTACAAGGGAAGAAAAGGGAGTGTCCGGGGTAAGGCTCCTCCTTGATTAAGCTGTGGCCTTGCTGAGGCAGCGTGAAGTGTAGATGGAGTTAATGGAAGGGAGGTTGGTTTGCATGATGGTCTGGGCTGCGCCCACAATTCTCTGCAATTTCTTGCAGTCTTGGATGGAGCTGTTCCCAAACCATTTTGAGTTGCATCCCGATAAAATGCTGCATCTGTAGAAGTTGGTGAGAGTTGTTGGGACATGCTGAACTTCCGAAGACTTCTAAGGAAGTAGAGGTGTCGGTGTGCTTTCTTGGCCATTGCTTCAATATGGCTGGTCCAGGACAAGTTGTTGGTGAAATGTTAATCTACAAGCTTATTGCTTTAAATCTTTGTAATATGTTATATTCGGGCAAGTCACGCCATACATAAGTACATAAGGAAGTGCGAAAGAGGAAAAAGTGTAAAATATAGAGTTACGGTGACAGCGCAAATTTTAAAAAGAGCAAAGGCTGCAATGAAGTAGAGTTTGTATTTATCCTCAGCATGTGGGAAGACCATTGAAAAGTCTGATCTTGGAGAAGCTGAAGTTGAATCTGGATGGTACACGCTTTCAAACTTATATCTTCTGCCTAACGGAGGGAAGAAGTGATAAAGCTTTTCACTGTACCTCTGTACACGTGACAATCAAATAAACTGAACTGAGAACGACCAGGGTGGAGGAACTCAGCAGGTCAGGTAGCATCTGCAAGTAAAGGCAGGGCCTGTACCTGCTGGAGTTTAGAAGAATGAAGGGGGACCTCATTGAAACGTACCAAATAGTGAAAGGCCTGGATAGAGTGGATGTGGAGAGGATGTTTACACTAGTGGGAGAATCTAGGACTAAAGGTCATAGCCACTGAATTAAAGGACGTTCCTTTGGGAAGGAGGTGAGAAGGAATTTCTTAAGTCAGAGGATGGTGAATCTGTGGAATTCTTTGCCACAGAACGCTGTGGAGGCTGTCAATGGATATTTTTAAAGCAGAGATAGATCGATTCTTGATTAGTACGGGTGTCAGGGGTTATGAGGAGAAGGCAGGAGAATGGGGTTAGGAGGGAGCGATAGATCAGCCATGATTGAATGGCGGAGTAGACGATGGGCTGAATGGCCTAATTCTGCTCCTATTAGTTATGACCTTATGATATTTATTCCTAGGAACATGAAGCATTCAACTATCTCTAATGCGGCACTGTCAATGTAGTCTATGAATAGAAGTCTGACATAGGTGTCCCTCTTATTCAGGCGTTCCAGGGATGAATGAAGTGCCAGAGAGGTGGCATCAGCCGTAGACTTGTTCTAGCAGTAGGCGAACTGCAGTGGGTTAAGGTTGCTTGGTAGATTGGATTTATGCGTTCCATAACCAACTCCTCAAAGCACTTCATGATGGTAGATGTCAAGGCCACTGGACGGTAGTCATGAAGGTACGAGATTTTGCTTATCATCGACACTGGGGTGATAGTGGTCTTCTTGAGACAGGTGGGTACCTCTGAATGAACGAGGGAGAGGTTAAAGATGTAAGTGAACACTCCCGCTAGTTGGTCCGCACAGTTCCTGAGAACGCGCCCAAGGACTCCATCTGGGCCAAAGATAGATACAAAAAGCTGGCGTAACTCTGCGATATAGGTAGCAGCTCTGGACAAAAGGAATGGGTCGAAACCCTTCTTCACACTAGTTAGGGATAAGGGAAACAAGAGATATAAATGGTGATGTGGAGAGATAAAGAACAATGAATGAAAGGTATGCAACGACGATAAAGGAAACAGGCCATTGTAAGTTGTTTATAGGGTGAAAATGAGAAGCGTGCGACGGGTGGGGGAGGGATAGAGAGAGAGGGAATGCCGGGGCTCCCTGAGTGAGAGAAATCAATATTCATATCACTGGGCAGCTTGCAGCCCAAGCGAAATATGAGATGCTGTTCGTCCAATTTGCGTTTAACCTCTCACTCTGAAAATGGTGGAGACCGAGGTCAGAAAGGTCTGTGTAGGAATGGGAAGGAGTATTAAAATGTCCAGCAACCAGGAGATCAGGTTGGTTCACGTGGGCTGAATGAAGGTGTTCCGCGAAACGATCGCCCAGTCTGCGTTTGGTCTCGTCGATGTATAAGAGTTCACATCTTGAACAACGAATACAATAGATGAGGTTGGAGGAGGTGCACGTGAACCTCTGCCTAAACTGAAAGAACTGTCGGGGTCCCTGGACAGAGTCGGGGGAGGAGGTATAGTAACAGGTGATGTATCTTCTGCGGTTGCAGGGGAAGGTTCCTGGGGAGGGAATGGTTTGGGTGGGAAGGGATGAGTTAACCAGGGAGTTGCGGAGGGAACGGTCTCTGTGGAAGGTGGAAAGGAGTGGATGGGAAAATGTGGCTAGTGGGGGATCCCGTTGCAGGGGGCGGACATTTTGGAGGATTATGTGTTGTATGCGACGGCTGATGGGGTGGATGGTAAGGACTAGGGGACTCTGTCTCTGTTGCGACTAGGGGGAGGGGGAGCAAGGGAAGAGCTGCCGGAGAGACGTGAGGGCCTCATCTATGATGGGAGAGAGGAACCCCCATTCCCTAAGAATGAGGACGTCTTGGATGTTCTCGTATGAAACACCTCATCTTGGGCACAGATGTGGCGTACAGTAGACAGAGGAATTGGGAGCAGGGTGGGAAGAAACATAGAAACATAGAAAATAGGTGCAGGAGTAGGCCATTCGGCCCTTCGAGCCTGCACCGCCATTCAATGTGATCATGGCTGATCATCCAGCTCAGTAACCTGTACCTGCCTTCTCTCCATACCCCCTGATCCCTTTAGCCACAAGGGCCACATCTAACTCCCTCTTAAATATAGCCAATGAACTGGCCTCAACTACCTTCTGTGGCAGAGAATTCCACAGACTCACCACTCTCTGTGTGAAGAAATGTTTTCTCATCTCGGTCCTAAAAGACTTTCCCCTTATCCTTAAGCTGTGACCCCTGGTTCTGGACTTCCCCAACATCGGGAACAATCTTCCCGCATCTAGCCTCTCCAACCCCTTAAGAATTTTATATTTTTCAATAAGATCCCCCCTCAGTCTTCTAAATTCCAGCATGTAGTCAAGACAGTTGTGGGAGTCAGTGGGTTTGTAAAAGACGTAAGTCAATACTCTATTTCTTGTGATGGAGACTGTGAGATCAAGGAAGGGGAGGGAGGTGTTGGAGATGGTCCAAGTAAATTTGAGTGCAGGATGAAAATTGATGGTGAAGTTGATAAAGTCCATGAGTTCTGCATGGGTGCAGGAGGTAGCACCGATGCAGTCATCAATGTAACAGAGGTGGAGTTCGGGGATAGGGCCAGAGTACACCTGGAACAGGGATTGTTCAACGTACCCTACAAAGAGGCAGGCATAGCTGGGGCCCATGCGAGTGCCCAATGCTACGCCTTGGACTTGGGAGGAAGTGGGAGGAGTCAAAGGAGAAGTTGTTGAGGGTGAGGAACAGCTCTGCTAGGCGGAGTAGAGTGTTAATAGAGAGAAATTGGATGGTTCTGCGGTCGAGGAAGAAACGGAGGGCTTTAATGCTTTACTGGTGGGGGTTGGAGGTGTAGAGTGACTGAATGTCCATAGTAAAGATGAGGGAGTGGGGCTCACCGTCTATGTCTCTCGTTTCCCTTGTTCCTAACCAGTCTGAAGAAGGGTCTCGGCCCAAAATGCTACCCATTCCTTCTCCCCAGAGATGCTGCAAGCCACGCTGAGTTACTCCAGATTTTTGTATCTATCTTCGCTTTAAACCAGTATCTGTAGTTCCCTCGTACACACTGCAACAGTGAGTCTGGGCTGGGAAGGGGCACATTTGAGTCCGATGGGACTGATCTTGGCCTTCTGCTGAAAATGTGCATCAAAAGTATTGTTCATCAGGTAGGGCTGCTCTAACACCAGCGATGTTGCCTGACTTTGCTTTGCAGCCAGTTATATAATATTCAGACCTTGCCACAGTCTGCAGGTGTCTGAATGATTAGACTGGGGCTCAAGATTCTTGGCCCTCTTGATAGCTTTGACTATCAAGAGGGGCTACTGACTGTCCCGCGGTCTAGGCTTAAGCTCAGGGGTGACCGCGCTTTTACGGTTGCAGCTCCTAGACTGTGGAACAGCATCCCTCTCCCCATCAAAACTGCCCCCTCCATCGACTCCTTTAAAAGTCCAGGCTCAAAATCTACTTCTATTCCCTAGCGTTTGAGGCCCTCTGAGGGGGCGCTGTAAACTGTTTATGTATGTGTTGTTAGGTTTGTGTACCTGCACTGAAGTACAGTACCTTGGTCAACGTGGGTTGTGTTTAAATGTGCTAGACAAATAAAATTGACTAGACTTGACTTGACTTGTGAAGATCGTAGCAAGCTTTCTTGTACCGCTTGGAATCGTTAAACTTGTCTGAAGCAAACCTTGTCCTTCACCTGTGAATCTACCTCACGGTCCATCCTTGGTTCCCGGTTGGGGAACGCTCGGATTGTTTTTGGCGGCACACACTTCTCTACGCACTTGCTGATGAAGTCTGTCACGGCAGTGGCGTCCTCATTCAGATTGGCTGCAGAATCCTTGAATACGAACCAGTCCACTGACTCAAACCAGTTGCGGAGGATGCCATCCGTGTCCACCAACCAGTGGATGTTTATGTTAACTTTTATGTATTTGTGTCTCATGTTCCTTTTTTTTAAGTATGGCTGTATCGTAATTCGCATTTCACTGTCCCTTAATTGGTACAAAAGAAGACCTTCGAAACCTTTGAAACCTTTGAACATTGAGCCATCTCCACCTCTATTTTGTCTATTAGCTTGGTTCATTGTTTAGTTTAGTTCAGTTTAGAGATACAGTGTGGAAACAATCTTCGGCCCACCGAGTCTGCGCTGACCAGTGATCACTCTGTAGTCTAGAACTATCCTACACACTCTGGACAAGCCAATTTACCGAAGCCAATTAACCTACAAACTTGTACATCTTTGGAGGGTGGCGCACCCAGAGAAAACCCGAGCGGTCAAAGGGAGAACGTTAAAACTACGTACAGACAGCACCTGAGGTCAGGATCGGACGTGGGTGTGTGGCGCTGGCTGTGAGGATTTGATTATTTTCGAAGGATTTGTTTGGCGAGGACAAGCGAAAGCAATCAGAATTTGCTTTTTGGACTTCTGTCGGAAAGCAGAGACTCTCTTTGTTGAAAGAGTCCTCTAATTGGGGAGGATTTGTTCGTGTTTTCTGAAAGTCGTAGGAGCGGCAGTGACTGGCGGAAGGCCAAGTTGCACTTGAACTGGTGGGAGCTGAGTCTGGAGCGGTGTTTGTGGCCTGTAGCATCGGAAAGCTCCCTCCCACACCGACTTTGCCCGGTCCAGGTGTGCCGGGTAAGTACGGCAATAGTGCATTGGATTTTCGTTGAAACCGGGAGGGCGACCGAGACCTGGGGAAGAAGCCTCCGGAAGCTCCATTTTCTACGACGGGAGGATTGGCACGGACTTTTCCCTATCTTATCAGGAGGAGACTGCTTCTGTTGCTTTGCCAGGAAAGCCTTCACAAGACTTTAAACTGCTGCAAATGCGTGGAGGTGCAGCAATAGCAGAAAGACTGCTTTGACTTATAAAATACTGAGACGTTTTGTTTTGCTCCACGCCCTAAAGATGGCGGCCCCCAAGAATTATGCAGCTGCCGTACAGTCGGCAGTCTCCGTGACTAAGGGCCATGAGTCGTTGGGGCGTATACATGGGGTGAAAGTAACCTTGCAGGGCAACATTACCTTCAAGGCTGTGCTAACCGCGCTGGGGGAGATTGTTGGCAAGAAGGCCATAATCGCAGGCGCGGTGGTCAGTGGGAAGGCTGTTGTCATCCTAAAGACTGAGCAGTCGGTGGCTACCGCATTGGAAAGGGGGATCACGGTGGCTGGGATTTACATGGCGGTGGACCCATGGGGACGGCCCGTGCTGCCGGTCATGCTGTCCAACGTTCCCCCTTATGTTCCGGACGCGCTCCTGCTCCCACATGTAACTAAGCTGGGGGAGGTGCGATCTGGGCCCACCAAACTGTTGCATAGGTTGGATGATCCCGAAATGCAGCATGTATTAACGTTCAATCGCCGCGTGTACATACAGCTGGCACAGGGGATTGATATGGAGGGGAGTTTTGAGGTTGAATGGGAAGGATTCTGCTATCGGGTGTTTTGTAACACGGGCCAAGCACGCTGCCATGCATGCAAAGAGGTGGGGCATTTCCGCAGGAATTGTCCCAAGCACCGGGCTGCCAGCTCTACCAAGGTGGCCCAGGAAGGCAGTGCTGGCCCATCTGGGGCTGCTGGTTCTACCACGGTGGCCCGTGATGATTTTGTTCCCTTGCTCCCATCCTCCATTCCCCCACCACCCCCATGTCCCGTACCTGTGGCGGAGGATGCCGGTGCAGTGTGGGGGGTGGATGAGGGGCACTGGGAGAGACAGAAGAGTAAGAAAGCTAAATGGAAGAAGAAGAACGTTCAAGCGGGACGCCAGGCAGAAGGTCACCTTAATGAGGGTCCCCCGGCAGTAGATATTATCGAGCTCGCCTCTGAGCCTGAGGGTCTGAAGGCTGGAGAGGATGAGCAGGTAGATGGCGGGGCGGAGGAACAGGCTTCAGCAATGGAGCTGACTGTACCACCGCACGCTAGTGGTTATAAGAGGAGGAGGCACGGGTCCTCTGACACGGAGAACGGCCCTGAAGGTAAGGGGCGACCTGAAGGGAGGTGTTTCTCCCCTGTTGAGGCAGAGTACCCAGTGCACGCTACCTGTGGGCAGGAGGATGCCTCTGTAGTGCAGGGACCACCTGAGAGTGGTGACACACTACCCGAGGGGGCTGTTCCCCCAGGGATTGCGTCCGCTGGCTTAGAGGGTGACCAGGGGAAGATTGATGGGGGGGACTTGAGTGTGGGGGTGGGTCCCCAGCCCATGCTCCCCATTGAGGCTACGAGTCCTATTGAGGGTTGTGCTGCCCCATCGGCTGAGGGAGCAGGGGAGACTCCGGGAACATCGCCCCCTGAAGGCCAGAGCGAGGTGGTTCCCCTGGTGGTGGGGGACGGGGACTCTCTGGGTGATGGTGCTGGGGCGGGTGCCCTGGGTGCGAAGGAGGACATGGTCGTTTCGGATCGTGTCCTTCGGTCGGACTCCAGACGTGCTCTCTCACTGCCCGCCCCGGAGACTTCCTCCAACATCACTGCCCCCAATCCGGTTACAGAGGGCGGTGGGGGTGTGCAGGAGCCTGGCCATTTACCAGGCAGCTTGCCACAGTTAGAGGTACCGGTACCTGCCCCCGTCACTGATCCTGGGGGTGGGATGGTGACGGAGGAGGGACCGGGTGATGTGGCCGACCCGCCCACCTCACAGGGAGGGGTGAGCGAGGCGGCTGGGAGTCAGAACTATCCAGACTCGGGCTCAGACATTGAATGGGAGGAGGAGGGGGACGTGGAGTCCAGCGACAGTGAGTTGATGGACTGTCCCACCCGCAGCCCCGTGTCTCGGCTTGTTGAAATCTGGGAACTCCGGAAGTTTCTGAAGGACAGCAGAGGGAAGAGGAATAAGGCAGATCTGGCTGTCGACCGCTGGTCGGACCTGACGGTACCCTTGCAGTCCATTTATGCCATCCTTCAGGAGGAGGGGAACTTGGCAGGTGTATTGAAAAATGAGCGGCGCCAGCTCCAAGAGCTTTTTAAGTCCCTAAAGAAAGGGCAGAGGGCTCGGGGAGGCTCCATTCCGTCAAGGGGGGCTGGTAAAAGTTCTTGTGCGCTTTCAAAATGAAGCTCACTATAGCCAGCCTGAATATTAATGGAGCCAGGGAGTCTCTCCGTAGGTTTCACCATCTCTCGGTGCTGAGGGACGGGAGGTACGCGGTGAGCTTCCTGCAGGAAACACACACTGTGGCTAGTGACGAGCCCACCTGGCTCCTGGAGTGGGAAGGGGGGGTCTACATGAGCCATCTCACCTCCATTTCGAGTGGAGTGGCCTTCCTGTTGGCCCCATCTTTCCAGCCGGAGATTGTCAAGGTGCAGGACATTGTACCAGGCCGGTTGTTGTATCTGGCCGTGCGCCTGGATGGCGTGCCGTTACATTTTATTAATGTGTACGCCCCCAAGAGCGGTGCTATGCAGACGCGGTTAACACAAGAAGTGATCGCGCTGTTGAACACCATCGATCGGGGGGAGTGTGTTTTCCTGGGGGGCGATTTTAATTGTACCCTTGAGGTGAGAGATCGCTCTGGCATTCAGCGCGATCCGGCAGCAGTCAAGACATTAAGAGAGTTGGTGGATTCTTTTGAGCTAGTAGATGCTTGGAGGAATTTCCATCCCAACTCCGGCGCCTTCTCATACAGGTTTAAGGGGGGTGGTTCCCGTATTGACCGTGTATATGTGTCTAAGGCTTATGTGTCCTGTGTCTCGGCAGCCTCCATGCGGTTTGAGCCGTGCTCGGACCACTGCCTGGTGCGAGTGGACTTTATCCCGACGCGCACACGGGCAGGGTCCGCGAACTGGCACTTCAACAACCGGCTGCTGGAGGAGCGCCGGTTCCGGGACTCATTCAAGCAGTTCTGGGCGGAGTGGAGGGAAAGGCAGGGGCGTTTCCCTTCCCTAAGGCAGTGGTGGGATGTAGGGAAGGCTTACGTCCGTCTGTTTTGCCAGGACTACACGAGGGGGTCGACCAAGGGGCGGGACTCCGAGATCGGACGGCTTGAGAGAGAGTTGCTCGACTCGGAGTCTCGCCTGGGTCAGACGGAGGGGGACTCGTGTGAGTGGGAGGAGTACCAGGAGAAGAAAGGGGCACTGAGGGACTTGCAGCTGAGGAGGTCCCGGGGCGCGTATGTGAGGTCGCGAGTCCAGATGTTGCACGATCTGGACCGCGCCTCCCCCTTTTTCTTCTCCCTGGAAAAGTGCCGAGGTGCCCGCAGGCAGTTTGTCGAGTTGCTTGCGGACGATGGCTCCCCCGTCACGGATCCAGAGAGGATCGGTGCCTCAGTTTGGTCGTTCTATGACACTCTGTTCTCCGAGGGAACATCTAGTGGGGAGGCACAAGGGGTGCTGTGGGAGGGCTTACCCGTAGTGTGCAGGGAGGTGTCTGAGCGCCTCGATGATCCCCTAACTCTGGAGGAGTTGACTGGTGCCCTGCACCAGCTCAGTAGGGGCAAGTCTCCGGGGCTGGATGGGCTGACTGTGGAGTTTCTTCGAGCCTTCTGGGGTGTCCTGGGGGGCGACTATGTGAAGGTGTTGGGGGAGAGCCTGGCGACTGGGGAGATGCCCTTCTCGTGGCGCAGTGCAGTCGTCGTCCTGCTGCCCAAGAAGGGCGATCTCCGCCTCTTGAAGAGCTGGCGCCCGGTCTCTCTTCTCAGTACGGGTTACAAAGTCTTTGCACGGGCATTGGCCAATCGCCTGGGGCCCATGCTGTCCCATGTGATCCACCCTGACCAGTCCTACACAGTCCCGGGCCGGTCCATCCAGGACAATATCCATCTGGTCCGGGACCTGATCCATCTGTGCCAGAGGGCTGGTCAGTCCGTTGCCTTTCTCTCCCTTGACCAGGAGAAAGCGTTTGACCGGGTGGGACACGACTACCTTCTCGGGACTCTGCGGGCGTTTGGATTTGGACCCCATTTTGTGGCCCGGGTCCGGCTCCTATACGCTGCCGCAGAGTGCCTGGTCAAGGTCAATGGCTCTTTGTTGGCTCCCATTCACTTTGGGAGGGGGGTTCGTCAGGGATGCCCCATGTCCGGCCAGCTTTATTCCCTCTGTGTGGAGCCATTCCTGTGCCTCCTACGGAGGCGGCTGGCAGGTTTGGATTTGCCGGGGCCAGGGGTGGAGGTGGTTCTCTCGGCCTACGCCGACGATGTGCTACTAATGTTCACCGATCCGGTTGACCTGCGGAGGATGCGTGAGTGCCAGCGGGTGTTCTCAGCCGCATCCTCCGCCAGGATCAACTGGGGGAAGTGTGCTGGGCTCTTGGTGGGTCAGTGGCAGGGAGACTCCCTGCCGGAGGAGATGGCAGTTTTTGCGTGGAGCACCACGCACCTCCTCTATCTGGGGATCTACCTGAGTCCCACTGAGGGGGCTTGGCAGGCGAATTGGCAGGAGCTGGAGGCGAAGGTGGTCGCCCGTGTGGGGCGCTGGTCAGGCCTCCTTGGTGTGTTATCATATCGGGGTAGGGCTTTGGTCATAAACCAGCTGGTGGCCTCTCTGCTGTGGTACCGGCTGGCCACTCTGGTCCCGTCCTCTCGTTTCATCGCCATGATACAGAGGAGGTTAGTTAACTTCTTCTGGGGTGAGAGGAACCACTGGGTCTCTGCTGGGGTTCTGAGTCTCCCGTTGGAGGAGGGCGGTCAGGCGCTGGTCTGCGTCCGCACTCAGGTGGCAGCCCTCCGACTCAGGACCTTGCGGAGGTACGTGTACTCCGAGTGCCCTCCCAGATGGCACTCGCTGGCCACGTACTTTTTCTGCCAGGGGCGCTGCCTCCAGGAGGGATCACGGCTCCCGGTAGCGGGCATGAGTCAGCGCGCTAGGCGGGAGTTGCCTGGTTTTTACCGTGATCTCCTGAGAGCCAGGAATTTGGTCACCTTCAGCCAGGGCGCTGCTCCTCAGGGGGAGGGGGGTGCTGTGGTTGTGAGGGGGGCCGGTCCTCACCCTGTCACGGTGGGTGTCGAGGAGAGGCGTGTGCGTGGAGCGATTCCGACTGGGCTTACCCCCGCTCCGTCGGAATTGCTCATTGGGCCCACGGCACGGGTCCCTTCCCGAGAGCCGGCCCCACGCAATATGAGCCGCCTTTCCCAGATGCCCAGCGTGCCGTTCCGTGATGCGGAGAGGCGCGTTTTGTACAGGCTGCTCCTGCACACTCTCCACTTCCTCGCTCTCGTCTTCCGTCCGGACACGCCCTGGCGGTCCGTGTTACCACCTGACGGCGGGAGCGGTCCCCAGTGGAGGTCTCTCTATAAGGGGGTCCTCCCGCTTTACATCGGGGACCTGGGGTGGAGAGTGTTGCATAAGGCTATAGCCTGTAACAGGTACTTGAGCCGGTTCATGGTCTCGTCTGCCGCCTGTCGCTTCTGCGGTGAGGAGGAGACCGTGTACCATTTGTATACAGAGTGCGTGAGGTTACAGCCCCTGTTCCAGTATCTGAAGGGGCTGCTCCTCAAGTTCTGGCTCCATTTTAGCCCTACGCTTTTAATTTTTGGGCACTCGGTACAGAGGGGGGAGGGTCAGGAGGGAGGAGGGGGTCTCCCTGTCGGTCTGCTCCTGGGCCTGGCCAAGATGGCCATCCGCGGGTCCAGGCAGCGGGCAGTCGACGGCCTCACAGAAGTCGGCTGCCTACCCCTGTTCCGGGCTTACGTCCGTGCCCGCGTGTCCCTGGAGTGGGAACACGCACACGCGGTGTCCACGGGGACTCTGGAGGCCTTCCGGGAATGCTGGTCGCCGCGGGGGGTTGAATGTATTGTTGACAGAGATGGCGGGATTTTAATGTGATAATTGTTTAATTTGTAAACTGCCGATACAGGCGGCTTTTGTTTGATCACATTTTGCTTAGTATGTTTGTATGTTTTTCTTTGGAATAAAACTTTTATATATTAAAAAAAAAGAAAAAAAAAAGAGGTCAGGTTCGTACCCATGTCTCTGGTGCTGTAAGACAGCAGCCTTTGGTGGCGTTCTCAACTCTGCCAGAGGGCATAATCTTGCCTCACATTTCAGTGTAATTTTGGAAGAAGTCCATTATTGTTGATGAAAATGTTCTGATGATATGTTAAACTATGGCCTAGTCTAGCAGTCTAGATACGTATAATAAATCCCATGGCACTTCATGAAGAAAACCAGGTGTTTCCTTGGTGGCTTGTCTTTTGTTCCCCTCTTGACCAAAATCAGACCATCCGTGTTCTTATTCAATACGACAAAAAAAACGTCATTGACCTGAGAGCTGCACAGGCACTTGTGTTTGTCAGCAACTCAAGATTGCCTGGTGTCCAAACCTGTGCTGCACTCAAAGGTGTCAGAGGTAATGGGGAGAAGGCAGGAGAATGGGATTTGGAGGGAGGGATAGATCAGCCACGATTGAATGGCGGAGTAGATTTGAAGAGCCGAATGACCTAATTCTGCTCCTATCACTTATGATCTTATGATCATAGAAACATCGAAACATAGAAAATAGGTGCAGGAGTAGTCCATTCACCCCTTCGAGACAGCACCGCCATTCAATATGATCATGGCTGATCATCCAAAATCAGTACCCCATTTCTGCTTTCTCCCCATATTCCTTCATTCCGTTAGTCTTAAGAGCTATATCTAACTTTCAACTTGAAAACATCCAGCGAATTGGCCTCCACTGCCTTCTGTGGCAGAGAATTTCACCGATTCACAACTCTGGGTGAAAAGGTTTTTCCTCATCTTATGATCTTAAATTCAGGTTTATCATCACAATGTTAAACCTTGCCTCAGCATCCCTGCAGGCATCCTTTGCTGATCTATGCCATATTTGCACTTCGCTGCTCACTGTTGTTTTAGAGGGGTCAGCCCGAGGGTTTCTCCCTTAACCCAATGGGCCGTATGGGTGTCTTTGGGCAAGGTGGTGGGGTCTGCTTTCTAATCAATACCTCGTGGTGCTCAGACGTTCCCGGCAAACTCATGCCCCCTGGACCTGGAATATCTGATTGTGAAGTGCCGTCCCTACTACCTGCAGAGGAAATTCACCTCAACTATCCTGACAGAAGTCTACATCCCTCTCCATGCGGATGTCAAGCTTGCTCTGAATGGACTGTACTCCGCTATCAATAACCTTGAGACAAAACACCCCATTGTCCTGGTCATTGTAGCCGGAAACATCAATCAAGCCAACCTCAGGGATGTACTACCAAAGTACATTTGGTAGGATGTTTCCACTAGTACGAGAGTCCAGGACTAGAGGTCATAGCCTCAGGACGTTCTTTTAGGAAGATGAGAAATTTCTTCAGTCAGAGGGTGGTGAATCTGTGGAATTATTTGCCACAGAAGGCTGTGGAGGCCAAGTCAGTGGATATTTTTAAGGCAGTGATAGATAGATTCTTGATTAGTACGGGTGTCAGGGGTTACGGAGAGAAGGCAGGAGAATGGGGTTAGCAGGGAGAGATAGCCCAGCCATGATTGAATGGCAGAGCAGATTTGATGGGCTGAATGGCCTAATTCTCCGCCTATTTCTTATGACCTTATGACCAAAGTACTACTAGAATGACTTGTCCCACCAGGGGTCAGAACACCCTCGACCGATACTTCACATCCATAAAAAATGCCTACCACTCCATTTCTCAGCCATATTTCGAGAAGTCTGATCACCTAGCTGATCGGGTACAGAGTTGTTAAAACTCCCACGTCAGGGCAGTCGAACCTCCCACAGCTTGGAGTTCCCGATTTTGGCCTCTGACCAGAGACTGTGTGGGCTCCGTGATGTAAAGTTCGCAGGCATCCACGGTTGGAGCTCCGAGGTCGATCCCTGGCAAAGGGATCGTGGGCTCTGCGATGTTAAAGTCCTGTAGGTTCCCCGCAGTGGAGCTCTCAAAAGTCAGTCTCCAGCAAAGGCCGCCAACTCCTCTATGTTAGGCCGCAGTGCGGACGGAGATACGACACGGAAAAACAATCGCAACTGCATCGATGCAAGAGATTAGAAAATGTTTCTCCCAACCCCCCCCCCCTCACATAAAACAAGCTAAAGAACACTAAAGACATACATTTAACACATACAATTTAAACACAAAGAAGGAAAGGGCAGACAGGCTGTTGGTGAGGCAGCCATTGCTGATCTTAGATCCACAAGGAACTTTTGTTTGTAAAGGGCTAATATTTTTTAGAAGATAGAGGAATCCCAAGTCTATTTTCACTGAACAACAATTTAGTGTTGGGTCTTTAGTGTTGGAGCAGTCCTTCATTTACAAAAGTAAATAAAAACCAAAAATGGTGGAGGCACTCAGCTGGTCAGGCAGTGTCTGTAGAAAGAGAAACAGTCTTCCAGATATGGACACAAAGTGCTGGAGTAATTCTGCATCTCTGAAAAACATGGACGGGTGATCTTTTGGGTCTGGACCCTTCTTCAGGTGACTGACATACCGACTAATTTACTGATTTATTCCACCACTTTGTGTCATTTTATGTAAACCAGCATCTGCTGTTCCTTGTTTCTACTGTCTTCCATGTATCCTTTGTTAGCATTCATTTGCACATATGCTGGTTTATAATAGAAAAAGACACAAAGTGCTGGAGTAACTCAGCGGGTCAGGCAGCATTCCTGGAGAACATGGATAGGTGACATTTTGTGTCAGGATCCTTCTTCAGACTGCCCATCTTCACCTGGTCTATGTTCTCCGAGTCTGAAGAAAAGTCCCGACCCAAAACGTCATCTATTCATGTTCTCAAATATTTTGACTGACATGCTGAGTTACTCCAGCACTTTGTGTCTTTTTTTGTAAACAAGCATCTGCAGTTCCTTGTTTCTATATGCTGGTTTATATCTGGTCATTTGGGTAGAGTAGGCCCACTTGGATTTTGTCTGCTACTGTAAGTGTTGTAAATGGCAAGTTCGCTATTTTTGCATTACTATTTCCTCATTTATGCTAGGTATCACTGGTTACAATCATTCTCTCAATTCAACCTTTCTTCAGAAAATGTATACCTCTTTGCCAGGAAGTGATGCCCCTCACCAGGTGCTGTTTTTGCTCATTAAAAATAATCTTGTTTTCATGGGACTGCTGATGGTTCATTAGAATATCTCATGTTTCTCTCCTTAAAACCAATTTCCCTCCTGGGATAAATAAAGTTCTACCATATCGTATCGTACATCGTTAATCCTTCTTCCAATATCCCTTTTCCACAACCGCACTCCCTTCCTCACCTCCCACTGTCCTCGTGCACAGTTAGTCAATTAAGGACCAGACCATACCCATGAAAGAAACCAAACTTTTTTTCAATCAATGTCTGGAAATAATGCTGCATCCTTGCACTATGAAGACTCCAGCGGCACACAAATTCAAAGCAATGTTTGCATTGTCAATAGGGTGCACTGGGGTTGGTCTGTGAAGCACATAATCTGAAATATGATCCACAGTTGCAAGCACTATTGGTATTGTATCGTATTGGTTTGTCACCATGCCACGCATTTTCTCCAGTGTTGATGTCCACTTCCACCAGTGCAGCTGTGTTGCTCATATTTATCTTGCAGTTTGTACTTTAAGTACTTTGAGTATATTAAGACTCACTGCAGTCGCCTAGTCGATGCCTTGCTGTTTAAAACACCGAAGCCTTCTCTCAAAAGGATCACATTGCTGCCTTACAGCATTTTATATTTTACTTTCAAATGGTGCTGTTCAAATGCATGCAGTAATTTCCACTTTGCATCACTGCTGCCTTCTCATTTAATCAGCCACTTTGTAGGGGTTTGCATTCACTTCATGTAGTCGACAGAGAACTATGGGGGGATAATTAAATGAAGAGGAACACTTTTTTTCTTAATGGTGAGTTTTATTGTAAATATTCCATTTCTCTTCATGCATTCCTTTCATTCTCTGTCAGATGCACTGCACAAGGATCGATAGTAAAGATCTGTGCGGACTTGTCTCTGTTAACCTAGGACCAGCCAGTAGGGGGTGCTGATGTATGACCTGACGTGAATACATTGATCCCCTTCTCCCTCCCTCCCTCCCTCCCTCCCTCCCTCCCTCCCTCCCTCCCTCCCTCCCTCCCTCCCTCCCTCCCTCCCTCCCTCCCTCCCTCCCTCCCTCCCTCCCTCCCTCCCTCCCTCCCTCCCTCCTTCCCTCCTTCCCTCCTTCCCTCCTTCCCTCCTTCCCTCCTTCCCTCCCTCTTTCCTCCTTTCCTCCCTCCCTCCCTCCCCTCCTTCCTTCCCTCCCTCCCTCCGCCTCCACTCAGTGCTGAGCCTGATAACCCTTATGAGGTTGTCATCTTTTTTTCTCATTGTGAAAGGTGGGGAGGGTTAAATTTATTCCGAAACGCTCTACCCCATGGGGAATGGTGCAACTTATATCTCGTGTGCCCCTGGTGCCTGTACAGTATGATCAGAGAGATCAGAAGAATGTAGCATTATTGTGGAGCAGGGGGCGGTGAAAAAAAATATTAGTTTCTTTCGTGACTGTGGTCCGGTTCGTAATTGACTAAACGTGCCCGGGACAACAGTGGGTTGGGGCAAGGGGGAGAGTGGAGGTTGGATGGGGGAGAGGAGGGTGAGGGGGCAGGGGAGGAGAGAAATATGGGAAGAATATTCACATTTCACCAGAGAGAGGGGGGAAAAAACCGATAATAAATTAAAAATGAAATATCACAATAGACTGAAGTGAAGGGGATGAAAAAAAAATCTGAAAGGCTGCCTTTTGCAGAGAAGTTGCTGTCTCCTTGCTTGATGACCCTGAGGATATGGCAGTTGTCTTGGAGTCTGTGACCATAAAAAATCATTATCTCTGTGAAATACAGCAATTTGGTAGATAATCAAACAGTGACCGAGGGGCAGAGCTGCCAATCTGAAGGATTATGCTCCACGCTGTTGATTTTGTGTGACCTTCCTCGAAGCCAGCTGTCAGCTTCCTGCACACACATCCGCTCAGGGCAGATTCATTAGAATATCTTTGGCGTACAATGATTTGCATAAACCCCATCTTTCTTAATTAGTACTTCATTTTTCCCTTGACTTATTTCATGGTAAAGTTCAACAATTTTTCTCCTGGAGAAAAAGGAACAATGTGGAAGAGTTGGAGGGAAACGTGACACACAAATTAGTTTGGCAGTGATATATATTTTTTAAAGCGGCCATGGCTCCTTTGTTGGCCTGTACAGGTAGAAGATTTTAAAGGCACATCTTCCTATTTTACATTGTGGCATCTCACGTCTTTAGAAAAACCGACATTTCTTCAGCCCCGATGGGCAATCCTCCTCTCGGATGAAAAGGTATAGCCACTGCTAGTGATCGTAAAGATCCCAGCTCTCCAATTTCAGCTGGAGCTGAAACAGAGGAAAGAGATTAAGTAACATAAAAGCAAATTACTGCAAATGCATTTCTGACTTTATTAAGTGTGTGGCTGTACAAAAATGAAGGAGAAAGTGCAAAAAATAGATGGCAATGCGCTGCAATTCTTTAAGGTTCAGTCATCAACACATGACATTAACTGTTTCAATATTATGCCAGATGATTGCATTTCAAAATGTAGAGACTTTGAAGTGCAGGGATGGTGAGTTATCCTTAATCGCTGAGAACATTTTGCTTTATTGGTAAACTTTAATAGCAAAATACGTTTCTTTAAAGCACGTTGGCTTTTTAAGATATCCACAATGAAACAAAAAGTAGAAAATAATTGCTCGTGCAACTGGTCTCTTCAGCTTTTGCAGACATAGTTAAAGAAACGTATAATAAATATTCTTTATTTATATGCGTTGTTTAATTTCATTTCAGTATGAGGTATAACATCATAGAAAATTAGTAACGTTGCAAGAAACGCAAAGCAACACTTTCCTTTGCAGGTCTTTGCTGCTTTAAGGATTTTCACTGCCAATGCATGACCCAAGGACCTGTGGAAACAGAGCTTCACACCGCTTGTCAGTCCTGCTTCAGTTATTATTAAGGGGGATTTGCTTGAGTAGGTCTCTGTCCAGTATTTGAATCGCACCTCTTATCTAATGTTAGACACAAAGAACTGCAGATGCTGGTTAATACGCAAAAGAGCACAAAGTTGGAGAGCACTCAGCGGGTCAGGGAGCATCTCTGGAGATTGTTTATGTGATGTTTCCAGTCTTCAGACTGATTCAGAAATGATTTAAATAATTGTCCTTAGCCTTTCCTCAGGTTTCTTGTCACCTGCTTCCCCCTCTTCTTTCATAGCTCATACATCCAGTTCCAATGTAGGAACTCATCACCTCCCACCGATCTCACAACCTGGATCAAACCCCACTGAGTGGCAACTCCCGACACTGGCACCTTCCCTCACCTGCCTCGAGTACAGATTTCCCATTAACGACGGGCATCTCCTCATTCCTTTTGCCTCAATCTTGGCAGCCAATACTCACTCTGAACCTCAACCCTCTCTGATCCCTTTGTCAATCCCTCAGATTACTGGTATTGGCCTCAACCTCTCATCATAAGGCCTCTCACTCCTACAACCCTCTCCATCCTACCAAGCTCAGCTCCTGGCCCAGTTACTTCATCTCCTTTAGTAGATTGTACAAACAATCTGATGAAAGAATAGATTGACTGGGTTTATATTCATTGAAATTTAGAAGGATGAGTGGGGATCTTATAGAAACATATAACATACTTAAGGGATTGGACAGGCTAGATGCAAGGAAAATGTTCTCGATGTTTGGTGAGTCCAGAACCAGTGGTCATAGTTTAAGAATAAGGGGTTTGGGCATTTGGGACTGCATTTGCAGAAAAACTTTTTCACCCAGAGAATTGTGAATCTGTGGAATTCTCTGCCACAGAAGGCAATGGAGGCTAACTCACTGGATCTTTTCAAGAGGCAGTTAGATTTAGCACTTAGCGCTAACGGAATCAAGGGATATGGGGAGAAAGCAGATCAGCAATGATCAAATTGAATGGCGGTGTTGGCTCGAAGGGCTGAATGGCCTACTCCTGCACCTATTTTCTATGTTTCTACGTTGAGCCTGATTGTAATGCAACTTCACATCCTGTTGATTGTCCCAATTTTGGACACTCTAACAAACCTGTTGTCAGTCCGAAGAAAGGTTCCGACGAGAAGCGTCACCTAAACTTTTTCTTCAGTGATGCTGCTTGACCTGTTGTGTTACACCAGCATTTTTTGTCTATCTTCAAAATGTTTTTCAGCCTGCCACAAGCAAACTATTCAACAAGCCAAAGATAGGCACAAAATGCTGGAGTAACTCAACGGGTCAGGCAGCATCTCTGGAGAAAAGGAATAGGTGACGTTTCGAGTCGAGACCCTTCGTCAGGCAGTTCAACAAGCCTTTCAATTCCTAGCCAAGGATGTCACATTGTTTTCGCTCCAACATAACTACATAATGCATCCATGTTTAGCTCTTTGAGGACAAATCAACAAGTGCTGCAGTAATCCAAGACAAACATTTTTTTAATGCAATACATATTATTAGGATTCTGCAGGTGATTACTAAATGGGAACTCAGTTTACATTTATTGTTTCTTTGGGAGCTAGTCAATTCTCTTGTTTAAAACATGACTTGTACATTATTCTTTTGTGGGACACCAAATTGTTTTAATAATAAATTGCAGCAGGCATTACATTTAATAAATGCAGCGTTCCACAAATGAATGCTGAAATGTTTTAAATACACATTTGATCATGGCAGTGTGCGTGTTCTCGCGTGTAATTTGATCCAGCTGATTTTTTTCCAAATGCCATTTCAAACCATTTCCTCCAGTTATGAAAGATGAGCTCATTCTTTTCTTTGTGACATTTTCATTTTCCATTCTTCGTTATCTTGCTGAGGGTAACTGTAAATCTAAGGACTGATTCTCTAAGCATACACCACCAGTGAAGATTCTTGCCTCCAGCAAACACTCAGCCATTGAACACTGGAATCATTTTGATTTAAACTAATACCAACCCACATATGAATCGACTCCATTTACACATCACGCTGCGTCAGCTAGGCCGGCAGCATAATCAAGGAAGAGTTGCACCCTGGCCACTCCCTCTTCTCCCCTCTCCCATCGGGCAAAATGTATAGGTGTGAAAACGCACACCTCCAGGTTCAGAGACAGTTTCTTCCCAGCTGTTATCAAACAACTGAACCATCCTACCAACAACTAGAGAGCAGTCCCGAACTACTATCTATCTTGTTGTTCGGACTATCTTTAATTGGACTTTACTGGCTTTATCATACTAAACATTATTCACGTTATTTACTTTATCATATATCTGTACACTGTGAATGGCTCGATTGTAATCGTGCATTGTTTTTCTGCTGACTGGTTCGCACGCAATAACAGCTTTTCAACCTACCTCAGTACTCGTGACAATAAACAAAACTAAACCAAACTAAAAATATGTTCCAGTTGCAAGCTAGATTACAGACATATCCAAATTAGATTCTTACATGTTGCAGATGGAGAATATTCTCATTTTATTGGGACCAACAAGTCTTAAAACTGTATTGTTATTCTATGGCTTCACCAACATCATTCCTAATATAAGCATTTTAAAGAATGCTTTTGTATTCAACTTTTAATTGAACAACCAAAATGTTGTCATGTTCCATTTGCCAATCAGCACCAAGTTTCTCCCACGTGTTTTATGAAAGTGACATATCTCCTGAATGTTTAAGATATTGGAAAGTAATGGAATAATTTATATCTCTGAAGTAATCTCAGGAGAGAGCAAGTAGCAGAAGCCTCAAATTTTGAGCATTTAAGAATTTCATTACTTTGAATGCTTGTAAGATTCCCATAAAGTCCCTGCGGCAGTTGTTAAATGCAGTTGTAAATAATAGTTAAATATATTGCAATTATAATATATGTTGATTACATAAAAGGCAACAATCTTAAAGAGCTATATTGTTCATAGTTCACTAATTGCAAATGGCTTATATAATCATTTAGACATAATAATCATTTGATCAATTAGTCCAAGTATTCTGGTCAAATGATTATTCATTTTCAATTAAAATTAGGTACTGAGATAATTTGTCTGTATTGAGAACAGCGAAGAGTTCCATTACATAGTATAATAAAAGATACAGCCAGGAATGATTTATTTACCTTAGTTACACAGTAGAACTGACAAACCGTATAGTGGTAAAATCTAAAGGATGGGAATATTTAGCTGCATGATAGACTGAGACATGTTCCAATAGCTTTTAAAAAGCCTTCAAATCATCTCAACCAATTATGTAAAATTCCAAAGCTAAATAGAATGCAGATCAACAAGAAGATGCATAAAATGAAGGGATGGGAGGCACAAGCAGCTAGATGAGAACACAGCTCCATATTTTCTTGCTGTGGACTTGGAGGTGGTGTTATAGGATGTAAAGATGTCTCCTCTGTTGCATGTGTGGTACCATTCTATAAGATGTTAGTCCTCTCTATGCCTTACCACTTAAATTCTAGTTGGACAGGGGAGAGTAAATTGCAGGGACTTTAGAAGTATTGATGCAAAGAAAGTCCTTGGGTTCAAGTTCATAGCTCCCTGAAAGTGGCAATACAGGTACACACGGTAGTGAAAAGGTCATTTGGGCTGCTTGCCTTCAGACTGGGACATAGGGATTAAGAGTTGGGACGTCACATTGCAGTTTTAAGTTGGCATCATGTTCGGCACAGATATTGTGGACCATAGGACCTTTCCTGGGCCGTACTGTTGAGAGAATGCAGTGGAGATTCACCAGAATGCTGCCTAGAATAGAGGGGGGTAGTTATAAGGTTGGATAATAGAAACATAGAAACATAGAAAATAGGTGCAGGAGGAGGTCATTTTGCCCTACGAGCCATGGCTGATCCTTCACAATCAGTAACCTGTGCCTGCCTTCTCCCCCATCCCTTGATTCCACGAGCCCCGAGAGCTCTATCTAACTCTCTATTAAGTTCATCCAGTGAATTGGCAGAGAATTCCACAAATTCACAACTCTCTGGGTGAAAAGGTTTCTTCTCACCTCAGTTATAAATGGCCTCCCCTTTATTCTTAGACTGTGGCCGTGGTTCTGGACTCCTCCAACATTGGGAACATTTTTCCTGCATCTAACTTGGCTAGTCCTTTTATAAATTTAGACGTTTCTATAAGATCCTTTCTCATCCTTCTAAACTCCAGTGAATACAAGCCCAGTCTTTCCAATCTTTCCTCATATGACAGTCCCGCCATCCCGGGGATTAACCTCATGAACCTACGCTGCACTGCCTCAATAGCAAGGATGTCCTTCCTCAAATTAGGAGACCAAAACTGCACACAATACACCAGATGTGGTCTCACCAGGGCCCCATACAACTGCAGAAGGACCTCTTTACTCCTATACTCAAATCCTTTCGTTATGAAGGCCAACATGCCATTAGCTTTCTTCACTGCCTGCTGTACCTGCACGCTTACTTTCAGTGACTGGTGTACAAGGACACCCAGGTCTCGTTGCACTTCCCTTTAAACCTAATCTGACACCATTGAGATAATAATCTGCCTCCTTGTTTTTGCCGCCAAAGCGGATAACCTCACATTTATCTACATTATACTGCATCTGCCATGCCTCTGCCCACTAACTCAACCTGTCCAATTCACCCTGCAACCTCCTAACATCCTCTTCACAGTTCACACTGCCACCCAGCTTTGTGTCATTTGCAAACTTGCTAGTGTTACTTCTAATTCTGTCATCCAAATCATTAATATATATTGTGAATAGTTGCGGCCTCAACACCGAGCCTTGCGGCACTCCACTCGCCACTGCCTGCCATTCTGAAAAGGACCCGTTTATTCCTACTCTTTGCTTCCTGTCTGCCAACCAATTCTCTATCCATGTCAATACCCTACCCCCAATACCATGTGCTCACCAATCTCCTGTGTGGGACCTTATCAAAGGCTTTCTGAAAGTCAAGATACACTAATCTGGGTTTATTCTCAAAGAATGTAGGAAGCTGAAGGGTGACCTTAAGGAAGTATATAAAATTATGGAGGACATAAATAGGATAGATAGTAAAAATCTTTTTTTTTGGTCCAGGGCAGAGAAGTCAACGTTTTAAAGAGGGAAAGGAGAAATTTAAAGGAAATCTGAAAGATAGAATTTTCACCCAGGATGGTGAGTACCAGGAACAAACCCTTGGAGGAAGAGATGGATGCTAATATAATTACAAGGTTTAAGACATATTTGGACAGGTATTTTGATGTGAAAGGCACTGAGAGATATTTTCATAATGCGGGCAAATGGGATTAGTTTAGTTTAGTTTAGTTTAGAGATACAGCTCGGAAACAGGCCCTTCGGACCACCAGATCCGCACTGACCAGCAATCCCCCCATATCAACACTATTATTAACACTATCCTACACCCACTAAGGACAATTTTTACATTTACCAAGCCAATTAACTTACATACCTGTACATCTTTGAGTGTGGAGGAAACCGTAGATCTCGGAGAAAACCCACGCAGGTCACGGGGAGAACGTACAAACTTCATACAGACAGCACCGGTAGTTGGGATCGAACCCAGGACTCTGGCACAGCAAGCGCTGTCAGGCAGCAACTCTACCGCTGTGCCACACATCAGAGTCAGCATGGATTAGTGAACCACAGGGGCCCGTTTCTGTGCTGTACGGTTCTATGATTCTATGAACAGACCTGGGAGAGAGGAAATGCAGCCCATATTTGGAATTTAGAAGGATGAGAGGGGATCTTATCGAAACGTATAAGATTATTAAGGGGTTGGACACATTAGAGGCAGGAAACATGTTCCCAATGTTGGGGGAGTCCAGAACCAGGGGCCACAGTTTAAGAATAAGGGGTAGGCCATTTAGAACAGAGATGAGGAAAAACTTTTTCAGTCAGAGAGTTGTGAATCTGTGGAATTCTCTGCCTCAGAGGGCAGTGGAGACCAATTCTCTGAATACATTCAAGAGAGAGCTAGATAGAGCTCTTAAGGATAGCGGAGTCAGGGGGTATGGGGAGAAAGCAGGAACGGGGTACTGATTGAGAATGATCAGCCATGATCACATTGAATGGCGGTGCTGGCTCGAAGGGCCGAATGGCCTACTCCTGCACCTATTGTCTATTGTCTATTGTCTAATGCTGGCTTTGTACTTGCACTTTCTTAGAAACATAGAAAATAGGTGCAGGAGTTGGCCATTCGGCCCTTCGACCATATTCAGCACTGTCATTCAATATGATCATGGCTGATCATCCAAAATCAATACCCCGTTCCGGCTTTTTCCCCATATCATAGAAACATAGAAAATAGGTGCAGGAGTAGGCCATTCGGCCCTTCGAGCCAGCACCGCCATTCAATATGATCATGGCTGCTCATCCAAAATCAGTATCCCGTTCCGTTTTTTTCCCCCCATATCCCTTGATTCCCTTCGCCCTAAGAGCTAAATCTAATTCTCTCGTGTACCGAGTTTGTACGTTATCCCTTGATTCCCTTAGCCCTGGGAACTAAATCTAACTATCTAACTTTCTCTTGAAATCTCTAACTCTAAAAAATTCTAATTTTTTCTTCATGCAGAGTCTTTACTGACAAGATTGCGTTAAACAAGGAGTAGCAGTTAAGGCTGGGTAAGTGGCTCACAATGAACAGTCTTTAATACGTTGAATAAAATCAATATATTCGGAAAAAAAATAATATAAAGATTATAAGAAAGAGTAACTGCAGTAACTTTGTCCAAAGTGCAGCATAAATTATCCAGAAGAATGCAGAGACCAGAGGATAGTTATGTATAAATGACTGTCAAACGTTCAATCTCAGCCATTTAATAGCAACTTAAATACCAGGCTTAATTGCTGGAAGAATTCTCCAACCATCTGCATCCTGGCCGATTGTAGGGTTGTTTCCATATATGGCTTTCTTTATGACAGATATATCTGGTCAATGTGGATCTGGATCTCTGCAAATCACTCTGATTGTAACAATCCGGACAGTGATCAATGATAGTTTTGGGGTAATGAACAGGTTGGCTCTGATCTGTTCAAAAGGAAAACACACATGACACACAGATATCTTTTACCTCATGAATGACCTGCTTGAATGACAGACATTACCAGGATAGTAGTGCTAGTTGCTTAGGAAGGAACTGTAGATGCTGGTTTAAACCGAAGATAGACACAAAAAGCTGGAGTAACTCAACGGGTCAGACAGCATCACTATTCCTTTTCTCCAGAGATGCTGTCTGACCTGCTGAGTTACTCCAGCTTTTTGTGTCTATCTTTAGTAATGCGAGATCATCGGTGGAGAAAAGTAATACAAAATGGTTTAGGTTTATTATTGTCACATGCACCAAGGTACAGGAAAACCTTTGTTTAGCATGCTATCCAAACAGATCAGATGTACCATACAAATTGGAGGAACAGCATCTCATATTTCGCTTGGGCAGCTTACAGCCCAGTGGTATGATTTTGATTTATCTCTCTTCACGTAGCCCCGGCACTCCCTCTCTCTCCATCCCTCCCCCACCCAAGTTGCACCAGCTTCTCATTTTCACCAAACAGCTAAAAATGGCCTGTTTCTTTTATCATAATTACTTTTTAAAATCTTTCATTCGTTGTTCTTTATCTCTCTACATCATCGTCTATATTTCGCGTTTCCCTTTCCCCTGACTAGTCTGAAGAAGGGTCACGACCCGAAACGTCACCCATTCCTCTGTCCAGAGATGCTGCCTGTCTCACTGAGTTACTCCAGCATGTTGTGTCTATATACCATGTATATATACAATCAGTTCAAACTCAACCACAACAGAGAGGGATTCAGAGAGCAGATTATAGTTATCAGCATTGTAGCGTTCTATCAAGGTTTTCAAATACTCTGTTTATATCCACATTTCCCTTTTTTTAGCCAGAATTTTGTATAAGATCAAACCCTCCCAAGCTGCACACACACAAAGGGAAATACAAGACTACTGGATTCTTCACTGAGTATCTTTAATGGGTATGCAGTTTAATGGGTATGCAGTTTAGGGGAATAAAAGCCCATTGTTAAACTCAGTTGACTTTGATTACTTCAGTACATTATTGTAGATGAGACTGGATCAGCGTAATCACAGCATGGAAGACTGGAATCATCCCGAGAGTTGAAAGTACTTGCAGTTAAGAAGAGGAAGTTTTGTGATAGTGAAACATCATGTTTTAAAACAGGATCTGGTTATTATTTCAGCTAGAAGTAAAAACATTGCCCAATTGCTTCAAGATTTGTTTGTTTACCTTACTTTCAGTAAAAATAGAAGCTCGATATTATTATTACAGTACAATAGCATCACATTGAAAAGTGTATCTTTATTGCAGTAGTTTTCTGAAAAAAAAGATGAAGACATATTTTTGTGATTTTTTTGAATTTTTGAATTAAGTTTAACAGCAAAAATACACCAATTATGTTAAAGTGGTAATGAAAGATGGTTATTTGTAACACTGGAAAAGAAGTTTATCTTCATTTTTCATAAAGATTTATATCTGTATGTGTAATGACTGAAAAACAATGTACATTTCACCAGTAATTCAGACCAGGTAAGTATGACTTGTAGAATGTATAGAGCATTAAGTGAGAAATCTTTCTTAAAAAAAAAAAAGATGTTTAAGTTCAAGAGTTTTGAGCAAACTATTCATTTATTAATGAAAATATTTATTCTTTAAAGAAATAATCCTTTACGATTCCTTCTGTGGGTAGAATTCAAACCAACAAAATTTTCATTTGTGAAACATCTTTAATCTCTTAGTCCTTACACGAGAAGCTACAGCTATTGAGGTTACAAGCCATTAGTGAGGTTGAAATGAACTTCTTTCCCAGTGTTACAAATACCCACTTTTCATTCCCATTTTATCCCAATAGGTGTATTTATGCTGTTATACCTAATTTAAATCTTAATTTTCCCTCCTTCATGGGCAGACTACTGAGCCGAGGGTCCGCCAGTTGTCAGCAATCCGTAGCAGTGAAGTGGTCAACCTACAAACATTAGTTGAGGAAGCGTTGGGTGACTGGTGGGTGGGTGATCCAGCTAAGTGATTGCTGGGTGAGGGAATTAGGTCAAATGAGGGTTGTGAGTGGACCTACCTTTAGTTGGGTTCCCAAAGTTGGCCTAGAGTCTGCTGACAGAGGTCTTCCCTAAGCTACGCAGAAATTGATTGTATAGAACATTGGACGCCTACTTCTGTTGGAAATATCTATGAATGATGCAGACCATTCTAAAGTAAATCAACACCCTGGATGTTGAGTCCAGATGGGAGATACATATTGTTAAATACCACTAGTTGTGAGTGGAGTACCCTTTCAGAATAACATGACGTGGAGCAACCTGGAGAGAAAAATCATAAACTTTGCAAATCTCACTTCAATTATCCTTACTTTACATTGCTGCTTTATTCAATGAGGAACCATACTGTATGATCAATTTCTAAGCAGATATACGTCAGTGTTCTTTTAGACCACATTGAATGGAAAGGCTGTTCCTTTTATATTTCACAATGTTGATATCAAAGTCCTTTTAAAGGCAGCTCTGTAATTGAATGGGTTAACTGATTGAATTATTCAATATTATAGAATGCCCAATGCAAAAGAAAATGTGTGGCAAGGGAGATCCAACAAAGGTGGACCATTAGTGAATATATAATCTCATAAATTGGGAGTTTGCTCCACAGCTCAATAAACTCATGGTTATAATCGGACTATAATTTCAATTATGCAGTCCTACCTTCTACAGTGACCCTTTATGTTTGTCAAGGATCTATCTTTGCCTTTGAAATATTCAAAGACTCTGAGGAAAGAACTTCCAAAGACTGGAGACCCTCTGAGAGAAAAGATTAGACTCAGTTCCCTTTGTTATTACTGTGTCTCATGCTTCATGATTTTCCTAAAGGACGAAAAATCCTTAAAAAATTTACCCTGTAAATTTAACAGATTTTTTTTTCCTACTGTAAAATTAACAAGATCAGTTGGTACAAACCATGCCTGATCACCCTGTAAAAGCCAACTGCCCTTTCACTCTACAATATCTTATCTGAACTGCTTTCAAACTACTTACATTCTTCCATAATTAAGATGACCAATATGCCACGTGGACTCACCATTTCCCCAAATAACGGAAGCAGAATTTTCCACTTTCGTACTTGATTCCTCTTGCAAAATACGTTCTCTTAACTGTTCCAATTACCTGCTGTAACTGCGTTAGTCTTTCAAAATCATACATAAATACATCCAAATCTGCATTTTATAGCTAATGCTGAACAATTCATTAAGAATATGATAATCTCATATGGCAATTTTTTTTCTGCAAACAAAGGAAGATTCATAATTTGCTCAGTTATAGGGAAGTTGAAATCAGGATATATTGTATAAACCAAATATTCAAGGAAGCCTTTTAGCCCATGGCAACTTTTCCAACTTATTGCAATGCAATCCACTCGCACAGCTCCCAGGCTGTAGTTCCCTCTTTTTAGCCGCGTTTCCCTTAGAATATGGGATGTTACGTAGTTTCCTATAGCAAGGCATGCCATAATTATGGACACGTCCATATTTTCAAACAAAAAATAGTGACAGTCAAATCTTCCAGCACTCGCTCTCAAAATCTTTCATAATGAAAAAAATATGATTTTACTGTCTGCTTCTCTGCTGCAATGGGACTAGTCCTGCAATATTGGATCTCTCATTACGACTGATTCTCATCTCTGGCATCTTGCTGATGTGTTTACGTTGTCTATGCCTTCTACGCGTTTTAAATGATGGCATTTCACTGAAAGCTTAACTGTACCTGGAAATTGGCCTGTGCTATATTTATGTCACCCAGAATATTTTTTAAGGCATTCGCCACATCACTTGTAATTTGAAGACATGTATTTCTCTGTTCCTCCACACCTGTCAGCATCAATCCCTTGTTTGTTTCCTCCTCAAAAATGCATTAATTCATACATTAATTTGCACCTGCTAGCTGTCTCCTCGTTGTTCTATTTTGTCTGTGTTCTCCACACTATTTTTCTTCCCCGCGTGCTACTTGACAAATGATTTACTTCTTTGCCAAGACAAATTTCACATTTCTTCACAAACTATTTATATATTCAGGAAACAAAAATGAACCCTATTAGCAATTCTGTGGTCGACCACATCAAACCTTTCTTTGATCCACAAAACAGATTTCTATCCACTCGCGGCAACATCTCATGATATAGATATGACATATTCTGAAATGTCTCCTGTGCGTGACCTTCTTAAACAACTTCTGAAAATCCATATTATCGTGCTTTATTTACCTAATTGATCAGATCACTACTTCAAAATGAATTTATTCAAATGTTCTAAGTATGACCTTCCCTTTAACCAATCTATGTTGACTTTCCTTGATTATCCCCACATTTCTAATTATCACTAATTTGATGTTATATTATTAATTCAATGTGCCTGTCTTTGGCCAATGTCAAATCAACAGGTTTCTTCCATTTCTTCTTTAAAGGTGTTACATTCGTGTTGCCTCATTTGCAGCACAGTTTGCATATCGAAGGAGGATTCACAATTACAGTCCAAGACTCTGAATTTATGTCTCTGATTTGCATCAGCCGTCTGGATCCGCAGTGCTCTAAATATGGCTATCATTAATCATTTTCAAATTGACCTAAAAATGGTTTAATTGCAGGCTCATTGCCTTCTTACTTTGGTAATGGGAAAATCCCCAGTAGGTTTATTTGTTCATGGCCTGAAATTGTTGCTGGCAACAATTTAGTTCTGTTCGGCTCCCAGTGTTTTCCCTTTGTTCTTCAGAAAGCCATGGCCCAGGATTTGCAACATAAGAATGATAAAACTTTGGTTCTATTTCATCCGTTTGATATATTTATGGTAGATTCATATGTTGGCTTTGCCATACATCAGTGATGCATACATCAGTGTCCGAAATATAATGGGGAATTATATCTCATCTCCTGTGACCTTGGAGATAATCTCTTGACAATGGCCTAAAATCTTTATTACAGAGGATCCAAATTTTGGAAGTATCATATTGTAAGTCTCAATTTCTCAAAACAAATTGTTGAACCTAAGTGGCAACAATTACGAAGCTTGGTTGCTCTTGTAATAAATTATATGATATTAAACAGCCTGCTAACTAAAGCACAGATGCAGAATCAATAACTCTATGGGATGCTTTTGTCAAATAAGTATCACACAGCTTGAGTTTTTACTTGGTAGATGTGTACATTTATAAACATCGCAGATGGCCCTACACACACAATCAGGCATTTTATTGTTTAAACCGTGCAAAGTTGTAAAACATCCAGCTAAGGGGTTTTATGAATAAACAATAATGAATGAAAAGGGATGTGTATATGAGGATTTCTTGTGGAATTTATAAACAAATGTGTGCTTAAACTGTGTCATTCATGTTTGACTCTTACTATTTGGTTACATACTTTACTCTTTTTTTATATCTGGTGTAATCGCGAAGAGAGAAAACACAGAAATTCACGTAAAGGAAATTCACAGTTACTGAATTTAAAAGGGCGAATATCATTGAGAGTTTCTCCTGTGCCTCCATAATGTAACCCCTGTGCTAGAGCCATTGAGGGATGGTACAAGTGCTTTTCATGTCTTTATTCTGGGATTTCTACGATTTTCTACAGAAATTACAGTGCATAAGCAGGGGAACCCTGAGGAAACTTTGCCTTCAGTGTCATTCACATCATTGTTTTATGAAGCTTGAATACCCCAGATATGAGGCGGAAAATATCTTGCTATCTTGTTAGCCTGGTAACAGGCTTGGGTAAGTTGGCAAATTTGATCCAAGTTTGGCTTGATACCAAGAGACATAGAATATTGGTGTTGATTTATTATTGTCATGTACCAAGATAGAGTAAAAAAACTTTGCTTTGTGTGCTACCCAGGCAGATGAAACCATACATGAGTACAACCATACCAGATGCGGCACATCAGGTAGCACAAAAGGGAAAAGAGGCAGTGCAGTGTTACAGCTACAGAGATTAAAAAAGGACTGTTATGAGATATTTTCTATGATTGGAAATGCATATTTTGCAGATGAAATGTCTGTTCCAGAGTCTGACAACATTGGATAAGAAGCAGTTCTTGAAACTGATGGCATGTGCTTTCAAGCTTTTATATTTTATACCTAATAGAAGAGGGGTGAAGAAGGGATAACCAAAGTCTGAACGGTCCATGATAATATTGGCCCAATCATTCCATTGTCGGTACATATGACAATGGAGCACTCTTGACTTAACTATTGACAGAAATGTCACTGATGGCAACTTCACAGACTACATTTTTTAAGATGCTCACAATGGTCTAATGTGCCACTGCTGTCTCTCAGACTGCAGCTGTTTTCAAATATTTCAGAAACAACCATTTTCTTGTTCACTCTAATATCCTCTTTACTTGCCCCATTACAGGAAGAATATGGTGGTTTGGAGGTACAGAAGAGATTTACCAAAATGTTGCTTGGATTCAAGGATATTAGCTATATCGGGGTGGTGGGTGTATGAAATGAGCTGGCAGATGAGGTAGTTGAGGGAGGGACTATTGCAACGTTTGAGAAACAATTAGACAGGTACATGGATAGGACAGGTTTATAGGGATATGGGCCAAACGTAGGCAGGTGGGACTAGCGTAGATGGGACACGTTGGCCGGTGTGGGCAAGTTGGGCTGAAGGGCCTGGTTCCACTCGGTTAGACTCTATGACTCTATTAATGACCCTGGAACTGTAAGCGTGAGGAAACAGGTAATCTTAACGCTGCATAGTGGAGTAGGTTACTGGGGCTCTGGGGAAAGGAAGGATTGTTGGAGTGGGCGACGATGGAATGAACAGAATGTCCGTGGCAAGGCACAGACGCGAATGAGAGTTGAAACTATTGCAAGGGTGATTGGGCAGCAACCTGTCGTACAGTAGGAAAGGGAAGAATTTGTCATATTGTTCGATTTTACTGTGGCATTCCCAGTAGGGTTTTGCTGTATTACAACAAGTTTTTGAGAATACTGCCCCTGGCACTTACCGACAGAGCCATCTTGCTCCATGCACTCTCACCCATTGGCCATCCTAAGCAGTCGGGGCTTTTTTCTTGACCGTGACCTATTCAATAAGCTCCTCAGTGGCAGTGTCTGAACACTGGGCTGTTGGACCCATCAGCAAGACAGACACCTGGATGGAATAACAGGCATTCACACCTGAGCACCCAGCAGAACAAAAGGAAGCCTGGCTGCTGAAAACAAGATCGGTATTAATTTAAAGTCCGTTTAATGGACTGTGCTTGAGAACAGCCTGTCAACCTGATGAAGCTACTGAAACAAAACACGTTGCAACATTGTCTCCCTTTAGCCAAGGTACATCAAAAGCACTGCAGATAGACACACCACCAAGGGCTTGACAAGGGCTTTGAAAAGAAATTGCCCAAATCCTTTCTGCAGCTAATACCTCTTCTGAGGAAGGCAATTGATAGTTTAAATCTGCTCTTAAAAATGAAACATATGATTTTTGCTTTGTTATTCAAGCCCTACTTAAACTCCCTTTGTTCTATCGAATTAAGCTCTTAAATAATTATATGAAGATTTTGGATGAAGACAAGATTATTAAATCTGTACGGAGGGATTTACCTCAGGCTTTTATCTTTGACTGTACTGCCAACATTACATGAGTGCTGCCCTCTGGCCTGTAGTCCCCTCCCATCAGAAGCCAGGGATTGTGGCGTGACAATTGTTTGAGACTTCTGAATGTAACTTATTCTGATTCATATGTTGAAACACTATTTGAGGATGGAATGCAACAGTTTAATTTCGATCTCACATGAAACAAAGTTGCCATCATTACAGAAGATAACGTTCCCTCTTAATTTTCATTGGGAACACAGGTTGACTCAGATAATAACATTCACCATGCTCACTACAGGTTTCCATGTCTGGTCAAGGGCATTCAGGAACAGATTTATCCCTCCTGGGATAAATAAAGTTATATCGTATTGTAGTAATAATAATAATAATAATAATAATAATAATAATAATAATAATAATAATAATAATAATAATAATAATAATAATAATAATAATAATAATAATAATAATAATAATAATAATAATAATAATAATAATAATAATAATAATAATAATAATAATAATAATAATAATAATAATAATAATAATAATAATAATAATAATTTAAGACACGCTACAAACGTGATGACTCTTGTGTACTGCCTAGGTGAGGTCAGCTGCATTATTTTACTGGGTTGTATCCAAAACAAAGCATTTCACTGTACCTAGGTACACGTGACATTAAAGTATCATTGAATCATTGAATCATTGAAAAATGAAAAGAACCTTGTTGAACTCACTACGAAACCAGTAAGGCACTGGTCGATGAATATCGTACCTTTGTACAGTGATCTCACCTGTTACACCACAGGCGATATCAAGCTGAATCTAAAAGCATGGTGAATAGGTAAAACAATCACCTCATCTACTGCATTCGATGTTCCCAATGTGGGCTCCTGTATATTGGCGAGACAAAGCAAAGACTCAGCAACTGTTTCATTGAAGACTTACGCTCCGTCCGCCAAGATCTACTGCTTCTCCTGTTTGCTAAACCACTTTAACTTTAAAATTGTAAACTGCTCAAGGCCAACTATGAAGGTATAAGACAGGAACTTGCTCAAATTTATTACACCACGTTGTTTGAAGGAAAATGAACGTCAGGAATGTGGGATGTTTTTAATAGTGTGCTGACAAGAGTCCAGGACATACATGTTCCTGTTAGAGTGAAGGGCAAGGCAGGTGAGCTTTAGGGAGCTTGGATAATGAGGGAAATTGAAGCTCTGGTCAAAAGTAAGAAGGAAGCAAAGGGCAGGTATAAGCAGCTGGGATCAAGTGTACCCCTGAAGGAGTTTCAGAAACAGAGGAGCAAGCTAAGAGAATCAGACGGGCAAAACGAGGATAGGAGATAGTTCTGGCAGATAGCACGAATCAGGATATACCTGAGATTTCATAAGTACACAAAGGGAAAAAGGGTAACCAGAGAGAGAATGGGACCTCTCAGGAATATCCTGTCTAGTGAGCCTCTCCTCATAACTCAAACCTTCCAGACTTAGTAATAGTTTTTTGAAGAAACAAGGAACTGCAGATGCTGGTTTATACCAAAGATAGACACAAAGTGCTGGAGTTACTCAGAGGGTCAGGCAGCATCTCTGGACCCATAGAGAATGGGTGATGTTTGGGTTGGGACCCTTTTTTTCACCCTTTCCAATTTAATGACATCCTTCCTATCATAGGTTGACCAGAACCGTACATAGTGTACCAAGGAGAGTCTTACAAACATCTTGTGGAGCTGTAACACAAGTACAGGAGTATTCAATACAAGGCAAGCATATCGAATGCCTTCTTCACTACCTTGTCCAACTGTGTCACCACTTTCGTGGAACTATGTACCTGCATCCCTCAGTATCTCTGTTCTTCAATATACACCAGGATCCTACCGTTTACTGTGAGATATTTCAGTCAGTGAAGGAGTTTTCAATCCTTGGAGACTGAATTTGAATTGCCAAATGCATAATACAGCACGGGAGTAGTGGTAGAACTACTGCCTTACAGTGCCAGAGACCTGGGTTCGATCCTGACTATGGGTGCTGTCTGTACGGAATTTGTATGTTCTCCCGGTGACCTCTGTGGGTTTTCTCTGAGATTTCCGGTTTCCTCCCACACTCCAAAGATGTACAGGTTTAGAAACATAGAAACATAGAAACATAGAAAATAGGTGCAGGAGTAGGCCATTCGGCCCTTCGAGCCTGCACCGCCATTCAATATGATCATGGCTGATCATCCAGCTCAGTAACCTGTACCTGCCTTCTCTCCATACCCCCTGATCCCTTTAACAAAAAGGGCCACATCTAACTCCTTCTTAAATATAGCCAATGAACTGGCCTCAACTACCTTCTGCGGCAGAGAATTCCACACGTTCTGCCTGATTTGTAGGGTAATTGGCTTAGTATAATAATAAAATTGTCCCTAGTGTGTGTAAGGTAGTGTTAATGTGCAGAATCGCTTGTCAGCGAGGATCCAATAGGCTGAAAAGCCTGTTTCCGTGCTGTATCTCTAAACTAAACTAAACTAAACAGTATTATCTGCATGAATATTAGTCTTGGTGGGTTGGACAGAAGCAACAGTATAAATAGAAGTTAACAACTAATAGTACACAAAGACTGGGAGTATGCATCAATTCATAAAAAAGGAAAAGGAACAGGAAGAAGAAACTGAGTAAAGATATCATATAGGTGGTCTAAAGAAGGGTCTCGACCCGAAAAGTCACACATTCCTTCTCTCCTGAGATGCTGCCTGACCCGCTGAGTTACTCCAGCATTTTGTGTCTACCTTCATATAGGTGGTGATATAGTCTGTGTGTGATTCTCCACATTGTGCAATGATATTATGGAGTAAAGATTAAAGATATCAGTGCCATGATCACATTGAATGGCAGTGCTGGCTCGAAGGGCTGAATGGCCTCTTCCTGCACCTATTGTCTATTGTCTATTGCCGCTCAATTTCGGAAAAGGGGTATTAATCGTAGTTTGAAATGATTTGGTTATATTTTTACACATTGTTGAAAACATTTGATGCATTAACTAAATGCAAACGATTTGCATGTCAGTTGCACAACTTTGAATATGCAGCCAATGTAATGGGAAGGTAGAATACAGAATGGGTTTGGATTCTTTCTTCCATCTCATTTAATTTGCTAGTCAGTGTATTAAGTAACAATATAATGATTTATATTAAAATTCAAAAATAGAATATCTTGTCAGGTTACATGGAGCTTAAAAAAAAAACCCTTTGGGTGAGAGAATAACTGGCATAGCCAGTATTTCTTGGCCATTCCTAACTGAGTTTAAGATGATGAATTAAGCCCCTTTTAGAACCACTGAAATAAAGCAAGAAACTAATAGAAACAGTCGGACAATCAGGCAGAACGTGTGGAAGGATAAACAGAGTTCACGTTTCAAGTCGTAAACCTTTCATCAGATCTAAGTTGGTGAGAAAAAAAGTTAATTTTAAGTTGCAGAGAGGATGGTGGAAGGATGGGTAGAACATAGGGAATATCCCCGATAGGATGTGGCAGTGCCGCTGAAGTGATTGCAATGTTTACAGAGCTCTTTTGTTAGAAGACTAATGGGGACTGATCAAGGAAGATTAAAAAAACATTAGGATATGAAACCATTAGGAGCTGTGAAATTCAGGTCTGATCTGCTGCCTAAATCTTTTCAAAGAAATTCGACACGTCACTGACCGATTGGGAGAAGGGGAGATGCAACGTGACCTGGGTGTCATGGTGCACCAGTCATTGAAAGCAAGCATGCAGGTGCAGCAGGCAGTGAAGAAAGCGAATGGTATGTTGGCATTCATAGCAAGAGGATTTGAGTTTAGGAGCAGGGAGGTTCTGCTGCAGTTGTACAGGGCCTTAGTGAGACCGCACCTGGAGTATTGTGTGCAGTTTTGGTCTCCTAACCTGAGGAAAGACGTTCTTGCCTTAGAGGGAGTACAGAGAAGGTTCACCAGATTGATCCCTGGGATGGCGGGACTTACATATGAGGAAAGACTAGATAGACTGGACTTGTACTCGCTGGAATTTAGAAGACTGAGGGTGGATCTTATAGAAACATATAAAATTCTTAAGGGGTTGGAGAGGCTAGATGCGGGAAGATTGTTCCCGATGTTGGGGGAGTCCAGAACCAGGGGTCACAGCTTAAGGACCGAGATGAGAAAACATTTCTTCACACAGAGAGTGGTGAGTCTGTGGAATTCTCTGCCACAGAAGGTAGTTGAGGCCAGTTCATTGGCTATATTTAAGAGGGAGTTAGATGTGGCCCTTTTTGCTAAAGGGATCAGGGGGTATGGAGAGAAGGCAGGTACAGGCTACTGAGCTGAATGATCAGCCATGATCATATTGAATGGCGGTGCAGGCTCGAAGGGCCGAATGGCCTACTCCTGCACCTATTTTCTATGTTTCTATGTTTCTATGTTTCTAACACATTTTGACAGATGAGAGTAGAGATATAAGCATGGCCAGATCTGCTGAGCAGTTCCAGCATTCAGCCTTGAGTTTCAGCAACATTGACCTGCATTTCATTGCTTCTAAACATTCCCTTGTTTATTTCCTGCCACGTCCTTCCTTCCTCAGTCTTGCTTTCTCACTCTCTCAGTTCTGACAAGAGATTTTCAACCTTAAACATTAACTCTCCTTCTCTTTCCACCAATGCTGCCTGAACGGTTTCTTGCATTTGCTGCTTTACTTCAGATTTCCAGCATCTGATTTTCTTTGAATATTTGGCTCTTGATCTGTACCAGGACTGAGGCCCAGCAATGATGAAGGCATGGTGATATCCTTTATAAGTCAGCATGGTGTATAACTCAAAGGTTTACAAATGGTGATGTTCAGCATATTGACACAGAGAGCCGATTCGATCCTGACCTCAGGTGGTGTCTGTGTGGAGTTTTCATGTTCTCCCTGTGACCATGTGGGTTTCCTCCAGGTGCTCCGGTTTCCTCTCATATCCCAGAGACATGTAGGTTAAATGGCTTCTGCAGAGTTGCACCTAGTGGCGTGGGTGTGGACGAGAGGGTGGGAGAACATAAAACTAGTGTGAACGGGTGATCAATGATTGATGTGTTGAACCAGTGGTGGGGAGAGTGAATATCAACAGTGGAGGACGGCGTGACAATTAAGTGGACCATTTTGTCCGTGGTGACACTGTTTCCTGAATATTATCAGAGCTGCACTCATTGAAGCAAGTTATGAATGTCCTACAGTATTCTTGACTTAAAGTCATCGTCATACAGCGTGGAAACAGGCCCCTCAGCCAAACTTGCCCATGCTGACCACCATATCTCATATAAACTAGTCCTACCTGCCTGCTTTTGGCCCATATCCCTCTGAACCTACCCTATCCATGTTACCTGTCAAAATGTTTCTTAATGGTAGAGATGGCACCTGCTTCTGCCATGTAGATGGTGGAAAGGTGTTGACGTGTTAGGAGGTGACTCACTCACCGCAAAGTATCCAGCCTCTGACGTGTTCTTGCTGTTGCAGTATTAATGAGGCTGGTCCAGTTTCCTTTTTGGTCAAGATGCAAGATGTATGTAGAAAGCGGTTATGAAACCTACTTGGCTTCAGGCTTCTGTACTTAAATGAAATGCCACATAAATAAATGTGGCTTCATTCATCCTGCCACAGTTTGCCCTCTACTTCTGTGATAGTAGGGCACATGGTTTACCCACTCAAAAAGTACATGTACAGGGAATGACATTTATACCAACATGAGCTGTGCTGTGCACTAAGGCGAGCGATTTGTCATCTCTTACCTAGCAGTCACGACACAGTACCAAATGTGACTGGAGTGCATGCACTATTAAATACAGGAAATCACTATTTGACAGTTACAGTATTGTCTTTTTAAAGTAGGATTGTCATCTAGTGTAGGACACCCAAAACCGAGGCTTGCTTTTCAATTAACTCTGCCACATTTAATCCTACAACAAAATAAAATGACAACAATTCTTTGATTTAGATCAATAATGTGTCAGCATAAGTCAGTTTAAATTGTTGTCAATTAATGCTCAGCTGCAGCAGGACAAAGGCTCCCTCCATTATCCAGGACTCTGATGTGTAATCATCTATTTTCGATGCATCCTCTTTCTGTCTCTCCAGCTTTCTCTCTCCCTGCACTTTGCTGTGATTTGACATGAAGACCAGGTCACCCAGCAGAAAAGCCAGTAAAAAACCAATGCATTCGATGCCGATGATTTTCTCCTCCACTGGAACCCCCCCCCCCTTTGCCCCTCCCCCCTCTCATGAAAGCTTGATCGCGCTTTTCATATGCAAGAAGAACTCAGCTCCATCTCTGAATGCAGTTGAGTGGTTTTGGAGACCTTCCTTCAGGCACAATGTAGTTAGTTTTGGTGACATGCGTGCTGTGATATTTTTTAACCCGTTTAGGGGAAGACATTTATATTCCTCCCCCCCACCCCCATCAACCCAACTGTCCTTCCCAACCCACTCGATGGCTACACTGTAATTCTGCCAAGCACATTCATGCCTACTCCCAGGTAGATCTATCCCAGAGATTAAAAGCAAGTGAGCACAATGCTGCCAGCATATGTTTTGCCATTCACCATTGTTCTCATAGTAATGTTTTCCATTTGCTAATATGGGTGGCTGAATTTACTTGAGTAGGAGGGATTTTTTTTTTTTACATTCATGATGTCTTTTGAGTATAATTTACAAATTTATGATAAATAAGAATCCAAGGGAAAGGTTTTTTGGAAAAAATTGAACTGAAGTGCTAGCCAAAATAAAATACTCTCAAGGGTATGCCACGGTAATTTTCCAGCTATTTAAAAACATTTTCTAAAATGTTCTCCAAAGACGTACAGGTATGTAGGTTAATTGACTGGTTAAATGTAAAAATTGTCCCTAGTGTGTGTAGGATAGTGTTAATGTGCGGGGATCGCTGGGCGGCGCGGACTTGGTGGGCCGAAAGGCCTGTTTCCGCACTGTATCTGAAATATGAAAATAAATAATATGAAAAATGGATCCACAGCATCTGAACTAAAATAAAATTATCACAGGAGCACAGCACACACTTTATGAATGTTTCAGTACTGTGCCTCCTGTAGGAGTTGTTATAAATACATGGGGATCCAGGACGGGAAGAGGAACATTAAGTGTCTTAGTTTAATTGATGAACATAAATGATATGTCTCATTTATCACTTCACCTGATTTTGCCTACTGAAATGGAGTGTTGGTCTGAATATATAAGGATTTTGGATAAGATTTTAAATAAACATTTTTTTTTCTTTTACATAGAAACATAGAAAATAGGTGCAGGATGAGGCCATTCGGCCCTTCGAGCCAACACCGCCATTCATTCTGATCATGGCTGATTGTCCACAATCAATAACCCGTGCCTATCTTCTCCCCATATCCCTTGATTCCACTAGCCCCCAGAGCTCTACCTAACTCTCTCTGCTTCTAATTCACAGTTTTGAGTGGGCTTTGTACATACTGGAAAACCTCTCAGCTCAGGCAGTTCTTGCCACCAAAGTGGATAGCCTCACATTTATCCATATTATACCGCATCTGCCATGCATCTGCCCACTCACCCAACCTATTCAAGTTACCCTGCAGCCTCATAGCATCCTCATCGCAGCTCACACTGCCACCCAGCTTTGGGTCATCCGCAAACATGGAGATGTCACATTTAATTCCCTCGTCTAACTCGTTCATATATATTGTAACTAACTGGGTCCCAGCACTGAGCCTTGCAGCACCCCACTAGTCACTGCCTGCCATTCAGAAAAGCACCCGTTAATTCCTACTCTTTGCTTCCTGTCTGCCAACCAGTTCTCTATCCATGTCAATACCCTACCCCAAATACCATGTGCTCTAATTTTGCACAGTAATCTCTTGTGTGGGACCTTGCCAAAGGCTTTTTGAAAGTTCAGATACACCACATCCACTGGCTCTCCCTTATCCATTTTACTTGTTACATCCTCAAAAAATTCCAAATGATTAGTCAAGCATGATTTCCCCTTTATAAATCCATGCGTACTTTGACCGATCCTGCCACTGCTTTCCAAATGTGCTGCTATAACATCTTTAACAATCGACACAAGCATCTTCCCCACTACCGATGTCAGGCTAACTGGTCTATAATTCCCCGTTTTCTCTCTCCCTCCTTTGTTAAAAAGTAGGGTTACATTGGCTACCCTCCAGTCCACAGGAACTGATCCAGATTCGAGAGAACCTTGGAAAATGATCGCCAATGCATCCACGGTTTCTCGGGCCACCTTTTGAGTACTCTGGGATTTATCTGCCTTCAGTCCCAATAGTTTACCTAACACCATTTCCTGACTCATGTGGATTCCCTTCAGCTCCTCCCTCCCACTAGATCTTCGGTCCCCTAGTATTTCTAGGATTGTTTGTGTCTTCCTTAGTGAAGCCAGAACCAAAGTACTCATTTAACTGTTCTGCCATTTCTTTGTTTCCCATTATAAATTCACCTGTCTCTGATTGTAAGGGACATACATTTGTCTTCACTAATCTTTTCCTTTTTACATATCTAAAGAAGCTTTTAGAGTCAGTTTTTATATTCCCCACAAGCTTTCTTTCATGCATTTTTTTTGCCTCTCTTAGTCCTCCTCTGTTGTTCTAAATTTCTCCCAGTCCTCCGCTTTGCTGCTTCCTCTGGCCAATTTCTGTGCCTTTTCCTTGGATTTAACACTATCCCTGATTTCCTTCGTTAGCCACGGTTGAGCCGCCTTCCCTGTTTTATTTTTTCGCCAGACAGGGATGAACAATTATTGAAGTTCATCCATGCGATCTTTAAATCTAAATTAAATGTTTTTAAAGCGAAATATGAGGTGCTGTTCCTCCAATTTGTGCTGGCTCACTCTGACAATGGAGGAGGCCCAGGACAGAAAGGTCAGTGTGGGAATGGGAGGGGGAGTTAAAGTGTTGAGCGAGCTGTTTTGTGGATGTTTTTGCACAAAACAACTCATGCGTTTGCCTATGCCTCCAAACTAAATTTATTACACAACACTTTGACAGGGTTTTGCTTTATGCAATGAATTTATTGAACAAAGAAATTTAAAAAATACAGCAAAAAACAATTTTTTGGAAAGACCTGTGGAGGGGTTTTGACATTTCTGGTTGAGACCCTTCATCCAGTCTCAAACTAGAAAAAAGTGTAGTTTATCAAATCACTATTTTATAACTTCTGCTTAACTTATAACTTAAGATGGCAATTTTAAATATATTCCCATCACCACATATCATCACTGGATGTAAAATTAACCCAGGAATCTTTATATTTATCTGTTAAAAATTACAACTAAAACAGTGGGATCTTGCTGTGTGCATTTGTATGCAACACCTGAAACATATTGCATTAGCTGCAAAGCTTTTTGGACTATTCTGTGGTCATGCAAGGTATAAAAATTCAAATTTGTTTTTTCTCTCAAAAATGACAAATAGAAAATGTTATGGTGAAAAGATTAGTCTTCAATTTATAACTCATTGGGCATCAAATCTCAAAGAGTATTGGGCTTCAGGGAGTCTCAAAGGATTTATTTGGAGAGCCATGAGAGAGACAATGTTTTGGCATGTTATGATCACCCTCCATCACTAACTGGCCTACTCAATAGGACAGCAGTAAAATAAAATCATTCTGATTGTGGTGGATCTCGCGATATATAATTGGGGTGACAATGTCCTTTAAAGCAAGGCAATCTGCAGGAATTAGTCATTAGTAGAACTAAAGGTTCACTAACCTTACAATCTGTTAACACAAATCTAATAAGCTCTTACATGTGTTTAACTCATACTTCCTGTCACAAGTTTCACAAAATGTGTCTTTCATTTTGACATAACTATGTATTTTATATTGGGGTGAGTAAAACACATCAATGATTCATTGAAGTATTCTGACAGATAAAGTTTTTCATGTGCACAGTAAATGACAGTGTTATACCTGTACATAAATAAAAAAGCATCTGTGTTTATCCACTGTAAAAACAGTGTCATATGTTTGAAAACAATAAAAAAGGTATCACAAAATGCTGGAATAACTCAGCAGGTCAGGCAGCATCTAGGAGAAAGGGAATAAAAACCATTTCCTCTCTCCTAGATGCTGCCTGACCTGCTGAGTTACTCCAGCATTTTGTGATACCTTCGATTTGTACCAGCATCTGCAGTTATTTTTCTACAAAACCAAAAAAAAGTTCCTTCTCATCGTAGAGACACACACTCTCATTTATTATTTCTCATTTTTTTCCCGTTTATCATATTGTTTACAGTGTACTATGTTTACATATTCTGTTGTGCTGCTGCAAGTAAGAATTTCATTGTTCTATCTGGAACATATGACAATAAAACACTCTTGATTCTTGTTTGGAAGCGGCACATTAAATTTAGGGAGAAGCTTTTTGGGGAGAAGGAAAAAAATCACAAAACATTTCAACAGAATATCAGCATAAAATAGTAATGATATATATGTTTTACAATAGTTGTGCAATGGTAATCTACCAAATATAATTTCCATCTGGAAAGCTGATGAAACCTACGGTCTTGTAAACCATTTTAGCATTGTATCAGAACCATTAAATTGAAAAATGATAATTCTGAGCATAAACGTGCTACAACACATGATGTTTTGTTTGTGTCTTACAGAGCAAATCTAACGAACCAATATCCCAATATTTAGAGCTCTGCGTTTCAGATTCCATTCATTGCACACTGAAGGATGGTATATCAGTCTACAATCGCTTTGGTATTGTCAAGGTATGTAAATGAAATGCAAGAGCAGTGTGCAATACAACAAAAAAAAAATCATAGCAATCACAGACGCTCATAAATGGCCATAATGACACAACCCATCTATTTCCAAAGCAATTATGACAGATTCTCATGTAAATCAGATATAAACATGTCTCTGGAGAAAGGTAAAGGAATAACACTGAACAAAACTTTGCAACTGATATTATCAGTTTATGTGCAACAATAATGAAACAGAACAGTATCTTCAAGTATGGTTAATGCTGCTGTCAAAAGGCAACATTGATGGAGCAAGAAGTATTACATTGCTTTCTGCTAAAACGCCTGTTTTCAACAAGGATGATCTATATATAGACACAGTTTTTAAGCATCTTGTATCTTGAAATCGTCATCACTCCTAGATACTGCCAAATATCAGTCAATCATCTTCTACTTGTACAGAGGTCAACATCACTTGCCAAATTCCTTATGTCTTATGTCTGGAAAGGGAGAATTAAAATTCCATGGTGAATAAGTTCCTAAATGACTGACAGGATGTGCTGCAGACTCTGTACAAGCCTATGAGGAAACGTACCCTGTTATACCACACTGTGGGTATACTAGACAAAAGCAACTTGGCTGTAGGTACAAGGAATGTGCTATAAAATCAACCATTATCCATTTCCCTCCTCATATGAAGCCTGACACACTGAGTTCCTCTGCTACCTCTCCCCAGCATTACAGTCCCTTGTACCTCCATTGCATTGTGCTATAGTGAAGCCTCTTCAAGGTATGTCCCCTTTAAAGACATTTTCCTCCTCTCTTAAATGAAGGTGTCGACCCGAAACATGAACCGTTCATTTTCCTCTGCAGACACTGGCTGACCTGCTGAGTTCTGCAGCATCTTTAGCTTGTTCTATGAAATGAGCAAGATGTCTACTCTAGGTTCAGCCACAAGTAGGGTTACTTAAGGGGCTATCACAAAGTAGCTCCCAGCAATTTTCTGCTCCTTTACTGCTGCGGTCCTTCCTGACTTACTATGGGACAATGATGGATAAGTTGCACGTTTTAGGTCCTCGGATGGAGTAGACCATAGCTGCATGTAATAAGATCTTGGTAATATGCACAGAGCAGCCAGGCAAAGATCAGTCTAAAATATAAAGTCCAAAAATGTACTCAAGATATGCAGCAACATTACCATCACTCGTAGCCTGTTGACGTCAGTCTGGGGTTCCCCATTGACCTAAAACATTACCAGTCACGTAAATGCACATTTCTTGTACCTCCAGCCAAGTGTATTGATGTTGTCCAGCAAAAACAGGTATGAGGCTGACAATCCCTTGACAAGTTTCTCACCTCCTAAAACTCCAAAGCTGTTCCATTATCTACAGGACATAAATAATGATGGATTATTTTCCGTTTGCATGAATGAATGCAGATCTAACAACATTCAGGAAGTTCAATCCTATCCAGGATAAAGCAACTGGTTTAATTGCTAGTCCATCCACCACCCTAAACAGTTGTTTCCTACACCACTGTCTGACAGTATAACCATCTGCAAAATGCACTGCATTACTTGCCCAGGCTACTCGAACAGTAACTTCGAAACCAGAGGCGACTTTCAAAGATATCTGGATGGGGAGGAAACAGAAATTTCCTGGAAGGAAAGTCCAGAACTTGCTCTTGATATCTAAAAGCAGATTGGCTAATAGACGAGTGCATGGAATGGGTGAGATGAAGCCAGCTAGATATTGTGGGCACAACATTACTGGAGATGTTTCAGAACCAGAGGTTATCAAGATGAGTAAAGGTAAAGAAAAGCCAATGTATACCAACAAAGACAGGAGTAACAAAGAGGTGGGATCAGGTGTGACTTAGGATAGCACAAAATTAGGTTTATTGTTGAATCTGCAGTCAATAATTCTGTTCAACCAGTGTCTGTGAGCTGGAGACTTCCTAGTGTTTCTCAAGTCCATCTGACCAGAGGTCTTCTTAGCAGAGCCAGTGCATCCTGAGTGTTCAATGTTCCTGGATCTCCTTGCCATTGCATACTGAAAATTACACAATCCAACTAGCTCAATTAAATCTTCCCCATGATCAGTGGTTCATGTGTATGGTACATAATATGGTATGGAACTGGCTATATTTATCTCCAACAATTCACTTCACCATAACTCAAAGTGTCCTTCCTGATTTGTATCCTACTCTGTTTCACCAGGAGGTGATTGAAGTATACATCTTCCCCAGATAAAGGGCTTTGTCCTGAATTATTTTTCTTGTCTCACACAATGTGTAGGAAGGAACTGCAGTTGCTGGTTTACACCGAAGACAGACACAAAATGCTGGATTAACTCAACAAGTCAGGCAGCATCTCTGGAGAAAGTGAATAGGTGAAGTATTGGGTCAGAATACATCTTCAGACTATTCCTTTTCTCTAGAGGTACTGCCTGACCCGCTGAGTTACTCCAGCATTTTGTATCTATCTCGTCTCACACATATTGTTTGGTCTATTAAGTGTTTCTGGCTAATTCCTTTTATATCTGATTCTGTCATGAATATAGAAATCCCATGAAACTCTTCCATGTCCTTGCTCCTTTGCATCTGAGGCAAGCAGGGATGACCATCTTTACTGGCTGTTTAAGTAGGTATTGTGAGGCCCATTCACTCCCAGACTACAAGGGCACACTCCACTTACACAAATTGTAATGCCTTTTGCTTTCACTTAGTTTGCTGCTTTGGACCAAAGTAATTTGTAGCATCCATAAATGTTGGCCATAAGGAAGAAGACTGCAAAGTCATTCACATTTCTGTGGGCTTATTCCCAGCTATTGCCTTGGAATTGCGCCCCGAGCAAAACTACTGAACCTGTTTGAACTATTTCCATGCAGGCAAATAACTTGAGTGTTTAAATCCCATATATCAAATAGCTTCTAAGTAAATTATTTTTTGCATACTCTGCAATCTTGCATTACGTAAGTTTGCAAATATTTCCTTTTAGCCCAACTATAAATTTATTGACCATTTCCTTTGACCCATATTTGCAAATAGAAAACATGTAGCTGTTTAAAAAAATATTTTATGATGTTTATTCAAAATACCTCTTTAAGGTTTTTTTAAATCTTAATACATGATCTTGCCCGTGGTTTGCACTCAAGTAGACTCACCAATGGTTCACGTATTTCCAGTCCTGCCACCAGCAATATTGTTGCCTATTTCTGCTCACAGAGGCTGCACATCCCTGTTATAGAGTCATAAAGTTATACAGTGTGAAAACAGAGGCCCTTCGACCCAACTTTCCCATGCCGATCAAGGTGCCCCTTCCACACTAGTCCCACCTGCCTGCATTTGGCGTATACCCATCTAAACCTATCTTATCCATGTACCTGTCTAAATGTTCTTTAAATGGTGTGACAGAACTTGCCTCAACTACCTCCTCCAGCAGCTTGTTCCATATACCTTTCCAGCGGATCCCAGCATCTGCATTGTGCCTCTAAGTTTCGGTAAAGTTTCAAATAGACCTGAAGGATGAAGCAATGTAATGGATTTTGCAGGTTACATATTTGTTATTGGAGAAGCTCTAAAAGAATTTGAGACAGATTGTGACAAAAAGATGAGAACAAAAGTTGCAGACAGAAGCAGTTGGACATGCAGAATGAAGAAACTAAAGTTCAAACTTTCATAACATATGGATGACCTCTATGACTTTCTTGCTAATTCAGTGAAAACTGATTAGGGCAGTAATATAGTAGATTTTACTTGGAAATTCAGCAGCTCAGCACTCTATATCTCCATTCACTCAGGTCTGCTGACACTTGCACATATCTCTACATGGTATTAAATACAATCTGCATTTTAATTATTCCTAGCTCAAGAGATAAACATCAAATGGTTTGCACTTTAAGGATCCCTAGCACAACCGATGGGAAAAACATGCCTGCACATGCACAATATTGCTGGTGGCAGGACTGGAAATACGTGAACCATTGGTAAGTCTACTTGAGCGCAAACCACGGGCAAGATCATGTAAAGATCGAAAACAAAATGAGGCATTGCCTGATACGTTTACATTCATATATCAGATCAGGTATACATGCTTAAGGACTTCATTAAGAAATTGCGTATTTTCTCTTTCAAATGCAAAATTATTGGTGTTTGCTTTAATTTCCTTTGTAGTACATGACCTTTGTCCTTGTACATGACCAGTCCTTTGTATAAAGACTGGCCTGAAACTGGATCTTCGAGAGTTCTGCTATGAAACAAGCAGTACTAATTCTCTTCAATTTAAGGACTCAGAAATTGATATCTGTACATAAAGGGTTAATATAAAAAGGTTAATAAAAAACCCCAGCCTATGCAGTATTACTCCGTAAGATCACTAGATGTTTTTCATTCGTTTATTTGTTCAATTTGCCAAGCTTTGCTTGTGGATCGCTAATGGACTCCTTTCTTACAATGGCTATCTGGTCTATCTAGAATAAATAACATGGGCTCATTTTTCCTCGTGTTTACAGAAGACATTTACAGAGGGGCACTGGGGTGAGTCTACATGAAAGTCAGTCATGCCCCCAACATACTTTTACTTCCTATGTGATTCTCTGAAGAAAAATAGTGAACTTCAGAACAACATTTTTAATCCAACTGTTTTTAAAGTTGCATTCTACTATTTACAATTTGACAATACTGTGCAGCAACTTAAGTGAGCTTTGAAGTGCCATTGCTGCCATTTGTCAGCAATTATTTTTCAGCAAATGCTTACTTTTCCATTTAAGGCAAGGACAAAATAAATGTTATTGTCGTTTTATGAAGAAAGGCACATAAGATCAACCACCAAATACTATGGCTTCTGGCTATCTGATATATATACTTTGGCAAGCCATGGTGTCATGGATTAAAAGGGCTGATTTTAATGCATGGTGGATTGGAAGTGCTGGTGCAGGATTCCCATAAAGTTAATTTGCAAGTCGAATCAGTAGTAAGGAAGGCAAACGTAATGCTAGCATTTATTTCAAGTGGGCTAGAATACAAAAACAGGGATGTAATGCTGAGGCTCTATAAGGCGCTGGTCAGGCTGCATTTGGAGTATTGTAAGTAATTTTGGGTACCATACCTGAGGATAGATGTACTGGCTCTGGAGAGAGGCCTGGGGAGGTTTACAAGAATGATCCCAGGAATGAGTGGGTTTTTGATATGATGAGCGTTTGATGATATTTGCTGTAGTTTAGAAGGATGAGGGAGAATCTCATTGAAACTTGCCGAATAATGAAAGACTTAGATAGAGTGGATGTGGAGAGGATATTTCCACTAGTGGGAGAGTTGAGGACGAGAGGTAATAGCCTCGGAATTAAAGGACATTCCTTTAGGAAGGAGATGAGGAGGAATTGCTTTAGTCAGAGGGTGGTGAATCTGTGGAATTCTTTGCCACAGTGGGCTGTGGAGGCCAACTCAATGGATATTTTTAAGGCAGAGATAGATGATTCTTGATTAGTACGGGCATCAGGGATTATGAGGAGAAGGCAGGAGAATCCAATTAGGAGGGAGATTCAATCAGCCATGAGTCAATGGCAGCGTAGACTTGATGGGCAGAATGGCCTAATTCTGCTCCGATCACCTATAACCCAATGACCTTATGATTAATGTAGCTGCAAACATTCCTGTCCCCAGGATTGTGAGGTGAATTTTAACTTGTAGACCTAATATACACAACCTAATGCTGACTTCTACACTAAGCTGCTTGGAATGATATTATTGTCAGCTGACAAGAATAAAATAGGTGAGGAATCAGATCTCACTTCAGAACCCTTAAAAACATTTCCTGACAAAGTAATGATTTGGGGCAAGGGGAATGAGTGTCAATCCCATTCATGATCAAGTCAAGCTTTGGGGGAGGAAAAATAGAATGAGGCTAATTCAAATCCGGTTGCTAAACACTTTAATTCTCCTTCCCATTCCCATATAGACCTTTCTCTCCTAGGTCTCTTCCATTGTCAGAATGAGGCTAAACGCAAATTGGAGGAACAGCATCTCACATTTCGCTTGGGCAGCTTACAGCCCAGTGGTATGAATATTGATTTCTCTCACTTCAGGTAGCCCCGGCATTCCCTCGCTCTCTATCCCTCCCCCACCCAAGTCACACTAGCTTCTCATTTTCACCCAACAAAGCTAACAATGGCCTGTTTCCTTTATCATCGTTACTTTTGTGCATATCTTTTATTCATTGTTATTTATCCCTCTACATCATCGTTTATATCTCTCGTTTCCCTTATCCCTAACCAGTCTGAAGAAGGGTCTCGACCCGAAACATCACCCATTCCTTCTCTCCAGAGATGCTGCCTGTCCTGCTGAGTTACCCCAGCTTTGGCTGTAGAGATGGAAAGAATGCTACACTTTATCACTCTGAGACTTTAATGATGCTTAAATTACCTCATAAGCAATCTTGATCTCACTTGCTCAGTTTATCCCGAATCCGTTATAAATATTGCAGAATCATTGTTGATGTTCAGTAATCCTCTATTTAGGCCATCCTGTTTTCTTTAAAGCATGACGCTTGTGCCTCACACACTGCATTAATACAGCTAACAGAGGCTCATGGAAAACATAAAGTTTAGAGAGTAAAGCTTTGGAGAGTGCTTTTGGTTCAGCTAGTGCAAGTTCATATACTCATCTAGTTTTAGTTTAGTTATGGTATTAGAGGCAGTATGAAAACAGGCCCTTCAGCTCTCCTCTGACCATTGATCACCCATATAGCGGTTCTACTTTGGCATCCTAAACACAAGGGGCAATTTACAGAAGCCAATTGACCTACAAACATGTATGTCTTTGGAATGTTGGAGGGAACCGGAGCACCCGGAGGAAACCCAGACGGTCACAGGGAGAATGCACTAACTCTGCACAGACAGCACCCATAGTCAGGGCCGTTTTTACGGCATTATGGGCCCCCGGGCAAAGCAGCGTACTGGGGCCCCTACCGTTACTCTCCCCCACCCCCCTTTCCCTACCAGCCCCCCCCTGTCGTGCCGGCAAAAAGCACTTACCGAAAAGCACTTAACGATGGACTTAGGGTGCTACATTGTTGCGAAAAGCACTTACAGATCGCTGTGAGAAGCACTTAGTGACCGAAAAGGTTGCGAAAAAAGCACTTATTGAACCTACATTTTTAAAGTAGTATTTATTTATTGCAAGTCACTTAACATACACAGATCAGCATGGGGCCCCTATGCTCGTGGGCCCCCGGGCAAGTGCCCATCAGGCCCATGCGTTAAGACGGCCCTGCCCATAGTCAAGATTGAACCCAGGTCTCTGGATTTGCGATATCTTTATTTCAGAGCCTTCCAATGCTCAAAGCACTTGGGGGTAAAGTTAAACAAGACTGTTTTGTCAATCAGTGCCAATGCTTATAATTTTCTGCGCCCTCTCCATTTTTAATCTGTTGCCAGGAATCGCAGGTTTGTTCATCCATTCAGTTGGAGATGGAGAGCAAGCCCAGTCACAATCAAAAATTATTTATCATCCTTGTGAGATTAACTTGCCAAGCTGTTATCAACTGTTGGAGGATTTATTGCTTGGAACATTGCTATAATTTCTATATGACAGAGGTTTCTTGTACATGTGGCAGCATGTTTGGAATCTTGCAATGTTCAAATTAAAAATGAGACAAAAAGAAGAGTAAAATCTTCTGACAAACTTAGGATGATTTTGGACGAATATTCTTTCTAGCATGACATAAATCAATTTTCTAGTGAGCTATCATCTGACCCCTCAGTTAAAGGCAAAATTTCTGGAGTTACTTAAAATATTTAACACTCTTTTATCAAGAACATTATCTAATGTGGGTATCCCAGGACATCAAGGTGGCCTAAACTGCTTTACTTAATTTCATGAACAATTATTTCATGCAGTGTTTGAAGCATCAAGGAAATTTGCAATCTACGACATGTACTGCTTTAGTCCTTTGATATGCAGGTGAATTGTATTCTTTTTAAGGAGGGTGTTCTTTAAGATTTCTGATATCAGCTCAGTTGGTCAATCGGGAAATCCACTGGGTTATTGCAAATTCAATCTCATGGAGAGTTGCTCCAAGTACTAAATTTCTGGAAGTAAAGAACATAGTTTAGTTCTTCCTTCGCTGGGAAAGGTGTATTAAACATATGGGAGTTCAATTTTCTTTGTACCAAAATTTTGCCAGTGCATGTACAATATTATTACATGCATGCACACAAAGGATTTTCTGCACCAAAAGCAAGAAAACAGGGAAGACATGAGATTTGGTGAATTATTAATCTTAAAGTGAACCTCCCTGAAGCCAATGCCCAGTACTGAGCTCCACAAGCTGTTACCTGATCAGCGAAAAAAACTCCCTTTACGTTTCCATGAAATTCTTTGAGTACTCAGATGTCCATGGCAATCTGCTGGATCGCACACCATGATGCCTTCTTGCATAAATATACAATATACACAGTGGACCAGGAAGGAAAACCTCAAATTTTACAATCAATACAATATATTTTATTTCACTTGTGGCAATCAAATTTCAGAAAAAATTATAGATATATATATATACTTTCTTCTGAAATTTGATTGATATATATATATAAATCTTGCATATATGATAGAATTTCTAAGGCCAATTGACAGAAGTTAGCTGACCTAATTCAAATCTCATAAGTTCATATATTTGGTCCATTATGTCTACTCTTCTATTCAATCATGGCTGATATATCATTCCCTCTCAATCCCCCGTTCTCCTGCCTTCTCTCCATAAAGCCTGACACTGTACTAATCAAGCATCTGCCTTAAAAATATCCATTGACGTGGCCTCCACAGCCATCTGTGCCAATGATTTCCACAGATGCACCACCCCCAACTAAACATCACTATCACCAACGTCTTAACTAAAGTACACACCAAAAGGAACTTCAACATTCCTAGTTTCATAGCCAGAACAATGGAGCTATCTAGCCTTCCTCATCTTCATATTAGTGATGGGTACAGATCTGTAGTGTAAAGTTCCCTTCTTCGTTACTCCCATGATCTTTATTGTGACCTATATATTTTCATCTGCATATTGTGCTTTGAGTTTTTCCTCCAATATATTCTTAAATTGCAGATTTCATATTTGGATTGGTCCAGAGAACATTATTTGTTGAGGTAATGGGATAGTTTGAAGTGCACTATTGCATAAAAGTGAAAATTGAACCAAATTAATAACACTTTATGTTAAGGGAAGAGGATTTACTGCATGTTATTAGTTGACGAACAAACAGACAAAAGGAGGATGGGCTGTTTTTCATTAGCTGGAGTAACTTGACAGATAAAATTCTTAACATTTTACAGCTAGTCTGTGTTAAGCAATTGCAGATTCCAAAACAAAAAAAATACTCTGCAGTTACATAATGAGCTATAAACCACATACAATTAGATCCCAGAATGCTTCTAAAGGTTCAATGTTTTAAGTTAATAACTTAGTTCAAATAGTAAGTAAAAGAAATTGCATGCAGAATTGCTAACCAACTACACAGTAAATTATAGGTTTGTTTGAATTGAATTTATTTATGATATATATATAAACATAGCACAAAAAGTAAGGAAATTTGTGTTTGGTAGATTATTTCTTTGTTGTAACAATGCTTCTTGGCAATAAATCTTATACCGTTGGAAAGCCTGTTTATTTCCCTTTTAAATGGTGCCACATTTGTAAGGAACATGCATTTATGGGATGAGCAGCAGAGCTGAGTATGTGGGTTGCGCCCATGAAAAATCTGCCAAATCTTCTCTGCCAATGCCAAACAGCTTATTCTGCCATTGACTCTTGTTCGGTGTTGTTTGGTGGATTGGATGATTGAAGTCTGAAGAAACAAGACATATTGGCAATTTAACAATTTATTCATTTAATAAACAGGAGCCTCAGTAGCGCGTGGAAGAACCATTCACAGCCACAACAGCCTGGCACCTCCTCCTCATGCTGGTCACCAGCCTGGTCACACACTGTTGTGGGATGGCATCCCATTCTTCAACCAGCATTTGTCGCAAGTCAGCCAACGTGGTTGTGTTGGTCACTCTGGCACGAACAGCACGCCCAAGCTGATCGCACAAGTGTTCAATGGGGTTGAGGTCAGGACTGCTGGCAGGCCATTCCATCCTCTCCACTCCCAAATTCTGGAGGTAGTCTCTGAGAAACCCTGCTCTGTGGGGGCGAGCATTGTCATCTTGGAGGATAGAGTTCGGTCCCAGACTGTGGAGATATGGGATTGCCACTGGTTGCAGAATCTCATCTCGATATCTCTCTGCATTGAGATTGCCTCCAATGATGACAAGCCTCGTTTTTCCAGTGAGGGAGATGCCGCCCCACACCATCACACTGCCTCCACCAAAAGATGTTACTCTATCGGTGCAGCAAACGGCATAGCGTTCTCCGCGTCTTCTCCACACTTTGACCCTATGATCCAACCTCCGGAGGCAGAATCTGGGCTCATCGCTGAACATAACGTTCCTCCACATGTTCAGGTTCCAGTGCACGTGTTGCCGACACCAGCGCAAACGGGCCTGACGGTGAAGGGCAGTCATGGCAGGCCTCCTGGCAGCCCTATGAGACCGGAGATCGGCTGCGTGCAGTCTGTTCCGAATTGTCTGGGCAGAGAGCCGTCGGCCATATCGTCCTGCAAACCTTGACTGCAAATCTGTAGAAGACAGCCTACGGTTCCTAAGTGCTGACAGGCTGAGGAAACGGTCTTCTTCGGGTGTCGTTTTCTTGGGACGCCCACTTCGCGGCCTGTCTCTGACATCCCCCGTTATATGGAACTTGGCCTTCACTTTGGAGAAGGTACTAGGGCTCACTCCAAATAATGCCACAACTTGGTTTTGCGGAACACCAGCTTGAAGTTGCCCTATCGCACGGGCCCTATCCAGATCAGTCAAACATGGCATGCCGATTCTTGGAGCAGACACCTACTGACCACTGTAGCAGGGCCCATGCTCACAGATGCTGCCAATCAGGTGCCAATCAGGCACCTGGTTGTCAGCACCTGGGGGTACCAGAAGCTCAAAACAAGAGTCAATAGCAACAGCAGAATAAGCTGTTTGGCATTGGCAGAGAAGATTTGGCAGATTTTTCATGGGCGCAACCCACATACTCAGCTCTGCTGCTCATCCCACAAATGCATGTTCCTTACAAATGTGGCACCATTTAAAAGGGAAATAAACAGGCTTTCCAATGGTATAAGATTTATTGCCAAGAAGCATTGTTACAACAAAGAAATAATCTACCAAACACAAATTTCCTTACTTTTTGTGCTATGTTTATATATTACTACTGGTTTAGTTGCACTAGGGTCTGTGGGATTCTGTTTGCACGAATATTGCTTTTTAAAATTTATTGCACTTTCTTTTGTTTGTTCTGTTATCTACGAGTATTGTGTTTACAGGTTACCTGTAATTGTTCTGTCTTTGGTACAAATGACAATAAATACTCTTCACTCATATTTTCTGTGAATAAAACCAACCCTAGAATAATCTAATGTTTTACTAAAAGGCAGTATAATTTCACACAAATATATTCAGATTTTCTAATTGGATATGTGGCATTGTTACATTTACTTGCTCTTCTCTATTGCTTTTAATTGAATACCTATTGCAAATAAAGCATATACACTTTAAAGAGCCAATTACACCACAGGTGCTAGTCTGGTAGAACTAAATTGTGACATAGGTATCACATTTCCCTGTCCCGTGAAAATGTAATCCAGTCCAGTTAATGCAAATTGATATGGATTATTTGCTTCTTGTTAATGTTAAAACAATTAAATGGATGAAAAAGATCATATTATCATTCATTAAAATATAAATCGAAACCATTGCAGTCGTATGCTGCTCGGATTTATCATAGATAGACACAAAAAGCTGGAGTAACTCAGCAGGTCATACAGCACCTCTGGAGGAAAGGAATAGATGACGTTTCGGGTTGAGACCCTTCTTCAGACTGAGAGTCTGGGGAAAGGGAAATGAAAGATATAAACGGTGATGTAAAGCTATCTAGATCTCACATTTCCCTTTCTCCTGACACTCAATCTGAAGAAGGGTCTCAACCGGAAACGTCACTTATTCCTTTTCTCCAGAGATGCTGTCTGACTGACTGAGTTACTCCAGCTTTTTGTGTCTATCTTCGGTTTAAACCAGCATCTGCAGTTCCTTCCTACACTTTCAGGCCTATCACAGGTTTTTTTCTGACTTGCCGTGATATCACTAACCCGAGTCCTGAGTTCTATGACTGTTTTAACAATTACAGACATTCAAATTCACTGTCCACTACCACAAAAGTGCGGTTACCTGCCAATGCAATGCATTGTGCATTGTTGTTAATCCACTCATTTTAAATGGCTGTGGCATTTTTTTTTAAACAAACTCTTCATCAGAAACACTTCTCCAGAAAAGCTTTGCCAAAAAAGAGTCGAATCACAACATATAACAGGGCTTTATTTCATATCTTTTTTAGATATTGGCAGTAGTACAAAGAAACAAATTTGAAGATGGCTATTTATGTTTGCTGTCCTCTTAAGCATTTCAGGCATGAGGAAGTCACCTTGGTAATAGGTACTACTAATGAAGACCCAATATGATCTTTAAAAAGGTGGATATTTTAAGGATAAAATAGGGTGTGCCACACACTAATGCAATGTATAAGACATCAAAGCTTTGAGGATTAACGCTCTTCTGGTGTTAAACAACTGCCAGGGGCAAATTGACCGACTCATTATTAACATCCAAGCTAATCCAGTTATCTACAAAATATAGCTGTGTTTTGGGCTTGATACCTTCTAAACTCAAATTAAAGTTGATTTTGGACTACGGTGAGGAGGGGGTGGGTTGGGAAATGGATAATGATTAAGTTTAAACTATGTGAGTTAAAACCTTTCAGGGATGAAAGGTTACATTTTCCATTCCACTGGTACTGAAACACAATGGATATGTGGAAGACTGAACGCCAGGCTGAGAATCGTTTCTGCTTGTTGTGATCTGAGTCACAGTCAAGGCTGATCCCGTGCAACTGCTCAATTTAAGATAATCAAAGAAACATAGCAAAAAGCAGCAAGAGGAATAACTGATTGTATCTACGCATGGCATATCTGATTGATGTGGCATGCATGCAAACCAAAGCTTTTCTCTGTACCTTGGTGCATGTGACTGTAATAAACCTAAACCTAACCTTAGCACATTCCACATGTTCACCATCTTTTAAATGCAGAATTCTCTCATCATCTGAGTCCTAAACCTCTTGCCCCACATTTGTATGGATGTGTAGTAGTGGCCGAGGGTGTTCTGGCCCCTGGTGGGACCATGGGCATGCTGATAGTACTTTGGTAGAATAGCCAGAGGTTGGCTTGATAGAAGTTTCCGGCTGCAATGACCAGAGCTTCGGAGTGTTTTGTCTTAAGGCTATTGATAGTGGAGAACAGTTCATTCAGAGCAAGCTTGACATCTGCATGGGGCAAGATGCTGGCTGCTGTCAGGATAGCTGAGGGGAATTTCCTCGGCAGGTAGTAGGGACGGCACTTCACAGTCAGATATTCCAGGTCCAGGGAGCATGAGCTTTCATGAGGTGCTACGTCAGAGCACCACGAGGTATTGATTAGAAAGCAGAGCCCACCGCCTCCAATCTTGACCAAAGACGCCGTACAGTCCATCTGGTGAAGGGAGAAGCCCTCGGGCTGAATGGCACAGTCTGATATGTCAGAGGTGAGCCATGTCTCTGTGAAACGGAGCGAACAGCAGTCTCTCAGTTCTCTAAGATAGGTCAGTCTAGCTTTAAGTTCATGCAGCTTGTTTTCCATAGACTGCACATTAGCCAGTGGTATGCTTGCCCAAGACAACTATACTGAAGTTGATTGAGGCGGTGCAGACACCCTTAGATTGTTAGGCTGTGAAATCCTGTCCACTGACCCTACACCAGGTTAACCCTCTGTGAATGTGATAGTGTAGATGTCAGTGATCTGCATCAGAGTCAGAGTTGCAGATTATTGATCCAGAGACATGAGGCCCAATCCACCCTGCCAGCTGGGGGATATTAAAAAAAAATCCAGATTTTAAAAACAAATGCTAGCAACAGCAACCGTGAAGCTATTAGTGTGTTATAAAAACCCATCTGATTCACTAATATCCTTCTGGGGAGGAAATCTGCCATCCTTACTCAGTTTGGCCGACATCTCAGTTCAGGCTTGCTAGTGTGTTCCATCTCAAGACAGGCTGTGCAAATCAGGGACAATTCGGGATAGAGATGGGACAGAGTTAGTGACAAACCCCACTTCCGGAGTGAATAAGCAAAACGAGCTGTGGCCTCATTGAAATGAATGGGAGGAAATGACTGTTTAATTCAATTAGTTTACATTATCCTTAAATGCATGTGTATATTTTTATGTCGTTATTTCATATCAATGAGATATTAAAATTATTCTAATAGAGTGCAGATGTTTGTGAATTTCGTTGCCGGCTGGTTTTAGGGCATTGCTGGCTGCCAAAACCAATTTGGAAGCAAAATTGGTCTCTCATACTTGGAGAGACTCAGTGGCAAACTGTGAGGTCCGGGGTATGAGGTTGATGAGCTTGGGCATCTCGCTGGTCAGCAGAGGATCTTGCCCTATGTAGTTGTTACTCTGCAATGGGACCCGAACTTTGCAACAAGATCGCTACCATGTACTTAAATAACAATAATCATTGCACAGGGCGGCACAGTGGCACTGCTACGATATTTAATCGGAATACTATCTTTATCGGACTTTATTGGACCTTATCTTGCACTAAACATTGTACCCTTTATCCTGCATCTGTACATTGCGGATGATTTGATTGTTATCAGGTAGTCTTTTCGCTGACTGGGTAGCACACAACAAAAAAATTCTCACTGTACCTTGGTACGCGTGATAACAATAAACAAAAACAATAATAATAATAATAATAATAATAACAATAATAATAATAATAATAATAATAATAATAATAATAATAATAATAATAATAATAATAATAATAATAATAATAATAATAATAATAATAATAATAATAATAATAATAATAATAATAATAATAATAATAATAATAATAATAATAATAATAATAATAATAATAATAATAATAATATCACTGCTTCACAGCTCCAGAGGGGTCCAGGTTCAATCATGACCTAGGGTGCTGTCTATGTGGAGTTTGCACTTTCTCCCTGTGATGGCATGGGTTTTCTCCAGGTGTTCTGGTTTCCTCCCACATCCTAAAGGCATAGGGTATTGTAGGTTAATTGGCCACAGTAAAAAATGTATTTATCCTGAAGTATTGAACCACAAAGAGATAGTAATCGATGAATCAAAATTATGGTAGACATATTATAATGTAGGAAAATCTGAGGTTTGGGACACAAAAAAGATAGTGGTGAGTACTTCTCAACGGAATGGTGTGAGCAGTGGGCTCCAGGCAGCCTTGCAAGATCAAGGAAAATTATCGAAAATTATAAAAACAAAAGAATAAACTTTAAACTTTAAATACACACAGAGATGGGAAATTGCCTAGAAATTTGGGGGCATCTAACATTTTGGGCACTATTGAATGGGCATTGCATATTTTTAGTCCCTTGTTGTGTTTATACTAGACATTTGTTTTCTCTCTCGCATCCAAATCCCAAGATTGGGATTGGCAATTTGGGAGAGAGAAGAAGTATTATTATAGATCCAATCAGAAATTAGAGCTAGGCAAGTTATCAGGAATAGGTTGAATGTTGGTCTGCAAGAAGAGTTGGGGGCTGGGATTAACTAAGTAAATAGTTGGGACAAGAGGGCGGTGTTGTGCATCAGGACCACAATAGAGGACTCAGTGGGAGCGGGAGGTTGGGGTGGGGGAGGGGAAAGATTGTTGTAGTGGTGTTTCAGGGAGGTATTGTGTATGGAGATGGGGACCAGAGAATTAAGGCCAAGCCTTCGTAGAGAAACAAAAGAAGTGCAGATGCTGTTTTATATTAAAATATACATAGTGCTGGAGTAACTCACTGCGTCAGGCAGCATCTCAAGGCAGCATCTCAAAGCCTCAATGATGCACAAGAAAACAACCTAAAAGGATTTTATTGAAACCTAGTTTACCTGTTTAAAGCACTGGTGGCCCACTGAGACATGGTCTTCATAAGTTCATGTGTTATAGGAGCAGAATTTTGTCAGTCGGCCGATCGTGTCTCCTCCACCACTCAATCATGGCTGATCAATCGCCCCCTCTCAACCCCATTCTTCTGCTTTCTCCCCATAACCCCCGACACACGTACTAATATATCAATCTCCGCCTTAAAAATATCCATTGACTTGGCCTCCACAGTCTTCTGTGGCATTTAGGCAGCCTTCTGTCCAATTTCTTTCATTAGATTTGAAAAGGAGCTTTCCTGTCATTCCTTGCCTGACTAATGGTGAAAAACCATCTGTCACACATGGGGAAATAACCCTGGGAAGTGACACAGAAATGGTCGTTATCACATCTTAATTCTGAGTAAAGTCAATGTTCAACTTTAATTGCATAATACCAAAATAAATGTGGTCACGTGATTGAATTTACAATCCCCCTTCTTCTTCTTTCGTGTTCCAAATGTCACATCACTGTCATCGTCCGTCCTGAAAAGGATGCAAGCTTCTGGCGACAATCAGTGGGAGCCATCACTTGTACAATAGATGATGGTGGTAGCAGAATTTAGCTCAGGACACTTCCAGTTTCCAGCCCCGCGACGTGGATGCTTCTGCTATGGGCCTTCCATCTGCTTATATCTCATCTATACAAAACCGTGTTAGAGAACACCTGGAGAACTGTGAGTAATGCTGAGCAATAATGGGCCATTTATCTGCTCGAGCCTGTCCCACCATTCAAAGAGATCATGGCTAACCTGTGGCTTATTGTCATAAAATGTATTTATCTCCATCTATTGTACTTGAGTTTGACTAGTTTGCAGTTATGTATATCTGATCTGTTTGGATAGCATGCAAACTTTTCACAGCACCTCAATACACATGACAATAATAATCCTAAACTTAAACATCAACCTAATAATACAATGAGTAAAATAGAAGACGACTCGGAAACAGTGGAAAAAAATAGAATTTACCAATGAGCTATACAATAAGGGGATAATTAGTCACCCATTCCTTCGCTCCAGAGATGCTGTCTGTTCTGCTGAGTTACTCCAGCATTTTCTGTCTATCATTAGTTAAATATTTATTTTCTTATTTTATATTTACATATTCTTATTTTCTTGCTTATTCCAAGCAATTATGTATATGGGCTGTCCAACTTGGAGGTCACAAGTTGGATTTTGTATGTTTTCAACTGCCTGTGAGGGAGTGGTGGAGGTCACAGTAGGAAAATAACTGCAGATGCTGGTACAAATCGAAGGTATCACAAAATGCTGGAGTAACTCAGCAGGTCAGGCAGCATCTAGGAGAAAGGGAATGGGTGATGTTTCAGGCCGAGACCATTCCTCAGACTGATTCTGTGAGGGAGTGGCGGAGGTACAGGGCTCTTTCCAATTAGTGCATTTAATATCAGAGGAAAACAAGTTTTGAAATGAGCTGAATAGAATGAGAACTGCAAATATTAATCTTATTTCCCTGCCTTGTTGCATCTCTCTTGAGGGAGGTGGAAGGGACACGAGCTTCTTCATTTAGGGGTGGAAGAGTAAATTGATAACTCAATCCATATTCCCATCACCCTATTGCCAGGTTATGACAAATGAAAGACCTGTCAAGCCATTCCTTTCTGAGGCTGAAAAATGTACTGGAAAATCTGCAACCCTGAGCAATGACCCTGCAAGTTTCCCTTTGCCTCCATGGGTGAAAATTGATACGAGCAGAGTGGTCTCCTGGAATCATCTAACTGATGGAGTAACTATTGCTTGCTTTTGTGACAGTGAGCACAGCTTCAAGTCTTTCTGCGTGTGCAAGAGCAATGCAAAGCGCCCATCTTTTGCCACGCTCCATGCAAGGTATAGGGAGACTGTTAATGCAGCAAGTCCCAACATCTGACTGGAATTGTTGTTCTGGGGGTCAGCACAAACAGGCCATGGATGCGGAGCTACAGATAAACACCACGAGAGCTGCTTAATCAGCAATCCATCAACTTCTAAGCAATGGCTTATTCATGGCACAGCAAGTGGCATGATTACTCTGGTTCTCTTATCACCATACTAATAATGGCTGATTTTGCTGAAAATTTTCTTTCTTTAATAGCTATCCCGGGTAGAGTGGGAGCACGTTACCCACAATCATTTAATTCCTTATGCCTGCTGCAGCTGCAACACCTGACAGTGTGCTGCTGATTCAGTGGGTGATTAAAATGAAAAAATATCAAAATAATTAAAGCCCTGGGTTTGACAAGCAGAGCCATAACTTTGCCTTCAGACATTCGTCTCTAATTAGTTAATTAATCCTAACGCAAATTATGAGCAATAATTAATCAGCCAAGCTTAGCACAACTGCCGACTTACAGCTAACAGGATTTATTTTGCCGGCTTGCTGTTTTTCAGCCTTTCCGATTGCGGGGGGGTTTTTTTCCAAACTTTTCCCTGAGTCTGGAGGAAAAATAAATGACAAACTGAGCACATTAAGGTCACTGACATGCTGCTGCATCTGAATCTGCCATTTGATGATGCAACTCCACTCTTCTCCTTTCAAGTGAGTGACAGTTGTGTCTATTTAACCTGAAGGCAAACATTCACATTCCTTTATACTTGTGGATGCAAGTTTTTGTGTGTTGAAGTATTCAGCACTGCCTGCCAGATCTGTCAGTAGCAAATTAGGACAGAAATTATGAGTTAAGTTCAAAGCGCCTGCTGGACCAAATGCTATAAAGGCGAGACCTGATTTTCTTTATTGTAACTTTTATTTTAGCTCCAGATTAAAGTTCGAACTTGAAGCAACCATCCTGTAGATTGTGTACGCAGTTATATATTTGAGATTAGCCATGTAGTTTTGCCATGAATCGCCTTGGAATCTAACAGCATATGAGACTTTATTAATCTAATTGTTATACCGTTCCACTGGTTTGATTTGATATTTCTCCTTTGCTTCTGAAATGAATATTTACTGAAGTTTTACTATCTATTTGTCTCTCCATGTTTTTTTGTTCCCTGTTGGGAGTGATTACCTGACTAGTCCCATTGTTTTAGACAGAAGATAGACACAAAAAGCTGGAGTAACTCAGCGGGACAGGCAGCATCTCTGGAGAGAAGGAATGGGTGTTTCCGGTCGAGACCCTTAGTCTAGTCCCATTGTTTTGCTTGGTGTCATTGATTCAAAATGACCATTATTCACTATATAAGGCAAGATATTTGGTTCTGGGTAGTTCTTTTACTGTAAATTGGGATATCAGAACTGAGCCCAGTTAATTTTCCGGCCCATCTTTTGACAGTACGTGCCCAAACAAAAACCAGCCTAAAACTGAGGAACAATATGAGCTGTCAGGTTTGGAGACCATTTGGACCTCTGCTTCCGAGGCATGAAGGGTTGCAAAGTCGCTTCTCTGATCTATGTGGAATTTCTGATCTAACACTGAGTCCACCTGTTTTAGCATTAGTCCCAAAACTGTACTTGAACCCTCAATGACCTTTCTCTCTTCTAGGGGCCACTGTGACTTGCTTTTGTGAGATTAAAAAAACAGCAGTTCATTCAAAATACATTGTCTGTGCCTCATTTCTGGTCTTGTTTTTTGGTTTGGGTGCATACTGGCATAAAATAATCTGGAAAATTTCAACTCCACTATGTGTTCAGCTGAACGGCTCAATTAAAATCCACTCTCACAAAATGCAACCGCAGTTCTCCAGCCTTAACATTAGTTTTGTTTTTTGGCATTCTGCTGGCACTCTTTATTAAGTAAGCTGGAATATGTTTTAAATCATTTACTAACAGTTAGAGGAAACTCTTTAAAGCTAATTGGGAAATTAAGAACCCTCTCTGTTGTTAGCAGTACAGTACATTTGTCCTGAATCCCTTTGGCAATGATGAAGGGAATGTGCAATCTCTTCTAAATAATGCAGTCAGGTAATTAATCATGAAGAAGAACAATTACTACATTAAGGAACTTCTGTCAATTCCTTTGATCAGTCACTTGCGGCAGTAGGAGGAGAATATCGTTTTCATTAAGTAGTGCAAGTAAAGCAATGTGAAAAAGAAGCAAGAGACCAGTGAAGCTCAATTATTGCTGAAAACGAACATCGGCCCTGATTCTCATTCAGTTTAGTCAGAAACCGTAACTTATGAGGAGCTACAGAGAAGCCTTAATGAAGGTTGTACAACAAACTTGGGTCCACAATAAAAGAGCACAAAGACATGCCCTGAACATTACATGACTGCCAGCATTTACTGCTACTGATTAAACTACTAGAATTGAAAACATATAGTCAAAGCGTTTTGAATGCTTACTGTTAACGAAACTATTTCCTAATCTAGATTGCAGTGATTCAAGAAAGTGACTCAAGGACAATTAGCGATGAACAATCAAATCAACTCTCGCCAGCAAGAAGAATTAAAATACAGCTGTAATTTCGCATGCATGCATATTCCATCCTTTTTTAATCAGATCATTGACCATCATTTTGCTGTTTTCCTATTTAGAACACCAAATCATCTGTCACCTCTGGCATCTTCTGCTCCATGTGTCCTGGAGTTGGATGAAGATGGTTTCTGACAACTGTTCATCTTCCAACGATATTCCATGATCTCCTTACTCTGGGCTATTTGGGACTGAGATGAGAAAAAACCTTTTCACCCAGAGAGTTGTGAATCTGTGGAATTCTCTGCCACGGAAGGCAGTGGAGGCCAATTCACTGGATATATTTAAGAGAGAGTTAGATTTAGCTCTCAGGGCTGAAGGAATCAACGGATATGGGGAGAAAGCAGGAATGGGGTACTGATTTTAGATGATCAGCCATGATCATATTGAATGGCCGTGCTGGCTTGAAGGGCCGAATGGCCTATTCCTGCACATATTTTCTATGTTTCTAGTCTTTGACCTTAAGTTGTTGTGATTCTCAAAGTTTACTATCTAGGGACAAGCCAACAGTATTCTCCACAAAAACCCAAAGGATGATACTTTTGGTCTACTGATGTGAAAGAATGATTATTTTAATATGGAAGTCCTTTTAAAATTTGCTGGGCAATGTTAATTAGGTAAATTAATTAACAGTTCCTTCAGACTTTAGAATATTCAGTATAGAATCACTTGAGCAGTGCATGAAGGTCATCAAGAAACGAGACCAGATGCCCAAGACTACTAAGTGCAGGTCCTGGCGTAAATCCCTGATAGTTTTATTGTCAACTTGGGGACACGGTCTTTAAAACTAAGTGGAGATTTACACTTTAGAGATACAGGTCCTTCGGCCCACGGAGTCTGTGTCAACCAGCGATCACCACATACAGTAGATATCACAAAGGTATCTCCAGCATTTTGTGATACCTTCGATTTGTACCAACATCTGCAGTTATTTTCCGACACCACATACAGTAGTACTATCCTGCACACTAGGGACAATTTACAATTTTACCGAAGCCAATTAATCTATAAAACCTGTATGCCTTTGGAGTGTGGGAGGAAACTAAGGCACCCTTTGAAAACCCACGCAGTCACAGAGAGAATGTACAAACTCCATAGAGACAACACCCATGGTCAGGATCGAACCCAGGTTGTGGAAGGCAGCACCTCTAAAATTGTGCCAACGTGCAGCCTGTGTAAGTCTACAAAGTGCAATATAATGCATTAAAATAAATATTTATTACTGTTTGTGGTATACTTTTGAAGAACAAAAAGCACTTGTTCGATTAATGCAGAAATAAGCAGTTTGTGCTTAGACTTTTATAAGTGTCAATGTACTCCTGTTTTTAGCCTCTGTCTGTGTGATGTATCTGAAATGAATAGTTAACACTCAAATGTAAAGTGAATGGAATAGTAAATGGAACTCATTGCATCAGCCTAACAGCCTGAAAATGAGAGAAACATCAAGCCACACAGCCTATCCCAACAAACGATACATTTTTCTTCAAAAACCTCAATAAAGAGTTTGCTTTTGGAAATACAAAAAGAAAAAAATCACCATTAAAAGCAAATGCTTACAGATTTTAGAAATCTGAACCAAAAAAAGGGCAATCTGAAAGCACATAAATATATTGGCTAATATGTACCTGCCTTCAGAACTGAAAGTAATACACAGGAACCTAAGTTTATGTGATTTGTGAAATAGGATGGAATAATATGATATAGGTACAGTGGGTGATGTGATAGCTCAGGTCAGTTAGAGATACAGTGCAAAAACAGGCTCTTTGGCCCACCGAGTCCATGCCAACCGGTGATCACCCCATACACTAGCACTATTCTACACACCTTGGACAATTTACAATTTTTTTACTGAAGCCAATCAACCTACAAACCTGTACATCTTTGAAGTGTGGCGGGAAACCGGAGCACCCGGAGAAAACCCATGGGGGTCACAGGGAGAACGTACAAACTCCTAATACTCCTAATAACTCTCAAATGCACTCCAACATAATTTCGAAAGAAGATGGCCAGATTCACCAATTATTCAAAAAGCATTCAGTGATAATAGTGGTGGAAAAACAAATGCAAATATTTGTTCGGAAAATTTGCAGAAAACTGTCATCTTGCAAAACAGAAGCAGGTTATCTGCATAAAATAAGATAAAAAGCAAAGCAGCATTAAAAGAACTACAAATAATCTTGGCATGCATTGACAGAAAACTCATCTCCTCAAAGATCAAGTACCCAACATTTGGAAAAAGCCTTCCCATCCTCTGCCCAGTTTATTTAAATCTAAGAATGTAAAAATATGAACCAGGATCAGAAATAGTCCATTGGACTCTTATTCTGCTATTCTTGGCCAATCCTTTCAATCAGCTATATTTTCCTACGCCATCACAAAATTCCTTTATCTCTTGTTTCTCCTAATATCTAAAAATCAATCTATCTCTGATTTGACTGAACTCAATGGCAGCCCTCAACAACTCTCCAAGGTTGAGAATGACAAAGATTCGCTGTTTTCTGAAGAAGTTTCTTCTTATCTCAGGTCTTCATCTTCTTTTGAGAATGTGACCCCTATTCTTAGTCTCCTCGGTAAGGGAACATATTCTCCCTGCATCTACCCTCTTTAGCCCTACAAAAACATTGTAAATTTCAATCAGGTCACAACTCATTCTTCTAAAGGTATGTAGGTTAATTGGCTGGGTAAATGTAAAAATTGTCCCTAGTGGGTGTAGGATAGTGTTAATGTACGGGGATCGCTGGGCGGCACGGACTTGGTGGGCCGAAAAGGCCTGTATATATATGATATGATGATGGTGATATGATATGATAAACTTTATGGAATACAACACAAGCCTCTTTATACTCCCTTCATACAAAATAGAGATTAAAGAGACCATCCATTATCCCAGGAATTGGTCTGTTGCATTTTCATTGTGCTCAGTCAATGGCAAATATATCCATTCTGAGGTCAAAGACTAAACTCCACATAATACTCCAGATGAAGTCTCACCAAAACCCGAATTTTTTTTTCGATAAGACTTCTTTCTTCTTGTTAAATCCGCTCATTTAGTTTAGTTTAGAGATACAGCGTGGAAACAGGGCCTTCGGCCCACCGAGTACACACCAACCAGCGATCCCCACGTATTAACATTATCCTACACACACTAGGGACAATTTTTACATTTATACCAAGCCAGTTAACCTTCAAACGTATGTCTTTAGAGTGTGGGAGGAAACCAAAGTGCTCAGAGAAAACCCACGCAGTTCACGGGGGGCACGTACAAACTCCGTACAGACATCATCTTTACCGCTACCCCACTGGGCCGTGTCGTAATAAAAGCAAATGTACCATTTGCCTTCCTGCTGTTTAACATTAAGTTGCTTTTGTATGAGTATACGTGGTCCGATTAAGTATCAACATCTTCTGTCTGTAACCATTTAAAAACACACTGCTTTTTATTTATTGCACCAGAGTGGATGATCTCACTGTTTCCTCCTTATATTCAATGTATTTCTTTACTCACTCAACTTGCCTTCGTCTTCTTGAAGCCTCTTTACATTCTTCTTTCAATTCACAATCCCACAATCTAGTCCTGTGTTTTTATCATCAACAAACATGGAAAATGCCTATCGTTCCCCCCCCCTCTCCCTTCCCCACCCACTCCTCTACCAAACAAATCATAGTAAAGAGCTAAAGTTCATGCATTATTTCCTGCATTACCCCTGTTTGTTTAAGCCTGCCAGCCTCAGAGAAACACTGGCTGTTTTCCACTCTTTTTTCTGTCTGCTAACCAATTCTTACTCCATTCCATTATATTAAGTCCAGTACCATGTATTCTCACTGTGTGACCAGTCTCTTGTGTGGGACCTTATGACTAGGAGGAGTGTCAGGGGTTATCGAGTGAAGGCAGGAGAATGAGGTTAAGAAGAAATGATAGATTAGCCATGGTGGAGTAGACTTGATGGGCCAAATGGCCTAATTCTGTTGTTATCACATAAACTTATGAACTTATGAAAAGCTTACTGAAAATCCTGTTTTATTTATTCCAATAGTCACGTCCTCAAAGCAGTATAAGATTAGTCGAAAAAATATTTCCCTTACATATGTTAATACGGGCTCTGCTCAGTTATATTAGTCTTTTTTTAATGTTCTGTTTTCACATCATCATTGGTTTCAGTGCTGAGGAAGATTGCCGATCCATGTTTTCCTGAGATGCTACCTGGTCCATTACTCCATAAGTTACTCCAGCACTCTGTGTCATCTTTTGTAAACCAGAATCTGCAGTTCTGTGTTTCTATTAAGGATTTCAGAATTTTTCCTACTCTTAAGGTTAGGTTAATAGGATTATAGTTTCTGTTTTATCTTCTGTTCTTAAATAGTGAGGACATATTTGCTACCTTCAATTTACTGAAACTATTCCAGGGTCTATAATTTTTTTTAAATTTGTTATCTTTTTATACACTAAATCTATTGCGACTTCTTTCAAAATTCCAGAATGTAGATCATAAACCCTTGAGATTTATTGCATTTCAGTGTCACAGGCTTCTCCAGTGCCACATTGCTTTTAAAACTATTTTTTTTCCTGTTTATCTTTTTCAGTTCTGTAGTATCTCTGCCAAAAAACGTGTTGTGTCTTCCTTCTTGAAGACATGGACAACGTATAATATGATATAGGTACAGTGGGTGATGTGATAGCTCAGGTCAGTTAAGAAATAAAAGTTCACAAAAAAGGATACAAAGTGCTGGAGTAACTGAATGGGTCAGGCAGCATCAGTCAAGATCCCAAGGAATCCAATTAGTATAGATTTTTTCTTATAGGTTGGCAAAGAGATGAGGAACCAAAGGCATGTTTACAAGCTGCTATTTTATGGATAACTTCACATTTTGCCATGTTGTACTACAACTGTCATGTTGCTGTTCAGTCACTTAGCTTGTCTACATTCCCTTAAATCCAATAACCCACTGAGTTTCATGTCATCAGCTTTATCCACATCTCCAAATGTCCGGCCCAGCACAGGAGCACAGAATGCCACACAAGAAGAAGTAATTTAAGTTCATCAATCATCCACTTCATTTCTCCCTCTTACTGGGAAAATAGAGTCCCTGGTTAGGAAATGGGTGATCTTTGTCATGTTATGTCATGGATTGGAAAGCCGGATGAAAGACGCAGTGCAAAATTTGGCAAAGTGTGTCTTAGCATCATCAGATTTCGAAGTTGTTAGATTTCAATTACCATGAGGCAATACGGGAAACTGCTAAAGTATTCACAGGTCCAGATCCAAGGATTTGTGGATGGTGCTAAACTTGGATAGAGTTTGTTGAACATATTCCAATGACTGCTGCTTTTTCAAAGAACCAGACATAAAGTAAATTAAGCGTGCAGGTGAGTTTATGAAGGACTTTGGCCGAGCGTCAATTATGTCTTTTGGCTCTTGGTCAAGTTGGCTTCTCCCTGGTTGCTACATGATTTCTTTTGCCTAAATCACAACAAGCCTCCTTTAAAGTACAGACTGTGTATATCTTTGAACCGACACAGCATTGGTGACCTGACTGATCTTTTATATGTGTATAAAATATATGTGTATATTTTATATGTCTATAAAAGATTGGCATACAGTTTCCTGGTTATCTTAACATCCATCAACAAGAGACTTTGTTGTAAGAATGCTTTTCAGTGACGTTGAAGGGTGCTTGATTCTATAGCAGTCTTCAAAGTCTCTCATTCAGTATTATTTAATACATCATTATGCATATGGATTAAAAGAAGCTTTTAAATCAACTTCACATTTGACTTTTGATTTATGCCTTTAGACTTTAGACTTTAGAGATACAGTGCAAAAACAGGCTCTTTGGCCCACCGAGTCCATGCCAACCGGTGATCACCCCATACACTAGCACTATCCTACACACCTTGGACAATTTACAATTTTTTTACTGAAGCCAATCAACCTACAAACCTGTACATCTTTGAAGTGTGGCGGGAAACCGGAGCACCCGGAGAAAACCCATGGGGGTCACAGGGAGAACGTACAAACTCCTAATACTCCTAATAACTCTCAAATGCACTCCAACATAATTTCGAAAGAAGATGGCCAGATTCACCAATTATTCAAAAAGCATTCAGTGATAATAGTGGTGGAAAAACAAATGCAAATATTTGTTCGGAAAATTTGCAGAAAACTGTCATCTTGCAAAACAGAAGCAGGTTATCTGCATAAAATAAGATAAAAAGCAAAGCAGCATTAAAAGAACTACAAATAATCTTGGCATGCATTGACAGAAAACTCATCTCCTCAAAGATCAAGTACCCAACATTTGGAAAAAGCCTTCCCATCCCCTGCCCAGTTTATTTAAATCTAAGAATGTAAAAATATGAACCAGGATCAGAAATAGTCCATTGGACTCTTATTCTGCTATTCTTGGCCAATCCTTTCAATCAGCTATATTTTCCTACGCCATCACAAAATTCCTTTATCTCTTGTTTCTCCTAATATCTAAAAATCAATCTATCTCTGATTTGACTGAACTCAATGGCAGCCCTCAACAACTCTCCAAGGTTGAGAATGACAAAGATTCGCTGTTTTCTGAAGAAGTTTCTTCTTATCTCAGGTCTTCATCTTCTTTTGAGAATGTGACCCCTATTCTTAGTCTCCTCGGTAAGGGAACATATTCTCCCTGCATCTACCCTCTTTAGCCCTACAAAAACATTGTAAATTTCAATCAGGTCACAACTCATTCTTCTAAAGGTATGTAGGTTAATTGGCTGGGTAAATGTAAAAATTGTCCCTAGTGGGTGTAGGATAGTGTTAATGTACGGGGATCGCTGGGCGGCACGGACTTGGTGGGCCGAAAAGGCCTGTATATATATGATATGATGATGGTGATATGATATGATAAACTTTATGGAATACAACACAAGCCTCTTTATACTCCCTTCATACAAAATAGAGATTAAAGAGACCATCCATTATCCCAGGAATTGGTCTGTTGCATTTTCATTGTGCCCAGTCAATGGCAAATATATCCATTCTGAGGTCAAAGACTAAACTCCACATAATACTCCAGATGAAGTCTCACCAAAACCCGAAAAAAAATTTCGGTAAGACTTCTTTCTTCTTGTTAAATCCGCTCATTTAGTTTAGTTTAGAGATACAGCGTGGAAACAGGGCCTTCGGCCCACCGAGTACACTCCAACCAGCGATCCCCACATATTAACATTATCCTACACACACTAGGGACAATTTTTACATTTATACCAAGCCAGTTAACCTTCAAACGTATGTCTTTAGAGTGTGGGAGGAAACCAAAGTACTCAGAGAAAACCCACGCAGTTCACGGGGGGCACGTACAAACTCCGTACAGACATCATCTTTACCGCTACCCCACTGGGCCGTGTCGTAATAAAAGCAAATGTACCATTTGCCTTCCTGCTGTTTAACATTAAGTTGCTTTTGTATGAGTATACGTGGTCCGATTAAGTATCAACATCTTCTGTCTGTAACCATTTAAAAACACACTGCTTTTTATTTATTGCACCAAAGTGGATGATCTCACTGTTTCCTCCTTATATTCAATGTATTTCTTTACTCACTCAACTTGCCTTCGTCTTCTTGAAGCCTCTTTACATTCTTCTTTCAATTCACAATCCCACAATCTAGTCCTGTGTTTTTATCATCAACAAACATGGAAAATGCCTATCGTTCCCCCCCCCTCTCCCTACCCCACCCACTCCTCTACCAAACAAATCATAGTAAAGAGCTAAAGTTCATGCATTGTTTCCTGCATTACCCCTGTTTGTTTAAGCCTGCCAGCCTCAGAGAAACACTGGCTGTTTTCCACTCTTTTTTCTGTCTGCTAACCAATTCTTACTCCATTCCATTATATTAAGTCCAGTACCATGTATTCTCACTGTGTGACCAGTCTCTTGTGTGGGACCTTATGACTAGGAGGAGTGTCAGGGGTTATCGAGTGAAGGCAGGAGAATGAGGTTAAGAAGAAATGATAGATTAGCCATGGCGGAGTAGACTTGATGGGCCAAATGGCCTAATTCTGTTGTTATCACATAAACTTATGAACTTATGAAAAGCTTACTGAAAATCCTGTTTTATTTATTCCAACAGTCACGTCCTCAAAACAGTATAAGATTAGTCGAAAAAATATTTCCCTTACATATGTTAATACGGGCTCTGCTCAGTTATATTAGTCTTTTTTTAATGTTCTGTTTTCACATCATCATTGGTTTCAGTGCTGAGGAAGATTGCCGATCCATGTTTTCCTGAGATGCTGCCTGGTCCATTACTCCATAAGTTACTCCAGCACTCTGTGTCATCTTTTGTAAACCAGAATCTGCAGTTCTGTGTTTCTATTATGGATTTCAGAATTTTTCCTACTCTTAAGGTTAGGTTAATAGGATTATAGTTTCTGTTTTATCTTCTGTTCTTAAATAGTGAGGACATATTTGCTACCTTCAATTTACTGAAACTATTCCAGGGTCTATAATTTTTTTTAAATTTGTTATCTTTTTATACACTAAATCTATTGCGACTTCTTTCAAAATTCCAGAATGTAGATCATAAACTCCTTGAGATTTATTGCATTTCAGTGTCACAGGCTTCTCCAGTGCCACATTGCTTTTAAAACTATTTTTTTTCCTGTTTATCTTTTTCAGTTCTGTAGTATCTCTGCCAAAAAACGTGTTGTGTCTTCCTTCTTGAAGACATGGAAATCTGTTTAATTTCCCCGAGATTTCTCTATTCCCATTAAAAATTTCCCCACCTCCATCCATAAGATGCTCTTAATTTGCCCTCGTTGGTCTTTAACTTTCTGCAAACCCAGAGAAACTCTTTCAGCCCATCTGGAACACTGACCAGACACTCCACTAATCCCTTAATTTTGCATGAAATGCAAACCAGTAATGTGTCCAATATGAGAGAGGTTTGCAGGCATATCCAGATTATATCACACAGGCACATTGCATCAGATTTTGGAAGGCCATACAATGGGATGTAAATTTGTGCTTTAGTCACTAAAGATCATCTTATAACCTACGCTTTCCAAATTTTACTTGTGTATTCTATTATTAACATTATTTAAATTCGACAAACCGTAAGATGAATGAAGATTTTCAGATAACTCTATTGGTGTTTATAGCTGTTTAATTTGATCCCTAATTATCTTGGCAAAATTCTGTAAGTATAAGTTTGAATAGCATTGAATTGTACAGTGCACTGTGCTAACATTTAAATGAAAATATACTGAGCAAATATTCCTGAGGAATGACTAAAATCTGGAGGACGGACATGTTATTTAGTTAACGGGGATTGACTGTTACCAAAATTATCTTGAACTGTGCAAGTCAATAGGAGAGAGAAAAAAAAATCTTCCTGTAGTCAATTTTTTACAAAAATCTCATTTCCTTTTAAAAGAAAGAGCTGTGGCATTTTATCCTGTGGCATTTTTCCTCTTCAGACATGGGATTTCTATCATTTATCACAAGTGACAGCTACAAGCACTCTGGACCCTAACTGAACGTGAACATTGTCAGAAGATATTTGGTCTCAGGCAAAGGCATCCGCACCTCTGTTCATCTTCCGCTCGCCACTGGGTCTTATTTTGCCAATGTGGCAGGATGACTGGTGGGCAGACGTAGGGGCAGATGGGAATTTCGCATACTGTATGCATCATGGCAAACTGCAAGGCAGTCATAACCAATCAGGGCTTCTCAGATTATTGGCTGTGCGGCCGTCACACCGAATCTATATCCATTTGACATCACTTGCTCGTATGTGCTGCATGTAAGAATGGAACATCATTCACAGTATCCCGCACTTCCCCAGCACACACAGACACAGATACGCATACACACACGCACATACGCGTACACACACACATATACACACACACACAGAGACACGACGTGCATATACAGAGATTATGCAGGAAAGAACGGCAGACGCTGGTTAATATGCTGGTTGCTTGTTGCCCTGACTCAGTCTGAAGAAGGGTCTCGACCCGAAACGTCATCTATCCTTTTTCTCCAGCGATGCTGCCTGTCCCGCTGAGTTACTCCTGCATTTTGTGTTTGGTATGCATATCCACAGACATGCGCACACCAACATGCACACACACATGCACATGGACACAGACAAGAACACACACATGTGCACATATGTACACACACAACAGACAAACACACACATATACACACAATCACACACACACTCACACATAACCCGAGACAGACACACACACAGACAAATGCACACACACATATACACACACACACACACACACACTAACACAGACAGACGGACACACACATACATATACACACACACACACATACACACACCCTTGTATAATACCAGTTGTTCAAAGGATATACATTTAATTCTGAGGAATTCCATTGATTCAGGCATACAAAGTAAAAATAACCACAACTATATTTTATCCCTGTAAGAAACATCTCACAGGTTTCACATGTAATGACATTTCATTGCTATTAGGCATCGGATTATGTGATACAGATGCAGGAACTGAGTTACAAAACATAGTATTGAAATGATTGCCCGGTATTAAAATTTAAAAAACTATTATCTATTTCAAAGCATAAATTTAGAATTCTCAGACAATTTTCATTGAGATTTCTATTTTCTAAATACCACAGTGATCATTTAATGTTCATTTAATCTATTGGAATATGAAACTATTTTACATAGGAGATAGCAATTGCACTTTGGAGAGAAACTTTGGAATACAGCTAAGAAGCTGATACTATTTTTTGCTAGAAATATAACATGTTTGTAATCGCTCTAACATGTGTCTATTGCTGTGGGAAGGTTAGATGTAAACAGATGTGTGTACCCCATGCATGTGTGTACACATTCATACCACATTGTGTATATAATGGTTTGGTTTGCTCAAGATAGTTTGGATGTTTGTTGACTCATTCTGAATGCCGACTGGAAGAAATTAATCACATGATGGAGAACTGTTGGTGCTTTTCCCCTGGTTTCGGTAATACTGACTGTGTCCTTTCAGGCCTGAGGGAGTATCTTAGTGAAATAAACTGGCGAGTTAGACCTCCTGTAGCAGAAAATATTTGCAAATGGTCAGAAGGCAGGAAATAGCCTTTAATTAGCAACATCCCTTCAGGATATCACTGTTTGTGGCTATTTCCTCCTTTTCACTCTACTGGATTTGAGTATTTATTCATTACTACATTCCAGATGCGTAATTTTTAGAAGCCGCTTTAAAACGTTAATGTCCTGAATAGCGGCAAAGAACTATTAAAGTGAAAACTCTGATATACGTGAAGGACTCTAATGATCTTAAATGCACTGAGAGAGCTGAAGAAAGAAACAAGGGCCCCGAGATTCTAAACAGTGCAGTGAATTTGCAGTGACTAACCGAGCTGATGCTCAATAGAAGTGAAACTGTCAAAGATCTGTGGATCAATGCGTTTATATTTTCATGGGAAGATGTCCATTGAAATCCGATGTGAAAGAGGAACATTTTGGTTGGAGTGCCTGAAATAATGCTGCACCCTTTAATAAAAGCTTCCAGTGCCAGAGAGGGTGATAGGGCTGCATTCTCCCACTGTCATCACCCACTACATCAGCTCTGTGCAACTGTGATTGAGGGGAAGTGGTATGAGCCTGGGAAAACCTAGGAAAAAGGAGGTTGTCATTTGAGAAGAGCTTCAGTAAAATTGAGCTGCATTTGCAAGAATGTGGAGGACTGAAAAAAAAATCATCAAATTAAAGCATACAGAACCCAGCAGGTCACTGAACAACAATGATTTCAGGCCTCCTGTATACAGGACCTCTCCAGCTAATAATAATCCAACTTATTTACAGCCTGTAGGTAGCATTTGGAAAACCCGAGGGTTGGATTTGCTGACTGCTGCAAGACTGTGGGCGTCTTCTGCTGTGTAGGAGATCGCAGCCACAGTCCATGACCTGTGAACGACATTTAATCCTGAAGTACTCCTGAATTGATTGAGATCAAGCATAGATGATGCGGCCTGATCTTTGAGGGTGATGGAAAGCGATCGGAGACTGGACGTGCATGTTTAGAGGAGGATATTATGATACGATACGATAGAACTTTATTTATCCCTGATCAATTTTCCTTCTGGGATAAATAAAGTTCTATCGTATCATATCGTAATATCCTCCTCGAAGCATGCACATCCAATCTCTCTGATCGCTTTCCATCAGCCTTAAAGATCAGGCCACATCATCTATGTCTGATATCAATCTCCCTAAATATGCACTTTACTCACAACCTTAATCATAGCAAACAATTTCCAGTATAACAGGACTTCAAAGTTCAAAGACGTCCTGTAAACCTCCTGGATAAAAAGGAAACACTGCATCAACTCATGGCAATGTTTAAATGTAGAAAAAACGAACTGCAGATGTTGGTTAATATGCAAAAGGACACAAAGTATTGGAGTGACTCAGCAGGTTAGGCAGCATCTCTGGTTAACAGGAAAATGTTTTGTGTCTGGACCCTTCTTCAGACTGACTGGCCTTTAGACTGACTGACTTTGACTGGCAACGTCTGGCCTATGACCAATCTATGTGATGAAGGAGCTCCCGATTCTCCCAATCTCCCCTTTGCTAAACATTTTAACTCCCCTTCCCATTCCCACACTGACCTTTCAGTCCTGGGCCTCCTCCACTGTCAGAGTGAGGCCACACACAAATTGGAGGAACAGAGCCTCATATTTCGCTTGGGCAGCTTACACCCCAGCGCATGAATATTGATTTGTCTAACTTCAAGTAACCCTTGCACTTCCTCTTTCTCCGTCCCTCCCCTACCCTAGTCTTCTTGCTAATTTCACCTTTGTATTCCTTCGCTGTCAACTCATCCCCAGCCAACAATGGACCATTGTTGACTCCATCTTTCCTGAGTCAATGATGCAGGTTCTGCTTTGTTCTGTACCTTCCCATACCTCTAGTTTCCCCCTCCCTGACTCTCAGTCTGATGAAGGGTCTCGACCCGAAACGTCACCTATTCCTTTTCTCCAAAGATACTGCCTGACCCGTTGAGTTACTCCAGCATTTTGTGTATCTTTGGTGAAGGAGCATCCTGGAATGCACTGATAATTTCCATATCTCTCCGACAAGAGCACATGGAGGCCAAGTGCAAGTCAAGTGGAAGGTGCGGGCAAGAACACAACTCGACCTACCCTCCACCCTCTCATCAATCTACCCTCCATCCTCTCATGCTCCATTTCTCTCACCTGTGCCAATCTCTACCGCATCCGCCTATGGTTCACTAGTCAACTCAGAATGTAAGTCACCCATGACTTCATGGAACTGCTAGGTTTGTGAGAAAGATTGGCATGGTAGTTACTGAACAGGTGTCTTCTCATGTTAAAGAATCTAGAAATAAGAGTTATAGTCGCTGAATAAGGAGTGACGAAAAAAAACCTGAGGGAAAACAAAATGTTTACAGGATTGTAAATTTGTGAAATTATTTACCTCAGAGAATTATAGCTTCTCATTGTTGAGTAGGTACAAGGCTGACATTCCTGGGAATGGCCTCAGCCGTGAACATGAGGCTGCAGACTGAGTGAATAAGAAGAGTTCAGTATCAAGCAGCTAGGTGTTATTCATGGGCAGAATCAGCCATGTCATGTAGTCATAATGGAAATGAGGCCCTTCAGCCCAACTTATCCATACCGACCAAAATGCTTTCCTGATCTTGTGCATTTACCCACATAGCTTTAATCCTTGTCCATCCATGGGCAATGTACCCTTCAACCCAACCTATCCAAGCCGACCAATGTGCCTTCCTGATTTTGTCCCATCTATGTGCATTTGCCCACATCACTTTAACCCTTGTCAATCCATGAACATATCCAAGAATAAATATTGTAATTGTACCCATCTCCACCACTTCTTCCGGCAGCTCATTCCACCACCCTCTGTGTGAAAGTTATGTCTCGCAGGTCCCTTTTAAATCTTTTCCTTCTCACCTTATACTAATGACCCGACCTTGGGGAAAAGACTGTGACCATCTCATACCTCTCTATGCATACCTCTCATGCTTTAATCAACTTTTATAAGGTCACCCCTCAGTTTCCTTTGCTCCAGGGGAAATAGTCTCAGCCTATCCAGCCTCTTGTTATAACTCGAACCCTCCAGTCCTGGCAACATCCTTGTGAATCTTTTCTGCACCCTGTCTAGCTTAATCACGTCCTTAAACATGGCAAGAGCCGACTGTTTCTGCTTCCTATGTTCAATATTTCTATATCACCTGGGGGGCAGTTTTGAATGCTGAGACTTCACCTAATTCACTCCTCCTATTTCTGGAGAAACGGCTCACAAAGAACAAGAAAGACAGGGATATTTCTGACCGTAATGAGCTCATCCCTTTGCCAACAACAGGCCAGAGTGCCACTGGGAAGGCATAGCAGTCCAGCTGTGGAAAACAGTAAGTTCAGGGGTTCAGGTTATTGTACACATAATAATATGACATTACCCCTGCTGACGTTGCATGGTTCTGTCTTATTATTTTTCTCCTCAATCCCAGGTGAGGTTGAGCAAACTTTTGTCACACTTTGTTTGCACACTCAGTTTTTTTTCTCAGATCCGCTGAAGCAAGAAGCGGCAGAGGCCATGGATATTCATGGCCATGAAGGGAATGAGAAATGGCAGCAGAAGAGTGATCATTTCATCATCATGAATAAGTTCATAAATTCATAAGTTATTGGAGCAGAATGAGTCCATTTGGCCCATCAAGTCTACTCCACCATTCAATCATGGCTGATTCATCTTTCCCTCAGCCCCATTCTCCTGCCTTTTCCTCATAACCCTTGACACCCGTACTAATCAAGAATCTATCAATCTCCGGCTCAAAAATATCCATTGACTTAATTCCACAGATTCACCATGCTCTGACTAAAGAAATTGCTTCTCATCTCCTTTCTAAAGGTATGTCCTTTTATTCTGGGGCTATGTCCTCTGGTCCTAGACTTTACCACAAGTGGGAACATCTTCTCCACATCCACTCTGGATTGAAGGTAACACTTGCACTCTGGTTTTTGTAGGTTCTGAAGTGACTGATGAGGCCAATGTAGGAATTATGCACTTCCACAGCTGGAGAAGAAGGTGCCTGGTGGGTCATGTACATGATTAGGTATTGAGGTGGTTCATTCCTGTTGCTATTAGCACAGGGCTTCTGTGTAATCCCGCTGCACCACTCTGCCTCACCTGGAATTGATACTCAAGATTTCCCTGTGTCTATGAAAAGCACAGGGAGATGTGAAGTTGCAAACTGCCTTTATAACTGAGCTGAACTATCATTGTATCATTGGCTTAATCTGAACAATGAATAAAATAGACTGTCGCTGAAACTGAAACAAAAATTATTACATTTTAATTAAACATTTCTTTAATTAAAATGATTGATGTTTATTTATGATGTGATTACATTAAAAAAAAACAAAAGAAAGTTGAGAAAATATTTTAAAAATTAACTAAAGTAAAATAATTAAATTGTTAAATTTTGCTTTATATCCACAGCTTACTATCCTTATTGAAATCAAAGTGATGACGGAATCTGTACAAGGTTCTGCAGCAAGATGCAAGAGTCCAATCCTGAGGGCAAATGATGGGGAACGTTAGCAACACTGATCTCTGTTTAAGCAGGTAAATGAAGGCAGTCCTGCTCAGAATCACTGGTATTTACCAGCAAATCCCCCATCACTATACCTACTTGAAATATATAAACAACTCTACAGGAAAATGTGTTATCCTTTTCTCATGCCTCAAAACTTAAGTCAATTGAGATCTCAACATGACCCCATGTTCCTAAAGGCAAACAAGCAATAAAACGTTTGAAAATGGCCCTGGCTTAAGCTGAAATTGGATAAGTAAAACTGCTGTAAGGATGAATACAAGATGAAACTTAGATTCTGAAGTAAAGTAGCCAAGGCCCTGAGATGAATTTTAATGAGACCCCTTCTTGTTATAATTTTATGTATGCACTCTGAGGCTTTACTCTCTATTGCACCAAAGTGCAGAGTCACAAAATCTTCCATCTAGAAATGAAAATGCTGAATATACTTCAGTCAATAACTGGGCAAGTAAAAACTTCATCAGCCTGCTTTTTAAAAAATATATATATTTTTTAAACATTATTCTTTCCATTGTGAGAATATTCCTACAGATGGACAGGTATCTGTAGGAATTGTATTATCTTGTTAAAACTCCCCCAGATTCTCTCCACTGAGAGTAAATATCTCATCACGTACATATGAGGACAAATCCCGAAAGAGTCTTCAAAATTTTTTTAAATTACTATTTATACCACAGGTAAAATTTGATTCATCTGTGTGAAAATAAGAAAAAAGACACATTTTAAGAGAAAAAAAGTGCAATTTACAGGCTTTGGGAAGAGAAGATCAATGGCAGGGATTAAGAGAAATTTTCACAACGTTGGGTGACAGAAAGACATAGCTTATAATTATTCTTTAACTGTGCACATTGGCTTTGCCTGGGAAACAACACAATGGGAAATAAGACCAAAAAGTAGCACAAAAGTGAAATGTAAAAGTAGAATGATTGAAAAGGACATGCAGGAATCATTAACAGCAAAGAGAAGGGCTTTCCTGCTCACTGTACAGACAAGAGTATTCCTTGCATCA